>NW_024366480.1:12838821-13438821 GCF_014805655.1 Passer montanus | reverse complement strand
TTCAGTGAATACTTAATATTGCACTAAGATGTGCTTTGAGATCCAAGAAATTAAAAATCTCAGCAAACTTGAGGAACCTTCATAATCCTCTGATTCTTTCTTTAGTCTGCTTATCTTTCCACAATAAAGGCACAAGGCCTTCTTCCTGTCCTCTTACTGTCTACATATATAAACCTACTTTCCTTTCAAATGCTGATGAATTACTAATTACTATTTCTAAGTGTCATATATTGTTTTTGGAAATATTACTCTTCTTTCTCATGCTGTTTTCTGGAAGCTGTCTATGGTCGAAACTACAGTGTTACAAAATCTTACTTCCAGTGACACAAGGCTTAGATGTTCATATTGTGGCACTGAATAAGATTAACCAAAAAAACACCAAATGCAGAGAAAAGGCTCTCTGCTGCATATCTAACCAAGCTGCAGCTGACATAGTTGTATGAGAGAAGTTTTTATGGACTGCCATGCAGTTTTCTTTTTTTTTTTTGTTTGTAGATGTACTTTCTTTCCTGTAGTAGTAACTTCTGTGTTCTGGGAATGAGCAGTGGAGAAAGATGACCAGCTTGTTACTCAATTTCTTAGCCTATGTTCACTGTAAAAAAACTTGGAAAATCCTTGTATTTCTCTGTTTGTTTATTTTTTGGCAAAGCAAACAAATTACCTGAACAATATTTTATTTTAACCCAGACTATTTATTTAACTTGTTTTACTAAAAATATTGTTTTGGGGTCATCTATCTTTCCAAAATCACTTTAATTTTCTTAATTTGATTTGCATTTTTCTTAATACTGAAGGATTGGGTTATTTTGCTCACACATAAAAAAATACTATGTTATATAAAAATATATATTTTATATCTATATATATGACATAGATATCATATAGAGAGAGAAATCTGTGTCTATACACACACACACAAATATATATGTTTCCTATATATAGGAAAAAAACCCAAGAAAATACTAGGTCTTGCTATAGTCAACATGAACATGAGAAATAAAGATGACAAAGAACATTTTAAAATCGCATTCATAGAAAAAAGGAAATGCTGAATAAATCCCACTGCAGAGGCAAAACTATGGTTGGATATTGGGAAAACTGGAGTGTTTAAGTGCCTTTTTGCTTCAGTTTCACTAACCAGGATAAATGTGGCCAGATGGCTAACACAATGAACATTGGTGACAGATGGGTAAGTGCTCTAACTAGCATCAGAAAAAACAGGTTAGAGATGCTTATGAATTGGCAGGGTCTGATGAAACTCACCCTGGAATACTTAACGAGGTAACTGAGCCTGTCCCTGTTGCTTCAAGATGGCATGGAGGGCTGGTGAGGCTCTGGGAGTTATGACAGGACGACTGTAATCATGGTTTCTAAAGAGAAGAGGGCAGAGAAGCAGAGAAGTAAGAGGCGACGAGGACTCAGAAAATCAGTAAGCAATCAACTTAACTTCTGAACCCAGAGAAAAACAAATAAGAGACCCACCTCTCAAGACTAGCAAGTGTCTCTTGAAAAGAACAAAACATACCAAGTAGCCTAATTATCTCCTGTAACATCACAGAATAGAGAAAAGCAAGGCACTTCTACATAACATGTCTTTAATAAAACTTCTGATGTTGCCCCAGGTGGAAGCCTCCAAAACAGCCAAGAAACACAGCCTGGAGGTGTGTACTACAAAGTAGATGTATGACTGGTTGGGAAAAATGCAGTCACAGTAGTTAGCAGCAGCTTATGATCAAATTGAAAGAACAGATATTTTGTGGGGTTCACCAGGGGCTGGTCATGGGTGTGTGCAGTGGAACAGGGGATACTCATATAAAACAGGCAGGAAATGAGGGGAGAATAGAAGCACTTTAAATGGCAGGGATGTAATTAACAGCAGATCTTCAACATCTGGAATGTGGTTAGGTAAAAAGGAGGTGGAAAGATTTGTATGTATTCCAACTTTCTTCCCCTAACTGGGGTAGTGTCTGCTACCTTGCTTATTTTTGACAGAAGTTGGTGAAACCTGCTTCCAAAGGACTTTGTGGATCCCTGCAATGCCATATAGTTTTGGAAAGCTTCTATAACAATATAACAGGTGTTATACTGATGAGCACAAAAATTCACCTTATGTAGCTCAAATGCTTTAACTTTTCACAATGCTTTAACTCACACTTTACTGGGGCAATGCACTTCAGACAAGGCCTGGAGAAGTGGCAGAGAACCCAGACAGGAATAATGTGAGAGGTCTGATGCCTTGAAAATTTTTAGACACGTGGAAGTACTGTGTGCTATAAAATATAATGAAGCACAGGAGTGGATTTGCCCAGGGTGGCTCTGGCATCGGTATTAACAGAGGCATTTAAGAACAGCGTGACTAATAGCTGCTGAGGACAGTTTAAAGAGGATCCTTTCCTAGGAATTAATATAATCTGTGATCCTGAGGGCTCAACATAAAAGTTTTAGCCAATATTGAAGCATTCAAGTTGTTTTTTCCCCCCGTTATATGTCTTTCCAATTTTGATCCTAATAGTTTTAGTAATCTTTGGTAAAAAAACCACCCAGATCTGGTCAAGACTCAAATCTGTGTTACCTCCATGTTGAAGAAATCAGTATGCTGCAAACTGTCGTAGTTCAGAAATCTTTTTGTGGTGTGATTTGGAAAGTGGATTATGTGATTCTAAGCACCAGGGCAGCCTTTGCCTAACTCAAAAACTGTAACTTTCTTTGGTTTGGAAGAATAAGCATGGCCTTCCAAAGTAATGTGGAACAATGACTGTCCTTTTTACACCATACCTGCTCTACCAAAGCTGCCATGGCAGTCCCTAGGACATGCTTCTTCTTCTTTGGTGTGTGTCTTAGAAAACCCTAAATGAATTGTGTTGAGTACTTCAATGCCAACACCAGCAAGAAATATATGATTAGCTAAAATTGCACACCCAGCCACACACAGTCTTCAAGTATTTTTTCTGTAGTATGAGTAGTGTTTCATAATTCAAATATTTGCTATTTTTGCATTAAGACTGATACACATACTTGTAGAGTCAGAGTGTAACATTATCAGAATTAAAATTTGTCTCATTACTCACAAGAAACAGCTGCTCTTCCTGAATGCAAATAAGAAACATATTTGTTTCAATGAGTGAAACATCCTTGTAGTAACTGAGCACACATCAATGTTCACAGCACTTTTGTTTTAATATAGTCAACGTTGTTTCTCACTGTAAACAGTAGATTTAGAAAAATGTGATGAAATCTAAACAGACAGCAAGAAACATCCAGTACCAAAGGGAAATGGTATTACACAGCTTTTGCATTTCCTTGCCTTCCTTCTTTTCACAACATGCTGTTTGTTTGCACAGAATAACTGTCTTGTCAAAATGAGATTTCAAAGCTCTTAGAGATGATGGTTAAATTTTTTTGCAGTGGTTAGTTGAATTTTCCATCCTTTGTTTTATTTGACCAAATACACACAGAATACAACACAACAAGACTTAAATTGATTTTTGTGCTTTAAAAGTACAATTCCAGAGGCATTTGGGAAGACATCAGACTATGAAAGTGATGTTCAGAGTCTTCTCCCTCCTATTTTCTTAACTGTAACTTGAAATATAAAGCTGGGACAGTAGTTTACCCAATGCTCATCCACTCTTTCTTGTATGGATGTAATTTTTGTGTTCATTCAGAAGGCAAATCTTTGCCTCAGTGACACCTTTTCTGTGTTGCACACGTGAAATTATCTGCATGATTACAAGCTGAGTCTTTTCTCCAAATTTTACTAAACTCAAAATTTGTTTTCAGATACTTCTGTCACTAAAATGTAAGGTGTATAAGCCAATGTGTCTATAGAATATGTCTTCCACACTACCAAAACTTCGAGGTGAACAGCTAGTTAAAAAGTGATCTACAGGAGAGCAAAAATAATACAAGAGCAAGCAGCTGGTAGGGAACCATGTAGAGCAAGGTTATTGCTTGTTTGTTCATTTATGTAATGCACAACATGAATTGTAACATTTAAGTAATGTGCAAGCTTGAGTTTTCTAGCCTGAAAGAAATCTCCAGAAGTTGCTTGTTCCCTGCTTCAGGCTATCATTCTCTTTTCAGAATACTTTCAGAAATTGATTTCTGTTATTCAGGTAGTCTTAAATTTATAATTTTCTGAAGTGTAAAGGAATTAATTTAAAAGAAATTTGGATGCTTATTTAATCTATCAGATACTTTAAAAATCTTTTGCACTTTAAATAATACATACATTTTATTAATGTCTTTGTCTACTAGGCAGAAATTGTTGTTTTGGTTGGTTTGTTAGTTGATTTTGTTGGGGCTTTTTTGTTTTGTTTTCCTTGACATCAAATCTGCTTTTGTCTGTAAAAATGGCTTTAGAGAATTTCAGGGAAGTATTGCCAGGTTACAGCTATACCAAATCTTCCTGCCAACCTGAGAGGAGATGTTTGTAGTTCTCATAAGTTCTTATAAGGAACAAAATCTCTTTATGCTCCCACTTGAACACTTAGAAGGATTCACAGAATCCTAAATGAATAAGCAGTTGAGTGGCTGATAGAAAGGAATCATTAACAGTTCAAGTTTCAAATGAGCCCACCTGTCAGGGGAGCTCTGCAGGAAATTGCCCTCAATTTTCATATAGGACTTTTGCAAGAGAGTAGTGGGTGACTCATGAGAAAATTCTTTTCTGAGTCTGCTATCTCGTGGCAAGTTAGGGGTAAGAAATAAACAGAGTCTAGTGAAAAATTGAGCAGAGTGTTAGATGTAGAAAATTATAAACCTGAACTTCTTTTCAATTATGAGAAAAATGCCATGGAATAATTAAAAAAGGAGCTCAACATGAGCCAAAGAGTAGGTATAAATCTTTATTTTAGATTCTATCTCAATATACTGAAGCAAAAATTGGGTAAGCAATTGAAAAAAACAGATAACCAGCCAATTAAAATAGGTTAGTTTTGAACTAATATATTTTCAGTAAAAGCAGAAAAACAGAGTGGATTTTATAAAATTGATCTAAACAATAATCACCAGAAAAATATTAATGTTTTGTATATTTAGATACTAGGAAACATACCATACCTAGGGCAGTTACAAGTCTCAGGTTACCCTTGAAAGTTTTGTCTTTCCCAGCTGATGGTCCATTGGATTGTTACACTTAAAAGTGAAGTTTTTTCTGCTTCAGCCATTTTTCAGCTTTTTTTTAAAGTATGTTTTCCTTAGTTATTGAACTATAAAATGTATTCAGACAGTATGTCCCTGTGCAATACATGAATATATTCTAGCAGTTATGTTTATAAACAGATGCAAGTGTCTGGCAGCATGGATCATTATTTGGGGGCTCAGATGTTATTAATTAACACCAGGAATGTTGTGAAATAAGCTTGAAGTCAGACCTCCCCCCTCCTGATGCAGTGTGAATGGATAAGTACTCTTCCTTTCAAATCATAATGGGACTCCTTCTCTTACTATGATTTGAAGCAGTATGGATAATCAGCTAGTCATTAGTACAAATAAATAAGGATTCTAAAAAATCCATGGAAAACCCTGAAGAATACCACTGTTTTTATTCCTCTTGCTGTCAGATTTCATTTGGCATAAGGTTTCAAGTCTCCAAACTTGCTGAACAAAATCAGTACCTAAAATGTCTTAAAAATAAGTAACATTTTATTGTCCTTTCCTTCCCCCTCATCCACTCCAGTACTTCATGCTCTGTTTATTTTCTGTTGTTTCATTTACTATTTTGTAGGTAATGGGACCTGACAGAGATTCTCCATTCAGGTTCTAACAGTTTTATAGGTATTTACCTATTCTGTCAACAGATAAAAGGGGGAAGAGGGTTGCTCTATATAGACAAGAAACTGTCGCATGGGGTAGACCAAAGACATGTCTAGCCTTGTATCCTACACTTTGGTGAGGTTGTTTGTTGAGGAGTTGAAGATATGGACCTAATACTGTGTCTTTCAGGCTCCAGCAAACAGCTGTCAGGGTCTACTTGAACTGGTTTCAAATTATAATTATCAAACAGCCTGAAGGATGCATTTTCCACAAGTCTTTCAGCACTCTTTTATTAATTTGTCCTCAATGTGGCACCATTATGTTCCAAACCTGACTGACATGCAGTGTGTTTAAAAGCATAAGTGATTTTTTTCCTTTTTTAATATACATTTTAAAATTTTAATCCTGATAGAAAGTACAAATGAATAATTTCTCACTATTTTTCATTGTGTAGATTTTGTCAATCTGGATTTGTTTCTAAATTAAAGACTTATTTTTGTCTCTCTTCACACAAACTGTTTTCTTCACGTCTGATAATTTTGTTGCCTTTTTCTTACTGTTGTGGGAGTTTGCTATCTGCTTGTTTGAGATGGAATAAGAGGAATTACCCTCAGGATGCAAAATGTGCACTCTGCAGAGCACCAAGTTTGATTTTTGTCCCCCACCTCTTATCCACACCGACTTGAAGCTCTTTTAGGTGTAGCAATTACAACTTCAGAGCCTGTTTGCTGCACAGAGCTGAGGATGCTTTGCTCTGGGTGAATTTCTTTGTGTTTGCTGCTCCTGAGTGGGATCTCCAGCCTTTCCTTTGTGGCCTCTCCCTCTCACCAAGGATGCTGTGTGAATGTGGCAAGGAGATGAGAGGCAGCCCCTTGTGGCAAAAGATCTTCAGTGCTCTGCAGTCTTCAATGTTCAAGAATAAGAAGCAATTAAGACAGTTCCCTGTAGTGGACCAATTCCACTCATCCATGCAGTCTTTTCCTATCAAGTACTACCTGTCAGGAAGGTTTTCAAGGTTCCTGAATATCCCCTGATATGGAAACAGGCTGTTTTGCTCTACTTTCCTTCCCCGAACTCCACAGAAGCTGTCTGTCAGCTGCGTCTGAATTTGAAAAGCACAAAAATTAACATGACATCACTGTATGAATGAGGACCTCTTCTGGTTGTTTCCATGAGCTTTCCCCATTAAGAGGCACATTGAAAATATCTGGGTCAGAAAAGTGCACTTGAAGATAACACTGTGTACCAGAATGATACTATAATAATCCTGGTCCCTGTTGTCACGCTGTTAAAACGGTTGGGTGAACGGCCTCTGTGGTCTGCATATTTAATATGCTTAGTTTTCAAGACACTTTGTATTTTGCTGTGTGTTATAACAGCTCAGATCTTATTTTTTTTTTGTAGGTGTTATTGTAATATCTAATGTAAGGCAGTCACTGTGCAGAACCCTTGTGGAATTCAAAGGCAGTGACCTATGAAAGAGAGCTAGCTGTAGTCATCTAAGAGGTAAAAAACCCACGTCTTGTGTATTATCTACCACATTTACATGGCTTTAAAAATTCTGCAGAATGTAAATATGTGTAAGATTGTGAAAGGCAAGAGAACAGAATCAATTTGCATAGTCCAAGGCAGTAATAGAAAGTAAATAACATTTTGGTCTTAAAATAGAGCTATTTATGAAAGTAAGAGGAGCAGGATTTTTCCCATTATTTATATCCTCAGCAACTCCACAAAGCATGCATCTGCTACAGATCATTCAGAAATTGTTAGCATAATTTAGTTGGACACTTCTTTACTGGCCTTGTGACAGATGGTGGCATGAGAGTGTGGCATTTAAATGACTTGCTCTCCCTGTGCAGGCAAAGCAACTTGTTTTTAAGGAGCTCCATTTCAGAAACTCATGAGTTTTAGCCTGAGTGTGAGGATTCTCTGATGAGTTTCTGTTTCTTTCCCTCTGGCTAGAGATTGATTTGTACACGGAATACTTCTCCTTTATGAAAGTTCAAGGTACAAATTTCCTTTCAATCAAAAGAGTGAATCACACAGAACTTAATTTTCTCATTTTACTATTATTGTAGTTTACTATTAACACTGATAGAGCATGTAAAAGCTTCAGCCAGATTTTGAATTTTTTTGTGGTGGATGCCATATAGACTTGGTTAGAAGGAGTTTTTGTCTGGAACAAGACAATGAGGTCATCCAATAAAAGGATATTTTTATTCTGTTTATTCTCTAACATTCTTTTGAAAAAAAACTATTGTGTATGACAAGGGAGTGATTGATCATTTCCCATCAATGTAAATTTCAGTTAAAAATGTAGAGTGAAACACATTTCTGAATAATAAGTATTAACGAGGCTCCGAACAGCACATGATAGCAAGCAGTTACAAGTTATTTGTGTCTTCCTTAATTACAGAGAAGTCAGGATTGCAGATTCAACTTGTAGCTCACAAACTAAAAGTCATTCCTCTGCTGAGTTTTCCAATTATAGTTGGTGAAACACTCCAACTTCTCCCCAACTGGTCGTTTTACAATGATAGCACAGCATTATCATAAATGGATTAGTACTTTTATTAGACAGTTGCATGTGTTTTGCCCACATGTATCATTAAGCTACTGTGAGCTGGGGGTAACTTGTTCTGCAGTCAGAGGTTCGTGAAACATCACTCTGTATCCAAGCTTAGTTCCTAACAAATGTAAGAGGGAATAAAAGTTACATCAGGCTTAGTTCCTAACAAATGTAAGAGGGAATAAAAGTTACATTGGAATTCCATTGTGGAATTTGCTTTTGGGCAGGTTTTCAGAGTTCAGCTTTCTGAGTTTGCACTCTTTGTTATTTTAAATTTAATTTAGTCAGGCTTTACATCCCTGTTCAGTTGCATTATTTATGTGCAGATGACAGGAAGACAGTTGGGGAGATACCAGGAATGAAAAGCTGTTTCCAATAAGAATAGTAAGGAACAAACTGGAAACAAAAAAATTTATGTTGGAAATGACTGAAAAGGAAAAATAAAGGCATGAGCTGCAATAAACCCTCGTAGAGGAAACAAAGTCCAGTCAGAAATGCTTGATTTAGGGATTGGGGCATTTTGCTGTTATTTGCCTCTAAACTGCTGAACTCTTCTTTAGAAAGCATTCTTGCTTCTGCTTTTCCCATTCTGTTCCTTTACCCATATAAATGGGGTTTATCCATGGCCTCTATTACTAGTGGATGAAACATTGATTCAAGTTAGATTTGGAGACACCAGAAAGGAGGATGCTGATAGACAGGAAGTCCTGTAGAAACCAGTCCAGGAGAGCTAACCTTTCAGTGCTCAGATTTTCTTTTCTACTTGATTATTTCTTTAAAATTCCAAATTTGTTAACTTGGCATGCCAAACATGACAAAGCATTTTCTCCCTAGTTTTACATATTGATTAAATTTGACATATTTTACCACTCTGCTTGTCAAGAGTTTGTCTATGTGTTTATGCACACACATGCTTAAGTGTGTCTAAATTTTGGCAAAGCTACTCAAAGATGAGCTGAAGTCTGAACAGCTGCAAAGTCTCTGAACACTGGAATTATTCATAGCAGATAAAGGAAGTAAACCTCTTGAAAATAGTTCAAACATAACACAATTATGGGAAGATCAGACTCAAATTTTTTATTTGAATGAACCAACTCCTGAAGGAGTCTGTAAAATGGGAACCTGGGTAAATGGAATTATTGCATAGCCCTTTTTACTTTAAAACAAGACACCATAATGTGGTAAAAAAAAGCAGCTGAACAAAGAGAGCTTGTGTGAAATTTATCTGTTTACTTTCACTCTGGTGGTCTAAAACCAGGAATATTGAGTAGTGGCTGAATAAACAGAGCAATATTATTGGGAGGACACTCTGGAGGCTAAAGTCTTCAGTGTATAGAAAGGTTTGAAAGCATATGCTTGGTTCAACAGTGCCTGGTTTTTTGCTAGGGGCTACAGACCTAATTATATCTTAATGACACACTAATTCACAAATCATCCTTTTTGGCTCAGGGATTAAGCCAAAGGGTGTCTATAATCCTGCAAAGACTATATCTAAATCTTATGTCTTGCATAGATTTTGTGTAGTCAGATTTTTGTGCATGCTTTTTACACTTTAAAAGACAATGTGAAGCTAAAGAATATAATTCCCCAAGTACAGAGGTCAAACATTTAAAAAGATAGATGCCTTCTGTGCTAAAGGTTATTGACTTGCTACAGGTTATACCTCTGGCCACAGCTCAACTGTTTGCATTCACCCCATCAGGTAGGAAGTGACAACTCTCAGAACAAAATAACACTTATGAATATATTTTATTCATAGGGAATTCACATGTTCAATTTTGGTATGCCTCAGGCAGTCAGCTGGAGTGCAAAATGAGTTTTCTGTGGTTTCCCCTTACACCTGTTGTTGCAGATAGCAGCAGGTTCTTTCTCCATGATACCAGCTAGCAATATTTCTTATAGGGCTTTCCATTCCCATGAGACTTTTCTGTTCATTTAGACTGGGTCAGATAAGAAGTAAAGCAAACTTATTCAGTCCAAGAACTCAGATGCGTCTTTAGAAATATGATGGGTGAGAGAGAGGGTGTGACACTTTTGTGAAGGGAGCAAGAGACATAGAAAGAACTGAGAGTCATCACGTATCTCTTTGCATGTGTTGTGCCGTCAGAGTACAAAACAGAGCACACTAGAAAATCCTCAGCCAAAACACTGGAACAAGAAAAAGATACTTTTTTTTCTGCTGTGCAGTTGAACGGTGGAACTCTTTGATATGAAATTTTTAGGAGCTGTAAGAGCTGTAATTTTTTATTTTAAAAATAACAAAAAATAATAAAGAAAATAATACTTGTTGCTTACCTTTTTGTATGCAGTGATCCAGATGTGACTTCTGGTTCTTCGCATCCAGCAATCAGTTCTAAGGACTGATTTCTAGATGTGAAGAAGGTGTTTAGTGGAACAGTTACTCTGCTTTACTTAAACAAGCCTCTGAAATATGCCTCCTGGAAGATGAAATCCAAGGATGGTTGTCTGGTCCTTCTAGAAACCACTCCCCCCAGTATCTTAGCTGGTTTTAATGAACTAGATGCTGCTGAAGATTTCACTTCATTTTTATGGAGTTTTTTCTTAAGCTTTGAGCCCTTCCTGTATAAAGGTCCAGTGATGACAGGGGCCTCCTTCCACCCACTTGCTTGATCAAATGTTGAACAAAAGACTGAATACTTGGTATTTTCCTAAGCATCTGCTATTGGCTGCTGCTGGAGTTAGCAGTGAAAGTCTCTTCTGTTTGTTCCAGACCTTGATTAACAACGCAGAGATCTGAGTACTACATCTGGTTTATAATTGTAGACAGTTTAGTTTTAAGAGGATTGTTTTTTATTGTTAGTAGTGTTTTAGCGGTCTTGCAGTGGAAGGAGGGAGCACAACTGTTTTGTCTTCAATGTGAAATTATTTAGAAGTATTAAAACATATTTTCATTGGGGAAAAATAACTGAATAACCCTTTAATTAAGGTTGGAAATAAACTCTGGATATCAACTGTATGGACATCAACTGTATGGACATCAACCTGCCCCCTTCATGGTCAGCATAGAGCAGGTGCTCTGTGTTCTGAATAAAATCAAGGACAGATATTCAACAACTTTTGCAGGCAACAAGAACCCGCACCTGACCAATATTATGTAAAAATCTCTTAATATTTTGTTGGACAAATCCGCATTGCTGACACATTCAGCCTGTGTTCCATGAGACCTGCATGTCCTTTTCGGTGAAGCTGCTCTTCAGCCAGCTGATCCCCAGTCTGTACTGTTGTATGGCCTCGTTGCTTCCACAGGGCAGGATGCTGCCGTGACCTTTGCTGTACTTCTTTCCCCATGTTGCTGTCAGTTCACCCCTTCAGCCCCCTGAGGTCCTTCTACATAGCAGCCCTGCCTACCACAGCTAATACTGCAATGTACCAAAGGCACCAGCTGAACTACATTAGGTAATATTTGAAATCTTTTAATGAATAAACAAAAAATGTATACTGGTATGGTTTTCAAGGGGAAAAAAAGGTGAATACTCTGGGTTTTTAAAACCGTCTTTGCACTGGGGTACCAGTGAAGGCATCAGCCTCTTTCCAGTCCTGGTCCATATATTTTGATGGGAAGAGGAGTTTGATTCTTTTAATGACTGCCGCATATCTCACAACTCCCAGTGGTATGTAAATACATAATAGCTGAAGCACATATCAGGAGCTGTTTCCAATGTCTTACTACATTCAAGGTTAAGAGCATGATTCAGAAACTCAGCAGATGCTGTGACTCAAGCAACTGCTGATGTACTTGGCAGGATGTCTGTATATGCAAACACTAAGAAGTACATTTTCATTTCAGTATACATGGAAAATAGGCATGCAATTCCACTTGCCTACCAGAAAAAGTTATCTAATTCTCCATGCACTAGCCAGGAACTGAGAAGACTTATGAGCCCAACCAGTGAAAAATGTGTTTCAATGACCACGATAATGTCACATACCCTAGATCTTAGCAAGCATAATAGAAAAATTACTTGTAAGCTGCCCCTCTTTCAAAACGAATTGTATACAAGTGCGTGAAGAGGGCTGCAGTGGGTCAGAATAAGGCCTATTGGCCTAAATACACTGCCTGTGGTAGCACACATGTAAGAAACTTGAGTCTACTAATACTGTAGTAGTACAGTACTACTGACTCTGTAGTCAATAACCTTCTGTAGGTTCCCTTCTCCATGATCCTGGACTCAGTTCTCCTCTTGATAATGGCATCTTAACATCTACAACAACCAGTGACAAGGAGTAGTTACCAACTGATTATACCTAGTTTATGAAAAACCACCTCTCCTTCTTTCTCATCCTTCACCTCATTTGCCTCTTCCTAGTTCATGTCTAAGAAGAAACAGTGAATTGCTAGACCACTTCAAAGAAACTGAAGCGACCTCAATCTGTATCTTCTGCTTTGCCTTTTTATCCATCTTGCATAATGGTCTTGATCAGTCCTCTTATCATTGAGCTATGGGAACAGGGAGCTTCTCTGACAGGTTTTGTTTTGCATTTCTATTTTCTAATTCTTTTATTAATAGAAAAGTTAGCAGGTTATACATAACAGTGGCCACAACAGAGAAGAAAAGCTTGTGCAATCAGAAATGTTTTAATTTGTTGTGTTGGCAGACTAGAAACACACCCACACAGGGACACAAAAAGGCAGAGAAGCAGTCTCATGATCGAATACAAAAACAATTCCTGTGTGGCTCACTCAGGTTCCTGGTATCTACCCTCAGAAATGGGAACACCTTGTGCAGTGTTGTGTTGTTGTGGCAATACGGCACTGGTAGGACTCAAGTGCCATGTGTGTTGTGGACATTTGGGTCTGAGTCAGCTAAACTCAGTGCTAAATTCAGGTAATTTCTTTGGGGAAGCAAGAGTACAAGTGCAGAATGAGGGTTCTTGAAAATGTTTTGAATTTACTGATATTTTGGATGCATTTAAGTCATTGGGATAGCTCTGTTTTATTTTGCATTGACAGTTGTATAGAACTTTGGTGAAAAAACCTGCTCTGCTGTCCTCTCAGGTTTTTGCTACTACTTACAGAGGTAAAGTAACAGATACCTTTTGGTCTAGTTTGTGGGGTTTTAGTACTGTTGTACAAACACAGGTATTTATCCTATTTTTACATCATAGTGAGAAATATTTCTGGGATGTGAGCTATTAAAAATGAAGAAAAGGATCCATATGCCTGGTCCCAAGAGCAGCACTGAAAAAGTAACAGTCCTGACAGCTGTGTTAGCTGAGCACTCATACCATAAGAGATGTACCATTGCGTTAAACACAGCACTTCTTTGGCTAAAAGGCTATTAAGTTTTGCAAAGAAAATTGTGATGTAATGTTAGCTGTACACTGGTTTGACATAAAAGCCACAAAAATATGGTTTTTAATGTAGAGTGAAATAAGGCATCAATAAATGCTTCAGACTTTATAAAGCAGCAACATACCTTATGTGGCTTTTACACACCTTTGTCAAAGGTATAACTCATGTCATTCTCCTCTGATACAAATTTAAAGGAAAGTTAGCAAGCAATGTGTTAAAAGCATAGTCACACACATATGAATGACAGTGAGATTTGACAACTCGTAATTAAGATTAACATGAATCTAACAATGTAATTCAGTCATGAAAAAAAAAGTCTGGCTTCTAGGGAAAACCACCTCAGGGTCTTTGGCGAAATTGTTCATACACACATCAAGAGCCAAAGTTGTTGATATGGTAGACCTAAGAACTATGCTGAATTATATTTCCCTGTGCAAAGCATCCTGATGTGAAAGATCAGGAGCAGACAAATCCTGGGTAATAGCACTGTGCACCTAGGCTGTGCTACACTGTCCCCACTTCAGTGGGAACTGGGTTAGAGAGAGAGTCTGGCTACAAAGAGAGGAAAAAGTGTAGTCCAAGTTTGTTGTATTTTGGATAGACCATACACTGCTAGCCACTGAGGAGAGAAGAGCAGAGGAAATCAGTGTTTTCTGGAATATCAGCTGAGTCATTCGTTGTCCTGGGAAAGAGAGCACATCAAGAGGAAAGTCAGGTTAAACATGCATACAGATGTATATGTATATTCATACATATACATATACATCTAATGGTTATACATATAATGGTTTATTTCAAACACTAAAAAGGCCTAGTTGAGACTATTCTAGCTTAGCATTTTTTTAATATAGGATTGACATTTCCTCCTGTACTTAATTTTGCTTTTTTTGGTAGAGATCATTCTTTTGAATGGATCATTCCCTCCCTTCATGAGGGAATAAAACTCCAGTAAGTTCTGACATGCTGCTAAAATTTCAAACTGTTAACAATGGTACAGTTAGTACTGGTTTTAGTGGGAATGTAAACTCTGTTCTCTGTCCTAGATTCTTTTTCCAAAAATGTAAATATATAGTAATACATTTCAGCCAGTGTGGATCCCTGTGCAGGGGTTCATTTCCATCATTCACTAGTGAGTGACAGTTTGTTACATGTTTTTTTCCTTATTCTTCTGCCTGAGATTCAGGTATAATATATGAATTTGTGATCATTTCTGATAAGAGTATAGAATTGTGTGCAAAATGATACTCTTAAAAGTATTTTGCTCAAGTTTTGTTGAATAGATTTTACAAGACAATATAGTCTAGATATTACTTTTGAAAAATTAATGCAGTGCACATCAGTCAAACAAACACTGATGTGCTTTATTAAAAAAACCCTCATCAAAATTGACAGTACAGTAAAATTTACACTTGCACAAGTTACTCCCATGTAGCTTCTTTCAGTATATTAACTTCATGATTCCAGTTGTTGAAGCATTCTGAAAATCAAAAATATGTATGAAAATGTCCAGTAACATCTTTAATGCTGTGATGTTACTGCTGAAGCCAACACACCTCATGAGGAGGTACTTGATTGCCTCCAACATCTCTTCTTGCTTCCAGGGCCTGAAGGAGAAATGAAGCAGCTAAGAATAAAGCTCCCTAGAATAAAGGCTTCCTCAGGGAGCACCTGCTCCACCACTGCTGCAGCTCCTTTCCCTTTTCAGGATATCCTGACACACACCCTGGGCTGGGGCTCTATGGGATTGGGGCTGGCTGGCTTGCAGCCCTGAGGACACTGGCACCAACTCAGGGCAGCATTTGAGACCTGGGGGCTGCATGTGAAAATTAGCAGTGAGGAAGCAGTGATGGTTCTGGACAGGATTCCCCACCAAGTGACTATTCATGGCACTGGACAACTTGGGCATTAAATCCCAAATGGGACTGGAATTTTCTCAGGCTGGGTGCATCTTGCTTTTTTGGCAAATAAGCACAGATATTGCAATTCTGGATAAGAGTTTTAAAAACTCTCCCTAAATAATATGTTTCTAGTAGGAACTCCTTGACTTGTATGGAGGAAGTTGCAGAGTTTCAAATGTTATCCAAAGGACACCAGAAAATGGGCAAAGGTAATGGGAAACTCCCAGGAGTAAGCAGATGGATTATTGTATTACAGATGCTATTGGAAGGTTGCAATCAAGACAAAAATAAGTTCTATCACTTTTCTTTTTGCTAGCTATTTCTAATTATAAGACTTATTTCTCTAATGCTGGCAGAAAAAGGTATGTTTTTAACCTGACAAAATTAATGGTGAATATATGAATATGTTTTCATAATCCATATGCCATTTTTCATAGACATGGGAATATGAAAACACAGAAAACAGTGAGAGAATGATGCAGCAGAATATGATGTAATTTTTCTATTTTTATGAACTTCATACACTTTAAGGCAGGATGAGTCTAAAAATGTAGCTGTTCCACTGCCTTGAAATCTGGCACACAGCTTGCTAAAAGCTATTCAGATTTAGCTCCTACACTTATTTTTTTGTTCTTCCTAGAAAATAATTGAGCTTTCAAACTATTGATAGGAGAGTGCCATTTTTCAAAATTAAAAACACAAAAAAGTATCATCTTGAAAACATAAAAATTGCGTTGGCCAGAAATGCAAAAAAGGTATTTGCAGTCCAAAACAAGGTCAAAGTGTCTTAGACGTTTCCTGTGGTACATTTTGCTCAAAGTATCATTTTCAAGTATAATCAGGGAGAATTTAGGGATTTCAAACATTTAATGGAAAGAAATTCTGGTTGTTGTGACGTGCATACTCATTGTGGCAACCATTGTTATGTATTTCCATTTTCTGGGGTTTTATGTATGTAAACACTTTTATTATTTGTTCTTAATGCCATGGATTTCTTTTAAGTAAGTCTTTATAAAATAAACTTCTTATGTTCTTGCAGAGACTTGGCTAAAAGTTTTTGTAATGTCCGATAGAACTAAACACTTAATGGTTTACTTCACTGTAATTATGATTACAGGCTTCACCTAAAGAAACTTCATTTTCATGTTAAAGTGATTTGCCAGAGGTAGTAAGCAAGGGAATTGTCCTGTCTTTGCATCAGGTATTCTTGTATGAGAAGGCAGCCAAGCTGCTTTCCAGAATGTTTGCAGAGTTCATGTTTCATATCACTGATGATATATAATCTTACATTACTATTGTGATGTTAACTACCATATATTGTATTGAATACAAAACAAAACTGCTGATGAATATAATTTAAAAATATGCATGTGCACTATGAAGAGAAACATGATTTAAAAAAAGATAAGGCTTTGCAGAGCTCTTCCCTGCTTTTTATTATGTTTCTGACAAGCCAAAATACAGTCTTTAGCTATCTGTGAGCTCCTAAGCTATCTAACAATGTCAGGCCTTACCTAACACATAAAAATAAAACATAAAACTAAAGTTTGTCTGGCACAGAAAAAAACCCTCACAATATTTTTATTACATTCTTATATGATTATTTAGAAAGGCCAATTATTTAAATATCTTTCCCCATTTTTACAAGCATATAATAAATACACAGGTGTCAGAAAGGTCTGGACAAAAAAAAACCAAACAAACCAACAACAACAACAAAAACAAACAAACAAACAAAAAAACCAAAACAAAACCAAACAAACCAATAAGCAAAAAGCCCCAGATTTAAACAACACTAAAATAATTAATTTCTTACCAGGCCAATGGATCTTTAAAATATTAAGAGTGCTAAGTATAGTAGAGAAGAGCTTAAAGTTGCCAGTAAAAACTGGTTGAAAATATCCAAGGTCCTCAATAAAATGTTTGATACTACTGGGATACTTTGACCCTTCCAGTTTGTAAGAAGCCTCTGAAAGGGCTGTGCAGAAATTACTGAGTAGAAGCGCCTTCTTTCCCTAGGCAATATTTTGCCATGGTAATGTGATGTCTAGATCTGTTTTCCAACACTCCATAAACACAATTCATTGACTCCAAGTATAATAAGTGATAAAACCTGTGGAATACATCAGTAATGTGGAGAAGGTGTGGAAGGTCAATCCCAGTCATTTTATGCTGGCTTTGGAGAGGTGATGGGAATGGAAAGTGCTTGTGAGGGTAAAGGTCGATGTGCTCTGTGTGTCCTGATTTGGGGAGCTTTGAAAAATTCTGATCTTGTCAAAGGAACTGCAGGATTTGAATTACCAAGGTGGCAAATAGAAAGAAGCAGGAGCTGTGTGCCTTTGTACTGCACTGGGAGTATATTCATATATTAATTTCCAAGAGTGCAGGATAACTGAAGTTATCCTTATTTCTACATAGCTAAGTGGCAGGACAAGTGAAAGTGTACCTGCATGGATAATCATCGTATCATAGAATGGCTTAGAAGGGACCTTAAACATCATCTGGTTCCAACCCCTCTCGTGAGGGGCAGGGACATCTTGAACTAGGTCAGGTTGCCCATCCAACCTGGCTTTTGACCATGGCCAAGGAAGAACAGTATATCCACAGTTTTTCTGGGTCATCTGTTCCAAGTACCTGACCATGCTCACAGTAAAGAATTTCTTCCTAATATCTAACCTTATCTTACCTAAACCCACTCTTGCTTCAAGGCCATACCTTCTTGTCCTAACACTACATGCTCTTGTAAAAATTCCTCTCCATCTTTCTTGTTGGCTCACTACTGGTACTGGAAGTTCACAATTACCTCAGCCCAAAGCCTTCTCTACTCCAGGTTGAACAGTACCATTTCTCTTAAACTTTTCTTGAAGAAGATATGCTCCATCCCTCTAATCATGTTTGTGGCCCTACTCTGGACTTACTTCAGGCCAGGGTCCTTCTTGAGCTGGGTTCTCTGGAGCTGGTTGCAGTACTCATGGTGGTGTTTCATGAAGTCACTACACAAGTATTAAAATGTAGTTTCCTTTAATCTCATAACTACTTGCCAGGGCGTCACCTCCTGCTTATGGCAGTGTGTGCTTGGTTGCTTGGAGAGATGTTACTTTTGGATATATCACCTCTTTTTACAATATGGTTAAGTTGGCTTTGCTTTACTTTTTGGTGTCTATAACGTTACAGATTTCAAACTGCACCATGTGTGGGAGATGTTTGCCTGTGGCCAATTTTAATGAGAAAAAGAGCTCCTCTGTTTCCACTGATGACATGGCCCATTGCAGTAATGATTTGTTTTATTGCAAACTACTAGAACTTAAAGACCATTTATGGCTAAAACAGTTAGGTCACTGGAACTATGCAGACAATAAAAACATTATTGCTCCATTGGTGCCTTTTACTGTTTGTTAAGAGAAACACTACTCTTTCATTTTCCCCCAAACACTTAGAGCATCCCTAATTATATCATTGCTCAAGCTGCAACTGCTGTTCTCAACATCACATAAATCTTGCACTAAATTGATTTGTGGCTGAATTGTGAAAGGGATCAATGGATTCATTTGCACTGATTTGCCACTCTGTTACTGAGAACGTGTCTGTACATGTGAAAGATGGGATTATCTGCGTTGATTCATAACCTCACAGATGTCTTAGCCACTGGAGTGTACCTGAAATACAGGGAAAAAGAATGGGAGAATTAAATTGGATGCTTCGTTTGATCTTGCTACTCCTATGGTTGCTAAATCTCCAGTGTGATGGAGTGAGATGCTGTGTTGTCTCCAGCATTTTGTTCCCAAAAGCACTGTTAACTCCTTGGAGAGAACACCTTGCAGTTTTCTACAGCAGTGACATGTAATTCTCAAGTATCATAAACAGTCTGTTACTGAACAAATGGTGGCTATGTCTGAAAGCTCTGCTTTCATGTAAGGCAAGGCCCTTAAAGAATGAAGTCCCAGGTGTGAGCACAAAAATCTGCTACCCTTAATAGTGTCTGCTTTTGCTACGTTATCTGGGACTGGTTCACCCTGTTAGCAAAGAAAACTGACATGATGACTAAAGGGAATTCTCAGTGTGTATGAATAAATTAGGCTGTAGGACTAAGGCCTTAGATAGTAAAAGTTTTGCAAAGAAATATGTTTTTCCTGTATCTTGTATGGTCTGGTATAAACAACACACATAATCTTATGTTTTTCTGAATGTCACTCTGTAGATATAAAGCCATTGCTTATGCTGCAAACCTGTCTCTGCTTTACCAGTGTCATCAGATCTGTGTCAGCAGAATGTCTTTGCACAGGGACAATGTCTGTGAGTACTTCTCTGTCACTTCAGCTATACCACTTGAACAAAAATTGGACTGAGGTGGATTTTCTTTCATTGATATAATTTTTCCATAGCAGTGTTTTGACCCAAGGAACTTCCATCCTGACTTGTTGTTCCCGTCTTGTCAGGCTGCTATTACTGCTATCATAGGAAGTGCTGCATAGAGGAAAGGGCTTCTAGCTTTTGACAGGCACCAAGAGCCATTCCTTGTTTGGTAAGTGTAGCTCTACAAGAGATTGGTCTGTCTCAGAGCTCTGCTAAAAGGATTGTTTTAGAAGATTACAGTTTATGTTTACATCATAGGGGAAGTGCTGAATTGAGGAAAGGGCTTCTAGCTTTTGACAGGCACCAAGAGCCATTCCTTGTTTGGTAAGTGTAGCTCTACAAGAGATTGGTCTGTCTCAGAGCTCTGCTAAAAGGATTGTTTTAGAAGATTACAGTTTATGTTTACAAGGATAATTTTATTTTGTGAATCAGAGGGAATAAGGACAAGCTTTGGTACAATGACAGCACTATTGCTTCTATACATCATGCTCTAAAGCATACCTTCTGAGCGAATGGGCATAAATTTTGTTAACATGACTTTGAAAAGGACAGGCCTTACCCTCACCCCATGCTTTTTTTTTTTTTTTTTTTTTTTTTGCTTGGAAGAGTTGCAAACTCTTCCAAGGAGGAGCAGACGCAACATTGAGCTCATGACTGAGAAGAAAGTTGTTAGTCCAGGAGTCCTATCTGTGTAGACGTTGTGTGATTTATGATCACCACTTTTGGGCCCTGCATGTTGTCCTGGCACCAGTGTTAGGTTGCAAAGGCTGCTCAACGATCTTGCAAGCTTTTCTGACATTAGGTTTTGTATCATCAGGTCTTGCTTATACCTGCTTACACAGCAAATATTACTTTGCTGGAGGTTATTTGCATGGAACAACTTGGCAAGATTTTGCTGGAAATTGGCTAGGCTCAGAGAAATGGGTTTATTTTATGCTGTTGTTTTTTGGTTTTGGGGATTCTTTTGGTGAAAAAAAAGGGGATTGAAGAATTGAAAACCTCCATGAGGAAAACCAGATCAGAGAAAGAAATGGAAAAAAATGTGGGGAGAAAAGGGACATACTCTTTAGGGTAGGAAGACAATTAGGCATTGAAATTGTGCATGGCAATGAGTTCAGAAGCAGTTAGGATTGCAGTAAAGAGATATTGGAGAGATGATGATGAGGAATAGATCAAAAACCAATAAAGGAGCTGAGTCAGGTGTCATCTTCCTGTGATATGGACCTGCCCATTTTGTGGTTTTTTCCAGGTGTGGCTGTCTGGTCTTCAAACTTCTTCTGTGGCGCTGGAGTTCTGTGATCTTCCATGCGCACATTGTCTTTGCAGCTCCCACAGCACCTGGCCATCAAGTGCCTCTACTGTCCTAGTGTCAGGATTTAGGAACATGACCTGCAAGGTACATGTTATCAAGTGTGTCACACATACATTGTTTTTGTCAAAAAACACATTCAAGGAAAGTAGGAAAGAAAGAGATTGCACCTGAATGCTGCTCAGTCGAAACCAGACGAAAGAGTGTTCTACCAAAGATCAGGCACTGCTCAGCCACATCCTGAGCAGCCAGAGACAGCAAGAGAGAGAGACAGAGACCTCCTTTGGTTACCAACAGCCTCTTTCCATTTTGAAAATGAGTACGGGATGCTGTGACTCAGAGATGTTTACAATGTAGTTCACAACATGAGGCAGAAATGTCTGTTGTCACCATGGACAGAAATTTTATGTTTCTAAGGAGGCAGGTTAGAAATATTTCCTATAAAAATGTTTTAGGAGTAAATATGTCAAGACATTTAAACAGTCAGACAATTTGATAAAAAGTAAGGTTAGCAAAGAGATTTTAAATATTTGAATTGTGCCCAGTTAATACTGACATGAGAGAAGCTGAGGTGAAAGGTATTCCTATTTTTGTAGGCTTTATTTTCTTGTTCATTG
The DNA here is from genome assembly GCF_014805655.1 of Passer montanus. Taxonomy (NCBI): domain Eukaryota; kingdom Metazoa; phylum Chordata; class Aves; order Passeriformes; family Passeridae; genus Passer; species Passer montanus. The sequence continues at coordinate 13,417,004 of NW_024366480.1, read as the reverse complement.
GTTTGTTTTTGTTTAGAACCACAAATAATATCACATAAACTAATACTATGAACTGTTTTATACAAGGGGAACAAAATGCAAAGTATGAGAAAATTATAGCAAATTGAAACTGATGTAATCAGGATTGTAATGTAGGTAATTAATGCCCCATTCTGCTGCTCACCATTATCTGTGGGGGAAAGGAAGGAAACCTTATGGACTAATTCTGCTTAGGGATATTTGCAGTCCTTAGGGCTCGATGGTAGTTCTACAAGTATACAACAGTTAAAATCTGTCCATGAAATAGCTATATGCAAAATTATTTGGCCATCTCTACAGGAAGGTTGATGAGGTTTACTTTGGATTGTCTTTTAATGCTGTCTTCTAATGCTTAGTTTTAATGCTGTTTCTGACATTTTCAGAAGTTGTGTTTTAATAGAAAGGACAGGCATTAGAGGATCTGTGTGTGCTGGTAGTGCAAAAACCAGCAACTCTGGCTGGCTTCAAAAATACTAGTAAGTTGATGCTTCCTGTCTCCCATCCCTGTTCTTTCTCCCTGAAATTACTTTGCTTCCTGCTGCAAACTAGATTTTGTGCCATTCATAATAATAATAATAAAATGACACTAATTGCTATGTGTAGTGGATGTTCTGAATTGAGCCTGAGGAACTGAGTGTAGGCTGTATAAGATACCAAACATAGCAACTTTGCAAACAGGGTAAATTAGAGTCAAGAAAATGTTATATAACAGAGCATGAGTGGTAGCTTAGAGCCTTCATTTTCATTCACACCCACAATTTGAGCTCTTTCACAGAAGGATTCTTACTGGGAGGTAATCCTTTGGAGAAAATTCATCAAAAATATGCCATCCTTCTGATGTTAACCATAGCAGAAAATATCAAAATAGAAAGTCTATTCAGTACAGCCTTTTCCTTAAGTGTCGAGGACACATTAAAAATATCTAGTGACACTTTAAAAATATATATTTTTAAATGCAGGATGTAACATGCAACTGTGGATAAGTAGTCATTTGCATGAAATTAAAGTCACAGTTTTGAAGGCACCTAAATGATCTGGGACTGAAAATCTGGTTGTTCAAATGCGATGGGGATACCTGGGGTCTCGTGGGGCTTGGCAGATTTTCTTGCCAGGTATCTCAGAGCAGAGCCTTGTACATCAGGCTTCCTCAGGAGCTGGAAAAGCTTTTCTGTGGCTACACATCCTGGTGACTGAGCTCTTTGGCTTCAGTGATGATAATTTGTGATAATTGCAGATCTGCTCTGGGGTTTGGAATTGATCCTCACTTGAGATGATGTCCCTGTGCTGGCTCCCAGGGTAAACACGCCGCAGTGCACTCAGTGTAGTGTTGTCCCTAGTGTCTGATACCAGCATATGGTTTGAAATGAGTTGAGTTTCACAGAAAACTGTTAGGTGTTTTTCAGACCATGTCTCTTATGTGTTCTAAAACTCTTTTGGGCAGCAATATTGCAGGGCTTTGCTATTTCTAAACCTGCTGGAAATGAGGGTGAAAGAAACAAAGTCCAGGACACACCACAAAAAATTTGCACACGGATTCCCCAAGATAAAGGGAGCTGTGTGGCAGAAGTGGTGCAAAACTACTGTGGGTGTGGGCTGAGCGGGGAGCAGCCAGGCTTTCCCTGGCACAGGCGCTCGGGCTGCGCACATCCCCTTGCTCACAGCCTGGGGAAGGGGGGCTCTGGGGCCCCAGCCTGTGCCGTGGGAGGCTAAGAGGGGCAGAGCATCAGAAGCCCTGTTGCAGCCATCCCCTGGGATGCATGGCAGGCAGCAGGAACCGAGCAGGACGTGTGGAGTGCCCTGATGGATGCCAGAGAGAAGCCGTGCTCAGTCCCTGCCTGCTGCGAGGGCAGAGGCTGCTTGCTGGTCTGGACAAAGGTTGGCTGCTTAATTTTGTTCTGCTGTTGTTACTAAAACTCCACATAAATCTTGTGCAGTACTTGGTGTCCTTTTGAAAAATGCTTTGACCCCCAAATCTAATAATGTTGCCTGAGTAGTTTTAAGGAAAAAAAATTAGAAAAAAGCATTGGGAAACTGAACAGTATTAAAACCTGAAGTCACCCATTTCCTAGGCTCTCTAAATGTGTGTGTGCTGGTAGTAGCAAGCTGCTTATTCAACAGACAGCATAAGGATGTGTAAGAAAATAAGATCCTTGCCTAGCAGCAAAAAATAGCTCCTGCTGTGGTGGTAAATGGGAGAAATAGGAGTGGTTCAGGGTTTGTGTCTGCCCTTTTCCTTCCCTTCTGCAGCCCATCATGACACTTGAAAAATGCTCCCTTACCAGCATGAGAGCTGCAGCCCCTTGGCCTTCTTGCAAAATCTCTGTCCATGGAAGTGTCTGTGGTATTGGCTTGATAAACTCCAATCTTGGGTTCTTTCTTTAGACAATAAGTGTATGATGTTGCACCCTTCAGCAGTTTGTTCTTTAATATTTTGTTCATCTTCTTCAATCTTAGTTAGTGATTCTCTCTCTTGGCAGAAACAAGAAAACAAATAAATGCTCTAGCTGTAACAAAAGGTCTGAAATTCTGAGATTAAATGAAAAGCAGGCTTCAGGCTGAACTATATCCCTCATAAAGTGTATGAACTCGATTTCATGACCTATGCCTGCCCATTCAGTATCCTTTAATATCACATTGGCCTCTTCTCCCGCCTGTGCTTTCCACTACTTGCTCCAGGGAGTGTGTTTGAAATTCTTTGTAATATAAATCCAGATAATTGATCTTGTGGCTAATAATTAATTGAAGATGGAAGTATGAATTAGTATAGAGTGAAATGGGCTCAGCTGAGTATTTATCTCAAATCAAAAGTAGGGTAAATTTTTTTTCCACTGAAGCTTTGGTGTGGGTATTGAGGTCTTCTGTGTCTTATTGCAAGAAACAAAATGAATAAACTAGATGATGCTATTCATTTTGTTTCTGAGTTGGAGTTAATTTAGGAATGCAAAATGAAAGAGGTCTCAGTGTTGATATATGTGGTTTGAACACCTGATACTTTTGCTTCTGAGGGAGGTGGGACTACACTCAAGAAAAAAATACTTCTTTTGGAGCAGAAGGTATCTGGTCAATTGGGATTATCTGAACTGGGGAATAAGGAATTTAGGGGTCAAACCTGAAAATACTACATAGGTATGTCATTGTGTAACAGTTTCGCTCAAATTACTTGTACAGAAAACATTACTACCATCTCTGGGATGGGGCTGCCATTAAATACATGTTAATAATGGTCTCTGTTAGGCGACTTGCAAAGCAATTAAGGAAAAAGAGTTGAATAAAGTTATTTAAATTTTTTTTTACATATTTAATAACACAATTAGCAAAAATTTTAAATTACAATAAACAGTGGGGACATTTCATGCAGCTGAATCTAGAGAAGAGACTATCACCCGCCTGGCTCAGCTAAGGACTATTGCTGGCATTACTGAAGCTGCTCTTGCAAAACTGAAATAGCAATACATTTTTTCCAGAAAAAAAAAAAAAAAAGCCAAATAAACCCAAAGTCCAAAACTTTCTATTTAGAGCAATATACAGAGAGGAAGTGGATATAGAGTGTACATGTTAATGTTGCATGTGAGTAGAACAATTTGGGTACAGATGTGTTTCATGTGATCTTCAGGTGCTGATCAGTGTGTCTATAGTTGCTGAGTGTGTGTGTGTGTATGTATGTGTATGTGTGCATATGAAGAGACATTGTTACTGTATATAAATTCTACCCTATTCTGTTACTCCAAAATGATGTTTTCCTAATGGGTGAAATGCTTCTGGTCTGTGTCTAGTCTGGCATATTAATTGTTTTGTCACTTTTTCGCTTTTTAAATTTTTTTTTTTGCCTGAGTTGACAGAGCAGTAATGACCATAATTATTAGCATTTAATAAATACTTTAACAGGTCATCACCATGTTTTTTCTCTCTATATCAGTATGTAATTTCTTTTTATCTGCGTAGATTTTTTTCCCATCCTTTCTTTTCCCCTTGATAAATAAAAGCTTTTGTCTTAATTTTCCACAATCAGAATTACTACATATGATACCTGTTTTGCAGTGCCACAGATACATCTTGTTACCCAAAATCCTCTTCTGCAGGGACTCCAAGACCCAGCAGACCCATCTCAGTCTTTGTGCAGTGTGTTGCATTGGCTGCCCTCTATTCTCCCTGCTCAGCTCTGCACAAGCTCTAACTCTGCTCTGCTCAAAACCAGCTAGAATTTAGGAAAGCTTATTAAATTTCGTAGGTCGATAGTGTTTTATTTGAGCTGATAAATACTGCAATAACAAAAAATGAAGGCTTTTTAATTATTGCTTTTGAAGAGGATGTCTTTCAGTTGCTTCTGTTTTTCAGTATTTTTGCCTCTGTTGGTTTTTTCAGGTTTTCTCTTTGTTCAGAGCTTAGTGTAATGTCTGCAAAGATGGAATATTAGTGCACACATTTTCAGGCATCGGAAGAATTGCATTTTATTTATTAGATATTTATTCTAATACAAAAAAGTCTTTTTCTTGCCATTCAACAGCCTTGTTAGTCAGTGGTATCCTATAGATAACTAGGCTTCATTTCTACAAGTGAATAAGACTGGGTGAATATACGCTTGGGCACTTGCCTGTGATAATTCATACTATTTAATTATGAGCTTGCTTCCCTGCACAGGTAAAGTATCTTTTCCTAAACAAATGAAAAAAACTTTAAAATTTATTTTTAAACAGCTAATAATTTTCCCATTAAGAATAGGACTGTCATCATATTTTGAATTTTCTACATGCACATTTGCTTCTGTAGAACCACACTGCTTAATCAATATTTCCAGTGATCATACAACAAAAATCCTTTTGAACAGGAATGCTGTTCAACAGGTTAAAGAATGTTCTGTCTTTAAACAGTGAGTGTAGGTTTTCTTCTTCTTGATTTCTGAGTCCTTTGAGACACTATTATGTACAGCAATAAAACCTTCCCTATACATTAAGACACTGAGATCTTCAAGAAAAGCTTCTTAAAATTGCCCAAAATACGGAAATTAATTATATGGTCTAACTACACAGTAAAGCCTCTACCAAGAAAGAAAGATCTTGAATTTACAGTGTATTTCCTAGACCTCATTACTGTCTGTGTGGACACATTTACTGTATTGAAGAATGGCTCTGGATGAAGCAGAGGCGGAAAAGTAATGTTCATATTTATTGTGGCAAAATCTAGCTAAAATCTCAAGGGGGGTTCTATGTACTTCTTAATTCATCATCCCTTGCAGACTTATTTATTGATTTTATTAAAGTCATAGAGACAGTGTGAGCTGGAAAAGTGATACATTTGCCTGCATCTCAGTAGAACTTGATTCCATAGCAATTGATTGGTTTCTGTGAGCTAACCACCAAAAAATCAAATTTGTGGTCAATTAGAAAAGGAAAATATAGCAAATTAACAAACAGATTTTAACCCAAATCTTCGTTATTTTTGAATCCTTTTTCTAAACTATATCGAAACTTCTTGTCAATTGCAGATTGAATTCAGTCATGTATTAGCAGTTAATCAAAACCACATTGACCTGAGTTTGCAAAGTAGGAGATTTTCCACATAGCTGCTGTTGCACCTCTCGTCTTCAAGAAAGATCTATGAAAAATTTTCAAAGTGGCACTAGGAACCATAATCTTTACGTTTTTCTTTATGGAGTTCCTCCCCCCAGTATTTGATATACATACTAGTTGTATATTATTAGAGGTGCAGCTTCTTCCTTTGGAGTGAGTTTATTCTACTAAATGTGAGAAAAAGGTCATCTCAATATGAAAGAACTCTTTCATAGAGAATGTGGCCTGATATTCTGGCCAATTGTTCTTTCTGCCTTAAGAAAAGTCCAGGGATATATAAGAATTAATGCTGGATGTAAGCAGATATTGCAGCACCTGTATCTGTTTTTTGGCGATTTTTTATGCTAATAAGCTTATTCAAATAAAACCAGTTAAGGCTTTCCACATCTTGAAAAACAAGCTGAAGAAAGCACAAAAAATGTTTGACTAGAATTCAGCAGGCCTGGGAGAAATTAAGGTCTTCCAGAAGGTGGAGATGCCGGGATACAAGAAAGTGTTTTTCTCTTTGGTTGCATCAATTTTAATAATCAAACACAAATTGTTGCATGACTAGTACAGAAAGATGGTTTTCATTTGTCTTCTTAGATTCAGTTATGGTAATCACTGTACTGCTTATGCTCCTGTGTGTTTGACTGATTGCTCTCTGCTCCTGCTGTTCCGTGCACAGAGAGCCCTGACATTTGATGAAGCTGTCTCAGTTTCAGGGTGGACTGAGAGAGAGATTTTGAGGTCTTTGCTACAATACATTTCTAGTTATAATCTTATTATAGAAGCCTAAGGCAAATGCTGCAGTGAATATGGAAATAAACAAAGAAAAAAAGTATACTGCTTGATTTAGAATGAACTCATTACCTGTCTGTGCAGTGCCAGAACCCAAAGATCTCTAGGCTAAGATGCTGATGTGTAATGCAGGGAACAGGGAACGTATCCAGTGAGCCTGGTGTGCGCACTTGTAGCTTTTACAGAAGATCATTGCTTTGACTCAATGCCACAGATTCAGAATGACATTTCTCTATCTGGTAAAAAATAATTTAAAGTTCCATTTAAAGGCAAATAGTAGATTCATCTCAGACTTTGTGGATGTGCATGAGGAGTGGGATGGTGCTTAGACATGCCATGAATGCATGATGCCATCTCTTCATTGCATTTCAGTTGGGGCTAGTGATGAATAATTTCTGATATGGATGATATCATTTCTATTAAATTCTAGTTTTGATTATTGACTGTGTGGTTTTTTAACCCTATTGAGAACAAGTTAAGTCTCATGAAATTCTAGCTTTTTCCTGCTCAGAAAAAGGGGAGAAAACTGTTGGTTTTTTGTTTGGTTTTTTTTTTTTTTCAGTTGAGTGAAATATGTAATATGTAGCAAGAAAGCTATCTATTTAAAAGTGCACTGCCCTGTCCAGGTGAACATTTCCTCTGTGTCTCATCAGGAGGATGCAAGATGCATTTTTACCCTTGTCATCTATCACCAGGAAGGATGACTCCTTTCTCTCTTTTAACCATAACTGTACCAAAAAGTATAGCTTTTTAACTTTTGACAAGTAAAATTATAGGGAAATACTTCCAGGCCCACTGAAGATATAAGATATTCAGTTCCAGATTTTTTTTTTTTTTTTGGTTAAGGTATATTTACTGTCACCTTAGTGCAGGGAAAAAAAAGAAAACCAAACCTAAACCAGGAAAACAATAGAGAATGAGGGCTGCCTGGCAGTCAGATGAGGTTAGAATGTCTGGGTTTGGTTAGAATCCCTGCAGGATGGGGGATGTCAGGGAGCAGAACATGCTGGAGGTAGTTTTAACACCCATCTCTGCAGAGCTGGATTGAGCTGCCTCCAGCACTACTCCTTGAAGAGCCCAGGCATGTCACCATGTCTTCCAGCTTGCCACTTGCACGTGACCAAAGGTTACTGTGTACAGTTGTGTGTGGGGGGTTTTCTAGGAAATGTGTGATAGAAGGTTCCTACTTTCTATCATGGTTTGCCTCTGGAGTCTTGTAGTGCTGGCATGAAAGTAAGTCCAAATACTGGATTCTGCAGCTAGGACAGAGCAATGCTGAGGACAAGAACAAACTGGGAGAGGAGTGGTTGGAAAGCCCCACAGAGAGGGACCTGGAGGTGTTGGTTAGCAGCAGGCTCATGGGAGCCAGCAGTGTGTGCCCTGGCACCCCAAAGGCTGCATCTCATCCTGGGGTGCATCCAACCCAGCACCACCAGCTGGTCAAAGAGGTGATTATCCTCCTGTATTCAGCACTGGTGAGGCTTCACCTCAAGAGCTGTGACCAGTTTGGGGTCTGATAATTTAAGAAGGATGTGAAGGCTCTTGAATGCAACCAGAGGAAGGCAGCAAGAGTGGTGAAAAAGGTGAAAGACACATCCTGCGGCTGAGGAGCTTGGATTGTTTAGCTTGGAGAGACAGAGGCTGAGGGGAGACCTCATTGCTCTGCAGCTTCCTGAGGAGTGGTAGTGGAGAGGGAGGCAGCGAACAGAACAGCTGGAATGGCCTAAAGCTGTGCAGGGAAGGTTTAGACTAAAAATTAGGAGCATTTCTTTACCAAGGGGGTGGTCAAACACTGTAAAAGTCTTTCTGCAGAAGTGGTTGATGCCCCAAGCCTGTCAGTAGTTAAAAGGCATTAGTACAATGCCCTTAACAACATGCTTGAGCTCTTGTCCAGCCCTGTAGTGCTCAGACAGCTGGACTAGATAATTGTAGAACCCTTCCAAGCAAAACAGTCTCTTCTCTTCTCTTCTCTCGCCAAAGGAGCAGGAACAACATCTCCCAGTAAGTGACCGATCTGTAGCCTTAGCTGTTATTTATGTGACTTATCTGTTGTTATTTGTCGCAGTCAAGTGCTTTGGCACTCTGCCAAGGCTGGGTGTAGTTGTGGGTGTGCATGTTGGTGTTTTGGTAGGCATCTCCTTTGCTTTCACCAGCATCAGTGTACCTATTGGTGTGACTGAATTAAGTATGTGATTGTACTGGGTTTAATTTAATTGTAATATTGAAATGAAAGACAAGCTGCACCAAACCCAGCAATATTCTTAAAGTATTCATTTTTTGTTTCACTGTTATGCTTGTGGAATTTATCAGTGATGCAAAGCAACTTAGCATCACTTTAACTGCCCTAAGCTGGCTCCTGGGATTTGAGCGTATCTCTCACTGCTACACAATGCAGTCATAATATTTATAGCAAGAAAAGACAGTGTCTCAGATCTCTGCTTATTAATTGGGTTATAATGGCATGTTAATGATGGTGTGCTGCTTCCAGGGCTGAAGCTGAATTGGTGGCTGAGGGGTCTCATCAGTGCTCTGGACTGTGTGGGACAGATGTGTTTGCAGATTCAGCAGCGTGACCAGTGACAGAGGAAAATTGAGAGGACACAATTGCACCCACTGAATTATCTATGCCTCACTCAGCTTGTGCTGAGTGAATAACTACTGCTGAAAAGTGCACTGAAATCCTGTCTATCTGAAGTTGAACTGGGTTCAGCTAAATCCCAAATTTAGATCTGGGATTCAGTGTGATTGCAATGAAGGACCCAGCTGCAACAGCTAGACCTATGTCTGATGGTATTCGGAGAGAGTTCATGGGTTACAAAGAATGTAACTGATCAAAAGAGCTTCATTTTTAAATTTAGAAGAAAAAAATAGCACCTAGAACTGTTGTAGGTGGAAGGGTAAAGACTGCCCACAGCAGTGTGGTCAAACTATGGAAATAGTGGCTTTTCAGAGTCAGGAGTTAAGCCAAGACATCCTCTCAATCCAACTGTTTTTGTTCTCCTGTTACCAGCATAACATGCTGTCCCGTATGTTCTTTTTCTTATTTGTATCTGGTTCTTCTGCTTCCCACTCACAAGCTGCATGTCTTAAAAATAGAAACAGGATTCTCAGCCCAAGTTTAGTGATATTTCAGAGGGAATGAATGGCAAGTTCATTGGGCCAAGCAGTTCTTGCTGTGACTGTTTGCTACTATGGATTTAGGCAATGATTGTCACTCCCTCTTTTCATTCTGTTTGGGCTTTTTGTTGTTGTTTTGTTGTTGGGTTTTTTTGTTTAATACAGAGGAGGAATTATGGGAAATAGTAACTTCATAGGAGGCCCAAGGGAAGAGGTACCTGAATTTTGTAGCTGGTTTTATTTACTTGCAGTTTTGTTCAGACGATATTTTTAAAGATCTACACAGAGAATGTAGGATAGTTCCCCCAATAAATTCCTGTGCCCATGAATTCTCTTATATAAAAACCTGAATGTTCAGAAGGTCATTGGGTAGGTAGCTGTCTGAAGAGTGGAGGCTGTGCTTAAGCCCCTGTTCATTAAAGCAGGGATGCTGGGCAAGTTTCACAAGAAGTGGTACATGGGGCTGCTTCCCAAATTAAATTGTAAAACTCTAATACCTAAGCAGTGGCAGCTGAAGGCTTTTGCAGCTTTCTACAGTAGGGGAGAGAGGGGTCAGCCTGCTTTGTGGAGTGCTGCAGGACTAAAGTGAGGCAAACCACAGCAGAATATCTCCGCAGCAAACAAACTTATCTGGCAGCTGCTTCCAATGAGGGCAGCCCAGAAACTGCCTGAAGCCTGAGTTCTGGGATCTGCTGTTGCTCTCTGTATTAGAGACACAGGTGTTCAGCCACTGGGCTGCCACCATTAGCTGTTCTATATAAATATTGTGCTGAGTTCAGTCTGCTTCCCAGGAAGAGGAAATTATTTCAGTACTCTGAGCTGGCCAGTGGGACACAAGCACATCAGGCCAAAGTCCTTGGAAGCCACTTGTGCATAAAACAGATTTTCCACACCAGTTAGGATTTCTAAGCACTTTGGTGGCTTCAATTGTGAGATTATTTCATAGCTCAAACAAGCAGAAGAAGAACCTACATCTTAAGAACCACTATGTATATGTAATTGTTAAATATGACAATAGGTATAGTCCATTTGTGAATGTTAAGTATTATTTTTGTTATTATAATGAAAGCAGAAAAAGCAAACTCTGACTAGAAAGAGGGAGTGGCAACAGGTATTTTCATGTTTTTTCAGCTAGATAAAATACCACTGCCAATGAAATTCTGTTTGCAGAACATATATATTTAATGAATAACTTTGCTTTCCCAGCCAGAATACTGGAAAAGCGTGATTAGATATGATTCCAAAAATAAATGCATAAAATACTTGTGAGCTCCCTTGACTGTCACTTTGCATTACTGAAGAGCTGACTGCTCTGTTCACATACTGTGCTAATGATGTCATCTTTACTTGATTTTCTACAAAAAGAGGGACACCAGAGTCTCTTATTTACACAGTCTTGCACTTTTCAAAGATAAAAAAGTTCTTCATAGTTTGGCTAGACTTCAGCTAGGTATTTCTTATGAGCATTCTCTTGTACCAAAAATAAATAACCATCCAGTGGCTGGGGATGAAAAGCTTTGAGCCAACAGGTACATCTTACCGTGTCCATCCTATGTGCCTTCCTTATCCTAAGTCCCTCTTTCTCTGTTGAAGGTGACCACAGACCCACTAATGCTATGGAATCAGCCTTTAATTTGAACCTTTCACATGAGTAAACTGAGGTGCATTTCTGACATCTGACAGTGTCAGCCCAGCTTCACTGGCAGTAACTAATTTTTTAAGCATTATATTACAAGATCAGTACTGGTATATAAAACCCCCCCACACTTCAGTATAACAGGGTTGTGATTGCTTGTGTGGAAACAAATCCAACTCATTTTAAGAGTTGTCATTGGATCAGAGGTGTAGGAGGAAGAAGGTGATTTTCAAACTCAGGAAATAAAGATGTCCCAAAATTTTCCTTCCCAGATCCCTTGCCTCAATTTTGCTGCTTGACTTGTTCACACAGTTGAAAAATTTGTGAAGGAAGATTATCTGAAAGTACTTAACAAAGTGTGTCTGGAAAGGATTGTACTGTAATTTGCTACACACAGTGTACAGCCCAGAATCAGAACATTCTCTCTCTGAACAGCAGACCACACGTCATTGGAGTGCCTCTCCAAAACTCAAAACCAGTAAAGAAAAGAATCACTGGTTTAAAGACCTAAAAAACTGAACTGGATCAGAGCTGAACATTTCTGAAATCTCTTTAGATGTAACTGAAGGATAGAAAATGCAATAATAATTATACTTTGCCATTCACAAGCAAGACAGAATTTTTTCTTTAGCACTATATATCCAGTTTTCATGACATCAAAGGCTTAAATTTGTAAATGTTAGGGTTTTCCCCAGTTCCTGCAAATTGGGAGAAAGATGTGACAGGGTGTACCCTCAGAAGGCACTTCCTCTGCTGTTGTGGATCCCTGTAGTTCCATAAACTCTTCCAATTGAATTGCACAAGTAGAGTGTCTTGATTTAAATGTCTGAAGCCTGCCTGTCATAGTCACTCTCCTGATGCTCTCAGTGTTTTTCAGACTGCTAAATAAGATATGAAATTTTAGATTAGAAGATTTTAGATTTAGAAGTCTTGCTACAATTTAGAAGATTTTAGAATTAGAAGATTTTAGATTTAGCCGTCATGGCTGCTGCTGAGATACTGCAACCTGTACCAGTTAGATCTCAGCTTCTCTTAAAAACAATAATTCTCTCAGTAACAGAAGCCATTAAAATTTGCAAAGCATTTTCATCTTTTCTATAGCTGTTATTTATTAACTTATGTTTCATGCAATGATAATATGAAGTTGTGAATTAACATTCCTCATATGTTGTAACTAACCCTGTAAGGCTCTTTTTTCCCAGCATCTCTGGCCTCTCCTTAAAGCCACTGTGTATTGTGACCACGAGATATCAAGTCCTGGATCACTTTGACTTTTTTTTTAGCTATGGAATCCTCAAATACTTATTACAAGTTCACTTCTCTTTAGTGCCTTTAGTTGCATGAATATTTTACACAGACTGGGGCAATATTTCTGTGTTCATTTCAGGTAGGGAGCTGGGTCATGCTCTGCATTTGAGCTCTGTGTTGCAATCCATTTTTTCCCAAGCTGCCTTTGAGGCTGAGCAGCAGCATCACTTTGAAACCAGCCTTTACAATAACGTTTGATCAGCTGGAAGTAGAGAGTTCAAATCAAAGTCCAGCATATTTCAAGCCTTGAATATATGTACCTCTTACCAGTCATATGAATATGCTATTCATAATATTATAATATTAATAATATTTCACAATATTTTTGTCTGTTTCTCTGGCATTGCCTTGTTTCCTTCTGCAGCCTGATTGTACAAATTAAACTATTTTTATATGCTTTTTAGAAATGCTACAAATAAGGTGTCATTAGAATTCATGTATGTCCCAATGCACACATATGACAGCACAAATGCCAGTTTGATACTAGTTTTAGTTTATTTTTTTAAAACATGCCTGGCTTAGACTATGGCCTGAGGGCACAGTTTTGTTGTTACAATAATGCATATCTGAATTAAGACACTGAAAGACCACTGGATTTTCTAGATTCAAGAAAAGTTTCACTAAATCAGAGTGAATAATTCACAATATGAGATACATTAAATGTGTGTTTTATTCATCTATAAACAGCCCCTGAATTCAGTTTGATTTATTAATAATTAAAATTGTTTTCAGAGTGAAGGCTTTAGGAAACTGGGGAAAAATACATGCCTGGTTACTTGAAAGGAATAAGTAAATAATTTTGTTTCTTTGTGTCAGCACATCTGTTTTCTCACTGCTGCATTTTCCTAAGAAGAGACGGTGCATGAATGGACTTACAGGCATCCCCAATAGTGCTATTGAGCCTGAAGTAAAAGGAATACCTAGCATATAAGATTAATTTCTCAAATGTTAGCCCCTAAGTAATTCTACAGTAATTGTTGGTTTTGCAAGGTGACAAACATTGTAAATTTCAATTTTTTACAGGGACGTACTAGAAAAAAAACCTCATCAGGAAACAATTTGAGCTTCTTGTAGAGCTTTCTGGTAGAGGATGTTGATTTTGATAGTTTAAACTGGAAATGATAGAGGATTTCTAAGATTTCTAGTGAAATGGTCCCCCTAGGGTTTTACACTGTTATTTTGTCTCATCATAAGTCAGATAAAGCACGTGAGCAGAAAAATCCAGCGTGGAAGGGCAAATTGTGCTTGACAAACCTGATCACCTTCTGTGACAAAGTAATCTGCCAGTTTAAACCGGAACTGATAGAAGATTTCTAAGATTTCTAGTGAAATGCCTACAGTTTTATTATCCCCCTAGGGTTTTACACTGTTATTTTGTCTCATCATAAGTCAGATAAAGCACGTGAGCAGAAAAATCCAGCGTGGAAGGGCAAATTGTGCTTGACAAACCTGATCACCTTCTGTGACAAAGTAATCTGCTCGGTTGTGTGGGGCAAGCAGTGGACATTGCTTGGGTTATTTCAGGCTTTGGGTACACTTTCCCACAGCCTTCTGCAGTACCTCATGTGTGATGGTCCAGATCTTTGGTCTGTGCAGTGGGTGGGGAACCGGCTGGCTGGTAGCACCCAGAGGGGAGTGGCAAACAGTTCCTTTTGAAACTGGCAGCCTGTCTAAAGTGCAGTCCCCCAAGGATTGATATTGGGCCCAATTCCATTTAATATCTTCATAAGTGATCTGGATGATGCGATCAAGTGTACTCTGAGGAAATTTTCCCAGTCAGTTTGCCGCAAAACTGACTGGGAAAGTGGACGTTACAGAAGGGAGAACCACTCTGTAGCAAGACTTGGATAGACTGGAAAATTGGATACATAAGAATCTTACAAAGTTCAGTAAGGACAAATGTAAGGTCTTGCACCTCAGAAAACATAGTTCAGGTGTGCAACACAGACTGGAACCTATTTGGCTGGGGAGTAGCTCCATGAAAAAGGACCTGGAGGTTCAGGTGGATAGCAAACTAAGTACAAGTGAGCAGGGCAAAGCTGTCATTGGATCAAAGGTGTAGGAGGAAGAAGGTGATTTACAAACTCAGGAAATAAAGATCTCCCAAACTTTTCCTTCCCAGATCCTTTGCTGTGGCAAAGGAAGTGAAGCGGATGCTGAGTTCATCAACAGGGGCATCCCCACAGCACAGAGAAAGAAGGCATTATCACATTTTACTCAGCTCTTGTCAGGCCATAACTGGAATCCTGTGTTCAGTTTTGGTTCCTGCTATAAAAAAAGATGCAGACCAGCTTGAGAGGGCCAAGAGAAAGGCCACAAAGATGACCAAAGGACAGGGAATCCTGCCTGCCATGTGAGGAAAGACTGAGAGAACTGCATTTGTTCAGCCTAGAGAAAAGAAGGCTTAGGGCAGACCTTATCACCGTCTTACAGTATTTAAAGGATGGTTACAAAGAAGATGGAGACTCCCTTTTTACAAAGAGTCTCATGGAAAATATGAGAGGAAATGGGTACAAGTTATGCCTGGGGACATTCCAATTACACAAAAAAGGGAATTTTTTTCACAATAAGAACAATCAGCCATTGGAATAATATCCTCAGGGAAGTGATGAATTCCTCAGTGTTGAATAGTTTCAAGATTCAGCAGGACTGGGTGCTGGGCCATCTTGTCTAGATTGTAATTTTGCCAAGAAAGGTTGGACCAGATTATCCTTGAGGTCCCCTTCCAAACAGGACATTCTGTGAGTCATTAAGAGAGAAATGCCAATGAGACTATATTTTTTCTCACATTAACTGCTGATTCTAAAACTCTTCTGAAGTTTTTAAGCAGCAGAAGATTGGAAGTGTAGTGCTTTGCTATAGCTCTTATTATTTCTGTCAAATTCATGCTCCAGTTACAAATTAAGTTTTTGGAGTTTTAAGAAGAATTTTTTAAAAAATAAAATAGACAAATTATAATTTAATTGCATTTTTTGACAGAAACAGAATTAGTTTTAATAAAGGCAGGTGTCCTAGTCACAACCCCAATGTTTAAGAAAAAGGTGAACTGCAGACAAGATGTGATCCCACACTATATCTCTTCTCTAAAACGCTGCAGCTTAGGTCTCAAGTACTGGTTAAATTAACATTTTTTCCCTGGTTTCTTGAGCTCTCTCAGGGTACATAAAAGACTTCAGCAGAAATTGGAAAGGAAGAAAAGGAAGTATGCGCATATAACTCTGTGGGTAAAGTCCATTCCTTGCTTTAGAGCCTTCTTATTTCATTTATGTGGGATAGCTGTTGAATAATGGTCCTAAGTAATTCTTTGGGATCAATAAATGCTTCTTCCACGCAGTTTAGTGTTCTGATCATACTCCAGAGCCATGCCTGTTCTTGCTGTGCTTTGGTCTGGGCAGTGTCTGTTTCTTGCCTGCATGGCCATAAAGCTTTGAGCGGCTGGAGAGTGAGGGCACCTCAGAGCAGCCTGGGTCCCCATGGCTAAGGACATCTGTGAAACAGGAGATGTTTTAATGTTGTCAGTGTTTCCATGTTTTTGATAGTTTAAATGTGATCAAAATTCTACATGATTGGTCCTGCAGGGGTTTAACAAAGCAATCAAGCACCTCTACTATTTTTTTATTCCCTTCAAAGCGCCGCAAGTGAGATTTCCCTAATTTCTTCTTTCAGTATGAATGCTGAATAGAAGATTTTGTTATCACATTGTCAAAACTTATTATTTAGGAGTGTGAAAGAAACAAGATAAATCAGTCGCATTTACCTGCTAATGAGCCAAAGCATGTGAAAAAAAAAGGAATTTGTAGGGACTTTGGCTGCTTTAAAAAAAAAAGACTTTACCTTTCCTACTACCATTTTTTTTCTGGTATAGACTGTTGACCTCACTTTTGCTACTACAGATTCTTTAAGAATTAAGTGATGTTTTACTTTCAGTTGTGGGTATAGCACATATTATAGTCTTACTGCTGTAGATAGTAATTTTGTTTTGAAAAATGTTTTTCAGTCTTATGGTAGCTGACTGGGTACCTAGCCCTCTAGAGTTCTGTAAGGGTTTGGTAAATTACTTTTTGAGGTTTGATGTAAAAGTTTGGACCTCTGGGCCAAATGTACCAGACATATATCTCTAAATATATACAGAAAAACCCCCAAACTGTACTGACTAAAATATCTGTGGTGGATCTGGAGCTGCAGCAGAGCAACTTGGGGAAACAAACCTGATTGTCAGGAAGTTTGTATATGAACACAGCGACTGAGCTCAGGAAATAATTGTCTAGCAAAACTGAAAACAAGAATAAATGAAGGTTTAAAATGAAACAGCAAACAGGTAATTTTATTTTATAGTAATGACAGAGCTTTTTAGCTGTGATGATTTTTGCAGTCTGTGGGATTGTTTTCTGTCCAAAAACAGTCAAAGTCAAGACATAGAGGACAGTAAATGCAAAACTAGAGCAAAACAGCAAACAAAACCTCTGTAAGACATAAAAAGGATTTTTTTACAAAAATATACTTCACTTGTGATATATCAAACAGGTACAGGGAACTGTCTCCTCAAGTATCAGAGGAAGGTCATCAAAAATGGCAGGATGTGCATAAACTCTTTACTTCCTTTTCTGCTAATATTTATTTTTTTTCCAAAAAGTGGGGGTTTTTTAAAGAAGCCTTTATTATTGCATAAAGAAGCATACTGACTTCTGGAGGAAAGACCTGCACTGGCTCAGACTAAGCTGGATCTGGAAGTGGAAAAGTTTCAGGAAAAGGGCTGTGATGATTCCCAGCAAAGTGTGGGAAAACAAAGAGGCAAGTGCAGGCAGCAAATCCAGCACTGGCAGGGATAAATTTGGAGGGCCGGGGAATACAATAAAATGCAGAAAACATCTTTCATCTGCCAAATGAAGGTATTGTACCAGCCAGCTCAGGGGAAGAAATGGAAGTAAACTTGGATTAATTGGTAGAATATAGAAAAAAGTTGATGATGTGATTGTGGTTCTAAGACCTGCACTGAGAAAGAGTAAACCTCATTACAAATTGAATTTTATTGGTTTACTTTTGTTGAATACTTGCTAGTGTCTTTTTAATCACAGAGTAAACAACTGTGCATTTAAGTAAGTAATTGGAAAGAGACAAGCTAATTAAATAGTTCATGTTTACTGCTCTGACAATTATTAATTGCAATTAAATCTCAAAAAACATTTTATCAGCAGTTGTAGATGAACTTTATATCCTTGGAGCTTACATACATCCTGACTCTTGGGAACAGTTGTATTTTGCAGTTCCAACTTTCAGTAAGCCTTTCACTGGTAAATCATAATTTGCTCATGTTTTATGTAGTCTGCATCCCTCTATTTGCAGTTTGGCAGCCCTCAGCATGTACTTTCAAGTTTCCCTGGGTTTGTCAATTAATTAATTTTAAACACCCTTTATTTAATTAAAGTTATTGTTGATTCTGGTTACATTGTGAAGACTATCTCTCACAGCTATATAACAGAAAGTATTCTATACTAGAGAAACCTTTGAATTTCTTATAATGCATCTTTCTGGATATATGCTTATTTTATGAATAAGTTTAGAAACCTATCACTCATTTTCATTATAATATTGAAAATTAACCTTTTTCCCATATTGGAATTTTAATATCATAAGCCAAGGTGATGCATCTTTTCGTTCTATGGTGTAGCCAGTATACGAGCCTGCCTTCCTTTCTGCAGCTACTCCTGACAGTCAACTCCAGACGGTTGACAGTTGGCAACCACATGACATTTTGGTGAATGAGTAACACTTTACCTGGGTTTTTCTGCTCTCATCCACATATCATCATTAAAAACTGAATAATTTTTGGATTAATCACACAAGCTCTAAGTCACTAACTGATTTGAATTTATAGTTCCTGGATTTGGATGATTTAATCACTTCTGCCAACTGTAAAATAATAACTTACCTAGATCCTAAGACTTTGGGAAATCTTGTATTTGTGAAATGCTTCATTGATGAATACTTCAGTGCATGGGCTCAAAACTAAACAAAAGATCAGAATACTCTCAAATTTGAGCTGAAAATGGGAATGATCTGTGTTCATGTTTCAAATAAGGTATTGATATGAATGGAATAAACCTCTACACCCCTACCTGAGTGAGTCCCAAAGAAGGGGGACTGCAAGAGACTAGCAGAGAAGTTGCCATGGGCTTCTTTCTTTGTAACTCTTATAGAGTTCTTGCTCAGCTGATGTTTTGGAAAGCCGGAACTATCCCAAAGTACTTAACATTTCTGTGTTTGAAGTTAGAGATCAGGTGCTGAAAAGAAAGAGACAGGTTTTGGCTTCTGAATTGTAGAGAACATTCAAATACCAAACAAAAATAAGTCTCTAGTATGTATCACTAGGGAATAGCTGTGACAAGGAAGGAAATGCCATGTGTTAAGTGTTGTTTCTCTTGTCTGCAGGAACCTCAGTGCTTTTTCTTGAAGTACGCATCTACCTTGCTGTCTGCATTCTATCACATAGCTTAGGCTCAGCAATATATATTTATAAAGTGTAGATGCATGTTAAGTCTCATGAAAGCCAGTAGTAGCAACTCTAATCATAATTCAGTGCACAAATTCAGTCCTAAATTTTGTTGCAGAGCTGTCGTTACACTTCTTGGCAGCACGCTCATGAGAAAATTATCTATAGCAGGCTAGTAATTAAGTTGAGCATTTTTAACATCAGAAACCAAACTGTGTGAGATCTCTCCAGTGGTTCCAGCTAGAAAAAACTATCTTTACCAGCACAATTTGTTTTTTATTTTCCTACATGTCTCTTTCAAGAACAGAAATGTGGAGAATCCTGTCTGGAAAAGAATGCAATTGTAGTGTAAATTTAGTGCCAGCATATTCAATGTCATTTATTTAAAGGGTTGTGCATCAGTGGTAGTACACTCCTTTTAAATCATACTGGAACATTTCTGTAATTCTAACCTTACAGCTTGGCACTGAAAAGTATGATGGTGCTGCCCATACTGTACAGTGTCATCTTCTACATTACACTTGCAAAGTACTTCACTTAAAAAAACCCCAAAACCTAAAAAAAAAACCAAAGAAAGAAAAACCCCACCCAAATTCAGTTGTGAAATGCATTTGCTGCTAATATGATTCAGTGCTATAAATTTGTTTTCTCCATAAAGACAATCTTTTGATATCTTCAGCTGTAATATTTTCTTTCAATCAAGATATATTAAGTCATGATTTTAGTTAATAAAAAGATTTTGAACTTCCAGAGTCCCCAGGCATTTTCCCTTCTGTAGCCTAGAAAAGATGCCAGATTTTAAAAGGAACTTTAAGATTTTGACGTGTCACTCATGGCAAATTGTTGGAATGATAAATCAAGGAGATTTATTTTTGCACAAATAATGGAGATACAGTAAGCAAATTTTCTTGTTTTAGCAATCTTTATATAGCACAGACATTTTCTCACTCAATTTGTAGTGATGGGGTAGACAATGAGTGAAATAATGTTGGATAAATGACTCCGATGTTATCTGACTACTATTACCATTATCTCTCCTGGATCTGTCAGAAATATTCCATTATATAAGACAGACAGTGCTCTAGTTACTGTCTAGAAGACTGAAATATAGTGATTATACTGGCTAAATGTAACCTTTAGTTTCCTTCATAGGAAGCCGCTATTTCAAGAGACTTAGTTAAAATATGTTATTTCTGGCAATTGTTATTTTTATAGTGAAATGAATCACTGTTCAGAAACATATTTTAAATCCCCATTATGAGAACACCAAGGTTTTAAACTGCAGAAAATATATGTGTGTGTGTGTGTGTGTGTGTACATATATATATATATATACACATATACATATATATACATATATATATATATGTAGGTTCACATATGGCCATCTTTGTAATGTTGAAAATTAATCAGAAATTAAAATACCTCTCTGATATATGGATTGAAACTAATGGGACCTTTAGGTGGAAGCAGCTATTATTTAGCTTTGGTTACAGTATTTGTGCACAGCAGAGTTTAAATTTGCAGTTCACCTATGCTTTTGGAAGCAGGAATTCAGACGCCTATGTTCATACATATTTTCTCTACTTGACTGCATATGTATGTGACCTTACACTTGCATGATCAGCTGGTGAGATTGTCAATGTGCTATTCTAGTCAACGCCACACACCCTCCAGACTACATGACCAGCACATTTATGTGGTAAACATTAGTGGCATGCTGCTAGTTTTTGTTTAATAAAGAAGTATTTGCAGTGGATAGCATTTAGCTATTAAAAGTCAGGTTTAGGCAGTGCATGATGGGCTAAAGTCAGCACCAAGTTTTCTCTGACTTCACTTTGACTTGCATGTTTGTATTTAAACCACAACAGCCCAGGAAATTGCAAGAATACTTAGATAACATATTTGTAAATTCCTGACTGATCCAAAAATGTTTGTCTCTCTAAAGGAGTCACTGAGACCAGATATTTATCGTGTAGGTGTTGGTATGATTTTATTTATGTAAGTTCAGGTGAAACTGGCATTTGAACAGCACCCTATCCTTATCTTAAAACACATGTTTACACAGAGATACCAGTGACTTTATGTTTGACTCAAGTGTATCAAAGAGACATAATGCCAAACTGATTGCTTTCATAAAAGTCCTGGAATAAAGAATTTGTTATGCTGGATAACCCTCTGGACTTAGCTTCTCCCCATCCTAGACCCTGTCAAGTAATCAGTATTTTACAGTGTTGCAGTTATAAATAAAGCTGATTTTGGTGCTCAGGAAGAGATATTTACAGAAATCACTCTGTGCAGCCTTTGGATCCATAGCCATATATCTGCTCGCAGATGGGATGAACAAGGATCCCTGTAGAGATTCCCCAGCCACCACACCAGTGAACACGATGCTGTCTCATTGCACTGCCTCCATCTCCAGTGAGAAGAAAGCAGTTATTGTGGCATAGGACCCTGTGCACAATACGGTGATTTTGTTTGGCTTTTTTTTTTTTGGCTTTTTTTTTTTTTTCTGCCAGCTCATAGTGTGGGATTATTCTTTTTGTATTGCTGAACAGCAAAAATTCTTCTGCCCCCATAGGCAAATCAAAGCAGTGAATAGGTTGCCATTAACTAGCCTTGTGATGTCAATAGTATGCCTCAGTATTCCTTTTTAGGTGATTTACTTCTCTCAGAGTGAAGGTGGTAGAAGTTGTGCAGCCAAAGAACCTAGTATGCTGAAAATTATGTGTAGTGATTTGCTGCACAAATTGTTGATATCTTAAATGTTGCTCCAGCATCACAATATCTTTTTTCTTTTTGGAATCACAAACCTTGATGCTTTAATTCAAGTTACATGTTGCAGGCATTGGAATTCTCTGTGAATAACAGCCATTGATTTTCCAGTCCATTTTCCTGCTCATTTGCAATTAATGAACTATCTTGATTTTTTTTTTTTTTTTGGATGAAACTGTTGATGTTATTTGTGTTTTTTTAATTAATTTAAGAAAATTTTTAGTGCTTGGGTAGTGTAAGAAAAAGAGTTGCAGTGTGTAAATAGTATATAATAGCACTGCTTGTATTTCAGCAGAAGACTGACACTTTTCAATTCACAGCCTAATAAGTAGGAAACAGGAAATCATTAATTTTGCAATTTCAGGATTGCCTTTCATTGTTATACTGATTCATACAGCTTTTCAGACTTACTTGTAGTCTGATGGAATGATAGTCTCACTAGTACTCATAAATCAAAAGTAATGGCTCTACAGATAAGGAGACTGGAAGTTGTCTTTCATGTGTGAGCCAAGATATTTATAGCTGGCTTCTCTCCAGCTGCAAAATAAAACACACAAGTAAGACAAAAGTGACTTCAGGCTTTTAAGACCATCAACATGTTCAACTTATGTATCTGTTTGAGAGGAATTCCTTAACTAATGGTTTAAGAGTGAGTATTATTATAGCTTGTTTTTATTTGAATACCTGACTGGAAACAGGCAGCATAAGTTAATTATGATCTAAATAAATAACTATTTAAACAGTATGGTTTTGCTCTTTTTTGCTGGTCATGTTTGTGAATGCAATGTAAATGGCTTTTCCTTCAGTGAAGAATTAATAAATAAATCATGGTTCTGAAAACCTTTTAAGTGGTGAGAGAGAAGGAAGACCAGTGGTAGAAAATGTATGGTCTGTTGCAGAGACTCAGAATTCAGAACATGAGAGCAAAGGAGACAGAAACAAGTGTGCTCCAGGCCTCATACATAGAAGATGAAACACTCAGAAGTAAAAGAGTCTGCAATTTGTTTTGGACTATAGCTTGATTCTTCTTCTCACATTTATAAATAGAACAAGAAAAATTTACACATCCAAGTAGCAGAGTCTGAAGCTGTACAAGGATGAGACAGAGGAAATATTCTGACTTCCTTGTGATACCATAGCAGAGCAGCTTATTTTTTAAATCACATTTCAGAAACGTTTTGAACAAAACCAAAGGTTGGGGTGTGACAACCATGACAGAAGACCACTGAATCACAGAAATCACCAGACTTCAAGAAGTCAGCTAGTCCAAACCCATGTCCTAACTCAGGATCAGCTGTACCTGGGTCACTTATGAAAAATGTCCATTTTATGCATTCTTAAAGATGCTGAGTAATATCCCAGCTCCCCAGGACATTGTACTCCAGAGATTTCACTGCCACTGGGAAATGCTGAAAATTAGACTCAGTGTTTCTATTCCTATGCAACACAGAGGAAAAATATATATAATTTCTCTGTACTACCTCATGACATGTTTTGTAATTGTTAGCATATCTTCCCTCAGTCTTCTGTAGAATTAAACAATCTTAAGTCCTTAAACCCCTCTTTGCAGCCTTGCAATAACCAGCTGCTATAATCAAGATGAATGAAATGCAGTGGTTGACTGGTTCCTGAGCAGATGCAAGATAGTTGGGTTCTTTTTTGAACTTTGGATGCTGCTGGGAATGCTTCTGGTCCCTCGGGGTGACACAAAGATGAGGAAAAAAGCCCAGAAGTTCAGAGAAGAGCTTAAAAGGCAGGGAAGAAAAGTTCTTTTTTTAATGTGTGCTGGTTTCCCTTTTCTCTTTGGCTTGCAGGATAAACAGCCTCCTTAACTGGTGTTTGTTGTCAGTCCTGTGTTTTCTCAGACTTTTTTGAATGTGTTTCATGCCTCAAAAAATCAATATGTCCTCCATGGAGTTTTAAACTAGGCAGCAAGCTTAGTGCAACAAGTAAGCAAATGAATGCAAGAGTAATCCTTTTGAAGATACAATTCCTTGAAACTGGAAGAGTAATTCAATGGTGTATGATGGTGTGCTTATCCTCTTCTGATGCTCTTTAGGCATTTGATCTTATATACTGCCCCTTGTCAGAGACAGGTATGTGATCTGTGTAGACCTTTGTGGTGCAATTCATACTAAGGTGACTAAATATAATTTACCATTCACTAGTCAGAACCTGGTAGTCTCCAGTCATGACTCTGTCTTGTTACTGTACTAAATTTCACTCAGTCAAGTTAAACTGGAGATGTTGTCTGTGTAGACCTTTGGGGTGCAATTCATACTAAGGTGACTATTTAAATATAATTTGCCATTCACTAGTCAGAACCTGGTAGTCTCCAGTCATGACTCTGTCTTGTTACTGTACTAAATTTCACACAGTCAAGTTAAACTGGAGATGTTGTCTATGTAGACCTTTGGGGTGCAATTCATACTAAGGTGACTATTTAAATATAATTTGCCATTCACTAGTCACAACCTGGTAGTCTCCAGTCACGACTCTGTCTTGTTACTGTACTAAATTTCACACAGTCAAGTTAAACTGGAGATGTTGTCTACAAAGTTTAGAAGAAAATTAGAGCTTTGGCGTAGTATAGATCACTTCTCTTTTGGCTGAATGAATAATTTTCCAGTGTCTTATCAGAGTTAGACTTAATTAAGAAACAGTTTGGCCTTTGACATATTTCTCAGAAGGTGCTTCTTCATATGTTCCTTCCTTGTTCCTCCTTTGACTACTTCTGGGTCTAAATATTTATTCGTAGCCAGTGAAGATATCCCAATACATAAGCTTAGCAGTTCTTTCAAATGTCTGCTTCTAAGACTGATTAATCAGTACGTTATAATAAAGTTACTTGGAATAAGTGATCCATCAATCTCACCATAACAGAATTATCTCTATGAGTCTAACAATACAGCCCTAAAAGACTCAGATGTGTGATTTGACTGGGGAATTAATATAGATGCTTTCTCTCACTTCGTATTAAAGAGGGATTTATGCTTCCTGGTGCTCTGCCTTGAGTTCTCAGGTTCCACTCACAAATGAAGCAACAGATTCATTGTCGGCAGGAGATGAAGTGTAGCGGTGCCTCCTACTCCTGCCCAAAGACAGTCCAGGAGATGGAGATCTGCACTTCTACTTTGTAGAATTTTATGAGCATTTTAACAACAGTGCTTTGAAATTCTGAGGTTCAAGTACAAAGACGTTTGCTTCAGGGCTCACTTGAAATCAGTTCCCAGTCTCCTTGCAAATTTGGCAAACCAACTAAGTGATGTTCCTTGGCTGAGTTCAGACACTTATGGAAATTTTGCAAACAGAGTAGTTTTGGCAGTTTTAAGACTTGTGGTGGGGCTACTGTAGACATGTCAGATGTTTAGTGCGCGCTGTAACAAAGATATTAAAGTAATAGCAAGTCCTTTACAGAAGTTCTGATCTGCTCGCATCTTAAGAGAATATTCAATGGACTGAAAAGTTTATTCTCTTTTGAATTAACTTTTATTTTTTATCACATCCTTTTAATTAATTTTTAATAGACACCAAAGAAGTAATAAGCATGCTTTCTTGCATTTCAAGGGGCAAAAGTCCATACTGAGATTAATTTTTAAAGTCTTCTGGTAGATTTCTTTTCTAATTCATGTCTTACAGCTTCAAAAGGACAGAGCAGCTTGCATCTCTGACAATCTGTTGGTCTACACTTACTTATGTATGAACTGACTCAAACTCACCAAGAATCACATAGAGTTTTATAGCCTTTACAACCAATGTCAATGAATTAAATTGGCTAGAACAAATGAGATGACAAAGGGTAATGATGAGTGACAGAAGAAATGAAAATCATGCAATTTAAGGACTGACAAATTCCTTGGTGACCATCAGTTACAGTAAGTGTGTTTTCAAGGAGATAATTTATAATTCAAGACTTTTAATAGCATCTCTATTTTACTGTCTTGTTCAAAGGATAACAGGGCACGACGACCTCTTATTTGGTATTGTACTTCTAGGACTGATCAAGACCAGAGAGAGTGCTGGATCTGGAACATCATGAATAAACTGCTACTGATCATTTCTGGCACACTTATATTCCTCTTTCTGATGCAGCAAAATGCAGCTATACAGATATCTATGCACTGTTTTGACTTGTATTTGACATTCTAATTTTGCTTGTAAGGGGGAGGGGCAGAAAGCCTAATTTGTCATTTAACTGTATTGTTCTCATAGCGCTCTCACTGGCTGCAGTTCAAAATCAATATTAAGAGTCAAAGGATTTTATTTGCCTGGGGAAATTGACAGGAACTACAGTTGCTTTCCCAGAACAGCTCTTCATGTGGATAGTCAGCACCACTCTTCATTTTCCTGTGTAGGTAAGCTTTGAGTCAAACACATGAATTTTGCTGCCACCTTACACACTCTAAGTAAGTTTGCAGAAGCCCAAAAGAAGTAAGTACTGTGTGCAATTTATGTTATATGTACATTATATAACTATTTGCACAGTTCTTAGAAATTCAGTATTCTGAATCTAAAATAATTCCTTTAGTTGAGTAGGGAAGGATGGAGATAGTATCTCTCCTTTACTCTGCAGGTTAACCAACACAAAATGTTTATTTGCCCTCTTATTTCTCCTTGCCCTACTTCCTTTTCCTCCCCTGGTCTTGGGAGAAGCACAATATGAATAATGCAGTGTACCCCCAAAAGGAGGTACTTAAGGTTTCCACCTCAGGGGCTCCTTAAAGTTAAGCTGGAGATAAACCATTCCAAATTCCAGAAAGAGATGAGCCTTTCTTGAGAAACAAAACTGACTGTAAAATTACATTAATATTTTCAATCCTGTTTTAGACACATGGCCTAGCTTTGGCATAATCAGACTCTGTTATAGCAACTGTTCATTTATAGTAACTCCAGCAGAAAAAATCCTTTAGTCCAGTAGTAATTTGCTTTGTGAGAATTAACATACCCCACAAGACTGATCCTGAAGACAGTAATCCTGTTCATCTTGCCTTCCCCAGTGAATGGTATATTTAATATCTAAATACACATTTCTCCTTATGTTCTTACTGTTTCAACATTTAAATGGAGCTCTGCATATAAAATTGTCTCCCTGAAAATACTGAAAAAGTATATTAAAGTGAAATTTGATCTATCTTTATAATGTTGATTTGGCAAATGCCAAGTCCATGATTAAGAATAGCTTTCCAAAATAACAAACATTTGTTCAGATGTCAGGAGTTTGCTATAGTGAAGCTAGCTGGTTTTTGCCTTCTTTCAGGCCTGACAACTTTCTCTGTGGTGACTCATCTGATTTTTAATAGCTGTTGCATAACACTGGTTTTCATTGTGCTTGTTTTGTTTTCCACCATATGGAGTTTCTCAGGAAGAATATACTTTAGAAGAAGGCACTGATATAAATGCACTATTCCTTTACAATCCTTTGTTTTTTGGAAAGGTGGACAAGGACAGGTTATTATTCTTATGCAGAATGATTTAGAGGCTAAGAGCAATTGAACTGTCAGCCCTTAATTTTGTATGCTTTACTGTTGGAAATTTTGGTATATGTGAGTATTTCAAAGAACAGAAAATGCAGTTAATTTCAACTATCATTAGGCTAAAAATAGTGGGCAAGAAGTAAACTAAACAAAGCTCTCTCTTATATCATGTATATAAATAAACGGAGCTCTGAGTATTGAGCATTGCTGAAAACAGAAACTGGGTGTCAGACTGGAAGAACAGACAACTGTATTTAGATGTACAATGGATGACTTTTCTTTAATAGCAATTTGAAATGACACAATTTCTGTCTTGAGCATGTGTTTAAAACCAAAATCAACCAAAAGTTTGATGGAGAGGGAGGTGGTGCAGAGAGAAACAAGGACAAGTGCCAAATTTGCTCAAGTGAGGTGAGCTGTCTTTTAGTTTCTTCCAGGCCTGAAACAAGCTTGTGTGCCAAGCCACTCCTGCATTAGGAGGTCAGAGTACCTGCAGGGTACTGGGGATTTACTGAGCTGGGTCAGCATGCTTTCTTCCACCTCTACCTCTGCACAGCTCAGTGGCAGCTTGCCCCTCTCTCTCTTCTCATCCACTCCTAGTCCTTGCTCAGTGCTGTCATGTGCTTTAGCTTCAGCCTTCCTCAGATTCCTCTTTTGGTATTTGGCTTATGGGTAATCTCACTTGAAATCTTGAATTTTATCTCCAACTGGGTGACAGATGACCTTCTTTTGAAAGCTTTACATATTTTCAAAATAAAGAAAACTTACTTCAAAAATTGGAAAAAAGCTGCCTGCTGTTGTATGGCTGTATTCTAGAGCTGAACCAATGAACTGACAAAAGCACAGAAATTTCAAACACTTTTTCTTACCTCATTCTCTCTCTAATTCAAACACCCCCTGAAATCTTTGAATTCTAAAGTCCTCTTGAAAAATGTGGATTCACAGCTCATGGAAATGATTATTAGAAAATGTGAATTTGTTTCCCAAGGTGTTTTGTAAATAAAGTCATTTTTATTAACATTTTTAAAATATTACTGTTAAATATTTGATTTACAGAAATCTTTAGCAAAATTGCAACTATGAAACCAGGATTTTTAAGATGAAACAAATGCAATTATACTTATGGACTAATTCATTAGATGATTCAGCTGTTTCAGCTTTGAAAGTACAGGACAATGAATTGAGATAATGAAAGAAAAACAAGACAATCATTCCGTTAAATAAAGGATTTTGCTTTACCTCAGGTGAAAAGAAAAAAAGTTATTTTAAAAGGAAATTAACAATATACTCAAAAGTTCTTATTCCATTCTAAGTATCTTGTGCAGAGTAAGTATAACCTGCTCATCAGCTCTAATGAGTGCCATACTGTAAGGCTGTTTACAAGTTTATAATGTCATGATTAATTAACTAAATATTTTGCATTGGCTTTGCCTTTGGCATCTTAATATGAGTTTTCATAGCCCTTTATTCTCCTCAGTGTCATCTAACCTGAGCTTTCACTACCCATGAGAAAGACTGGGGAGCTGTGTTTAGCCCTTGCTACAGCAAAGCCCATTTAAAGACAAAGCTTGAGCTTGTTTTGTTATGAATTTTCTCTTGCTTTCCCCTGTGCTAAATGTAATAAACCTGAAAACAGGTGCACTGGCTCAGTTGGCATATTTTTTGCTTGCTCTCAGACAGTCCTTAGCAAAGATGCATGGTATAATGGTGTACTACCTCTTATCCAACAGTGTGGTTTGAGTTTTCCAATATCCTGATAAAATTGCCAGCAGGTAGAATTCTAGCTCTTCAGAGCAAGCAACAATTGACTTCCCCATGCAAAGACAATTTCCTAGCTTTGCCCATGAGTAAGACTAAAGTGAAGGATGCAATATGAAGTTGGCATAAATCCTCCAGAACCTCTGTACTTATTCTACTGTGCCATGAAAATCTCGCCCTCCACTAACACAGACAGCAAAATCGCTGGTCAAAGATGTCCTGTGTTTGCAATAGCCATTCTTTGAAATTTTCAGCTAAAGCAGTATGCATGTGCAGCAATTCTGTCACACATCCAGGTTTATATTCTCAGCTTAGGAAAAAAGGGTTTAAAGAATCACAAAATTTCTGTTAATTCACATCATTACTTAGATTCCACTGGTAAAGCCTCAGCAGTCCACAGGACAGGTTAAAATATATTTCCACTGAAAATGACAGGTTTAAACTTTTTTTACTAGTAAAAATAAAAGTGGCTTTGTTCTTGTAATTAAATAATTTGATATATTGAGACATTACCTATAAATAGTGTCCAACAATAAGTATGTCATTAGAGTAATATGACTTGTTGTGGTACAGTTTATGCATTTCTATTATGGGCAGCTGATATTTTCCATTTAAATTAACATAAAAACCAAAAAAATGGGAAATGGAAAAATAGAACAAAATAATAGCCACAACAAGAAGGAATTCTGACTATCTACTCTTTCTAATTTTAATGAAGATGAATATTAACTCTTTGGAATAAAGACAGAATGTAATTTTTTTATGATATTGTGGTCTTTCACTGACAAAGAAGTGGTTTTAAAAATTAGTTTTTCTGTGAGGTACAGACCATGTTCTGGTGGAATGTCAAAGTGGAATTCCAGAAGTTGATTGTAATATTCGAACACAGAAGTACAAACAACTCAATTAGAATAGAAAAGATTATTTAACTCTGTAGAAAATGCTCAACTGCCTCTTGTTAAAACCTCTGTATTTTTTTTGAAGTGTGATGGGCTTTGGGACAGTATTTAGGAATCATGTGATGTCTGGAAAAGACATGCTAGTTAGAAAACCTGAGGAAACTCAAAGGGATTAGTACATTGAAAAGCAGGTTGGAGGCTTACATGATTATCCTTCTAATATTTACCTTGTAGAATGAACTTTTAATAATAGGCTTTTATTATGTCTAACAGAGAATCACATAATGAGAGCCAAATGGTAGAAAATATCTTCAGACAGAAATGTGAACAACTCCTAGTAAAGAGGGTAAGCAACACTGGATAGCAGTGTTTAAAGGCAATTAAGATTTTTGATGTGTTTCCCACTCAGTTTGGAAAGAAGCAACAGGCTTTCTCAATGCTGTGTATGCTTTACCTTACAGTAATTCTTTATTTTGCCTTTGGATTTCAAAATGTCAGTATCAATGACAGAAAATACTCCCCTTCTTTCCCTTTTAAAGGTGTATGGAGCAGTCATTTTACCTTGAAAAAAATCTTGTTTCTAAAAGAATCTATGAAAACTTATGAATTTTTCCATTAAAAACAAAGTAAACATCACAATGCACTTCTATACTGCATGTGCTGGTTACATAAGAGCAAAAAAACCCCTCCAACTCTGTAATACCCTGAAACTGTGATGACTGGGAAAATGCTTACATTTAAACCAAATGGATTGATTTGGTAGGAAGTGAATCACACAGACTTGGATGTCCCTCTGCTACCCTTCAACATTGTTTGATTATTTTGCTAATTCTAGAATACTGCATTCATTCTCAGCAGATGACTACTGAGCATCAATACAGATTTGTTTTCCTACCTGCTGGGTATGTGTTTTCCCAGTCTACTCCTTTTCAGAACTGTTAACACCTTTTGATCTTTATCTGTTTTCAGCTACTCTGACCCAAGAAGCTATAAATGAGTTTTCCAACAGTGTCCATTACAGAGGATTAAATTTATAGGGGAAGATCCACTGTAACTTGTCATCACCACCCCTTTTGCAGCCTTTGTCAGCATCCAGCTGCAGCCAAGAAAGCTTAGCTCTTCCTGCCATGCAGAAGTTTGCTGAGGCAGACCCTGGTGAAGGTGCAGACTTCTTGCTCCAAATCCATACTCAGAACCTTTTCCCCCCACCTTTTCCAGAGCCCTCTTGTGAAAGGAGAGTCCTGGCTTCCCCCAAGATGGGGCTAAATGTCCTCAGACACAAGGCCTACTCACAGAGAGAAGTGCAGCAAGGTCTCGTCTCTTCATCACCTGGGTTAGTTTCCTTGGCCTTTACCAGAACAGACTGTGCCCTACACCCCTGCCAGAAACAACTGAAAGAACTACTGTCCACAGAAGGACAGCCTTCTCTTCCCCTAATCATATTTTTTCCCTTTTTATTACTTCCCATTGCCTTTTCTTTTGCTGTTTTCATTCTCCCTCAGCCAGAAGAATAATGTAACAATAACAAATAACAATGTGGGAAAGGACAATTTTTTTTAATTTTTTTTTTTTAAGTATAAGAATACCTGTTTCCTTGTTATGCATATTACATATCACTTTGGGTCAGGATTTTCAATGTTCCATTTATTTCAGATGGAGAAAAGTTTAACGCTTCTCATCTCATGTCTTTTTTCCTGTCCTTCCTTCTACCCTGACAACCTGAGGGAGAGGAATCTATATGCCAAGTTGAGCCCAGAAGGGAAATTTCATGTTGGACAAATTAGACCATTTATCTTCCAACTAGGTACCCTTTTCTAGAAGGAAAAGACTGCACTGTGGTCTTTCAGAATTGTAGATTATTAGAATCTAAAGAGACCCTAATCTACATTTTTGATCTTTCCTAAAGGGGCTGAAAGTCAGCTTTAATACTTCAGAACCCAAATCTACTTAAAGTAGATATTACTATTTCATATATACATATATATAACACATGTATAGTAATAGTAATATTCATATTACTATTTGAGTACAGTACATATTTCCTTATATGTCTATGTTACTATGTGCTATGCAGTGCAAATAGTATACTTGACTTATATCAAGATAAAACTTTTTAAAATTCAAATTCTAAATAGGAGATCCAGTCTGAATCCCTGACTTCAATCCATTTGGGTTAATACACTTTCTTCCTGGTCCAAACTGTAACTCACATCACAGCATCTAGAATTTTATGCTTTGTGAAAATTTTTCTATCAGTGGAAGACAGGCAGGCTGAGCAACCACACAGTTTTCCTGGGGAGGGCTACACTCTTTTTCAACCCAGGAAATTTCTACTATTGAAAGGTTTCATGCCAGAGCAAGCTGCACACATCATTACCCTCATACAGTTAGAAAGCTGCTTGCTGAAATCCATTGCAAACCAAACCAGAGCCGACCTGGCATGTAATGAGCTCACCCAGGGGCATTGCAACACAGATCTGTATCTTGAAAGCAAAATCTATCCTGGTGCTAACATTTATGTTTCAATATAAAACTGTGACATTACATAGGTTTTAGACTCCCTTGATTTGTGTTTATAACACAACAGGGGATTATTCTCCTTTGATGGATTATGCCCTTTGGTATTCATAGGCATGCACATTGAACTTATTTTATGATAGCACAAGTAGTTTTTAGGGTGTTTTAATTTAAATGCCGTGCATTATATTTGAATTATTTTTTTTCAGTTTCTGAATGTTGACAAAATATCTACAAATTCTATTTATTTTTAGGATCCCATCTGATACAAAACCATTTTGATCTGTATTTTAATTAAAGGAATTTTGTTATAAAGGAGATTATAATTTAAAAAAAAGTGGCAGTACACTCACATCTGATTTTGCAAAGGTATAAATAATTGAGGGGTTTTTGCATATTCTTCTTTCCCTTCTGTCTAAAGGATATATATTCTTAAACAACAGTCTTCTCTGAACTGTCTTTTCCTATATCTTGTCTTGTGGAGATCTAAAGGGGAGAGGGAGGGAGAGTTTAAAAATATAAGAGGAAAAACACAATGCAGAATAATGTCAGTAGTTCTTCTAAGAGTCTGCTTTACCACTGACTGCGGCAGCCACTGCTGAGCTTCTTTTCTCTTTTCATTCTCTCATTCTACACTATTTCACCTTCTCTTAAGATAGGCTTAAGTTTACAGAAGTTCCTACACGTCCTAACAAGATATTGGGATCTGCTGAGGACTCGCTGAAAGCCATTTTGGAACAATGGAAGAATCAACCCAAATTTCCTCTGATCTCTTTCAGTTTTATTGAGGGATAATCAGGCTAATAGGAATTTCACATGAAAAACTTTAGTTTAGGAAGTGAGAAATGCAATCTTACTGCAGGCCTTGTGGCTAAACTGCATGCAAGACTTAGCAAAGAAAATGTTGGTTAAGTAAATCCCCATATCCATGGCTTCAACTATGTCATCAAGCTACCTTGTTTCTGCATTCATCAAAGGTTCTATTTCAGTGATTGGTTTTTTCCCACGCTAACTTGCTTGTTGGCCTCAGTTTGTTGTGATTCAAGTGGTTCTTTAGTGAGAAACCTGTGAACAAACCAGAGAAGAGTCTCGTATCAACAATGATACTTTCCAGGGAGGGTAACTAAAGAGACCGGGATTTTGGGAACAAGGTAATTCCATACTGGAATATATCTATAAGGAAATGTGATGGATTAGAAGGTGAGAATAGCCAGGGTGCAGGAGGAGGAGCTGAAGTCGAAGAATAGCTGTTAGTCTCGCTGACTAGCATTCCAGGTTTCCAGGAAAAGCACGTCTTCCAGACTTCCATCTAACATGCAAGACATTGTCTCTTGCATGTTAGGTAAAGTTCTGACTGCCTATTGGATGAGAAGTGAGTTTTTTGTGTTTGTCTCTTGATCGGGAGACTAGTCCCCCACCTCATGGTAATCTGCAGTTGTGTGTTTTGGGTGCAAACACAAAAAAAGCCTTCCTGGGTAAATTCCTGTCGGCCTCTTTCCATTTATATATAGGGCACCTATGGAGACATTTCCAATATATTAGTGAATGAAGCTTTCATCTACAACTTAAGGCACATCCCTCTGCCTTTTCTGCTGTCTCTTCCATGCACATCTAGTCCCACATAACCTTTGGGGCTTACTGAGAAAGCAGCCAGCCATAACATTTTATCATGGACAATGATGATGTGAGTAATGGCCTTTTGTTTTCCGAGGATTTCAACCACAAATTTTCATCAAAGTAAATGTAATAAATAAAGAAATGGAATTGGAATAAACATTTCACTTCTAGGTAATGGTGAAATAATCCTTTTTCTTCCTTCTGTTGGCAACTGGGAGTGGTTCATACACTGTGAGAGGAGGAATCACAAAAAGGTTTTATTCTTCTCCAAAACTACCCAGTGACATTTTATCCTGAAAGTTTGCAAGATGCTTGGTAATGGTAATCAAAGCAGACTATCGAAGGTTAATATGATATTGACATTTCCATGGATAGTCTTGTCTACAGCCAACAAAACCCATGATGGATGTGCTAGGGAGGCACAGGCTTTTGTTACATGCTTGAATTTGTCTATATTTCAAAATTGATTATAGTTAGACATCTTATTGAATTAGAAATATAGTCAGTATATCAGGATGCAAGCCAGAATTTATACTGCAGTGTCTAACATAATAATTAGTTATGTGTACCTGTATTACATATATACAGCATATTTGGAAGATTTTCTTGCTGTGTCACAAAATTCTTTGTGCTGTTTCTGTGTATTGACTGATTCATTTGTGACAGGACTTATAAATATGCTTCCTGACAAGAAATCAAGCTTGTCCATTCTGGGTTGGAGAAACATCTGTTTGGTCCAACATCGTGATGGAGGCCAGGAATGAATGTTTCAAAAGAAAATATAAGTACCAGACATTACCTAGACACGGGGTAATTTGTGCTGCAGTGTTAAGCTTTACCCTGAGTTTGACTAGAAATAGATATATGTAAATCACAAGGCAGGTGGTTTCATACCATATTTGTAGTTAATAGAGTATAATAACCAGAAATTTTAAGGTAATTTGAAAGTCACATTCCCTCTTGAATCTGGGTAGGCTTGCCATGGCAGGTCCTGTCTGATTAGGCAATTGAAAACTATGAGAGAGCATTTGCATTTGCCAGTTTTGAACCTATTGCCTTTCAATGCCATTAAACAGCTCTTTGCTACCTTTCAATATCATTAAATCACCCTCTTATTTTATTTTTTCTCTTTCTTTTTCTTGTATTACGAAGTGGAGAACAGTAACGTTACATGGAAAGCAACTTTCAATCTGTAGGTTGTTCCCCTGAGGAATACACCTTTCACAGCCTCAGCTTTTCAAGATGCTCTCTCATGTTGTGGATAATTGCTCTGGCTTATTGCAATAGATCCTCAGATGAGTCCTGGCTCACCAGCTGCTGTGTGCAGTATTCCTAAACACCATGGTATATTTATCCAGCTTGTGAGGACAGACATTTCCTTCATGAGCCTGGGTATTGAAATGCATTTCTCCCACAGCTATTGTTTATACTTTCAGTGGGTGTCTATGTTGATGTGTCTTTCTAAAAATAGCTATTAAGATGCTGAATAATGTTCTTTAAAGCTGGTATGTATGGATGGCCAAAACATTCCAATCTGAAGGCAATTTAGGAAGTTTGCTTATGGGTGCCTGTTCATAATCTCTTCATGAGAGTAATACTTCCTTAGAGTGGAATTTATGGGATTTTAAAAAATAAAAACCTGTGAAGACTTTACTTTGAACTATAGTAGGAGAAATGATGAGACATATTACTTGGAGATTATTGTACCTGACCTTGTAGTGAAACTGAACATGCGATTATTTTTTGCATTGTATATTTTGGTTTTTCATTGTTGATTTTTTTTAATATTTACACTTACAGGCATCAGCTGCAACCCAAGTCTATGACTATGCTAAGACAGAGGTGACATTTATACAAGGACTAATAACAGGCCAGTTTATTTTACTTTACACTGAGATCTGCTGGCAGATCTGGTTTATGTCTAAAAAAACACCTCAAATTCCAATCCAGAGGGCTGCATAAAGCCCATTGGGAATGGACCCTGGACCACACTGACTGGTAAATCATCTCTGAAATTTGTTTATGGAAACTACTACCTTAAAACAGAATGCATTTTTTGATTATTAAAAAAAAAGTATCTATTGAAAGGGTTTGAGTGATTTCAATTAAGGACATTATATTGTCAGTCAGATAAATAAAGCATTGCCATTATGCTGGATTGTGGAAGATAAAGTTTCTCCAGATTGCATAATATCAGTCTTGACTTTGAATTTCTGATAAGAATATGAAATTAAAACATGAACATTTAAATTAAAAACTGCTGCTCCTAAAACTGCTGCTGTACTACTTTATGAAATAGAGATGCATTTTGCAAACAGCAGCAATCTGTGCTTACTGCTAATGCAGTGACCTTGTTATGGTGGACATTAGGGCTGGAAGGGGTGTTGAGATATTATCTTCTTCTTTCCTTGGCCAGCAAGGAGTAATGACGGCTAAATACTTCCAGTGATGGAGAGATTCTAATCTTCCCAAATACATATTGCAGCACCTAAATACAGTTCCATTGGGAAATATTTTCTTAAGTTTTTTTGCATTACTTTAAGTCCTTAGTGATATTAAAAAAAATTAAACCTAAATAGCCCTTCACTTAATCTGCTCATTTTAATTGCTTCTTTACTCCTGTATAATACATGACAATATTCATGCAATCAACCTACTAAGGCCACTGAGCTGCTATTTATTTTATAAAATTACTCTATCATTTTAATTCTTTGAAAAGCTTATATCCACTCATTTGGGCAGGATTGCTTGAAAATGTAGTAAAAAACCCCCGTGTTATTCTCTCTTTCAAGGCAGACATGATTGTGATATGGGATTATGCTCAGAAAAGACCCTCTAGAGATCCTTTCAACACAGCCTTCTAGTTATGTAATAATCCAGATTTGTTAACTGCTCTTTGAACACAATTTTGAAGCAACTAAGTGTGTAGTTAGGGCTAGAGTCCTCTAGAGCATATTTTCTTAATTTGACACTCAATCCTCAGCTTGTGTATCCAGAGCCCCTTGTAGATGAGTCTAGGATCAGGATGTGCAGGACAGTAGCTATTGCTGGGAAAATTTCACAGTACCTGGAATGAGATGCAGCTGCAACATTGAGTAATTGTGCCAAATAATCTCACTTTTGATGATGGCAAATTTTATCCTGGTCTGAATGTTGTGGCTGGATATATGATACAGGAAATAGATTTCTCAGTGGAGAGGAAGCTTTCCTCAAGAGGCATAGGTGGTAGCAGAAGTAAAGATACTGAGGAAAGAATATTTGAGAGAATAAGATGGCTAGGGAACCTTCAAGGAAAACTAGACTGGGAATGTGGCATCTCTGCAGTGCCAGGAAAGAGAAATTTCTACAGGTGATACTGAAGGTCTGAGGGGATGTGGAGAGGAAGATATCTCCACTAAAAGCAACTTAGAGAAGAAAGCTTTTCCGCTCTCTCCCACAAAATCACCCCAAAAGCCTGAAAATGCCCTTCGACTTCCTTAATTCTGACCATTGCTTACAACTCCAGCCTTCCTTCTCCCATCAAAAAATTCATCCATCCAAAAGCAATTTTGACAATCCCTTTCCAATAGCCCTTCCCATTCTCGGTACCATCAAAATATTGAGTTGTACTGCCTTCTAGTTGAGCTGCTTTAGTCTCATGCCCCATAAAATATTTCAGTTTGTCTATACTTCTAACCTCCTTTTGAATAACCTGAATAGCTGGGGCTACTTGGAAAATGAAGAATGTCTCTAGGTGTTCATGGGGAAAAAGAAGCAACCTGGCAGCAGGTGAACTGCAGAATGAGAGCTCTTCCTGAGAATGGTTTGAGCAGCAGGATAAAAGCAGCTATGTAGAGAAAACAGCAATGATACCCTGACTGCTCTTAAATTAATAATGTGAACAAATAGAGAAACAAGCTTTTCCCCTTTGCTTCAATTTAAACTTTTCCTTGTACCATTCTCAGTGGTACTGAGATAATCACATATCTATGCTGTAGAGACTTTGTGCATAATTGTAACATTTTCTTCCTTTAATCTTTTAATTCCAACCCGAAAAACTCTCCCTAAACTCTTTCAGTGTCTCCTCATAAATGTTTCTTTTAATACTAATAACTAGTCATATTTCAGACCAAATTAAGAATCCTCTTTTAAACTCCATGGGACCCTTTTCATTGCAAACATTCAAACTAGGAGGACATTATAATAGCAAAAAGAACACTTACATAAATTTTGCTCTATGGAAGAAATATGAAGGGAATAAACAATAAATGATGAAGTGTCTGTAAAGAGATCATAGAAAGCCTGCTGAGTTGGTGCCTTCTTTCCTTATTCCAGAATAAATGTAAAAAGTATTGTTGGTTTTAGAACACATACCACAGTTCTGGCATGAGAAGTGTTTTTTTTTCCTCCAGTGAAGGTTTATTATTTGTATCTTCATGTATTTATTGTTTACTTCATTCTGCCTGTGACTGACTCACAAACAGATGGACACAGTGAATTCCTGGAGAAATCCTGCAGTTTGATTCGATTGTTTATTTGCAGATTTTGGCTAAGCCTAGGGAAATAAAACAAGGAGAAAAGTCTGAGGTCAAAATTTAGATGCAGGTGTTTTCATAAGCTTTCAGCTCTAGTGCTGCATTTCCATATGGGTGTGCATTTGTTCCCATATTTGCACACATGGCCCCAGTAATTTTATTTTTATTAGCAATAACCTTTCTTTCAACAGCTACAGTACACATGGTTTTTTTTTTGTTTTTGTTTGCGAAACAGTGTCCAGCTCTTTTAAAAGGAAGGGATTCACCACAGTCATGCAGAATTATTATAAGGCATAATCTCCATTGTCCCATGATAATAAGGCATATATCCTCAAAACTTGAAGTCTCTGCTTTATCAAATCACCCTAGGTTTGGGCTAGAACATGGCTGAAACATGACAGTGTGTCAACCAACCAAACCATTCAGTATCTCTCATCAGTTTCCTTTTAGCCTGTGTACAAATTACTAAACCAGCTCATGATACACAGCCCTTCCTCCCCGACTTGTTGGGAGCTTAAGGAAGACTAAACAAAGTGTCTTTGTGCATAGTTAAGCAGTGTTTTTTGGCTGGTTCCTTTTCCATTGTGCAAATGTTGTTTACCTGAGGACAGTTGCTGTTAGTCACACTGCACTGCTAATGGGTGAGCTTTATTGTTTTGGTTTCTCCCTTCCAAAGGGAGGGTTCTGGCATGTGGATTCATGCTGTGTATGAACTCGTTTTCTGAATCCCTCTTGTATCACTAGCCCAAACAAATGTTACTCCCATGGAGCTCTGCATGCAACTGCCAACAAAATTATAGTGAGGAATCAGGTGGTTTTCCAGCTACTGGTTTCCCTAAGTAGAGGAAACACTGCATCTCACTACATTACATCACACTGAAAGATAGATTTTATATTTTTAATATTCTCTTGGGAGCAGGGGATATGAGTCCCTGGATTAAAGATATATCATTCTTTACCTTGGCAATTTCCAAATCATGTCTTTGTTCTCTAGAATTTTCAACGGTCACTGAATAATACACTCAGTTGTACTGAAAGAATCCAGATTACAGTCTCTGTATATTAAAAGTTCCTGTTGAGACGTATAATTTTTTCATATATGTCCTTCTAAACATTGAGTTTTTATATTAAAAATTATCTAATTTTGGATCCTAGATATTGCTGTGATAAGGAAGCAGTGGAATGGAATGGCATAAGAGATAATATGCAAGTGATCCTGCATGAAGACCAGGATTTGATTTATTTTCCTAAATTTAATCAGTCATATAAAACTTACAAGTCAATATAATATTTGATCATAAAGAATTATTTTTTCATTAGTATCTATTATTTGTCCTGTGATTTGGCCTTGAATTAAAAGTCTCCTGCATTCAAGCATATGGTCAAAAGACAGTTTCAATTCCAGTCAAGTGGGGTGAAAGTTTGAAGGAAGCCTTAGAAGGAAGCTTTAGTGCTGCTCTGTAGAGGAGACTGATGAGCTTGTCAGGAAGATAAAAGCATCAGGACAAATGGTAATTCTTTCTGCTATGGTTATCACTTCTACAGGACAGTTTTCTTTCCTGGGATTTTAAGAGGTTTTCTGGGTGCCAGTCCCCTAGGTCACTGTAAAAAGAGGAATAACAATTCTGTCAAATCTAAGTCCTGCAAAATTTTTCATGTGTGGCCTGTCAAGATCTCTTGATCTCAGGTTGTCTTAAAAATAGTGAATCTTTGCAATATAAAACAATATCTGTTCTAATCCAAGATTTTGAGCCTTCAAAGCAAATTTTCCCTTCCATCTGTAGGACTTGATTTTTATTTTTCATTTTTATCCCATGACACTGTGAGCTCAGAAAAAAATTAAATATTTTGACACAAAAGTGTGAGATAAAAACCCCCATAACAACATCATTCAGAAGATGTATGTTGCCTCTGTCCTATACCTTTACAAGAATGTAAATTGGTATGTCATACCATCCAGAATAGGAGAAAAGTACATGGAATGCTACTGGACTAGGACTGCCATGTTGAGTTCATAAACACTCATTTAAAACTTCATCTATCACACCCAGCACTCTATAGCCATGGAGGGAAAAATGGTCATCCTCCTGCTCCCAGCTCTTGTAGTTTCTGCCTAGGAGGGGGCAATGAGTCTGAACTGACTAGAGTCTGACTAATTGTCTTTGCTGGACCTCAATTCTGCCACCAAAGGTAGCTCAGGCTCCTGTCTGTTTGGTACAAATAAAAGAGTAGCATTATCTTAGTCTTGTGAGTTATATAATGGAAGACAAAATAGTTTAAGAGTTTTTACTAACAATTTACAGCAGTAAGTAATGTAACAAACATACAAAAATTTTTTATCTTGTCAAGATCTTGATACTAATATTATATTACTTTACATTTCCATGTCAAGATCTATAACAGCAACTTGAGTCCTGGAAGGAAGGGTGCTTGCCAGAGATCATATAAATCACATCTAGAGCTTGTATGAAAGCTTGTATGGTATGTTTCTCATGAGTGATATACACTCTTCAGAGTAGATGCTGCGTGGTGTTTAAAGTGCCCAATGTGTGGTGGTGCTAATTTTCCCTATTCAGCACACATCTAATACTGGTCTGAGGAGATATCTTTCAGGCTGCCAAAAGTTTAGCAGCACTCTGTGTATCTTGCTTGCATTCTGCTTTACACTTATCAAAGGAAGTTTCAAGCCAGCAGTCAGGTAGACCAATCAAAAGATGCATATGTATCCAACAACTTGTTCCTGGAAGATTCTAGCCTGGGATTTTTCAAGCATGGAGCCTCCTGCCCTGCTGGACTGGCATGTGCATCAGCAGCAGACCACTGTGAACACTTTAGAGGGCGAGCTAAGCAAACACAAGCCTGTGTCGGTGCAGATGTTCTTAACTTTTATGCCCTGTGGCTGTGTTCGCAAGATTAATGTCCCCAGAAGAGATTCACACAGTAGATAAAGATATCTAGCTGAATTTAGAGGTTGAAAGCTGATCTAAAGCATGCCAAGTTGTTATGTGTTTATCTGGATTTCTTGCTGTCAGGTTAAGGCCAGAGAAAGTCCATGTGAGAAACATTTCACTAGAGGGGAGTGCAGGAAGGAAAACCAGATGTGTTACAAAAGTGAATTAATTAACATGAAGCTTGTAATGATGATACCCTTCCGAGATAAGGGTGGGTGGAAGGTGGGAGGAGGATTTCACCTAGCAGGAAAGAAACAAATAGTAGACTTGGCCAGTAGTCAAGGGCTCTATACAATCTAATGCTGACTCTTAACAAGGCTTCTTCTATAGACTGAGAAATACTAAAAACACACCAGTACACACTGGGGGTGTGGGTTACACAGACCACTCTGTCCTATTGGTATCTACCTAAGGACAGCATAGATGCTGGAGGACTGAGCATGCTGATACCAGACTTCATCAGGCATGGCTGTATCTTCGCAGATTTCCATCAGAAATTAATTGCTAGAGCTGAGGTCAGTGCCAGCTGCCCTTTTACTCCAGCTCTCCCTTTCAGATTGAAAAGCTTCACTATTTTGTTTTTTTCTTTTTCAAACAGGAATAGAGTCTCTTTAGAAGAAACTGTTGCAGCCTTACCAATATGACCACTCATTTTCTGTGGTTTAGGGCAGTTCCTGGAGGAAAAATTTCTTCTTATAGTGGACTTGGGATAGCAAAAGTTGAAAGAATAAAACAAGTCATGTGCTGATGCCCTCTCAGCCATACATTTGATGCTGTTTGTTGTATTTTCCACTATGTTTAATCCATCTGTGTTTTCAAGAGAGAATAGGAAGAAGGTGATTCTATCGATTTTTTATTTTTACACCTGACTGATAAACAGTTTAGCTATTTACCTCAGCTCAGTAAAATTTTTCATTATTTGGTTATTGCAATAAAAAGGCTAAACAAAGAAGCAAATTCATTGAAAT
Source organism: Passer montanus (assembly GCF_014805655.1). NCBI lineage: Eukaryota > Metazoa > Chordata > Aves > Passeriformes > Passeridae > Passer > Passer montanus. Next base: position 13,374,615 of record NW_024366480.1, on the reverse strand, counting down.
TGACACAATTTTTGTGTTTAAAAATACAGTTCTAATTTATCTCTGTCTCAAACCACTGAACAACTGTATGTTATTTGATGATTTTATGGACCTGACTTTATAAAAATCACAGAAAGATCAAAGCCAAATAGTTACAAAATTTCCTAAGGAAAGCAATGAAGGATGTTCTATCAGTGCAGTTTGAAATATTAAAAATAAGTACTAAGTTTTCAGGTCACAAGAAAGAGATCTCAGGGAGAAAATGTTATATGCTGTCAATACAAAGAAGCCTTTCAAGAAAATAAGCTTTATAAAAACAAATGAGAACAAGAGGTGAATGGTTTATAGGGCTGCATTCAGAAAAGAGGGATTACACAATGACAAAGAACAATGATAACTGCACTGCAGAAGCCCGAGACATTTCATTCCAGTTCTGGGAAAACACAAAAGTTCAGGTAACAGCTCAGCCTCTATATGAACTTGAAACACTGGGTGAGAATTCTCATGGCGGGGGATTCAGTCATGATGGGGACAGTGCTTCCTGCCTGTGACCCTGCATGAGACATTGCTGTGGTGGGCTGACCCTGGTGGGACACCAGGTGCCCGCCAAAGCCACTTCATCACTCCCCTTGTCAGCTGGACAGGGGAACAAAAATACAGCAAAAAGATTGTGGGTGGAGATAAAGACATGGAGAGAGATTACTCACCAGTTACCATCATGGCTGAAACGGACTTGGCTTGGGGAAATTATTTTGGTTTCTTACCAATCAAATTCTTCCCCAGAACTGGAGAAGCTTCCAGCAGCTTCTCACAGAAGCTATCGCTGTAGCCCCCCATTATCAAACCCTTTCCACACAAATGCAATGCAATTGTGGACCCTCTTACATTAGACAGGGACTGAGGCCATGAGATACATGTCGGAAAATAGGAAGGTAAGATAATTATTGATGATTTTTGCTGCATTTACAAGTGTGTTTTTTTAGTTAAACCATACCAACCAAGATATGTGTAGCAACATAGCAGTGTAGGAATATTCTGGGAAGAAATCAGCTGTAATATTTAATAGTATGCATCTCTGTGAGGATATATATCTCTCTGCCACTTCAAATTTGACTGGGTATCTCATTTAAAAGTGAAATCATGAGCTTGAGTCTCACATTAAAGGTACACACTGTAGTGCTGGGAGCTGAGAATGGGTGTCCTGTTAAGGCTGCTCCCACAGCAGCAGGCTCAGGCTGAGCGGTGCCAGCAAGGCTTGGCCTGTCAGCCACCAGGCTTTACTTCAGACATAAGAAAAGGGCAGCTCAGACCACAGAGCAAAGGTAGTCTCTTTTCCTTCAGATCACCCATCAATCACTGGGGGATGAGTCCATAGAGAAGACAGGGGTGCCAAATGCACATTTCTCAGTGTCCTTTTCTGAAAGCCATAAGACCAAAGACCACCATACCTCCTGGACTCGAGAGTCACTGAAATTTCTATCTTATTGGAATTCTCTGTGCCTAGTTTCAATGCACAGCAAGGACCAGCTGATTTACTGTTTTCCTGAGGAACCCATGCACTTTGCTACCCTGCCAAAAAGGATTTAAGCTCCTTTACTGAGCAGACAACCCAAGCACTGGGAACTATGAGTCAAAATGCACAGCAGCTGCAGGGATCTGAACAAGGTGGGAGTAGGTCTCTGCTGGAGGGAGATTGGACATTGTGGGACAAGCTACCATGGAAGGAGGCAGGCTGAAGACAGCAGAAACACTAAAGAAGCTGATGGCCAAGGCAGCAGAAAAATCAGAGAAAAAGTTTTAGCATGACTTAAGTCTGAGTTGACTCAAAGTCTGAGCATGACTCAAACTGGTTGAGTTTGTGCAGTGAGAGTTGTCAGGGAAAAGCACGGAGATGTTAGAATTCAGCAGCATGAGGGGCAAAGGGTTGGTCTCCAGTCTTCGTTAAGAAACAGAGGTTTCTTAACGAAGAGGTTTCTTTCCCAGAGGTAGCTGAGGTTCGAGATCCCTGGCAGTGCTGGTGACTGCTTAGATGATGAAGGGGACTCTTTATCATTTTTCTGTGATTACGATAAAAAATAAACTTAACTTCTTTTTATTAAGAAGATCCAGCAGAAATTATTGAAACACTTCCTGCAGTTTTTCTAAATGAGCCTGCAGTTTGCTGAATGTCCATCATTATCATCACCTGCTAGAAGCTTTCACCTCCTTTTCAATGAAAGATTGTACTCTCTGGTTACTCTTCTCCATGGTGGGGAAAGTGATGACCTCTCCATGTGAATGTTGTGCTCTCTCTGTCACACTCAGGGCTCTACACAGGGCTACTGTGGAGGCACCCAGGACAATTTTTTCTTTCCTCAACTTTCTGGCGGTGTCATGTTTTCATTTGGTGACCACACTTACTGTGTCCTTACCATTTTGGCTTCCCCTTTCTTTTGGCATTTGTGCATTTCCCCCAGCAGCCTCAACTTATTCTGTTCACATCCCTTTCAGGATTATGTGGTGCTGAAACTGTGATGACTCAGAGAGTCACTCTGGGCAGCTGGAATTGCAGCAGAGCTGAGAACTACGGGGGGAGGACAGAGGGCTTAGGCAAGGCGTGATGCTGAGCTCTGAAGTTGGGAGACTGCCTGGCAGCCTTACAGGCCACCAGGGCAGATCTGGGACTTCTGTCTGTTTTTCTTTTGATTCTGGCTGAGCACTTTCTCCCAGTCAAGTTTTTTAACTTTCTTCTGCAGTCATCTGAGAAAAAACTGAGATTTTTTTTTTTCCATTTGGGAAAAAAACCCCAAAAAACCAAAAGGAGGTAGATTCAGGCATATTTTCACCAAATTACATAATTCTTCAAAGAAGGTTCTAGGAAATTGGTATCTGTAATGATGAAATAATAGGAACAGAAAGACTTGTGGTGAGCTGATTGTGAACTCTTTGTTGGTTAGAGTGGTACCCTATAGATTTCAGATGGAGAGGAACTTTTCCCTCCCAGAGAGAAACAAGGGGAGTTCCAAAGAATTTTTTTATTTTTTGGTACTTACTCCAAGTTACACTTGATGATACTCAGAAGGAACTGTATTGGCTGGTGGCCAAAAAAAGGTTCAGATACATAAAGCTAAAGTAATATACTTCAGATAGATAAAGATTCTGAAAAAGAAACTATAATTCTCATGGTTTTGTCAATGTAAAAAACCTTAGCTATATCAAAAAGTTTGATTTTCAAGCTTGTCTGACTTGTAGTTTTAATCATAGCACTGTAATACTTTTTAATTTGGGTTTGTTTTAATAATAATAATAATAATGAGGCAGATATACTGAAAATGTGGCTCTTCTGTAGGAATGAGGCTGTTCGTCCCTTTTATTACAAAACTTCTGTTGGTCCCAGATTTATAGATCAGTTTTGCTTTCTTGTTTGGATTTACTTGCAGTCAAGCTACTTGTCTGAACTTCTTTTCCTATCAATGGAAGGTAATACAATTTGCTCAAGTATGAGTCATCTCGTCCTTCAGCAGATTTCTAAGGCAGGTCAGATGAATCATTTTTCTTGGTACCTACTTCTCCCTGCTGACAATAAAGGGAATCTAACAGAGCAGCTCTGATATATATCCCATGCATGTTGTAAGTGTCTAAAGCTACTTGAGATGAAACCCACTTCCACTTTCCTTTGCCAATTGGCTGCAGTTTTGTTAACACAGGCAGGTATGCCAGGACAGTGCTGACACATGCTTAGACACAAACATACACAGATGTAGTACCAGACTATTCTGCTGCACCTCAAGGATCTGCAGGCAAACACTGTTTTTGAGCCAAAAATTGTCTTTGTCTAGATAATCTTGGATTTTTTGTGACAAAATATGTCAAACGTACATGGCTGTCTGATTTCAACCCCAATAAATCACATGGTCTCACAGTAAGCAAATCTACTGTATAGCACATATGTCAAGTTTATGTTTAATATACAAGTATACAATGACTTGGCCTTAATGGGTTGCAGCTGTGGGTAATTATGCTAAAGGATATAAAAGGGGTGGGTTGGTTGGTCAGGAAAAACCTGGAGGAGGAGGACCTTGAGGAGGTGGGGGAGTGTCCTTTTTTTCAGAGTTCATAAAGCTTTTCTAAAGCATAGACTGTAAAATAAAAATGAAATATTAGTTTAATAACACTAGACCAACAGTTTAATGTGCTTATAATTTTCAAAGACCCTAAGCAGTAAGCATCAAGAGCTTATATTAAATTCTGTTCTCTTATTTTAAAATTACTTTACATCTCCCAATGGGGACTTTAGGGTTTGTTGTAGCATTCCATCTGAAGAGAATCATGGTTGATGGCACATAGGAAAACATAAAAGTTTGTACAAATCAGGAATATTACAAGCCCCAACACTTTGTTTTTCTTCAATTGGGTGCTAGACTTTCTAAGAATTATTTAGTTAATGCTTCCAGTAAGGTATAAGTCCTCAACCCCTCAAAAATCTCTCCATCACAGAATTCTTGAGATTTACGTTGCGGTGTTCTGTTGAGGACATTTAATCTTTCATGATGTCTTTGATGTGTCAATTGTAGTAAGAAGATGCAGATGTCTACTCCTTCAGCACCTGACTTGACCTGTGAGTACAGACTCAAATCATCCCTACCACAACAATATTGCTTCAATGCAGCATCATTTTTTTTACATAAATATAATTTAGATTCAGGTCTACCTTCAAGGATGTGCTTCCCAGGAACAAAGCAGGTCTTTCCAATTTATTTTAAGTCCAGACAAAGACCCCTAATAGAAAACAAAGGGGTCCTTTTGTGAATGAAGTAAACCTACAAGATAATAGATAGCTTCCAGGTATAGTTTCTGTTATATACATTGCTTTACTTTTAGCCAAATATGTTTCTTATTCATTCATTTTTTTTAGTGTAAACTTATGCCATTTTCATTGGCTGCACAAATAACTCCATATATTATCTGTAAAGTCACTAAATATGTACATGGAGAGGGACCAGCTTTCAAGGCTATGAGTATTTTCATAAAGTAAAAAAAGTATATTTTAATGGTACATCTTTTCTCTCATTTAGTTTTTCCTTTGCAGTAAGTAATATCTCTTTCTGCATCAATCTTTATTGATTCAGAGAGCACGGGTAGTATTTACAAGTTTTATATTGAAGGGCAGGACCTCATGGGTGTAACTCTGGAGATAGTTATTCTAAAATTTGGGATGCTCAGATTCCTACTGCTTTTCAGCCTCATTGATTTCCAAGGTTTCCTTTGCTTTTCCTCAACTTGCCAGTGAGATCTTACAGCTACCTGCCTTATAAAAGGCATTGTCAATTCTATTCCCAGGCTCATTGCCCTTTGCTTGATGTGAATGGCTTTCTGTTTTTAAGAATGTGCACTCTTTTCTAAGAAATAAAAACCAGAGAACAAGACAAAAACAGAGAGGAGGGTGAATTTGTCCTTTACTTTTTCTCTCTGGTGCTGTTTTCAGGAGAAGGAGTAAGACTTGAAGGGTTGTGTGAGGTCTAAAAGAGACTTCTTTCTAGGTATTGTAATTCTGGTTAAGTGGTGGCTAGGACTGTCATGTTATCACACACAGAATATGTTTCATATTGGCATTTTAGACTTTTTAAAATTTTTGTTGGTTGTAAAGGTTTCTAAATTATATAATGTTATTATGTTATGCATAATATAATGTGTGATACCTTATAGTGTGTTTAATATCCTCACTTGAATTTTTACTGCAGAATACTGCAATGAAAACTCTATCATGTACATTCAGGAAAAATTTTGCTTTCTGATCACTAAGAAAGTTAATGACAGTGTTTGGAATAAGCCTTTACACTATGAATAAGTAATGTAATTATTGTTCTCTATGTCAACCAAACAGTAAAGAGTACTGGGTATCCGTCTGGCTTTTATTTATTATGGATTATTTTGTTAGGCAGAAACTTCCCACGGGTGAGCTGGGTTAGAGGCCAAGCCTAGGTGCGAAACAGGATCTAGTTCTGATTCTTGCTGTCCGCTCTCCATTTCCCTCTTTCCTAAACACACCTTGGATGAGTGCAGGGAGCAGACCGTGCATGCAATGAATTCTCCTGTTGCTGGCAACCACCCAGTTAATGGGTACTAGTAGCTTTTATTTATTATGGATTATTTTGTTAGGCAGAAACTTCCCACGGGTGAGCTGGGTTAGAGGCCAAGCCTAGGTGAGAAACAGGATCTAGTTCTGATTCTTGCATGTCCACTCTCCATTTCCTTCTTTCCTAAACACACCTTGGATGAGTGCAGGGAGCAGACCGTGCATGCAATGAATTCTCCTGTTGCTGGCAACCACCCAGTTAATGGGTACTAGTAGCTTTTATTTTTTCCAGGATTGTTTTGACATGTGTCGTGTTGATTGATACATTCCATCACCCAGCTGGACAGGTTTTCCCAGGAAACACAAGAGCCAAGTGAATGCTAACACTGACAATATAGAATCAATGCAGCTCACAGCTTACTTATAAAGAATACTCAAGAAAGGAGGTTCTATAAAGTCTCACAATTCAGGCCAGGGCAGATTGCGAGTGACTGAGAGAGCAATGGTAGATCCTCTGCTGTATGTAATAATATGTATATGTCATATGAAAATGTTGGGGAAAAATTTTGCTCAGGGCAAAATAGCCATATATATGGATATGTTTGTATGTGTTAGTTAAAGAGAAATTAATTTACATTCTTCTTTATTAGGAACTAGGAAAGCCCTTTTTTCTCCACAAAATACTTTCATGCTATGTTGAGGACATTCCTCATTTGCTGCATTTTCATTCACAAAAGATCATTTTACTAATTATTGGTGTGACTCACACTGCTCTCATCTGATTCTCAGCTTCTTAAATTCTGGTGGCATCACTCCAGTGCCCCTGGGCCACTGAGAAGCTGTGCAAAATGTGGTGTCTCAGGTTCTCAGAACCTCCATTAGCTACTCAGTAGGATTTCAATGTTTCTTATAAGGACTCTTCACAAGATAAGGCAGTTGTAATGAAAAAAATCCATCAAATCTTTACTTGTTGTAAGGACTGTCACTGCATTTGTCATTAAGGGATGTTTGAAGTAGACAGGAAATGCAGGCTATCATTTTGCAAGAGCTTTATTCCCACACTACTTGTTTCTGTCATTTGCCTATTTAAGGGACTACATTTTTACATCTCCAACAGTAGTTGAGGGTATAAATGTCTTTTTGATCTAATGGAACATTTGATATTCTACCCTATCCTTTTTGTGGCAGTACTCTCATTTCCAGTCACAAAGCATTCCACTTCTGAGTAAGTAGCCTTCTAAAATATACTTCACCTTCAACATCCTATCCAATGACAATAAAATGGGTGGCAAACCAGAAAGACCAGAAGAAAAGTGATTCCACTTTTCCCTACTTCATGTTTTTACTTATCTCTCCTTTCTCTTTAGCCCGATAAAATAACTTATACTGTAATATACCTGTTTTCCTGGCAGGCTCTTGAGAGTCCTGTTTCTTTGAAACAGGTTTCCATTTCTTGATTTGCTCTCTAAAATGTTTATAGGCTCCTAGGCATTGAAACTTTTCCCATCAATTAAAATATATATAAATGCTTCCAAGGTAGTTCTCAAATATTATGGAGAAGTATCTTTTGAAAATGCAAAAACCCTTTTCTTTCTATTTTTTTTTTTTTTTGGTACAGGTTCTGCCTCCCAAGAGATATAGACATAATCAGTGCTAGACAAAAAATATGCTACTTAGTTGTAGGATGAATCACTTGCCATGTCTCTTGCTCCTAGATCTTTCATTGTAAGTTTAATAGCCTTTCATACTTTTATATTTTCTTCCTGAGAATCTATATTTATCCCTTCATAAATCTTATGCCTTGTTAAAATCGATCCACTTATCCCAAACCTGGTGATTAAAGTGTACTGCTAAACTTTCCCAAAAGTTGGGCTATGCTCACAAAGTCTACTCTAAATTATAGTTGTTCTCAGCACAGATGGAAAGGGTAAGATCTGAGGTAAAACATTAGTTGCAAAGGCTCACTGGAATGGTTAGGAAGAGATAGATGTCTCAGACTTGGACTAACCATTAAGTTGGATCAGAAATGGATTTTTAGCTTGGTAGGATGAACTGGGAAATAAATTAAGTCAGAGCAGAAACTTTGGAGAGTTTCAACAAAAGTCTCTGTTGTACTGAAATTTCAATTTCTCCATTTGAGACTAAACAAAAGACATAATCTGTCAGTATTTACCTAAATATGTTTTTGTGTCTTTTTAGCTCCTTAAGATGTAGTAATTTTAAAGTGAAATTAAAGTGAAAGTGAATTTAAAGTGAAAATGGAAATTTCATGAAGAAAATAATAATGCATTGAAAATTATAAATTAAAGCAGGAAATTAATAATCAGTTAAAATGAAAAAAAAAACTTCTACATTGCCCTGTGTTTTTTTCTTTTTTGTTTGTTTTTAATTGTCCATGACCACTTGATATTTTCTCAAGGTGTTGCTTTTCTTGAATTTCCATTTTAATTTCATGTGCATGCTAATTTCATAGTTGCTGAAAAAAATCATCCAGCATTCTGGATTAGATCTCTTGAAGCTAAACACTAGGATGCACTGAGGTCAGGATTGCACCTTAATTACTGTTTTGCTGCAGGACAGAGATGTCTTTGTGTGGATCTCAAGAAAAATATGTCCTTCTTCTCAAGGTCCATTGTCTTGAAAGATCTTCTGGATTGTGCTGTCTTTGCTCTTGCTTTTCAAACAAAATTGGAAGTCAGTAAGTCTTTCAAGTGCTATCACACAAAGAGGAAATGATGGTATTCCTTCTGCTTTTAGTCCAGTGCCTGCTTAGTGGTTCACCTCTAAACGGAAGTGAGAGGAAAAGGAATGATCTCTTTGGTGTGATGGATAAAGACAGGAAGACAGAAATATCAGAGTAGAAAGAAAGGCTAGTCAGCAAGGAGACCAGCCACCAAATCTCTGTGTGCTCTGGCATTTCTGAGAGCCAGGTTTTCAGACAATTACAAGGAAAATTATTATTATTATTTCAGAGAATTATGAGGTTTGATTTCTGGTGTCACAGGGCTGCTTAGAAATGCAAGGTCTTGGCCAAATGCATGATGATGCCTTTCAGAAACCTAGCGGGCCAACACCATTAAGGCGGTGACTGAGCAGATGCAGGAGACAAGTTCTTGCTAACAGACAAGAGATCCTACTTAAGATCCTACTGGGCAGGATCCTAAATAATAAGTCTAATGTCCTTGAAGGTAAAAATATCCTTGAAAGTAAAATCCTCACTGTCCTTGAAGGTAAAATCCACTAGCTTATATTTTATATGGTAGACACCTGTAAGGTTTCCAGAGCATCTCATGAAACAAGCACAAAGTGCCTGTTTGCTTGCAAGAATGAAGGGAAGAATCTATAAATTCATATTTGCAAAAAAAGCTGTGTTGAAATCTAGGAAGTCAGGCAAAAGCCAGTGAACTATCACAGCTGTTTCCATTTATCTTATGCTTTAGAGTGGCATGGCACTTATGAAAATCTTTTGTAGTGGGAAGGAAATTCCAGAGCTCACACTACTCAGACACTGAGTTTCAGGATGGACAATCAGGCCAGGAAGGATTCTGCTGGCTCTAATAGACACTTTGTTAATTTAAACGTGGAAAGGGAGATTTTAGACATTGTCAAGAAATCTGACAAAAAAATGATGCTTTTACTGGAAGAGTGTCAGGTTTGTGGCTGTGGTATTCAAAACACACAAAATGCCAAAAGAGTTGAGGTCTTCTAGGGCTACTCAGGCTGAATTCTTCAGAAAACATAATTCAGGTTCTTACTTCAGGCATGGATTCATAAAGACTCTTCAGCCCATGCTGAAGTCAATAATTTTTAAACAAGAATTTGCAATTAGAGCATATGTTTTATGGCTCTTGTTACTTGAGAAGCTTAGCCTTTTTCCTGATGAGCAGGCTGGCAAGTTATCTATTCAGTGAATGTAAATCATTAGCTCAGTTGGTTAGAGCATGGTGCAAATATCACTGAGCCTGTGTGTTTGAAAATGAAATATTACCTACTAAAAGCAGAATGTCTCGATAGTGCTTCCTGTCTGTGTATTTATTTTTTGGCCCCTCCTGCTTAAAATCTCCTTCAGCTTCTTGTCACCAAAATAAATATTCTTCTGCTGCCTACAGCAGCTGAAAGACCAGGTATTACTCAAATTTATGCAGTATTTGCCACTTAAATCTTCACTTCTATCACATAACGTAGGGAGTATCAATGCTATTTTGCCTTGGAATTGTAGGGTATATTTCATTAGTAGTCCATTATTAAATTATTTTAAAATTATTTAAAAATATTTCAAAAATGGTTTAAAATTGTTATTCCAAAATTGTCCATATAATTAACAATTATTAAATAATTTTAAAAGTATTTGTCTATATAATTACAATAATTTCAACTAATCAAGCTGTGACAATTAAAATAATATTATAGAAATATTATAGAATAATGTAAGTTGGTTTGTGCACATTTAATTTCCTTAAAGGAGTAGTAGTGTGAAAGCCTGGCATTAGAGAACAAATGCATCTTTTATGGTGGACTCAACTGTTGTTTTAGCAGTTGAAGGAAAACAGACTAGATGATTGATGTGTCATTTCTGTAACTAGACAAATGAATCACTCCAATTTGTAAAGTTCAATAGCTTATTACAATACATTAGTATATTTTGTTGTGCCTAAATGATTTTTACTTTCATTTGATTGATTTATCTGTGAAAAATTGTGGTTTGAGATTTTTAATTTACATGAAAGCAGTATCTGCTTTGCCTCTAAATGTTTCTGATCAGCAGGTAAAAAGGAATAACAAAATTTAAAGAGGGTTATTACGTTTAGAATCCCTTAAGTATTGACATAGACTTTTTTATTGGTTTAAAGCTGGTGGTCCACTGTTTCCAAAATGGCATGTGGAAGTGAAATGTCTTTTGGAACATCAGAATTGCATTTATACCTGCCATCATACAGGATACATCAATGGAAATAGAACAGAAAATAAAATTAATGCTGCAGATTTTCATCAGGATTTTTCAGTCCATAATGAAACTTTCATGAATAGCATCTAATGAGGCAAGAACATCTAATGAAACGTATCAGTGGGTCTAAACACGTCTATCTTTGAAGTGTGTTGGAATGTCATTCCTGAGAAATTGCAGCTTCTCTGAAAAAACACCGAATTGAAACAGGAGTTTGGTTGAAGAGAATATAGAATAACATAATAATCCTCAAAGTCTTCTTCAGAAACAATCCATGAGACATTTATAGTAAATAAGTTTCTCTGTATTTATTTCCTAGTTATTTTCAAATCTAAGTTCCTATTTGAACTTTTTGGCTTTATGTAACCTTCTTCTGCAAAGGACTTCCAAAGTTCTGTTCCAGCACAGTAACCTTATGAAGTGTTAGTCATTTCTGATATTTAAAGCTTCTGGTAGAATGATAGCGTTCCTATAATTAGATCAACACTAAAGACTGAAAGGGACAATCTAGGAGAACTTGTTCTCAGTTTAAAAGTCAACCTTCTCTCTTCTTGCTGAATGATTTCAGATACACACCCAATAAATTATTGTAAAGTGAAGTTTATCATTATCAGTCTATCATTATATTGCAGCAGCCCTTCACTTCCGTCTGTACCAGACACTCTGCAGATGATCACCTCCACACAGCTTGAACCCTGAGCCGTTTATATAGGGAGGAGACAGGGAAGCAGAGGCATAAGTGGGCACGGTGATTTTCCTTCTAGATTAGACCTTTTTGAAAATGCAAGAGATAAATTACATTTAACAGTGACTCAGCTCAATGCAGAAGGTGCAAGCCCTGTGCTGGGATGAAAGTTTACATCATGTCATCAGCCCTCTCTGCTGTGTGTGTGCCATAACTCTGGGAACAGGGAACTTTCCAGCATGGTGACTCTTGGAAAGCAAGCAGGGAAAAATATCTCTTAGATGAAAAATCTGAGACCAAGTGATGCCACAAGACTTCTTCATGCTGTGGCATTCCTTGTATTTAAGGACTATCTTTGCTGAAAAAGAATTCCTGATTTCTTGAGTCCTAGATGAGCATCCAACACACTGTATTCAACTATATACATGTTGCCATCATATATGTATTATTACATATATATGTAATCTATATTTGTAATTATTACATATATATATATATATGTGTGTGTAGATATGCATATATAGATATAATAGTTCTGAAGTTTGCTCCATTATAGAAATGCTCCACTATAGAAAACAGCCCAGGCTGAGTTGTTGGGTTTTATGCATCTTCTTGATAGTTGTGCTTAATAGTGTTCCCATTGTATTTAATAGTGTTCCCATTAAAGACTGCAATAAAAATTATAAACTTCATTGTGGAAAGACCAATATTGTCTCAGACAATTGGAAACAAAAGCAGAAGTTATCTTGTGATAGCTCAGATAATGGCCATACTTTTGGTTTGAGCAGACTTTAACCATTATGCTCTTGTTTGTTGCTCTGTCTCCCAAAACATTCACTATTGAAGAGAAAAACACACCAATCTGCATTTTTCCCTTATGTGTTTCTAATCCATAAAACATAAATTAAAACTAAATTGCACAGGATGGTACAATCAATAGCAAGGAATATCTTGAGGTAATGTGATAAATGATAAATAATTGCTATGTTAAGCAATTCCATTAAGGCAATCAAATAGTTTATGATGCCACCATAACTTGGAGCCAGCATTGATTTCAGCTAAGTATAACTATACAGAACTACAAATTTACTGTGCCGTGAGTTTCTTAATTCTGCTGGTTTGGAGCTGTGGAGGAGGACAGTATAAATGGGAGGAAGAGCACAGGAATTGTGCTGGAATCTGAAAAACCTTGCTCTGTGTTGCAGTACGTTATGCTATAACTGTTCATTTAATTATCAGGTTCATGTAGTGTAAGTGTGGTAAGAATAGATGGTCCCCATTCATTTTGCTGCTTCCCATCCCTTTTCAGCCAACTGTTACACATCTCCACAGCTTATTGCCTGGGCCCTCTCTCCCACGTTCCCTTCTAACTCCTCTGAGTCACAATTAGATTTTCTACCCTTTAGCTGCAGCTTGTTGGCAGATGGTTTTGGCTGAATTTAGACAGGCACAGATGCCTTCATGCTTGCTGTCTTTGCAAACAGCAAAAAAAAAAAAAGAAAAAATAACCACAATCGTACTCCATTTTCTTTTTCTTCACTCTTTATGTGTATGAATTTCTCTGTGGGCTGTGTCTCCATGAGCATCTTACCTGCCCTACCTCAGAAAGGGATAGTGGCAAAGAAACCCATTGTACTTACAGGTAACAATGACTATATTTGTGGATTTATCTTCAGAAGGACTAGAAGATTATAGATCTCTTGTAGATACAACCCTCATTTAGTATGGAACATATTTAGAAACTGAATTAAAACTGGTAAATCCTTCCCATGAGTCTATCACGTCTGATGGTCCTCTGTAGACAAACTATGGCACTTGCTTGATTTGTCTAGAATTCTATTCCTCTTAATTCTTAATATTTAATACAATGAAAGGAGGGAAAGGTCGTTAGCATTTAGATAACATGGAGAGAAAAGAATTATCAGTTTTTGCAGCCTAAATTTTTGCAGGGAAAATATGTTCCTCATAATAGTTATACATACTTCTGCCATGAGTGCAGCTCTTAACTGTTCCTAAATTAAAGCAAATCTAAACACAAAATCAGAAATATTTTAATAAAACTCCTAATTTTCTGTAAAAAGAGTAAAAAACAGTTTAAAAATCTTCCCTTATTGAAGACATTCTTAGAAAGGAGTAGAGAATATATAAATCAAAACAAAATCCTAGGGTTTGAATTTTTCTCTTTCTAACCTCCTACTTGGTTTCTATATATGCAGATCTGAAGAAAATAAATCCTCCTATCGCCTAGCTAGGATCTACAAAATTCACCCTAAAACTGAACTTGGTTACTCTTTTATTTGTAAATTTTTTGCATTTCTGCATTGCCACTTTACCATCTTGTAGAGTTTAGTATGAAAACTATGCCTTAAGGCATGCGTCTAAAATAGGGATAAAGAAACTTCAAGGGACATAAACAGTGGCCATCTTGACAACTTTTCCCCAGGCAATTAATCATTTTTTGAGAAGCAATGAAAGAGGCAGTAGTACTCTTCAACAAGTCTTTATAAGTGTGAGAATCTACAAATCTTCAGATCCTGGATCTGCTATACCTGTGATTTATTTAATGTTTTACCTGTTATCTATAACTTAACAAATTTCCTCATAGTGTTTTTGTTCTTGTGTTTCTGTACCTACATAAGTGATAAGAGCTAAAACTGAAAGAGGAAAATGGTGTAATATGGATCATTAGAGGCAAACAGAAACCTACAAGGCAATTTATTCTGCTGGTTCATGTTCAATTTGCATTTGAATAAGGTTCATTTCACCGTAGCATCTAAATCCAATTCTAATTTAAATTCACATCTAAATCTAATTTTAGCAAGAGCCAAATAGTTTGGAAACTTGTTATTTCTGCTGATAATTTTACCCAAAACATGAAAAATTATAGTTATAGAAAGATTATTTTTATTATAGGATTTGTTCCTAGTTTAATAAAAGTAAATGCAGATCACTAAATAGAGTTTTTTGAACTAGTGGGAAACAACCAAAATTAATTTCCTGTAGAAATGGTGTCAATACACCCCTCTGTCATAGATCCCTCTCCCAGAGATTTAGCACAGAAAATGGGGCAGCTTTTTTGTGAGAAGTCATTAAATTGAAACACGTTAGTTATAAATGTTGCAAAATAGACATAAACCTGCAACAATTGTGAAAAATAACACATGTAGATGACACACATGGGAAAAGCAACACTAGTGCATTTTTGGAAGTATGGCTACTTTAAAATATTTGTCATCTGTAGATTTGCCACAATAATATCTGAGTGCTTTCCAAGAGAAGCAGACAATGATGAGGAGGTGCAGGAGAGATTCAGTGAGCTTCTGGCCTTCCCTCCCTGTTCATGCTGAAAGTTTCTTTATTCCTTAGAGCTAGAATATGGCAATACTTGGAAGAAGAGATCTTTCATTGTGACTCTAAGTGAAGTAAGATTTGACTGCCACCATGGGATCCAGAATCTCGCAGTTAAAAGGAGGAGAAAACTAAGGAAGAAAAAACCAGCATCAACAACAAACAAACCTGCAAGGTTTGAGCATTGCCTGAGTGCATTTTTTTGCCATGTTAAACTATTAGAAGAGCTATCTTATGCAGGCAAGTAGTAGAAGAGGTTGGAGAACTGATGATTCAAGACAGCACTTCAGTATTTCATATTTTTTGATGTGTTTTCCATTAAACAACACTTGCCTAGCTGCAAGAACTGCATCAACTGCATTAACATCAACTGGAGCTGGATGCTTGACATAGCTGAGGCTACATAAAATTCTGAGTGCTCCTGTCTCTGTTGGAGCTTGTGTTTCCTTGCTCCCACGTGTATTCCCAAAGGATTCAAGTTCACTTTTCTTCAAAAAGATTTCACTGTGCTTAAGGCACCAGGGCTGCCACAGACACAGCACCTGTATGATGCATGAGAACCCACCTGTGTGGCAATTGCATTGTTCGCTCCTTCTCTATGGCAAGCAAGAAAACATAAGACTCATTCTTCAGGCATTTTAGTGGTTATATGCCTGCACTTGGGGTTTCAGCACAAAGTAAGAGACAACTCATCTTCATTTTAGCTTGACACTCTGAACAACACCTGTTTTTATAAAGCAGCACCACTCAAAGATGTTTCTGTACCTTTCTGTAAGCACAGTATTTTCTGTACCTCCCTGTAAGCACAGAATTTCCCTGCTTGGGAATAATGGCTACTAAGCTATTCTCCTCTGCTCATCCAGTTGTACAGCTCTGTACATTTCCCTGAACTTGATGCACTCTGTTTTTTATTTCTCCTCTTTCATATTGTCCCAGAAAGCTTTTGCAGCTCTTCTTGGGAAGTGTTTTTTGATGACCACTTTTTGGCAAAAAAATCAGCATTTTGTCTCTGGTGGGTGTTAAAAAATGCATATAGATTTTATGAAGTATTTTTAAAATACTTTGGTTTATGATTATTTATGAATAAGATATGCAGCTTGACAGAAGTATCCTCCTGAAAGGAGAGAGCACAGAGATGCTAAGGGAAGGGAGAGAAAAAGAGACTCTAGTTAAGTAGTCAGAAAATAAACAGTAACTTTAAAAAAAAAATAAAAATAAAGAAAAGTTAACACATATTTTGATGTTATTTCTGCCTTTAAATTTCAAATTTAAAGTTCCCTCCTTATGGCTTCATTCAACTCTATATTATTTTAGAGCATCTGATGGCCATTAAATGCAGAAGCGATCCCAAAGTTTAGTTTAATTTAGTCCTAAAGGTTTAGTTTTTGCACAACTGGAATTGCCCAGTGCTCACTATTTGCTGCTGTAGTTACATGTGTGAAGCCTGATCCTGACTCACAGGGTTTTGGAGTCTGCATTTACAGACTTCCACGATGATTTGTCTGTCCAGTGTCCTACCAAATGTCTGTGTAAGAATTGAGCTATTGAGAATTTGAGATTTTTTGCTGAATTTTAAGCAGTAGAATTAGTTACTTCATTATTTTCTGTGCTTTTGAGGTTCCCAGCTGACTCAATTAACAAATTAAACAAAAACCTACATCAGATAGTGAAATATACATTTACAAGCTGGCATGTTTTTCAACATGTGGAGACTCCTGCATGTGGATATAAACACAGAAACTGTCTTTACAGCATAAGGCTTTTGTTCCTACCCCCAAAAAACATAAATTTTTTTCCTCCATTAAACACGTTCCTTAGTACATCAAAGATTTTTTTTTTTTATGAGGGTCAGTAATTGAATAACATTTTGGCTTTTATGCAACAGTTTTTCAAGAAGAAACAGACATATAAGGTGCTCATGCACCAAAGTTCCTAGGAGGATATATCAAACATGAGGGGTTTTTTTTCCCTATGAAATGTTCTAAGCATAAGAAATATCTGGCCAGGTGAGTTCACTTGCTTAAGGTTAGTGTTTTGTTGATGCTCAGTCCCCTTTTCTCCATCAAACATATATTTCTGCAAAAAACAAAAAATAAGTATAATACTGGAATTTCAGCTCACTTAATGGTTATGCTTTCTGTTCCTATCACTTTGTCTTGATTATAAGCAGAACTTGTGAGAGCTTATGTTGGGAAGGAAGAATCTGGTGCCAGTGTGCAGGATATAGGTTGCTGGGACTTCCCAGCAAGGAACATACTTTGTCCTCAAGGTGATTTATCTTTTAGAGTCAGCCTGTGCTCCTCCGTAGGATGCATAACCCAACTACTCTTACTTCATCTCCATTTATCTGCTTTTCCTCATCTTCCATTATATTTTTTAAAATTAAATATATTGTTGCAAATAAAAAAATAAATTTAAAAGCACAATAGATAAGTGTGGAAATTCATGGAAACTCTGTGACCAGCCTTCAACCAAATCACTGGGAGTCAAATACTTCCTGGTACTTTAAATTGAATACACTTGTTTCTGTCTCATTATTCAGTTGTCCTTATAATTGTTATTACTACAGCCAGAATTCAAGAAATATCATAGAAAGAGACTTTCTTGAGAGTGGATGTGTAGCTGGTGAAAATATTGTATTCCAGCTTACTCTGGACAATAATCAAATAGCCCTGCTTCTTTTGCCCCATTATTTTAAGAGTGAAATAGTTTTGAGAAAATACATTTTTAAAAATGTTTTAAAGGTTTAAAGGGCATGAATATTAGTACTTTTGCCTCTTTGTCAGTAAATAAAATCAGTTGGTAAGAATTTTACAAAGAAAAGGCTTTCATGTTTCCATTTGCCACTCTGCAACTCTTGAAAACCATCTGACTTCTGAAGTAAATCCAACAGTCCTGTAAATAAAGGAAGTAATGTAAATCTTTATCCTGCCACTCAGTGACATTTTTTAACTATTAAAAAAGTTTTGAAAACTGGCAAATTGATAAAAACAATAAAGGAAAAAAAAGCTTATGAACAACACTCTAGATACCATTCATTTTATTTTAGCTGGACACAAAAGGTAAGTAAGAGAATACTATCAACATTTTTGAGAATTTTATTCCATTTTTTCAACCAGATGTAACTGTAAATCTCAGAAGATTTCAAGCAAGGTGCTTAAAATTAAGTTATAATTGGAGTAGAATGCATAAGAGCAATTAGTGATTTTAAAAAGTGTTTTGTATAGTCCTATTTGTAATTCTGAAGAGATGGAAATTTATGCAGATAAAATCAAGACTATTTCTGATTATTATCCTGGTATTCCTCTGAAATGAATCCATTGCATTTTGGTAATTTTTATCCAACTTCCTGATTAGGTTATCAGTAGTTTTAATTGCTCTTGAGCTCCTGAGTTGCCCATTTTGCATAGCAGTTCAGTGACATTGACTACTGAAAGTGTCTAGGAAGCACTGCAACTATTGGACTTCCCCACATAGTGAAGTACTATGAGTTTGATACAGTGGAAAAATTTAAGAAGTATTTTATATCTCTTTACCTCAATACCCACAGTACTGCTGAGAGGAGGACACTTTTATCATTAGCATGAAGTTTAACATTTTTGGGAGGGAAACCTGAGCTAAGGATACTAATCAAATTTCAAAAAACAAGCACTAATAAGATAAGAAATGTTGAAATTAAACCAACCTTCCTAATCTTAATTTAGCCCTACACTCTGAAGACAGAAGCACATTTAAATCTTTCCATAGTTGCCCTGCCTCATTTAGTAGCTGTCAACAGTGATGCTCAGATCAGAATGATTTATTCAAAAACCTTTATTTTCCCCTAGTCTTCAATATTCTCTTCATCCTCACATCTAATGTACCAAATGCTATCTGTGCATTGGTGTATAGACAGAATTGCTCCTTTCCTTACATGCTTCTCAATGGCATTTGTCACTGTATTGTCCCAGTAACTAATCCATGTATCTTGTAACATATTAATAATTTATCTCCTAATTTTCACAACTCCTGTGAGGTATTATCTAGTCTTTTATTGCTTGGGAGCCAAGGAAATGAGTATAAAACCTGCTCACTTCCCTTGGACATCTAATTTCAAACTTTCCAGAGGATAGGAACCAAAACCCTCACTTTAGACATTGAGTGCATTCCCAGCTGACACATTTGTCCGTGCTCTTCAGAACATCAGGCACCAGGACCCCAAGCTGGTTCCCTCAGATAATGAGCTTCTTAAATTAAAGTACCTTTCCTTAGTATAATATCTGAGGCAATGCAAAGAGCTGGTTCTTAGGGGCAGGGTGCAGATGATATGCAAGGAAACTGTCCGCTCTCCACAAGCTGTCTCCTGACGTGTTTCTCCCTTGCCTCCTTGATTTTGCATGCAAAAGGCAGGATCCTGCAGCTGGCATTTTCCCTCTCAGCCCCCAGTGATGCCCTGTCTGGTGCAATAAGTGAAGCAGGGGAGAAGCAGGGTGTGATCAGGCAGTACAACGTGACAATGCCAACCCAGAGACTTGGGCAGAGGGGGATGGATTCCATGTACCTACCCCAAGCTAGTGCAAACATGATCCAGAGTGGGGAAATGTCCTACTTAGCCCAGAACAAGTGGTTTTCATGGAGTGAATAGAAGAAACAATTTAGAATGTTTCTCTGCTACACGTGTGAGACAAAGTTTTTTTCCAAAAGATAAGTCATACTCAGCTAGGACTTTGCAGAAGTTAAAAGCAATATATTTAGCATGAAAGATACCGCTTTGTTATGCATTAAGTGCAAACTCCAAAGTGTAAAGGTGTATTCTTTTCAAGGTAAGATTTTCAGCATGCTTTATGCTGGGAAAAAAAAAAAAGGTAGTTTTCTGTCACAGTCCCACTTTTTTTTCCCTGAAAGAAATAAAATATTCAGCTGTAATAGTAGCTGGGTGTGTCTGAAAGCTGTGTGTGAAGGTATGTGTGAAAAACTATTTTGAAATATATTCCTATGCTTCAAAATTTCAGTTCAGACTTTTCAAGAATTGTAGAGTTATCTGCAAATGAAAAGAAGCTCTGGCACAGAGAAAATGAAATGTACCTTTATGAATGCAAACTTGTCAGCCTGTTTATGGAAGTGCTACAAAGCTAATATCCTCTTTTAATTTTGAGGACAAATAAAATCCTGATAAGAATGAATACAATAATTTACAATGATTCAAGCACTTTATCCTGACATATTTCTTGCTAATTAAGCTGTGAAAATAATTGATTTTTCTGTGAAAAAATGTGGAGAGAAGCGGGTTAGTGACAGTGTAATTACTGCAACATAAATACTTGAAAAAATGTAATTTTGTTTGTCATAATGAATGGAAAAATGTAATTTTGTTTGTCATAATGAGCCTTTTGATGTCAAGAGTAACTTTTATTTCCTGGTACATGTAAAACATCAAAATAGTAGAAGCAATATAACCTCATATAGATAAATGCATAGGTGTCTTCAAGACCAAAATCAGTGCTGTGCAATAATGATTAATGAACTGAACATATGGAGCACACCAGTTTTGTCTCAAATGTACCAGGAGAAAGCATCCCACCCTGTCCTGGGTGTGTGTCCTGACCCCCCACTGCTCAAGGAAAGGTGGACAACACGCCACCAGCACAGTCAATCTGCACCACTGTCCCCTTTCAAATTATTTCCCAAATGCTAACTGCATCTGATGATAACTTCTGCGTAATTTAAGGGAAGATGAAACCTAATTTTCAACTTATTATTCTCAAATTAAATTATTCTCCTCTTGTTCCCATGTTCTCTTCAAGTAAAGCTACCTTGCACGTAGCCTTTAATGAAATAGTACCTCTCAATCAATGCTTGATGGTTGAGCTTTCTTTCCTGTCTTCTTTTGGGAGATCTTTCCTATTTCTGTTTCACACCTTTGGTCTTTCACACCTTTTATCACTTCACACCTTTGGTATTTTTTATGTTCTTTTGCCTCTATATTTCTTTACTTTATCAGTTCCTTGTACCCAGCAATGTGGAAAAAAAAAACTGACTAAAAAAGCAGAAAGCCTGTGGTATTCAGCATCTTCTATTGTTTGAGCTGTAAAGGCTTTTTGGGCTTCTTTCTGTAAAACCTGCTGTTGTCAGTTGGATTATTTTTTGGGTTTGTTGTAACTGTACTTCTGTATTTCTGCTTTTGTCATGTGGAATGAATGGATAAATTTGTCTGGATGAGCCTTTACCAATATCAGTGTTAAGGAAGGGATGACAAGTACAGTGCCTGTATGAAATTTTTATTAATTTTCTTGTAACTTGCCCCATCTGTCCAAGTTCCCCTCAGATAGAGCAATGCCTAATTGTTCATTATAGATTTCTTCATGGAAAGGCCCTCCTCTCATGTTTTTGACAGTAGTCCAAGATTAAAAGAGGAAAGTCAGGTCTTAGTGACTAAATTAATTGCTTCATATCACATTGCACATATTTAAGAAAGTGATTTCTTGACACAAAACAATGCAGACTTTGAAAGGTAAGAAGCCCATCATTAGATTATAAAAACAAACAGCACAATCTGAATTTATAATCTTATTTTGAAAAATATTCTTAAAATAATACCTTTTAGTGAATTATAAATGAAGCAGGCTCCCATTCAGAATGCAGAGCGTGGCATATCATAATTTGTATATCCCACAGCCCAACTCTGAGTGACAATTCCAGTTTCCTAAGGCCTGAGCAATTAATGGTACTGGGAAAATGAGGCAGATAGCAGATAGGAAGAGGTTTCTAGAAGCACCATGGCAACAAGATGTACCCAGAAGTTACAAGCCAGCTTTTTAATTTCTTGTTTTATTTGCATATCACATGCATTTGGCCCTTGTTACTGCACTTCTTTTCAAAAGTGTTATTTCTCCTGCAGTTGCACTGTTTACTCCCTGAAAAATAAAATACAACTGTAAAACTTCAAAGTAATGTTCTGTCATGAGTCAGCTACACCTCAAGGCACCCTGCAGGGACTATTTCCACAACCATTACCATGATTTATGATAAGGTGGAGTGTAAGGCGGATAAATATTCCACCCTGAGCAACTCATGAAGGGACTAACATTCTTTATGCACTTAGAAAAAGTAGAGCAACCTTAGAGCCAATATGTCTGGATGCCCTGAAAGAGTGGGTAATTAATGCAAAGTGTAAAACCACACAGTTAGGACTATTACAGCATCTTCTTAGATTTTTTAAAATTTCCCCACAATGTCCATACCTCATTTTGAAAGCAAACCCTGGGTTGTTGGTAGCACAAGCCAAAGCTGGGACTGTGGCTCTCTAAATTTGTGTACAAGTGTTTCCAATAACCCAGCAGTGAATCTGTGGCAGGCTAAGGCTTCACACCTGGCTTAGACTGCAAGACACAGGAAAAAAGCAAAATGTTATTATTCTGCTTCCTAGTTTGGCACACCTGAACTGCTAGAAATCTGGAGTTTCTGTCTGCCATCTGCTCACAGGGGAGTTTCTGGTTTGGCAAAAGGATGTGAGGCCACAGTTATAGTTGAAAGGATCTTGTGGGAACTGATTGCCATCACCATTTTCTTACACATTGAGTAAGATATAGATACAGAGCAGCAGAGTTGTCTTAGGTCTGTACTGCACATCTTCTGCCCTGTACTTGTCCCTGGGTCTTGATCTCACATGTGTCATTTCATATGGAATCTGTGCCAGCATGAGGCATTTGAAGGACAATTTGTATGTTGCAGCGTTCCACCAAATTGCTAAGTGACACTGGAACTGACTGAATGGCCCTTAATAAAAATGAGTTCTAGTTTTTACAATTTTTCAGGAAGTTCTCTGACAGCTATCTTTGTTATGAAAATTTTTAAAGATGAACAAGGCAAACTATCTAAATGCTGTGAAAGTCTCTGTCTGGACACTTGATTTCTATAGGTTTATGTGCATATATATTTGTATAAGTCCGTAGACTAAAATTTTAGACTAGAATAGGTTTGCAAAACTCAGTAGTCTAAAATTTATAATGAAAAACATCTATTTAAAATTTTGTAGTATAAGGTCAGAGACAATTACTGCAAAGTTTGTTAAAATTATTTTGCATACTGAATGAATTTTAAGTGAAAGAGTGAACTTAACATTTTCTATTTATGAACTGCTGTTTTCTTCTTTGTTAAAAAAAATGATGGCATGCCTAAATTCTCTTGTGGACCCATCATAGCTGCAGGATAAAAGTCCATTTGAAAGTGAGAGGATGAATTGTCGGGCACTTTTTGGTAAGCCTGTAAGATCAGAAGTGCAATTTCAGAACCACATGAGCCTCATGCACTGCTGCTTGTGTGTGCTTGTCTGTTCTAGCACAGCTTAAGGGATTTACTGGGGTCTGTCTGCTTTGACACTGCAGTCCTATTCTAGAATTTCTAATATGTTGTGTTAAAGCTCTGTCTCCTGACAATAGTCATTACAGCCTTTTGCCTCACCTAGGGATCATGAGAACTGGTGATCCAAGTAGAAAAGAAAAATGAAAAGGAGCATGGGTTTTCCTCAGTGCATTTTCTAGTTTGGTTATTAAGAATGGGAATATCTTCAGTTTTCTACATTGCCTGCCAGCTGGTTTGTCTCTCAAGCTGCTAGAGTATTTTTTAATCTTTGGTTTGGCTTTTCTGCAACTTTGTCAGAAAGACTCAGTTCTTTAAGTGCCATTCTCACTTGTTCCTGTTACCTCTCTAGAGACCAACCCTGTAAATCTGGGGTAAGAAAAAAACAGAAACTAATATTTTTCCCTTTTGAAGCCACTCAGACAAGGAAAATACATTGTCTAGATAGCCTTCATAGATCATACAGATTTAAAGGAGACAAACAAAAGAATATACTGATTTACAGTAATTGTCTGAAGATGCCAAACACAGTGCAATAGCACAAGTGCAAGATAAACAGTTCAAATTAAGACAGTAATAACCCTGCTACTAAGCAACAGGTATTATGGTTGACACCAGTAGCAGGCACTTTTATCCTCTGTTTTATGTCCTTATCATTATACTAAATCAGCTTTTGGAGGTTAATTTGAAAATTTCAGAGACTCAAAGGATCACAGAAAGTCTAAGGCTGAAGGGGTTCTCTGGATGTCATGTGGTCCAAACACCTGCACAGGCAGGGCCACTTGAAGCAAGGTGCTCAGCACTGCATACCAATGGATTTTGAATATATCCAAGGAGGGAGAATTTACAGCCTCCCTGGACAACTCGGGCCAATGCTTGCTCACCCTCATGGTAAAAAAAAAAAAAAAAAAAAAAAGCTTCCTGATATTAAGAGGGTACATGCTTTGTTTTAGTCAGTGCCTTTTGTTCTGTCACTGGGTACCACTGGAAAGAGCCTGGCTCTATCTCCTCTGCACCCTCCCTTCAGCTGCTCCTATGCATTATCTATTTCTCCCTGAGCCTTCTCTCCTCCAGGCTGTTAAGCCCCAGCTCTCAGCCTTTCCTCATGGTCCAGTCTCTTCATCATCCTTGTGGCCCTTTGCTGGACACTCTTCAGTATGTCCTTGTCTTTCATGTACTGGGAAGACCAGAACTGGACCAAGTACTCCAAATGTGGCCTCTCCAGTGCTGAACAGAGGAGAAGACAGCTCACTTGACCTGCTGGTAATGCTCTTCAATAATGAAGGTGCTGACTGGGACTAGATCCCAGGGATACACTGCTAGCCACTGGCCTCTGACATACTACAGATTTCATGCCACTGACCACCCCTCTCTGGGGTCACATGTTCTGCCATTTGTCACCTCACTGTCTGCTCCTCCAGCATAAACTGTGAGGATCCTATGGGGGACAGTGTCACAAACCTCACCGAAGTCTGCTTATTCTGTCTGCTGATCCCAGTTTTTTGACCAGTTCCTAGTATTTATTGCTCCCTTCCCTTTTGATACTAGCAACAAGCCTATGAAGACATTTTATTTGACAGACAAAAATAGTTATGTGCTCTGCAGCAAGCTGAGTTTTAAATCTGTATTTTCTCTTGCATTTTCAGCTCAGTTGCAAATCAATGAGAATGGAAATTTCTACTATTTAAAATTTACAAATAATAGCATAGCACAATGTTTCCTATGTTTGGAATTTTCATATTACATTCAATTTACCCTTCATTGTATTTTAAAAGTCTGTAATAATAAAGTTAACTTCTCATGAGCTGCTGGAGGAAGTAGAAAGGAGAAAGTTTTGGCAACAGAGATAGGGGCACTTTATCAGTTATCAAGTGTGGGAAGCTTTTAATGGAATCAGCACATGAATTGCATATGTCTTGCTAAACCTGCCATTACTGACATTAGAGAAGTCTGACATTAATTAATCATCAGTGGGTGCAAAAACTGGAATTTACAATTGTTTATGTTATGGTTTGAGGCATATTGCTAACTTTATTTTTTAATTTTAATTTTTTTAGAAGATGATAACCTTCTACAAGGAGAAAACTTGTTAAATTCCACAGTTTTGCAAGAGTGAACAGAACCCTGCCTATAACAAAATATAAAAGTATGTAGCATTTTCCTTGGGAAGATTTCATAACTTGTAGGAAATTCAGGAGAGAAGGCACTTTTTAGGCAATTTTTCTTCTGGCAGGGAAATACATACATTTTAACTTACTAATTCTCATACCTAAGAATCATGAGGAGAATTAAGATAAATATCAAATCAGTGGATTACAAAGAATTAAGAGAGGAGGTAAGATCTACATTAAAACCAGAAAATAAAATTATCTTAATCACAAACACTTTTCAGAAAGTCTTCTTTTCAAGTTGTAAATAGGAACTATCCAAACTATCCAAAATGAAGAAGTCTGGATCCAACCATTACATGTCTTTCATTTCCACAAACAGTATTTTCTGTATGTGTCTACAAAAGATATATATAGATTTAATTTAATAATGCTGAAAATGCCTTATAATATGTAATTTATTCTGAAACTTCATCTAGTCTGTATGTCCTGCATTACATCATCATCCATAGGTGTTAAAACTTAACAAACTTACCTAAATAGTTATTTATACAAGCAAAGGAAAGTCAAAATGTTGCAGGTGAACTCTAAATTCTCATTTTGGCTGTATTATATGTCAGGTAACAGTCTTGTTACAGAAGTAATTGAAATCAATATGACTGGAATAAAAGTGCTTTGCGCACTGTATTTCCTTCATGGAACTGAAGAGTTTTTATTCTTCTGATTTTATAACAACATTTATATGAATGGTGTTGAAAAAGTCATGAGTCTCAATCCAATAAAGACAGGAATGGTGCTGTAAAGTCGATGTTAGCAATGTAATATAAGCAACAATAGCTTTCAGAAAAGGGAGCAAAGAGAAGGTGTATTGACACCACTGCTCATTTTATTAACCATTATCTATGTGGCAAAGTAATTTCAATATATCTGAGAAACATAAGTATAGTCCTTGTCCTCAAGAGCTCACAATCCGACATTCTCACTCTGCTGGACTGCTACAGTTCTGTGCAGGATACTCTGCTTTGGGAAAATCGTGGTTGCTTGTATCCTTTGAGGAAAGGGAAGAAGGGGATACAAAACCTGGAGCCATAGAAACCTGCATTGGATGGTCACCTGTGTCATGAAAACCTGGCAGACGGTCACCTCTGTCATGAAATAACCTCTCTGAGAAAGAGGGAAAGAAAACAGCAAAGCAAAACTGATGCCGTGGAGGAGTAAGGACATAAAGGGAGATGGAAAGGCAGAACCTGGACATCAGAAGCAGTGTACAAAAAAATACCCATCACTGAGCAAACTATTGCACAGGCATGCATAAATATCCTTACACATCTACATTTCTGGAGAAACTGATTGGATTGTTTCTTACTAAGTTGGCTTGTCTAATTAGAAATAATAGGCCAGATTGATTAGCCTTTCCAAAAACGAGGCAAAAACAAGGATCATTTTTCCTCATTAAAATCCTGTGTATTTGCTTTTGAGAAGCAGGAGACCTTCCGTGCTCTCTTTGCAAGATATTTGTTAGTCTTGTACACTTTGCCATTCTATTAAAAATCTGTTCATCTTTTAAAAAGTTTGAAAAAATCTGTAAGTAATTTTTCATTTTCAGCCCCCAACTCATAATGATTAGAGCCAGGACTGGGAGGTTTTTTTGGACAGTCTAGGGCTTTTCCATTGGTACCCAGGATTTAGGCAGCAAAAAGATGTCCCCACAGCAGGAAAAGGTAGAAAAGAAGAAAACTAACAATTCTAGCCTTGGGGGAGGCAGGTGTTGGGGGAGGAGAAGTTTCTAATAACCTGTTTTAAAGGATTTGGAGGGAAAAGGTACACAAGACCTACGGATATAGGGATTTTGAGAAAGCCACAAAGAGCTAAAGATTGAAAGGTTTGCTAGGACACTGAACACTGTGACTTTGGGGCAGGGAAGACTTATAGGCTGAGCAGATCAGTCTAAAAGAGGGACTCGGGGGCTGCCTTTCTACA
This sequence comes from Passer montanus, assembly GCF_014805655.1. NCBI lineage: Eukaryota > Metazoa > Chordata > Aves > Passeriformes > Passeridae > Passer > Passer montanus. The sequence continues at coordinate 13,347,178 of NW_024366480.1, read as the reverse complement.
TGGTGGAAGTGGCTATGAAGCCATATTAATGTGCTAGAAAATTAGGATGAAGGGAGAAGACAGAGGCTGCCAGTTCTTGAGCAGACAGCCTAGGATGAACAGCTTGGATGGTTTCTTACAGTTTCTGAGTCCCAAATGGGCTTAGGATAAAAGAGAATAAAATTGTAGCTGCGGGGATTGGAGGAGACTGAGTGTGAAAGACACAGAAATAAATACCTGAGAGAAGCTGTGGTCAAAAAGGGAGTCACAAATAGATTTTAGCTTGCTTCGGTTTTTGATTTAAGCCCTTAACTGCCAGTCTTGCTTTTGTCACTTTCATCCTTTATTAGAATTCATACTTATTTCAGTATCCATTCCATGTCTCTCCTTTTTTTCCCCTCAAAGTTGTGTCGTGCTCATTGATTTTTCCCCTGATTTTGCAACATCTGTGAGGTTACTTTTGGCATATTTTGGTCCTTTGCACTGCGCCTCATTTCCTCCCAGACCATTTTCTTGTAGTCACTAAATGTCCCAATATTCTGGGTATGGATGGATATCACTATATTGATACCGTTCTTGTAACTGAGCTGAATGCATTTTTTCCTGAAATAAATAGCTTGGCTTATTTCTTGTCTTTTGCACAAATGGAAATCTCCTTTCAGTGTAACCAAACTTTGGGGGTTTTTCTTTGAATTGGAATGATGCTGTAAGCAGCATCAGCTCCCTAACTGCTGTGTGAAGAAAATAGTCGTTTAACATATGTATTAAGAGATTTACATATTTTTATTTGTTTTTGTTTGGGGTTTTTTTGGTTGTTGTTGTTGTTGTTTTTTTAATCCATTTGATAATGGTCACTTCTATATCCATTTGATAATGGTCATTTCTATTGTGAGTATGAAGGTACTTCAGGAGAAGAAACCTTGTGGTTATAAGACAGTGGGACTGAAGCCCTTGCTTAGATGGTTAACATGTGAGACAGGTACAACCACAGTTACACCTGTTTGGCAATATTAGCACCAAATTTAACTGAGGAGGGTGAACCACTCCTTGTGGTTCTGTGCACATGCAGTAGGAGAATTAGTTTCTGATTATGGTTTGCCTTTATTTTTATATCATATTTTTTTTCTTTCTCCAGGAGTGAGCCAACTTAAGCAAGATCTCTTAATCTTATAAAGTATAGCAGGAATGATAAACACACAAAATCTCCCAAATCCCAATGATAATCACGGATGTAAGACCTCTATGGGTGTTGGTCTGACAGGTCTCTTTGAAGTCACAGAGATCTGTCCCCAGAATCCGGCTCTACGTCTCTTATAGGGGATTGATATGCCGACTGTACAGAGAGAAATATCCAGGCAAACTTATAACGAAGAGAAGAAAACCTAGCAGTGCCTCTTAAGTCTCGCTTTGTGCTGGTACGCGTGTAGGTGAAAGCCAGGGGCGGAATTCCGCAGCTTTTCCCGCTTTCCGGGCGCCAGCCCCAGCCCTCTAGCGGTGCGAGCGGGCGGAGCCGGCCCGGGAGCGCTTCCAAGTCACCGGAGCAGCTGATGGAGCGCGGCAGGAGCCTGCCAGGAGCAGGCACACAAGGCAAACAGCTCCGGACTCGATCGCAGGCTGCTGGCGGCTACAGATGGAGGGAGATACCTTTTCCAGAGCAGCCTTCTCCTCTTCTCCTTCAGCGCTCGGCGCGCCCTGGTCTGGCGGCCGCGGCGCATCCTCTGCCCCCGGCTCAGCCTTTCCTTCCAAACGCAGCCGCGCCGCAGCCGCCCGGCTCTTCCCCTCCGGAGGGCACTCAGCTGGAGAGGGTGCGATGGGAGCTGCTGCTCCAGAGGTTCCTGGTCCTCGCTGAGCCATGGCTTTCACAAGACCTGCAGCCTCTAAGAGACACACACGGGATGCTGAGGGGCCTCCTTGGCAAGCAGAGAAGGGAAAAGGGAAAAAGATGGGGTTCGTAACCTGAAGTGGGCCATTTGGGTTCTCCCAAACCTCTATGACTTCTGGAGGAATTCTGTAAATTTTTGGAATTCTGTAAATTCTGTAAATTTTGTAAATTCCAACATTTTCCCACTGGATATCTTTATCCCCTTAATTAGCAACACCTGTGACCTTCTCCTAGTACCTTATTGTAACCATTTAAAGGCATGACTTTTTATCTAAATATGTTCATTGAAGGAGTGGTGCAAAAAATGTGAGAACATCTATTTACATAAACATGGGTGGCAACACTGTTCTGTGATGATCTGAAAACCCTGCTGCAAGTCAGGGAGTCTCGAGCAGAAGGACAGCCATGTGATTTTGAGGATCAGACCCACCACACAGATAGTAAATTGTGAATAAAAATAATAAGAAGAATAATAAAACATAGAACAAGTCTTGCCTGTGCAAATTACAGGCTGGTGTGTTTACAGAAACCACATATGGAGGAATTTTAAAAAGCAGTGAATTTGGGAAAATTTGGGCTCAGGGAAAGATGTTAATGGATATACAATTTTCTTGTTTTTCTTTGTCCTGGCTGTAGTTAATTTGTTCAGCTTTATTAAATAAAGCTTCTATGTGGAAGGCTGGTGGGAAGCCTAGCTGCATCCTATTTTAAAGGCACCCTGGAAAATTCTGAGAAACATTGCTGAGAGCGTTGAAATGTCCATCATAATAAATTGTCCTTGCCACAGCAGGCATAGGGACTGATGGCTCTCTTACACCAGGGGAAATCAGAAATAACTCCTCCTAGAGAGGGGAATGACAGTGGTGTCTAATCTGTGAGGGAGGAAAATAAGGACAAGAGAGTTCAGGTCCGAGCAGGGGGCTGAGGTGGGCAGCATCCCTTTGATGCCCCCACGGCCTCACTCTCCAGGTGACATTGCTGCAAGCCTGGCTCTGCCCCACGGTTCTGGCTGAGCCAGAGCGTCACAGAGTGCACACTGAGGGGATTAAACCCTAGCAGGTATCCCAGGTGGGATCTCCAAATGACAGGTCAAACAGTCTCCCTATCCGCAAAAAACATGGGGTATTTCTAGATTTTTCTGTGGACATGATTGAGTTTAAATAGGCTCACTGCACCGGATTCAAAAAGCAAACAAAACAAAAGCCTTGGTATGGCAGCATAGAAAGAAGGCTGTAGTTTAAAAAAAACTGCGCTGTGATAATCTATATGAAAATGAACAGACCTGTTCTTGTAACTGGGCTGAACACATTGTTTCCTGAAATAATAAACTTGGCTTATTTCTTCTGTCTTGCAAAAGTGTAAATCTCCTTTCAGTGTAAACAAACTTCAGGGGTTTTTTTGGTTTTTATTGAGTTTAGAGTTATCTTTAATTTTAGCTGCTAAGATTATGGATTTGCCATGCTTATTATTTTGAATATATTTAGCCTAGTTTTCCCCCATTTATTTAATGAAAACTAATTAATATCCAATATCTGTCTACAAAGTCTCTGTCATTAAACCAGGAAAAAGTAATGTATAAGATCCACATAAAGACAATTGTTATCACATGAAAATCAATGGAATGCAAAGAGGCAATTTGTACAGGAGGAAGAAATCTCTATGTAAGTATATCATGTTAGCAGGAAAGTGCTGTGTTAGAAATCTGTTAGACATTAAGTGATGTAATAAATAACACCAGAAAATTTTAATGCTTTCCTTTCAAAATTTTAATGTTTTTTGTTTAACCAGCATCAACAAGATACATTTAGAATATGTTTTGTTGAAGAATATCCTTCTTGGAGGTATGTATGTGTGAGTGTGTGTGTTACAGTTTCATTTCAATTTCTCACGTGAGGACATAAGGCTAGTCTGGATACATTCCAAGTTTGCAAACTATAGCTTTATAATGAACTCCAGTGTAGCTGTGCTGTATTCAACTTCATGATCTGGTTAAACACTGCCTCGTTACAGTGGTCATGAGTGGTTCATGTCATTGAATTTCCTTCCTTTTCCTCCTATAAGACTGAGCAAACAGAAACTGAATATATGAAGCAGGTGGTTTGAAAAGAGACAAACACTTCAATTTAGAAGTGATTTTGAGCCTTCAAGGTCCCGTTTTTTAGTTGTTTTCATGGCAAGGAATTCATCTAACAGCAACATTGCATTTTTTGCAAAATAAAGAAGTTAAATAACATGGTAGCGTAACTAGTATCTGCTGGGTTGGGTTGTCTCATCCTTAAAGGTCCCCAGGCAAACAGCAGTAACATCCCATGCATCAGAAGCATGAACTGCTACTGGGCAGTGGAGAGCGACTGAGGGAAAAATGGAAATACCTGAGTATCCTGATCTGTCACTGCTTTTCACTGTGGCTTTGAAAATTCCAGCTGACAGCAACAGGTCAGATTCCCAGGAATGGCTTTTTTTGGCTCTTGGCCTTTTTGGAGTTGTAAATCCAAACACTAGACGTGAAGTGCCTTTGCTTGTGTTGAAGGTACCACCCAGGGTCGTTCACCCAAGAGGCACAGCCTTGGCTGCAGTGCCCAAGCTCATCTGTCACACGCTCCCTCCACCTGTGCCCCACATAGCAAATTCTCTAGTGGAAAGCTTTTTTTTTTGTTGTTAAACAGAGCTGGAAGTCATGGTTCCCTTTGGATGGGAGACTCTCCTACTGTGCTCTGGTAGGATCCCTGTCTGCTGTGTAAAGTTCCCTCATGGATCAGGATGCTGTGCCCACACTGGCTCTACAATTATTCTGCTTGTTTGCCCCACTGGACAATATAGATGCCAAAATGGCCTTGCCTCATACATTAGTGATGGCAACCAGCCTTCTTCAACAGTAGAAAACCAAAACACACATTTTATAGCAGAGTGATTAGGGCAGAGTTTTGGGGTGGAAAGAGATTTGGACTCCAGTTCTCTTATGTAAAGGGAAATGTTGTATTGTTTTTACCTTTTCCTCAGCTACAGCAGTCAGCCAGCATGCTGCTCCTTGGGTGCCCAGCTGCACTTGGCTGTCTAGGTTTGCAGCCAAGTTCCAGGTCAGTTCAGTTTGTAGAACCTACTCCAAGAGGGCACCTTTCTGCATATGAGGAACACACAAGTGTGCTCTGTGGATATCCTTCAGCCTGCTCTCATCTAAGACATAATTTACTACATAGAAGTGAAAGGTAAAATAAGTGCACAAACCACTCTGGTTTGCCAGCCATGTCAGAGCAAACAACTTTGCTTTGAGTAAAGAGATATAATTAGGCAAATCAATACAGAGTTGCTATGTAATTGTTTTCTTGGCATGTGCTGTTATTCACTGTCAAGCTGTATAAGCACACCAAGAACAAAAGGAGTTAAATTTTGAAAAAAACCCTATGTTATTTCATTTTTTTTTATTGCATGGAGAGAAAATGAAATCTTAAGGAAGTGGGTGTCTTGAAAAAGGAGGAGGAATATAAAAATCTGTGTGTCTGCCTCTGAACCATAGAAATAATTTTTGAATTAGATTTATTTTCTGCCATTCAGGAGTAGAGATGGAGGAAAATATTAGATTATTTAATTGTGCTTTAGTGCAGATATTTCAGAAGTCATGTGATGGGGTTTCAATAGATAGGAAGAAAATATCCGGGAAAAAGATCCCAATATTGACTCACTTGCAGTCTTCACCAGCATATACCAGGGATATTCAAAGTGTGGTGACCCTCATTATAGCAGGGAGAGTCTTTTCTGGAAATTACCAAGACCTGAAGAACCCTAGTACATAAATTAGGCTGTGTTGCTAATTGTTGTAAGTGTGGGAGATGTAGTAAGGAAAAGGAGTTGTGAAATACCCAAAGACATTGTGGAAGACCTAAAATTGAGGTATCCCAAAAACTACTTTCAAGAGTACTATTATAGTTTGAAACCTGAAAAAGAGAATTAACCTCATGAGAGCACAACCTGAGAAAAAGTTTCAGTACATTTAAAATTTATGTTGGTTTGTTTGTTTGTCCCTTTTTTTTTTCTGGTGTTGTCCCATCCTCAGTGAAATAGTGTTTAGAAAACATTTCTCAAGAGTGAAACATTCTTCCACAAATTTCTGTAATTCTTGCAGCAAAGTGTAGCAAAAGGGCTTCTGTTTCCTTCTCTGAATCTTTTCATGTTGGATATTGCTTCACTTATACTGGAAATTCCAGTGTGATTCCATGACCATGAAATTGAAATATTTATCTCAGTGGCCAATCTAAGTAGCTTGGTCTGAGACTATAATTTCATGGCTAAAAGGAAAGAAAATTGTCTCCTCATCTCTGCCTCCCTCCCTTTCTCTTTATTCCTTTCTTTCCCCTTCCTCCTCTCACTTGCCCCTCCCTTTCTCTCCCTTCACCTTTTTTGGTTTCTTATGTCTTAAGACAAACCCAATTTGTTCACAGCAAAGGGAAGAAGCAAAGGTCAGACCTGTCAGCCTCCCCATCCCTCTCAGATCACTTTGGAGTGTGGTTGCCACAGCTCACACTAAATGCACCCAGTCCATCCCATCTTCCCTGTAGCTCCAAGCAGTTTTAATTCCTCTTCTGATGCTCTGCCAAACATAACACAGGCTGATATGTGCCAGGCTTGGGCACATTTTCCAAAGCTTGGAAAAATACCTCTCTGGGGAAGAAAAGAACTATAAATAAGTGTTCCTGGGGATCTAATATCAAATGGCAAGGTTCCATTTGTTATTTTCAAATCTGACAATTGGAGGACTTTGCGGAGGGATGGGGAATGGCAGGAGAAAATGAATAGCCTGTCAAGTAGTCTGAGCTCTAAAGCAATGTGCTGCTTCACCATTGATTTCATCACTTGCTTTGGGTCCACACGCTTCATTCAAAGAGGAGAGGCATACTGGAAGCCAGCCACCAGGAGAACATGGCATTTATTAATTTATTCTTTGATACTTTAATTTTAGCAGGCGTGATGTAGTTTCATTGACTTGGATCAGGCTGCTCTGTGCCAAAATTTAAGCACATCTGTGGGACTAAGATTTCATCAGAATATTAATCCAGAAACACCCTTGAAACCTCAAATCACTCTCCAGAGCATATGATTTGTGGAAACCAGCCTTCTATGACTTTTGAAAGCAAAAAATTTCAGAAAAAGAAAAAAGTGAAATTAGCCTTTCTCATTTACAACTTGATTTTTTGTGTACAATCCTTAACAGCAGATTCCAGCCTTTCAAAGAACTATATAATTAGCTTTTTTTCCTCAATTAGGAGATTGTAAGTTTGCCAAAGAAAACATATTTTGAATGTATCTTTTATCACTTGATCAAAGATCACATATATCTTTGTCTATAATGAGAAGCTCATGTGCTAATGTTCTGTAGTGGTCCAAAACTTACAACTGCAAAAACCTTTGATGTATCACTAATTGGTTTTAGCACCATAGATTAGGTGCTGAAATCAGTAGGCAAGAAATTGTGTGTAGTAGGTGGAGAAGGGATAATTCCGATTCTCACCATATGCTTTGAGAAATTTAAATCATTACAGCATAAGTAGAAAAATAAGGCATAACTTGTTGCTTTTTTTATTTTTAAAAGAGTCTCATAGATTAGCTGTATGATCCAAAAATATGCTTTGTTCTAAATCATTAAAAAATCTCCATTTCACAGTTTTTATTCTTGTAGAAACAACATCCATCTCGCCTGCAATGTGCTGTGCATTCTAACACCTAATGTGTGGTGAAGAATGTAGTAACAGGGGAAATATATCTGCATAACACATGAAAAGTGCCAAACCTTTAATTAATTTCAGACACTATGTCGCAAAATAGCAAACTCTATCTATAGACTTCATCTACACCACACAGAAACAGGAAAAGGAGGCAAGTGATGTTGTACGTGCTCTCATGATGGTGGTGCATGTTACATCTTTGATGGCTTCTTGATTATAAGCACTTGCTGTTTCATCAGTAATGAAAATAATAAGTGGCATGGCCTAAGGATCATTGGCAAGCTGGGAAGAGAGAGCTCTCTTCTGGATTGAAAGCTACATGGCTGCTCTACACAAAGGAAGCTGCAGAAGCACACTGCAGCAGACATCATCTTTAGATTTAGAATATCCTCAGGTGTTCAGTGGTTGGGATTTTTTTAATGAAAATTGAGTGATTTGTATACTTCTACACAAGCATGTACACACTCTTTTCCCATGGGCCTTGTTACCCATTTATCACCAAAACTCAAGGTTTCATGCTCACAGCAAAGGTAAGGTAAATATTTTATCTCCATACTTCTTATTTTGAAAAACAACCAGACAAACAAACAGAACAAAACTTCCAAAACTTCCAAACCCCACCAAAATGTAACCCTGAAAAAGTAGTAACAATTCAGGAACATTTCTGCTCCACACTGCCAAAGTGTCTTTATTTAAATGATCAATATTAGTTGAACTTTTAGTATTTAGCTTAACTTTGAAGTTAATCTCCCATATTTCCAAGGCTGGCTTTGGGGGCTTTTTTTGTGTGCACATGTGGAAGTTGAGACTCAGAGGTTTTTAATGTTGTTTATTATAACTGGGATTTTTTCAATGGCATGTTCAATTCAAGAACTACTCATTGTTGGAAGCTTATTTTAAGTAGATTAGGACCCCTACCATTCATTCCAAGGAGTTTTTCCCTACGGAAAGCAGAGGATGAAAGTGATTGCAAAAGTACATTAAACCAAGGTGTCAATCCCTTTGTGTTGCTAGAGCATTAGGAAATGCTCAAGAGTAAATAAGAATTTGATCCACTATTTACAATTAACAATCCTATTCAAAGTGTCACTCAGGACTTCCAGCTTCATTCTTTATAATAAGTATTATTTTTAATGTTACTGTAAAGGAACAAAAAAGTAACAAAATGCACAACATTGCTGTGTGTTTCCCTTGAAAGTGAACCACAGGGTGTCCTCTTTTGATGGCAGGGTGAAAGCTGAAGGCAACAGGGATATGGATCCTTTTGGTCTTGATTTAAATCCTCCCTACTGACTTTGATAGTGTCCTGAAAGTGCTGTTTCTGTACTTTGGTGTAGTTCACTAATTTAATGTAAGACCTTCATACATTTTTCACATACATTTTTACCCAGATGATCATCTTACTTTTATCTCAGTGGCAGAGTACCACACTCTCACATCAAACAAATCTTCTTGGAAGTAACTTTTCATCATCATTAGTCTCCTTACACGTATTCATTTAAAAAGGTTTGCCTTCTTCTCCCTGCCCCCACTTTCTTAAACACACACTTTACAGATAAAATTATTGGTGATCTTTTGTGAGACAATGTCAGTATTGCTAGAACACAGGCAGTTTTTTTACACGGTGATGGTTGCAGCATCTTACATATCACTTGTAAAGTGTTAAGTTTCTCATGATATTTTGCTACATGAATAGAGCTACCCACCCATGTGCGTTGTCCTACCACAAAGAGAAGGGGAGGAGGTGGTGGAACACACTACTTTGTTTCCCACAAAGATTTTATGTATTCCTATAGAAAAGCCGGGGGGAGGGAGGGGGTAGGTTTTTTCAGTTGTTTTGTTTGAGTTTTTTGTTGCTGTTTTTCTTTTAGTTTGTTGGGTTTTTAAAAAATAAATGCCGTATAAAGAGTGAAGGTGTAAACCCAGAATAACAAAGTCATTGTGATTGGTGAGTGAAGGCAACATGGCAGAGAAAAATTGTTTTGAAAAATGGATTTGATTTCCCCCACAGTTTTACATCTACTTCAGGCTGATTCATTCAGTTTTGCTCTGTTCCTGTTACAGCGATGGTGCCTGAGTGGAGCTTGGCACTGACTGCTTTCCTCTGGCTGACTTTCACCTGGTTGTGCTGATGTGCTGGATACTGATGTGCCAGTGTTGATGCTCATTAGCAGGGCAGCATCTGGCTGAACAGGGACACTACAAACAAACATCTGCCAGGACACTTTCCTTATAGCTGGGGAGCCTGGTGCACAGGTCAGCAAGCTTTCTTGGCAACTCATTCCCTTGCTTATCATAAAAAGGTCTGCTCAAAAGTAGTGAATCCTTACTTGCAGCAGATTTCCTTGGTTTCCACATTCCTTTAAAATTAGCTTTAAATGTGGCTGTTGACTGTTGTTCTCTTTCCCCAATCACCAAGGATCAAGTATCCATGGTAATGGCCTCCGTCTATTAGTCTGGATCACAGAGGGACGACCTCAGAGGTCAGAATCTTTTTTCATCTCAAGGTTGTAAGAGAGAAATGTGTCTATTATATTAGGCTTTACAGTGAAATTATAAAAAATAGGGGAAATAAAATTATCACTGAAGGCACAACTCCTGTTGAATCTTTGCATGCACCTTGTTGTTTTTGACATCTGCTTTAAAATAAAGCCCTTAAGATGCTCTCTAAACATAGTGTTTGCAGTTGAAAATTAATGCCTCTAAGATTTCTGTAATTTATGGATCCAGTCTGGTTGTAAATTAAATGACTATGCATAGGTTGTACTGCAACAGAAATTGCATTAATTCTTAAATACACCAGTTAATATAGGCAGGGAAGTTATTAAATATGAGCTTGCTAATTGAGCAAGTTCCTTGTAAAGGAGACTTGCGTTTGCTTCTGACAAAATACCAGTGTGATGAAAATTGCCATTCCACAGCCACTGACTATCACAGTGATGAAAATTGCACTACTGTGCCTGCAGATTTAAAAATAAACCTAGTGTGAGCATGGAGGGAGAGAAAGGACAGATTTCCTAAAATAGGTTGTGCAAAATGTTTCCATTTTCTCTTTTTGAGGTGTTGTCAATTATGTTGGTATCAAAAAGATTTCAGCCTTCTCAAGTTACTCATGTTGCTTTCCTCCAGAATTGCTGTGCTTACAGATTGACTTACCCTCAGCTGCCTATGGACATATTCTTGTGCTATAAATCAAAGCAGGGCTTGAATAAAAAAAGCTCCTGGTAGCCTCTATTATTGAAAATCATCATAAGACAACGGAACAGTGAAAACAAAAGAAAGAGTGGCTTTTTACCTTATATAGAGCAGGACAAAGCCCCTGTTAGAGTGAGAACAGAAAATAACCCTTTTTCTTGAAAACTGAGGTGAAAAAAAAGAGCACCTTCAGCCTTCAATGGTAAACAGAGCATTTTCAGTGACAGATCACCTAAATGGGTGGTCTTCCCTCACCTGTGATTTGCAGCTCATTATTAAATGTCAGTCTCAGACTGTTGCCTTCAGCATCTCCCCAGACATGAGCTCAGCAAGTGTCACCACTCACTGGGAAACCTCCGTTCAAGCACGAGCTGCATGAGCCAACAACCACTTATGACTCAGAAAATGATGGATCAGCTAGCTGGGCTGTACCTGCAGTAGATCAAACACAAGAGGGATGCTGGATGCTAAATCTCATTCATCAGCCAGGTGTGACACCTTGTAAAGCTAGAAAGATTTTACTTTGTCCTTCCACCTTGGATCCAATAAGGCATAGAGGGTAGCAGTGTGCATCTTAAAATAGAAGCAGAATTGGTTTGCTCCAGGAAATGCTTTTACTGTAGGAAATGCTGCAACACCCAACAGCAAGAAGTGGGTCATCAACATTTAGGCAATGCCCATTCTTGGACCCTACCCAATTTAAATCTCCTGGGGGGATGTGCAGGGGCATGATCTGATCATTCCATTTCTATGGGGCTATGGAAAAAAGCACTTGCTGACAGTTTTATGGAGGGTTTTTTCTGCCATTGACAGAGCACGTTTCTTGCTGGGGTTTTCCAGCAGATATTGCAACGAGTGCAAGGTTCAACACTGATAAACAACCTACCCTCTGAATGGCACATTCCACTGCACAGGGCATGGTAAAGTCATCAGGAGAGCCTGTAATTGAAAATATAAGAAAGATTGCAGTGCCCTCTAGTCAGATCTGTCTTAAAATTCCTGCTAGAGGTGTTTTGGGTTTTTCCTCCAGTAGTTCACAGAATCACAGACTCAGTTAGGTGGGAAAAGGCCTCTGCCATTGTTGAGTCCAACCTTTGACTGAACACCACCATGTCAACCAGACCAGGGCACAGAGTGCTATGTCCAGTCTTTCCTTCAATACCTCCAGGGATGGTGGCTCAGCCACCTCCCCGGGCAGCCCATTCCAATGATTAACAACCCTTTCTGTGAAGAAATTCCACCTAAGGTCCAACCTAAACCTCCCCTGGCACAGCTTGAGACTATGTCCTCTCACCCTGTCTCTAGTTATTATTTTCTGGATTGAATAAGCAATTGTTGTCTCATAATTGACCTCATTGCTTTTTTATTTATTGACCTTGAAAGAACAACTAAAATTCTGAAATCAAGAAAAAAGAGCTTTACCTCAAAATTAAGATGTAAATTACAATAGTATGTGATGAGTGGCATGAAAAAAAATATTTTAGAAAGCAACAGAATAAAAGTAGAAATTATATTTTTAGGTTTTGAAAAGCAGGATGTCTATTCTGTGAGTGTTTTAGAACTTCATCTACAGTTTCACTATTTCCTTTCCCTCATTTTTCCTGTGATAAGTAGGAGAAAACAAGGGAAAATAAAATCCTCTCATTTTTATGAGTTCTTGACTAAAGAAAAGTTGAAAAAAAGAATGCTTCTGAACAGAACACATAAAATATATAGATTATTGCCATAATTATTGGAAAGTTATTGTTATTGAAAAATAGAGTTTCAGGTTTTATTACTAAGAAAGTGTTAGGCATTGCCACAATATATTTGTTATGCATAGTGCTGCTGAACATGCTTTTGAAATTATTTTCATAATACTACATTACTGTAGAGAGAGCTATCAGAGAGGACTACATGTCTGTCTAATGGTGTCTTGAAACCACTCAGCATTGTAAAAACATGCAATATATGAGATAGGTGCATACAATTTAAATGTCAGAAATGTTACACTCATTCTGAAAGTGAGTACCCTCCTATCCACTTTAAGGAAAAACAGACAGCATTGAGACTAACATCCTGTGATTTTCACAAAACCTCCAGGTGTCTTTGCTGGACTAGCCTAAGTGCTCTTAACTTCAACTGCAACCAAGAAGAGCTTAAGACCCCTGGTTCTGCAATCCCAATAATCTTTTATAAATCCAGTAAAGACTGATGGCATCATTGTTCTGAGTGTCCATTGGTAAATGTGAAAGTTGAGTTTCACAAATGTAGTATTTTTCTTCTTAAAACACAGAGTTCAAATTTTGTGTTTAAATATTTGGCTCATATTAGTGGGAGGATAGGGTGTAAGAACTCCTGTTTCTCCTCGTAGACTTAAAAATATTGAAGAAATTTTTAAAAAATCCTTTAATCTACAAAAATTATTGCAAGTGGTCTAGCAAGAAATTCTAGAAACCACAATGCTAATGTTCTAGTCTGGCACAGTATTTTCAAGAGGTTTTAAAAACTGATGATGGCTAATCTAAAGACGTTCTCAATATCTCACCAAAAAAAACATTGCTCCTGTGGGCAATGGTATGATAAATTAGAAATCAAAAAGTCCCTATATCCTAACACAGTTTGATTCACTGATTTATTTTGCGGCCTTGGGCAGGCAGTTATAACACTGTATTCCTCTCCCAGCTTACCTAAGGAATGTACTAAACATCATAACAATGCTGAAGAAAACCTCAGGTACTAAACTGGCCTCTTTTTTATTTTTTAAATAGAATTTGAAGTAGCAAAAGAAGATCCCTCATCCTAAATGTATTTGCAGCCTAAATTCAAAGTCCATTATTTTCCTCATTTTCAGCTGATGCCACCGAAGAACAAAACTGTTACTTTTTATCAATATATAACATGACTTGTGGGGGCACTTTAAGAAAAAATATCAGCTACCACAGAAATTACAAATTTCAGTGTACTTTCCACAGTATTTCCATTGATACTTTTCACTTTTCTTCATATTAATTTTTAAGAACTGAATTTGGATATGTCTTAATACTTGCCTGTGTCCACAGGCAAGATAATTCTTTGCTGACCTGTCCAAATAGCTGTAAATCTGCCCTCCTGAGTGCCCTCTCTGGAAGGAGGCTGACAGGCATGCCATGACAACATCCTGGCTCTCTGGGTGATGCTCACTGTCGTTCCAAACTTGTTACACCTGCAGCATGAATATCCATTCTCTTTTTCAGCGGTATGAGTGACAGAGGGAAATAATTTTTATGTCATCAACATATTATACAAGTAAACAGGATTCACTACCTACTTGAATGGCACCCATGAAACACACTTCGCTGGGAAGGGCATTAATCTAGGGATCTGTATCCCACTCTATGACATTCCTTGTTATCTGAGAAAAAGCATGTAGTCTCTCCATGTCTCAATCCTGCATCTACCAGGAGAATAGGAGGTATTTCCTGACCTCACTTGGGTTTTGTCAAGATAAATATATTACAGTACTGAGATTGTGCCAAGGGTGTCTCTAATCTACTCCCCTAGGAAACTACAGCTCAGAAAAGGATGTGAGTGGAAGGATGGGGTTGCAGTCAAATGAGAAGGGAAAGCTACACACCTTGTACTTTGGGGTTTCTGGGTTTTTCCCCCCATTTAGTCTGACTTCAGTTTTTAATTGAAAAGTTTACAGAAAGGCAATCTCTACTTTATTCAAATTCATTACAGTCAGTTAAGACAGCACAGAGAGAGAAGTCATGTTTCCCAGGGTCTTTTGGACAATTTGTCATTGCTGAATTGAAGCTGATGTAACAGTGACAGTCCACAATGAGATTCATGTCAAGCGACATGATAACTTTTTGGTATTCACTACACCAGGGACAGGAAGAAATGCATGTGGAGCAACAGTGGTAATGGGATTTGATGCTAATATTTCACCCTCCATGAGATCAAGGGTGATTTCACCCTCCTCCAGCCCATGGAAAGTCTCTTTAAGTTTTCCAGAAACATTTCCCATTTTGTGGCTTGGAATAAGATAATGCTAACAGGATGTTATGTTCTGAGAGACTGTTTAGGAACAGGAGTTATCTGGTACTTCATTGTACTATATGTCACTGAGTATACAAAGATATACAGGACAGTACTCCTGGAAAGACCAGGTCCTGAAATTGTTCTGAAACTGAAGTTTTTTCTCTGAAACACTGAAGGAATAAAGAAAGAAGATCAGTCAGTCTTCAAAGAAAGAAAAAAAAAAGACAAAAAAAACCCAAAAAAACCCCAAAAAAACCCCCCAAAAAAACCCAAACCACAACAAACCCAAACCAAAACAAAAAGGTGCTGTACATGGTAAGAAAATCATTAAGTGTCTCATGCTACGTGGGTTTTTTTTCTTAGAAGTAAGGAAGAAATAGGAATACTGTAAGAAAAGAAGAGCAAGAGACAACTAGATTCCTTTTGCCTGAAACTGTAATGTGTTATTGAATTGTGGAATCCATTGTTTTCCTTGTTTCAGATCTTATGAAGAAGGAAAACAATGTATTTTTCTTTCTTGTGCACAAATAAGTTTCAGACTATTCTGAGAAGCCTTCTTTCAGCTCAGCATACAAGAAATATTGCCTATGTATCATGTACATAAAAAATTGGCCAGAAGGCCCAAAACTGTGATAAAAAAAATGTTATAAATCTTTGTAGCAGTAGGATTGCTGTAGTTTAAAAAGCTAGTTTTTATTCAGAGGGTTCCATTGTGGGTCCCATTCTGTCATGGTGTATTTGGTTTGTATGGCAAGGTTTTGGTATTGGGGGAGCCACATGGGTGACTTCTGTGAGAAACTGCTGGAGGCTTCTCCCATGCCAGCCAGTTCCAAGGCTGTCCAAAGCTGAGCCCATCAGTGATGGTGGTAGTGCCCTGGGGATAACTAAGAAGAGGTGGGGGAAAATGGCTGCAGAACAGCAGGTAGAAGAGAAGAGTGAGATATGTAAGAGAAAGAACTCTTGAGTTCTTTCTCAGCTGTTGAGTCAAGACACGCACGTGGGTGAAGAAGAAGGTGAAGGAGGTGCTCCAGGCTCAGGAAGAGACAGTCTCCTGCAGGCTGGGGCAGACCGTGGTGAGGCAGCTGTGCCTCTCCAGCCCATGGAGGATCCTGGGGGAGCAGAGATCCACCTGTAGCCTATGGTGGACCCCATGCTGAAGCAGCTGGTTGCTTGAAGGGGGCTGTGAACCACAGGAAATCCATGCTGGATCAGCCTCCTGCCAGGGCTTGTGGATCCACTGAGGGAGGAACCCAGGCTGGAGCTGTTTGTCCCTGAAGAGCTACATCCTATGGAAGGGTCCCAGACTGCCCCAGGTGAAGAGTGTGAGGAGTCCTCTCCCAGCAGAAACAAACTTATAAATGAGCCACAGCCCTCATTCCCCATCCTTCCACCCTGCTGCAGGGGAAGAAGAGAAAATCAGGACTGAAATTATGCCTGGGAAGAAGGGAGGGCAGGCAGGGAGGCATTTGAAGATTTGCTTTTATTTCTCACTACCCTACCTTGATTTAATTGGTAAAAAATTAATTTTTCCCAAGTCAAGGCAATTTTGCCCATGATGGTAATTGCTGAGGGATGTCTCCTTTTCCTTACCTCGAACAATGAGCCTTTCACTATATTTCTTTATATTTTTTACACAGCATCAAGCCCCCACACCTGGCAGACAAATATCCATACTACGGTGGTGGCTGGTGCTACAATCCGCCAGCAAAGCAGAAAGAAGTGCTGTGAGAATCATCGCAAGTCTGTGTTCTCCAAAAACCAGTCCTGTGCAAAGAGCAAATTTAGCAAATCTCCTGTCCAGTCTACACATTACAAGTGACTTGAACAAAATGTAGGAGACAGCACAGACTGACACCTTGGTTGTGAAATTCCATTCTGTCCATCATATGGGCCCCTCATCACCATTGTGTGATCCACAAAGTTTGGCAGCACTGTGAGATCCTGCATTTATTACAGGGAGCTAGACACTCTTACAATATTGGATGTCTACACAAGCCAGGAATAAATTAAATCACAGACAGACTAAGGATAGTAAAATATATAACCTCAGTAGACCATTCTACAGAGCTCTGGCAAACAGCCTTAGTTCTACCCAATTGAATTTGCTTTCACCATGCTCCAGGGATCTAAGTGTTTAAGGTTATAGACACTTTTCAGAGGATTGTAAATAAATTAAGAGACATGCAAAACTTTGGCAAAGCAAATATTGATGAAGTAATTGTTTATAGACGTAATGGGGACCTCACTTATATGAGAGATTCGATCCCTCAGAACTCAAAATCTCAATTAAAAATTAAAGCATGCTCAATGTGATATTCTTGAAATAGTATCTGGACTCAGGTGGGACACAATGGTAAATTTCCTTGCACTCTAAACATGATACAAGGTTGGCTTTTTCCGTACTATTCCAGTCTCCGAGCTAAACATAAAATCTCCTCCAAATCATCCTAAAAGAGGACCAGACGAGATGGGCATCTGTATTTCTTTGACAAATTCGTATACTGAGAATTCTGTATTTTTCTGTCAAAAATGTGGTAAGTTAGCTGCCTACTAGCTGTGCTCTTTAGAAGTTACAAAGCTATCCCAAAGTTTAAAATACAACTATGCTGATAAAACTCCGTGGCACTGAGACCTGATCTGATGAAGAAAAGAAGCATACTAGATGTGTAGCCTGAATTGAGACATTAAGCAAAAAAAAAAAAAAAATTCACTGGCTATAAAATCATACAGTAAGTTTCTGTAAAGGTTGAATTACTGGAAAATCCCTCCCTCCCTTCCTTATCCTGCTGGTTTGTCCAGTATAGACTTGATTTTCTTCAAAGTAGTTAATATGGCGCTCTGTTTTTGGATTTTTGCTGAAAACAGTGAACAACACGGCGACGTTTTAGTCACTTACAAGCAGTGACTGAAGGTCTTTTCTCCCTCCCACTCCACCCCACTAGTGAAGGGGCTGGAGGAGCATAAGAAGCTGGGAGAGGACACAGCCAGGACAGCTGATCCCATCTTGGTAAAGGGACATTGCACAACATACCACAATGTGCTCGGCATATAGAGATGGAGGAAGAAGGATGTGGGGGATGTTTAGACTGATGGCATTTGTTATACTGTGTAACCACTACACATAATGGAGCCTGGCTTTCCTGGAGATGGCTGGGCATCTGTCTGCCTGTAGGAAGTAGTGAGTGGATTCTTTGTTTTTCTTCACTTGTGTGAGTGGCTTTCAGTTTACCTTTGAACCTGTTGTTATCTCAGCCCATGAGTTTTCTCACATTTTCTCTTCTAATTCTCTTCCCCATCCCAATGCAGCATTATTGCAGTTCAAAATATTGTACAGCAGCATGGACTTCTGAATGAAACTCAAAGGAATGTATGTTTTGATTGCCAAGGGAACAGCGATCCCACACAAAGCTTGCTCTCAGTGAAGAGGTTTGAGGATTGGGAAAAACAGTCAATTGCTCAGGAGAGAGAAGCATGAAAACTAACAGATGAAAATGATCAGGGAGGGAAACCACAGCATGTTCCAAGTCAAATTTAGTTTTGCTTTGGTTAAAGAGAGACTAGCTATTAACTGGCAAGTAAGTGTTTATATTAGATGGGGTTTTTTGAGAGTTTGCATAAAGAATAGGCAGGTTAACTGTCTTGAAGCATTAAAAAAATTATTGACAGTATTCCAAATACTATTTGTTATCTCGAATATATATGCAGAAATCTTCTAGGTTTCATATATATCCACCTTATATGAACCTCTGTCTAAATTTTCAATCAAAAACCAACTGAAAACTTTTCATTCAAAATCCTGGTCTTTTGCAAGCAATACCTTAGAGCTTTACCTCTGCAATACTTCCCTGCAAGTCCTTATTACATAGAGCTATTACTCACACTTGAGTAATTAAGATGAGAATGAAGCTGGCATCAGGAATAAAGGGATGAAAGCAGAGTTGTATATAAAATTGCTTCAGAATCTCCTTACCCACCACAACATCCTTAGTGCTGAGCTCTTTATCACTCTCAGGCAGTGGTCCTTGTGTGTCCTGCTCCAAGGAAACATGCATTTTGAGGATAAAGTGCTAAAAATATTTTTACTGCTTGCATCTTTAAAATTTTTACTATAGAAAAATACTGTAATGATTAAGGTGAAGACACATTAATGTCATTAAAAAAAGCTTAAAAAGAAAACCAGCCTTCACATTAAGAATACACCAGAGGTTTCTGATATTTTATGAGATTGAAGGAACCTATGTCTTCGGCAGACAAGAAACATTGTTGACAATTGGAAAGGATTTAATCATAGGTGCTACTACAAAGCGAAAATACAGATAGTATTACCTAGGAATTTATTCCATCACTACAAACTCTGCATGTGGGATAGCAGCTTTCTTTACTGCTACAGGATTTGCAGAAGCACTCTAATTCATAAATGTCATTAATAAAAATAACTTCACAATTCCATTTCATTAAAATTGTGCATTAGTCCGTGCATTCTACAAATGTTAATGGATTTGTCTCTTTGGACTGCTCACTTGCAGTGCCTTTCAAACACTCAGTACTTAAGATGCAATAGCTGCTTTCAATTGGCCAGATAAGTCACCAGGCAGTATTTTTGCACATGGCTTAATAAATGTGTTGGTCTACATACTGGTGCTTGTAAATGCAGAATTTTATCACTATGTGAATATTCACGCTTGTTATATTGATATTCTCTTCCTGTAAATAGCTGTACCAGAAAAACTGTTTTATGAATATTTGCAGAAGGGGAACAGATAAAAGAGACAGTATGTTGGAGGTAAATAATTTGAATATTTGTCGTAATATTCAGACAAAATATTTTGCAAGATTTGCCTTGCCTTGCTGAAAAGCAGCTTCTCTGTAAGTGAATTGAGAGTTTCTCCTATTCCCACCTCCTTGCTTCTAGGGGGAGGTGCAGAAAATCCCATATTTCCCAACATGTTTTCAGGCCTGACCTATTGTATCTAGCAAACCCAACCAGCTCTCCAGGGGATGCCAGACTGTAGGAAAAATGTCAAGAAAGGCAGCATATGTGGATCATAAGAGGTGAAACAGAAAGCCTTTGAGTTACTTCTAATATAGTCCCAAAATAGAAATTTCCATCCCAAGCTGGCACATTTCATATCCACATGATTTTGAATATTTGATGTCTATTCCCTTGGTGCTGACCTTGCTCCCTACAGCTATATACAACCCACTCTTTCTGCAATTTATAACAGAAATGGAAATGAAAAACAAAATCACATATTTGTGAGTAAGCTCGGCTTTGTACTTGATGTGCTTGCTGCTATAGCTGTGCCAGATTTGACATTCTTGAGGCCCAATATATGTCAATCCAGTGACAAAAAGCTATTAAATTTTCTGAAATTTCTAATGGGGTCCTTTGGAGAGCAGGTGGACTCTTGTACAGGGCAGTCTCTGTGTCTTCTCCACCAGTTCATCTGTGATTTTCAGAGTTGCAGAGGGAAGTTAACCAGATGCTTGTGGCTCTCTGCCAGAGTTTCACCATGGAGGGGCTCCTGCTGGGAATTTGGCTGCTGCTCTTGGATGGGAGAAAGTTGTGCCCAGCTATTGACGGGGTAAGAACAAGGGGCATGAGCAGCTTCTGCTGCACCTCCGTAGTTGTAATGCCCCAAAGTGAGATCACAATGTCTCTCCATTAGTTGAGAGCTGGATGGTGCCTCACTGTCCAGGACATGGACAAATCACCTGACCATTACTTGCAGCCACAGGTAGTGTCCTGGTACCTTGTTGCTTTTCATTTTCCTCCCTCATCTCCAAGTAACTATGAGCATTTAATAAAATGTCATTTTATTGCTGGGCAGTGTCTCCAGGGGATGATATGGCTATGTGAAATCCCCATGGGAATCATTGCATGCCTTTTCAGGCAAGCTGAGTATAAATGTGATGGCTTTCTCATTTTTCTATTTTTCCAAAAATCAATGAGTTTCCAAACTTCACTGCCTGTCAGCCCTTCAAAGATCATACAAAGCCCCAAATGTACCAACTTCTTTGCCGAACTCTGCCAGCAAACTGGGGGGGTCCTTCTTCAGCAGCAAGCAGGAAGGAGCACGTGTGTGCCAGGGACAGGAGAAAAGCAGACAAAACCAGGTGCTCTTTAGCCAGCAATCCAGTCAAATGCTGGAACAGAATTAATTTCCTTCTGAGCCCCTATCCCCTCCAAGGAGGATCCTTGCCAAGCATAACCTGTTGTGCAAGACCATGTTGCCTGCCTGCCTACTGGGGTCCCCTGCTCAGGCGGAAGAATCTGGGGGAGAATGAGAATTAGGAAATCAAAAGTCTCAAAATTGCAGTGTGTGAAGCATGCCTGTTTGTATGGCCTTTGACTAAAGTTAAAGTCAAGAGCTTGTGGATTTGGCTATGGGGGACCAGCCATGACACCACTTTTCAGCTGCTGCCTCTCAGCTGTTGAGTGCTTTCCCTTCACTGGAGAAATCACTGCTAGGAGCCACTAACCAAAGCAAATACTTTTGCCTTTTAAGCTGTCTAATTTGAGCACATGCCTCACTGGTTTTGGTTAATTACACAATAAGTTATTGATGAGGAAGCACAAGAAATATGCAAATATGGTGTGACACACACCAGAGCAACAGACTTTTCTAGAGAGTGATCCCTTGTATTGTATTCCTACAATCTCACTTGCTACAACCCCTCAATGAAATAAATCACTCCATGGGCTATGCATAATGCAGTTGAAAAGAATGGTTCTCACTGTTTGTAATCCGAATTGGATATGCCCTTATTGCCCTCTTTGTCAGAGCTATCAAGGACTTAATAGCCTTCTTGTGCTTGCATGATTATTTCAAATCACCTTTTTAGTAATTTAGATTTTAACCAAAGATGTGTTTGATCATGCTTGAACTTGCAAACATACTATTTAAAAGCTTTACCTCATTTCTTGATAACAGATTTTATGTATAATTTGCAAAATGAAATGCAACATCTATCTCTTTGACCCTGAGGCTAACACCTTTTCCTCTGTGTTGGTTATCTCCACCTCAAGAATTGTCTCTGCCTTCTGCATGACTTTCATCTTGCCCTCTCTTTCTGTTATTTCAGAGATCTGTGAACATTGGTCACATCATTCTTTGAACAATTCTGCAGGCTTCCACACTGCTTCAGCTCTGCATTCACAGCAAATGCTGTACCAGCCCCTTGGTGATCTCTGCTACAAATCTTCACCCTTCTGGTTAATACTGCTCTGCTGCTGACAGAGATGATGTTGCTGTGCTATCTGTCTGCTCTATCCCTCATGTACTTCTGTCTTGCTGGTGAAATTATGCAAAAAATGCACCAGATCTGCCTGATAAACCGTTGTGATTCTTTTCCTTGGTGAAGTTCAATATGCTGCTCCTAAGGGTGATGAGCAAACATCATGAGCTTTAATGCAGGAATATGATAGTCTACTTTCCCTTCCCTCACCCCTCTCTTAAATGATCTGACTTTCTAATCTCCTTGTGTTTAATTATTAGCTAGAAATTCCCTCTTTTCATGTGGATTTCCCAGTGCAGTCCTTATGTCCCTTTAACCTCTTCAAGGCCTGTTCTGGAAGACAGGCAATTAAAGTGGTTATTGAAATAGTACTAGGTTTATACCCCCTTACCATAACCTGTCCCCTGGCCATTGGTGTTTCCCCAGGCTGCCACTGCTTCTCTGATGAAGGCCATGGCAGAGGCATGGCTCAGCAGGCAAGTGCATCTCTATCTATCCCTTCTTTAACTTTTGCTCAGCCTTCGGTTTGAGTGCCATCCAAGAAAGGTGCAGAGAATTGCCTAATTCACTCCAGGCTATCTCTTCTCAGAAACAATTGACATTCTAGGACAACACGGCCCTAACCAAATGTAACATACTCTCGTTTCTGCCAGCCTGATCTTTTTTTCCTGGAACCCTCAAGTGTTGACCCTCAGGGCTGGTCATAGTGGGCGCGTCTGGTTGTGATGGCTGCATCTGACTCATAGTGGACTCAGGAGAGGCAAATAACAAAACAGCCCAGGACTTATTTGGGCAATGTTCTTGCTTAAAGATAGTGCTGCTCAAGGCAATTTTGGAAGAAACCACCATCTGGATAGGATATGCATATATACCTATGAGTCAATTATCTACCTCCTTGAATAGTCAACAGTACAGGGTCCATTGCATGGCCGTGGGCTGCATGCCAGAATCCCCCTTTGAGAAGGGATGCCTCTCAAGGTTATTCCTTGAGGCTGAAGGATTCCTTGCTGCAAAAGATTCTTGGTAAGTAATTATCAGTGTGCTAAGCTTTAAAACCTTAACTAAGTGCTATAAAGCATTGCTTATGCATAAAGAGTCCTTTAGACATAAACCATGTCTGGGACTAAGTCTGGATCCAGAGGCACTTCAATTCCTCTTTGAGATGTTTAGAATGCAAGAGATTTCAGAATCTCATGGTTCAACATGAGGGTCTCCCTAAAAGGTTTGGCTGACCTTGTCTGCTGTGCAGTACCATGCCATGGAATGCTGTAAAACCGCTGTAAGATTTATTATCAAACTTTGCTAAATCACTGGTGTGTATCAATAAACATATTGATACTTGGATGAAATGCATCACTCCATCCATGCCACTACAACATTCTGCAAGAAGACATGAAGAAAATGCATTTACATGGGAAGACAATGGAATATATCTGCCCTTACTGGTGAAAATCAGCTCTGCTTCCATCTGAAATAAGTCAGTGAGGGCCAACACCCAACTTTTTGGGGTTCCCACAGTTGTTTCTACATCCTTATAAAATATCTTCTTGAATAACCAAGTCTTTGCAGGATGAAAACCACTTGTCTTGTGATTTTGAAAAACCTGGCTCTTATACTGGTAGCATAATTGGGAACCACATTACTTCTAAAAACAGGGCTGCAGATATCACCCTCTTCTGCCTTTTTCCTCATCAATATTTATATGCCATAATCCTGACTGGACTCTCAAACTTTTATGTTGACATTGGGTTTTGACCCGTGGGTCTCGGAGGTGCAGAGATGCAGCACAGTTGCTTGGCAACGCAAACACACCAATTCATTGGGGGTGATGAATATTTTTTAAGGAACATTTTCTTTTTTCTGTTCCTGAATGGATAAGAGCTCAGATGACTCAGATCTCGGGTTTCAGGGACATAATTCAGGATTTTATGGTTACAGAAGTCTGGTTTTCATGGAGGAGAATTTGCACCCAGGATTGACTTTCATTAACCTTGAGGACAGGGTAATAGTGTTTAGATGTCCAAATATTTAAGATTTGGGATTTTGCCTCAGACAAAAACACTCTCCCTCTCAATTCCTGTTTTTAAGCTCTCTGTGAGGGCAGAGTGTGCAATTCCAAGCTTTTGCAAAGGGAGAGAAAGGGAGGATATTGTCTGCTGTGCAAGTACAGATTTTGTCTGCTCTGGGGAAGACCAACCCAGCATCTCCATGCACTGCATTTCACAAATCCATGCATACATGGTGCCTGGGCCTTGGAAAGTTTTAAGCCATTTAATACCATGATGACCTGCCATTTACCAAGGTTTCAGACTTGTCAAAGTTTGCAAAAGACCAACAGCTTCATCACCAGTGTAGCCAAATCTCTGTACTTCTTTTTGTAGAGCATCTGTTCTGATACAGCTCCCTTTTTCAGATCAAGAGTTTCTGATCTGACTGTTCCTTCTTCTATAGTTCTTTGTAATTATAATTAGAAATTTCATTAAAATGCATTTATTAACAATAACAATTTTGTAATTCTTACAATTCCCTGTGTAATTCTTCCCACTGTGTTTGGTTTATAAGCCTTCATAAATTTTCCTCCCCATTGGGACAAGAAATTAGGTAATTCAGTAAATTTAGAAAAAGGTAAGTGCACATAGCCTTTGCCTCTAGGGAAATTTCAGGTAGAGTTAAAGGAAACTAAGAACAGTCAGTGTTTGGAAGATCTAGATGTGTTTGACATATGCACAGTACCTCCAGTCTTTACTTAGAATTGATGCAAGCCACAGTAAATTAGACAGCCTCCAGGCTTACTTACATTCTGAATTTAGTCTTATAACGTTATTTCCTCCATAGCAGCAATCAAGTCATCCATCAGGTTGTCAGCAAATTCTCTGTGTGTCATATATTAATCTCACTTTTCATATCCTGTATTCTTCCATTTTAGTGGGAATTCAGTCACAAATGAAGTCCATTTAAATACAATACTCTACAAAAAATGTCGCCCAAGAAAGAGTTAACTAATAGCAGAAAAACTGGTATCGAAGCGGGTGGTCTGTGGGTATGTGTTGCCAAATGAGTGTTGTACGAAGAACTGTAGCTGGAAATTCTCACTTAACAAACCCAAGCAAGTAGAATTTTACTTTTTTCCTACAGGGTGATCAGCAGCAGACTTTAAGGTAACAGTGATATCAAATGGTTTATTGAGTTGTCAGTTACAAGAACAGAATTCTTAGTGGAAACAAACAGGCAGCCTACAGTGACATATTTAAAAGGCATTTGCTTTCATATTACTTGGAAAGCACAGAGTTATCTCCACTAGGAAGCAACAGAGAAAAATACCATGCAATATTTTATTCAAGACCCTTGCTTTTGTTCTACATTTCCTGCAGGGAGCAGTGGCTTGTGTTGCCACCAGAGACTGTGGATTATAGACAAGGGCAAAGTAGATTCGAAAAAGGAACCAGAATTTATGCCATGCTGCCTTTCCTTATGTTTGTTTTCTCACAGCAGTCCAACAATACAAAACAAACCTTCAACGATACGTGAATGAATCAGTACAGGCCCATGACATAGGAATCTTTCCAGCTTGTTTTCCTTTAAAAATGAAGGAAAATGTGTTTAGAAGAAACATCTTTTTATCTACTAGTAATGGTCAGTGAGAAAATAACAAAATTATGGCAAAAGACAGAAGTTGTTCACAGAGCTGACATAGGGACTGTTGAATCTTCTCATTCTTTGTCTTTTATGGTAGCTCACGTAGCATACTAGAAGTGGAAGCTGAAAGGTGATAAGGTTTTTCTATTTGCTTTCAGCAGCTAGTCCAACAAACAATACAAAACAAACTATCAACGATACAGTGAATGAATCAGTACAGGCCCATGACATAGGAATCTTTCCAGCTTGTTTTCCTTTAAAAATGAAGGAAAATGTGTTTAGAAGAAACATCTTTTTATCTACTAGTAATGGTCAGTGAGAAAATAACAAAATTATGGCAAAAGACAGAAGTTGTTCACAGAGCTGACATAGGGACTGTTGAATCTTTTCATTCTTTGTCTTTTATGGTAGCTCACGTAGCATACTAGAAGTGGAAGCTGAAAGGTGATAAGGTTTTTCTATTTGCTTTCAGCAGCTAGTCCTTCTCTGTACAGGCAGAGATTCCTGATGGTTAAAGGGAATTTAATAAGAATATGCACAAGTTTCCTGTGGTTGAATTTCTGTGCATGATGCCAGGTGCAGACACACTTACTTGACTTCCTAAATCAGTTGATTCTAGAAAATACAGTACTGATAGCATAATGAAAACTATCTTCACCAGCAGAAAGCCATTGCTTGCCTTTTTGTGGTAATTAAATCACCCAGTGATACTGAAATAAAGCAAGACATGCTTTAATATTTCTTCTCATGAAGCAAGTGGTCTGGCAGGGAATTCACCCAAGGCACATCATATCTCTGGACAGGTCTGAGTGCCTTTGATCCTGAAGGAGAACCTGGAGGCTGTACAAGCATGTAGGGCTGTACAAGCTGGCAGGGCACTGCAGCTCACAGTCTGCAACTGGAGCTGGTTAGAACTCCTATCTGCCCTGGCCAAACTCCTTCTGACTAAGTGCAAAAAATAAGAAGGAAAGAGAGGCAACAAGTGTCCTGGTGCAGAGCCAGGTCTTGGTGCAAGGTTGGGATGAAGAGAGGGCTTGTCCCAAAGCTTGGAATCGTCCAGATTTGTGAGGCAGTGATATGAGATTACTGTGTATCTTTATGATTATTTGGGTATAGAATCTATTTTAATGAATCACCTCATTCTATCCTTTCATTTTAGGCAGTTTGTTAATGTTGAAATGCAGGAAAAAAGCCTTTAAAAAGCTCTGAGATGCTTTCCATTAACGTAAGCTCTTGACAGGCAGTAAAGAAAAAAGTAAAGGAAGAAGAATGTAATTTTCATTTCCCTCTTGGATTTTTTGATATCTACATCCTCTTGGCAAAGCCTATGTCTTTCTCAATGCTTGTACATTTTTTTGGTACAAGAAACTTTCAGGAGGATTGGATCAAGGAAGTTTCTGTGAAACTGCTTCATTGCTGTGGGGTCAGCCTGGCATTGAAATCTTCAGGTTTATCTCAGAGTACAATTATTTTCAAAAAAACCAAAACAAAACAAAAACTGAATAACCAGTCACCAGGAAAGGACAGAAAAATAACTCCAAACATCCAAAATAAGGAGAAATAGCTTAATCTGAGGTTGGAGGAAATAAATCAATAAAAGTAATTTTGTGCTATATGTGGAGAATTCACAGACCAACTTTCAACTATCTGTCAGTTTCATAGTTTGAATTCGATTATGGAATTTTAGATTGAGCCTATTTTGGTCCAGTCATGCTTTTTCTTGTCATAGTTTATCAAATCTGATTTTGAGACACCTCATCCAAATAGCGATCAGCCACCAGCAGTGGCCATGTCATATGGCATGAGAGAGCATTCAGAGGGATCCAGGGAAATATATATAAATGTGTTGCTGGATCTAGAGGCTTTGGGGATATGGGCTGAACTGCAGCTGGGCTTTACAGGTGAAGGATGTATGTGCAGTAGCCAGAACAACGTGAGTTTGAGCTCTGTATGCCATTTTCCCAGGTAAATATTGTGGAAATACAATCAAGCAGAGATGATGCATTTATTTTCTCATCAGCATTTCCCTCCCAAGATTTGGACACCTGACACAAGAGAATATACTTTTCATCCAGCATATCTAAAGGTGACAGTTCCTCAGATGAAAATTTTTCAAAAACATCTGAAGAAAACAGAAAATAAAAAGAGAGAATTAAAGAACTTCACAACTGGCTGGCTTAGGGCAAGTGCCAGTGATCATACCCCTCAAACTTCAGTATTTACTACACACCTTGCAATAATACCTGCTGTAGCAGTGTGGGACTCAAAGTCAACCTATTCCCAGTTATTTCCTATGACAATACCTCCAGAGCTTTGCAACTCGCTGCTCTGCTGGTGCAGCTGTGAGTCGCCAACACGCATTGCAGCGTCCCAGGGACAGATCATTGCAACTGGAAAAAAGTCCCCACGTCCCTGCAATTCCACAGCAGCGTCCCTCTCATTGCCATGGCCCCTCTGCCTGGCTCATTGCCTTTGCAGGTATTTATAGGCCGATCAGAGCAGTGATAATGAATAGGTTTCTCTGCACGTGCTGAGAGTGTTACCTAATTTCAGCCACTTGTACATTTGCAGACCTTGTTGAATGTATCCAGGGGGAAGTGAGCTGTCTTCATGACAGCCTTTGCCCAGAGGGCACAGAATGAACGCCTGGCCCTGCCTGTGACAGCTTTGCAAACTTGGTAGCGGCCTGAGGATGCCCCAGGGAGGAAACACTGGAGCTGCTGAGTGGCCTATGCAGCTCACTCATTGCCAAAAATGACTGATGGACAGGAGACCTGGTAACTGGAACATCTTCCTCAAAGTTCTCTGTACGTTAAATATTTCTAGGACTCAAATTCCTTTCGTTTGTAACCTATAAAAATATTTTCCAGAGCGCACTTTTCAATTTCAAACATTTCATGAACGAATCTGAAGCGGTGGGACTTTCCAGGCTGAATGGAGAAGCCAGTTTACATCTGTCAGCAGATTCCCCAAAGGGAATTTTTTGGAAAAGACAGAAACAGTTTATGGTTTTCAAATGAAGGAGTGTCAGAGATATCGAAAGCAATGGTACTGCAGTTTAAGAAATCAGCGGCTTCATATCTCTTTTTAGATGCTTACAAGAAAATAAATGAACCTAATAAATATCATCACTATTTCCATCAGCCCTCTCCAGCACTATCAAGACCAGCCGAAGGCAAGCGAAAGAACCGAAGCCCCTTTGACCTCATATAAACCAATCTGGGGGAGAAGTGTTAAAACAACAAGCGGCCCCGGGAGACTGTCCCCGCCGCTCCCGGCCATCCTCCGCTCCTTCCCTCGGCCTCTCTCGTCCTGCCGTGGCCGCCAGATGGGGCAGCGAGGCTCCGCTGTCCGCGCAGCCCGGGCCAGCCCCGGGCCAGCCCCGGGCCCGCCCGCGGCAGCCGCGCTGCGGGAGCGCCCTTCGCAAACCTGCTTCCTTTCAAACCTTCCTTTAAAAACCTGCTTCCTTTCAAACCTTCCTTTAAAAACCTGCTTCCTTTCAAACCTTCCTTCAAAACCCTGCACGCTGCTTCGCTCCTCCTGCAGGCTCGGGAAGGAGAAATAGCTGCGTTTCCTCTCGTGCGCCGGTCGGGAGAGGAGGAATCGGTGCGAACCTTTCCCCGAGGGTGACTCGGTGGAGCTGAGCCCTCGCCGGTGTTTGGGGTCGAACTGCCCCGCCCCAGAGCCCCGAGCTTCAGCTGGGGGCTTGTAGGTTGGTGGCAGCATCTCGAGATCTTGCCTATGATTCCTGCGTTTTGCTGAGTAAATAAATCAATAAAATGCAGCCTATCCCACTGATAAAATTGCAGCTGACCTATACTATAGAGGTCGAAAGACACCACCATTTTTCAAATACCACAGTGTGAGAGGATCTTAAATTAATCTTTCTTAACCAAAATCACTAGCATGAGGAGGAAAAGGTGGGAAAAGAGGGAGAAGAAGCCCAGTATCATATGGAAATCTTCCTCATAAAGCAAGGGAACTGCTGCCCACAACGTTTTGCAGTTTGTTTACTTGTGGCTTCATTAAAATTTCATGCAGATCCAATGACGAGATTTTTTTGTTAATGGCCCACAGAGGGACAATCATTGCTGAAGCCTGAACACTGTGATCCATTTTCCCTAATTATTACTTTGTAACCGTTTCTAATTTGACAGCTCCTGCTGAACTAGGGTTCATGTATTTTGTTTCATTGTTTCATGTAAGGAAACATCAGATAAGCACAACAGCATTAATAATAAAACCCATAATTTGAAACATGCATTAATTGCATGTTAAGTGCACATAATGGCCTTCATTGTAGAATCCCCTTTAGAGGGCACAAAACACAGGGCTGTGTTGCACACTTAACAATGAGAAGGGAGATTATCTAATTCCTTGTGGCCTACATGTCAAGAGTGGAGAGTGGCTAAGAGGTTAGTTGTTCTCCTTAGCTCTGTTTCATAACTGTTAAAAGACGGAGTGAAGATGGATATATTTGCTCACAATGGAGTGGTTTCTAAATTTGTCTGTGAGCTTTGAGGACTTAGTTGCTTTCTTTAGAAAAGAAACATCTGGGGTGGTCAGGTGTTTCTAAAAATTCGACGCAGCTCATGGCTTTTTGAAGGCTTTTACATAAGGTTATATATTTCTGAAGAAGTAAAGTGAGAATGTTGAACTACAAGGGTCAGCCAGTCTGGTCTCCTGCTAGCTCAGTTAAATGTATCAATATTTCTTTCTAGAACCCATGCAATTATATTTTAAATATATCAGGGGTTTTAATTTTGATCCTTTTTATTGCCATAACCTAATTTCAGAAGTCTATTCCAACACTCCATTTTATTGACTTGCCTCAAAATTTGTGTCTTCAGGAAATTTCATTATCTCATTCTTCTGCTTTCTCTAGCTCCATCTTTATTCATTTAATGACATAACTAGTCCCTATCTGCTCTTTAAAAGCATTTGGCATTTGTACATTTGCTCTCTTTTCATACCCCTGACTCTGCTACTACTGTAGCAGGTTTTTCTCATGATATTTACCCCTTGTTTACAAAAATGTGTTCAGTTGCAAGCTTCATTTTAGTAAACTAAGCAGAGAAGGCTGTTTCAGTCTCATTATTCCTTTCCTCCATTCCAGTCTGACTTTGTCTTTTTTGAGTGTGAGTGATTGGAATTATGCACTCATTTATGGTTGGAATTTCCACAATGGTTTGTAAAGTGGATCAACATACCTTTACCTCCTCTGGAAATGGTGCAACTGATAAATTCTTGGAGGTTTCTTTGTTTTATTTAATTTTTCTGTTGCGACACATTGGTAGACTGTAGCTCTCCTAACAATGCTTTGCTTTGCCCAGACATTTTTATCATTTTTAGCTCTCAGCTGATGATGAGTCAGCTTGGAGCAGTCGTTTTTGCTATCTTTTTACTGAGGCATGATTTGCACTTTTGCACATTGCACTCTTAAATTTAAACTATTTCTATTTTTCCAAGCCTTGTGATCATTCAGTTATTCCCATAAAATATTCTGATCTTCCTCAGGTATTGGCAATGCCTCAAAATACACGTCACCTGACACTCCTTTGCATTAGCCAGTTCTTTATTTTCTCTGTGATTTAAATAGCTCCTGTCTTCTCCAGTGTGTTCTGCTTTAAATGTCTCACTGAAGTTCACACAGATGAGGTAGTTCTACCTGCTTACTCTGGATCTTTAATTACCTGCTCTGTACCTATATGAAATTGACCTCATTTAGTCTGCCACAGTTTATGCTTTTTTCACCTTTCCTTTCCATTCTTTACTCTTTCCTTCCTGGTTTGATCTAGAGCCCTGTGTAATACAGGGGTCAGACTAATGGGCTTATGGTTGTCTGAAACATTGCCTATTCTTAAATATAGCTACTAAATTTATCCTTCTCTGGTTGCACAGCAATATCCCCTCCTATTGTTTCAGTACCTATTTAGGGAACAAAATCCATCAGTGCTCAAAAGCCAGGAATACCTGGGTCTTACCTTCACCTGAACTTGTTCTGTCTGTATCTTTATATTTTCCTTCTCTCTCAAAACATTGCACAGTTGTATTTGAATTGCAACCAATGCTCACTCTCTTTGGATGGACAAGGTCCCCAAATGGTCACTGCCATCTCATAGATGCCTGTGCAATGACCACAGGGAAAGTTAAACAGCCACCTAAAATCCAACCTCGTCTTACAGGATGAACTACTCTATAAACCATGGTTTGTGAAAACTGTCTGCTCAGACAAGAGGAGGATTTTTTGCTTCTATCAAAAATTTCCCTCACTGTTTCAATACACTCAAGTCATACAGCCCTGGTAAGCCATGCTGTCCTCTCAGTGGACACACTAAGTGTTAAGCCCAGAAAAAGACATAACAGATGCAGTTATTTGTTGTAAGAAGGTAAAATTCCTTGCTCTCTATGTTCACTCTGAATTCTACTCATTAACAGTGTGATACTAAAGTGCCCTACAGTTGTTTCTCTGACAGTTCCCCAGTTTTGCTCTCACTGGCTGTCTCTTTGTGCATTACTGACATTTATGCTTCTTTTCTTCTTCGAAGTGGCTCCATTCTTCCTGCTTTCCGGTTTTCTTCCAACCAGTGTTGAATCACCTTTTAACTGAATTTCCTCATTAGCTTCTGCTAGCAAGCTTCTCCCAGACTTCTACACACAGAAGGGAAAAAGGCAAGAGATCAATCCTTGCTCATTCTGTGATGGATATACCAGGATCCTAAAGTTTGCAGGTAGTGAGGGGCACTGCATGAGCAGCCAGTCTCTAGAGGTGGCAGGGTGGTTAGCTGAGAGGATTCTGCTCTCTCATTACTTTCAGGAGAGAAGACAGATGCGAGCCCAAAGTCAAACACATCACAGACTCTGTATGCTTTCTGCCAGGGAAATTCTGGCAAAGCAGGTAAGAAGTTGTCCTTGCTTTGCAAGAACCATGGCCTGTGTGCCACAGGAGGGGCACAACAGAAGAGCAGGAGTCGGTCAGAGTCCACCACTCTTTTTTCCTGGTGACACTGTCCATGTGTAATCCCATTAAGTTTGATTTTCTCTGCTGGCATTCATTTCAGCCTCCCCCCTGGCTGGGCAGGGTGTGCAGCAGCTCAGTCAGTCTCTGTTGTGTTCTGCCAGGAGCTTCCTGCTTAGCTGTAATAAACTGTACTGAGCAGTGCTTCCCTGGCTGCCTTCATCTTTAAACATGACCTTTTTGCAGGTAGTACATTCAACACAAATTGTTAATAATTGAGCTGAGAAGCAAATTTTAGACCCAATTTTCCATACTCCATTTAGGTTTCTATTCTGGTCTCTGGCTCACCACCTTCCTTGGCTATTATTGTAAGTACATTATTACCACAGGGCAGGAATATATTTGTGCCTTTAAGGAGTAGAGCAAGATAAGCCATAAGTACTCATCTCATTCTTGCCATTTTTAAGTAACAATTTATCCTGTAAATAAATCTTTCAATAGTTGCATTTGTTTCTTTTTTTTCTGTATATTTTTAAAGCAAGTCTTGCCTTTCTTATGTCCTTTTATATAGTGACTCACTCTAATTTCCTAATTTACATTGTTTTAACTTACACTGTTTCCCCCCAAAATTTACATTAAAGAGCTCCCTATTTGTGCCATTTTTTAACAGGTTATGTGTCTAGACTATACTTTCACTCTTTCCCCCTATTCTTTTTTGTTTCTGAATTTCTTGGGCTAAAGCTCTTAAAGAGCATACAAGTTAAATACAATGTTGAATTTGTTAGCCACTTATCCACTAAAGCAGATACTTTGGGGTGCAAACAACATCTGTGTTTGAGCAACCCACTAATGAAAATAAGTGAGCTCCACATGCAGATGAACTCAGGCTCCAAGTCTGGCCTTCTTCTTTTCTTTATTTTATTTTATATCCCAGACAGCTTCTGCCATGCATTACTGTCTATAAAAGCAAAGCTGGGCCCAGCTCAACTAATTCAGAAGCTGCCTGAAAATCTTTTCACAGCTTCCCATCTTCTGGTTACAAGCTCAATGTTAAAATTATCCCTGTTCTAAAAATGTTAGTGGTAATCTTTTATCTTTTTTTCAAATAGATAATCTGCATTTTTTAGCCATTGTTTATTAAAAATCATGTCAGACCCGGATTTTGTGTAATACCATGTTTTCCAATGCCTAATTTCCAATAGTTATCTTGCTATATTGACCTGCATTATTTCCCTCATTAATTACTGCTGTTCTTGAATACAGCTATGGCTTTCAATTTGTGTTGATTTCTATAAAAGTCTTCTTTGATTAATAACCTGCAGCTTATTTAAATTTTCATGGCCTCTTGGGCATTGTTAGACTGAAAAAAAAAAACCTAATGAGGAGTGCAGTGATGGTAGGAAAATAACTATATTACATGAGCAGCTTGACATAACTTTCATAAGAACTTCACATTTTGATTCCAGAAGAAAATGAGAAGGTAAAAAGCATCCAATCCATAGAAAGATATTAAAAAAATCCTGGGGTGCATTTACACAATCTAGCACCTCACATAGTAATTTTTCATTCTGAAAGGGGAAGATGAGAGAATTTTAAAAATTATTTTTATGGTAAAGATTTTCATATGCATAAGAGAGAAATAAGAGGTAATTGTGTTCAGGAGTTCGGCTATAAAATAATTGTTTGCAGGCATTATGTATTTGAACATTCCCCTGAAATGGAACTTCATAGAGTATCCTGAGCTGGGAGGGACCTACTGGGGTCATCTAGTCCAGCTCCTGGCTGTGTGCAGGACTCCCTACCTGGAGAGGCTGTTCCTGATGTCCCCAGGGCACAGCTATCTCCCCTGGCTGCCAGGGCACTCCTGACTCAGACTCGACTTGCCATCGACCAGGACCCCCAGGTCCCTTCCCAGAGCTCTGCTCTCCAGCCTCTCATTCCTCAGTCTATACACACATCCAGGGCTGTCCCTGAGTGTTGCAGGTGCAGATTCTGGCACCTGCCCTTGTTCAGCCTCACATGGTTGGTGATTCCCCATGTCTCTAATTTGTTGATGTGTCTCTGCAGGCCCTCCCTGTCTTCGAGGGAACCAACATCTCCTCCCAGTTCAGTGGCACTGGCAAATTTAGTATTGATTTCAGTCCTGTGCCATTAACAAAGCTCATTAAGAAAGATGTTGAAGAGTGCAGGGATGAGGATGGAGCCCTACAGAGCCCCACTAGTGACAGGTGGCCAGCTTGATGTCACCCTATTCACTGTAGCTCTTTGTGCCCAACCCCTGAGCCAGTGGCATGATGTGTTGATCCAGCTGAATGCTGCACATTTTATCCGGAAGGAAACTGCATGGGACAGTATGGAAGTCTTTGCTGAGGTCCAAAAATGTTACATACATTCAAGATGTTTGAGGCTTCAATGTTTTTGGGTGAATTTGTACTTAGATAACATGTCTTTCTAAGAAGTTACTACTGCAAGTATAAATCATGTCAAAAGAAAATACTTATGGATAGTTGCCCTTGCCATCTGTGGTGCAATTTGGATTTCTTCTCAGAATATTTCCTCTGTGCTGCCAGAATCCCATAGGCAGCCTTTGAAACAGAGCTCTTCTGTTGTATCTCTTGTTTTACCTCAGTTGAAAAGTTGTTTTGTGCTCTTTGACAGTTAGTCAGAAATACTTTTTATTTGGTTTTGTTTTTCTTTAACATAATTGTGGTGGGTTGTTTTTTGCTTTGTTTGGGATTTTGGTACTAGGTAGAGACTCTTAAAATCAATTCTTCATGTGTCAGAAATCTAATGATCACTACTGACTTTAGGGGACCTTCTTTGTCTTACAAAACCAGATGGTATAATGCTTTATAATGTATCATAGGTGCTTTCACTAATAAATTGGAGATGGAAACATGATCCTGGAAGAGATAGGAAATTATTCTTTAGTCTGTATTTCAGGTTGACCAAGTATCTCTGTAGTCTTTCTGACCTATGCATGCAAAACCTCTTTCTAAAATGCCTTTGGAGAAGGAGAATTTACAATCTGTGTAGATTTCATGTCCTATGGCTCACAGGATGTCCCTTCATGACTGGAAAGTTTTCTGCTTCTTCTTTGCCTCTTATTATTTTCTCTATTCTCTAGTGCTCAAAGCACCAAAAATGACAAGCAGTCTTCTAATTAAAACTTTTTTTTTTTAATTTACTTGAAAAAATTTAGATGTTTAAATATTCCTGTTTGTACAACTCAGGTGTTTAAATGTGCCCAGTGATCCTTGTTTGAGTGCTTTCCCCTCTTTAGCTTACATATAGGAAAGGAAAATGTATCCAGTGAAAGTTTTACTGTAATGTACAACCACACAGTTTTTCCCATAGAAATCTGTCTTGTTCAGTGATCTGTTTTCTTTTTTCCCTGGAGTGAGTCAGACTGGTGTAATGAATGAGACTCGCTGGTAATGCACCTACTCCATTCATCTGAGGAGCTAGACAGTTTAGTGAATGGCTGCTGGGAAGGGAGACACAGCCTTGGACCTGATGCTGTTAAAGAACCCTGCAGTGGCAGCTGAATTGTTTCCTGACCTCCTCCATGAAGTCACATTTTTCACAGGACCTTTACCCTCCTTTCTGGATGCTTGGGACCAGTGAAGTGGAGGTGCCAACAACCTCTATAGACATCTGGAAAAGAGACAGAAACCTTCCACACAATGTTTCTCTCTGCCCTGATAACTGGCATGATTTTAAACACACCAGGTTTTTCATCTTTATTTTTTTTTTAATTCCATTTGGAGTTAAAGAAAATTTGTCACTATAAAATTTCCTGCAGTCAAAATTACACTGGGACCCTCTCTGCAGATCCAGTAGAAATGCTCTTTAGGCACAGTGTTTTTTCCAGGTGTCAGATTTTATATCCTCAATATTTGCTTGGTTTTAAGTATATTTTGCATGTATGTTTGTACATACAGTTTAAATCAGTTCCTTTTTCTTTACAAATTTTAGCCAAACAATAGATAATTCCTGCAGATAACTATCTGATCCTGTATATATATGATTTCTGTCAGTGGGATTTGAGAAATGGCTACTGATTGATTTGAAGGTATTTCAATTAGACCGATTCTGCACTTTTTGAGCCTTGTAGTTAAAGAGTAGACCATAATGTTCTGAGACTGAGACTTTATATAAGAGCTTAGCTCCATTCAACAGGATAGCTAACCATCAGAAATAGATTTTTTCACAGGTTCCAAAATAAAATGTCTGCTGATAAAATATGAAATTCTATTAAAAATTCCCATGTCATTTAAAATCACATTTCTTTTGGTATCTAGGAGTGAAGTATTTTCTTTTACTTTTTTTTATCAAAAGTCAGAAAACTCTGAAACTCTGAAAATAATTCTCTCATGCAAGTTTTTTTGGTGGAGGAATAATTCTATCCCACTCTCTTCAAAGAATGTGCAGAAGGAAAGATATATTTTAAGGATGTCAGACTTCCTTCCAAATGATTGAAAGAACCTTGCTGCTCAAGTTTATATTGGGCAGCTTATGTCTGTCTGTATTTTGATAGCTTTTCATTTTTCAGAAGCAATTGGAAAAAAAATTACCACTATGATGCTACATTTTCAGATTTCCTTTATGCCTAAATGTTGCAGCTTCAGGTTTGCTCTAATGGAGCCTCCTGCCTTTTTCACATTACCATGTTACTTGGAAGAGGAAGCTAATACAGTTCCTTGAAAAACATAAACCCTGCCATTTCATCTTGAGAAAAAAAAAAACAAAACAAAAACAGGAAAGCAAAACATTATCATAAATGGCCCAATTTATCTACCTATGTATCTGTTAAAGCATCAGCAAAATTTCACAAGAAATCATCACCAAGTTTTTGGGCACTAGGTAAATCAGTTTAAAGAAATCTTTATTCCCAGTCTGTCACTGCTCTTTAGCCCTGAAGGTCACTCACGATAGGGAAGAGAGCTCCTTTGCATGGAGGAAGTTGCTCCATGTGCATGGAGCAACTGATTCCTGGGTCACACAGCCTCAGTTCACAATGTCAGTGCCTATCTGAAAATGCACATGTTGATTACATTATGTTTACTGAAAATTACACTTCTTTGAAAGTCACAATATTAATTTTAAAATACTAACATTTTCCTCCCTTTTTAAAAGAAAATGAATGCTTTGTTGTGATTTTATTCTTTGAATATAAAACAAAAAAAAAGGTCAAAATCTATCCACATCATCTTTGTGGTTTATTGTAATTTTTGCAAAATTTTTCATAGGCTGTTGCATTCTGCCATGTCACATTTTCATTGTCTATGAAAATTTCCTTATGTTTTCAGTCTGATTTAAAAAGTACTGACAAACAGAACTGGAAGGCTCACAAAAGGGGATAGCTGAATGCAAGAAAATCAAGTCTGTTCCATGAGCTAGTGTAGGCACACATAGGTGCTTTCAGAATCTCTGTGCTTATGAAAAGTTATCACACCAAAGCACTGATTGATGATAATTCAAATTCAGAACCATCCACTGCTGGAGTTTTCTTTTCAGCTCCCTGAGGCTCAGATAGCACATGAATGGGTGGGCTACCATTTTTGAAGGTTTGTAAAATACTCAGAAAAATACCAGCCTCCAGATCCCAGCTGGAATTTGAACACAAAAATAGTTGAGCAGGGTCATAAGAGCTTGTGCTTTTTTGTAAAATTATCATTTTATACCCAAAAGAGAAGAAAACATAGTTGAATTTAAAGCTGTGTACTTATCTGTGGCTCTTCATTCATGCAGCCAGCTCTGCTCACTAAGAGAATGGGAAGACTGTGGGACAGATCGATCATCAAAATATAATTTGTGTTTTCTTTGAAAATTCTTGAAGTCTCTATTTTCTGCATGTATCTCAGCAACCCACCTTGCTAAATTTAAATTATATTACTTCATTTCCTTGCAAGCTAATAACGAATTTAGACCCTGAATATTGCTGTCAATTCTCCATCCTCCACTGTGTCCGCTGTTCTGTCTTCTTTCTATTCCTCTTAAATCTTTTACACCTACTCCTTTTCCACCTCCTCATGTCTCAATTTCACCATCAGCAAATATCGCCTGTGGGCAATTGTTCAAGAGTTTAATATTCATACAGCTTCTTTAGTTTGTTATTGTTAGAGTCTGAACAGACTGATAGGACTTTCTCTAGAACAGGGAACATTGGGTCCACATTTACTTTAATTTTAAAAAGCTATATTCCCATTTCCACATTTATTTATATTTCTAAAATCTAGTCTACACCTTTGATGGGTTTTTTATGTGAGAAACAGAATTTCTCCAAAAATCAGAAAGAAGCATTTATTTCTTTCTAAGAATTTCTTTTTCCTTTTCATCTCCTTGTGATTCTATGTTTTCCTTCAAACTGCCCATAGATTTAAATTCTCTGAGCTCAGAAAAATCCAGAACTTCAAGAAGTTTGAGGAGAGCTGCAGTAGAATTGATTTCCAGAACCACTAAGGCAGATTGCAACACATGCAGGAGAGAAAGAACAAAGGAATATATTTGTTTAAAATTATTGGACAGATAATAGACTGCATTCATTTGGTTCTTATTCCAGTAAGAAGAATATATTAATCACTATGAAAGAAACGAGTAAAGCTTGTGGGAAATGAGCCTTTTTCTTTCCTTTCAGTAGATATATGAAGATAAATATGTTAAGCAAACTTCAAGTAACTGCAATATTTCTCCTCCCATATGGTTTCCTTTGCACAGAAAGGGTAAAACTCAGAATTAAGAAGTTGTCTCAGAGTTGTTGACAGATATAATAAAATGTATTTTTCTGGTAAAATGCACTATCTCATAGCTATGTTAACTCCATCAGCCATCCTGATCTCAGGTCTTTCTGCTGACTTACTTTATGGGAAGTATTAATTAAGCTAGCCAGGAGCTGTGCCCAAAATGGTGAAATGAAGCCAGTGTTTGTGAATCAGAAGGAAATAGGGCAATGTGTTGGCCACCATGATTTTTGTAAATGCAGTGAGTAGGATTTACATCCAAGTGGCTTCTCTCCTTTCATTGAATTTAAACTGGGAGAGACTTCTATTGTGTAGTGCCATCCTTTCATCATATTGATCCAATATAAGAACTTAGAAAGGAGCAGGGAGAAACATGATTGCATTGTTAATCCATCAATTAGGTCCAAAGCACATGAGCTTCTGAAATGATGCACACAGTCCTGCATCCCCACCTCAATAAGTATATGGTAGGCCTGGGAGATGTTTAGAAGAGGGGCAAGGCTGGTAAGAGATATGGGATGGCACTCATGAAGAGTTAACCAAAAGGGACTTTGCCAGTCAGAAAAAGAGATTAAAATAAATGTAATGCACATTTATGAAACATGTTTAACAGAGGGTGAGATGAGGAGCAAAACAGTTTACTGCCCTATGAAAGTGAGAGAGAATAATTTATAATTAGTAGTTGATGTTGTCGAAACCAACAGATGGATGTGACCTGTGGCACAGCTCACAGGTAAGCTCTCTGCTGCATGATATGGTTGACATAAAAGGAAGCAGAGAAATTAATGTGAACAAAAACCCCTTTGAGTCTCTCCTACATAAGTAACTCCCTACTGCTCAACCAAGAGCCACTGAAATCCAGGAGACACTTCGGGGGAAATTTTGTTTCATGTTTTCATGTCGTCTTTATACTCACTTCAGTGTCAGGGGACAGTCCTCATTACCTTCTGTGGCTTTTTGTATTTTCAGAATTTTGCAGATTTTCCCAGTTCTGGTTTTTGTAGGTTGTTATTTCTTGGTGATCAGTCTTCTTGTTTATAATTAAACTCATAGTTTTCAGTTAGTTCCTTCTTCTGGCTGAAATTAACCAACTTTCTAGCAGTGTTTGACATTCAGTCAGATGAAGTTTTTTGACTTTATAATTTGCTTCCATGAAAGCACACTGAAGACACAAAGCCAACATGCCAGTGAGCACCAAACTTGCATTATGAACAAGATAAAATGAACTTGCATGTAGAAGGTGAAACTATTAAAATTCTATAATAGTATTTTTTCAAAATAATGTCATAACAAAAAGTGTTTTCATTGTTTTGGGTTTATTTTTCCTTAAAAATATTTACAGAGAATAACTATGGGAAATTTTAAAATTCAGAAATATTTATAAATAAAATGTAAAACAAATGTGAAAACTATATTTTGGGTAAATTTAAATAAGAAAACCACTATTTAATATTTTTTCAGCTATAGAGCTGCATGATCAGTTTTTGCCACAGTTCTCTGTACAATTTTAATCAGAACAGGCTACCTAAGTATTTAATCTCAATTTTCTATCATTCTAAACAATATAGAAAAAAAAGATTTTTATTCCCTACCTGGTGTAACCTTCTACCACAGATTAGTGGCAACAACCTCCCTTATGTTTTCACATTATCTGTGTCATTCCTTTAGTAGTATTTATTAATTCAGAGTGATTTAATAATTCAATGAATATCAACTTTTTTTCTTTTTTTCAGCAAAGTATTTAAAGCATTTAGTTATGGTAATAACTATCCTGCTCTCCTGAGTATACAGAATTTCTTCATGTGTTAGTGAGGAGAGGATGATAGCTGGAACCAGATATATCTGTATTTCAAACCAGAGACCTACATTTGGCAATCACATAATGTTTGCCATACAATAATAAGTCAGTTGACCTCAGAGACAAAAAATAAGGTGATAGTAAGAACAAAACAATATTAGAAAACATAAGGTAAACGTCATGCAACCCTTTTATCTCAGACAGCTTTTTCTCAAAATCAAGTAAAAACTAGTTTTGTTGACTTTTGGGTGTCATTTTGTTATTTTGGTTTTTTGGGTTTAGTTTGAGTTAGAGAAATTACATGTTTCTGGAAGGCTTTTGGGTTTTCATGTTTGCTCTTTTCTTTTTTACTTCTAAAGACTCCAAAGTAGTAAAATAAAATATTAATATTTCACTCTTGATCCCTTCAAACAAAAATAGAAATGCTTGCAAAAATAACAGCAAGTGTAAGGAAGAACTTACAGTTTGGGTACCTGGAAAGAAGAATTTACAGCAAAATTTCATTAAAAGGCTAACATCTGTGTAGTCTAGGCTGAAAATAGTCTGTAATTGCTTTTAGGGACTATGACTTATGAATATTCTCTGTTGAGAGTTCTGAGTTCTGCTTATTTCTGGCTCAATTTCTGTTTTCAGTCCCAAATGGGCGGACTCAAAACAAATGTGCCAATTAGATGCTTAGATAAAGTCTCAGCTTTGTCCTTATGCAGATTCTGCACTAACTTCATCAGCAGAAAGGAAACACAGGCTCCATCGTGGCTCTCCTCGCACTTGAGGAAGGGGAAGAGAGACATTTGTAAAGGTCCAATGGCTGAGCACCTGGCTGTGGTCACTTGCTTCAAACCTTGCTCTAATGAGAAATGTCTCTCAGCATCCCAGTCTCCTTCTGAATATGAGATTCAGTTTTATATTTTTGTATTTATGGTATGAAAACCATAGTACATCTTAACATGTATAGTATGAAAACCCTAGCATGTCACAACTTTTTTCAAGGTATCTAAGCTTTTTGATTCTTCTTTTTACATGAATTACACACTGCCTCTTCTTTAATTGTATTGTCGTTTTAGTCACATTAATTTTAATAACTGGAACAAGCTTCACAGGGAAGTGGTCACAGCACCAGCCTGCCAGAGTTCAAGAAGCATTTGGATAATTCTCTCAGGCATATGGTGTGATTGTTGGGGCTGGTCTGTGCTGGGCCAGGAGTTGGACTTGATGATCCTTGTGAATGCCTTCCAGCTCAGGATAGTCTATGATTCTATGAACTCAGTCAAACATATGTCAAATATATTTTTTGTAATGGGCAGCTGGCTTATCTAGAAATTTAAATTGCTTGATATTCAATAAATTATAAACAGTGATTAATTTGTTTTGAAAAAAAACCTTTCAGCATTAAAGTACAAAGCATTAAAATTAATGTGATCATCCATTATTTTTTTTACAATCCAGTCACAATAGATTCTTCTTTTTACGTGAATTACACACTGCTTCTTCTTTAATTGTATTGTTGTTTTAGTCACATTAATTTTAATAACAGGAACAAGCTTCACAGGGAAGTGGTCACAGCACCAGCCTGCCAGAGTTCAAGAAGCATTTGGATAATTCTCTCAGGCATATGGTGTGATTGTTGGGGCTGGTCTGTGCTGGGCCAGGAGTTGGACTTGATGATCCTTGTGAATGCCTTCCAGCTCAGGATAGTCTATGATTCTATGAACTCAGTCAAACA
This sequence comes from Passer montanus, assembly GCF_014805655.1. NCBI lineage: Eukaryota > Metazoa > Chordata > Aves > Passeriformes > Passeridae > Passer > Passer montanus. The sequence continues at coordinate 13,304,303 of NW_024366480.1, read as the reverse complement.
TATGTCAAATATATTTTTTGTAATGGGCAGCTGGCTTATCTAGAAATTTAAATTGCTTGATATTCAATAAATTATAAACAGTGATTAATTTGTTTTGAAAAAAAACCTTTCAGCATTAAAGTACAAAGCATTAAAATTAATGTGATCATCCATTATTTTTTTTACAATCCAGTCACAATAACAGAGAAAATATGTATCAAATTTTACAATATTGGAAGGGTGTTTGGGAAACCTCTACTTGACAGATCACAGATCCTTTTCTTATAATATGAAAATGAATGAATGGATGAATGAATGAATGAATGAATGAATGAATGAATGAATGAATGAAAAAATTGTCTCTTGATGCATACTTGTATATAAATATTTGTGTGTGTGTGTGTGTACATATCTGCATATAAATATATATGCATATTTAAGAACTCCACTGCCATCATACGTCAAAGGTGGTCTGAAATGTTAATTGTGAAGAAATTGCCCTCATTAAAATGAATCAAAAAGAAAGAAACTTGGAAGAAAACTCTGCTTAGCCTTCTCATCAAGGCAGCAAAACTTTTGGGATTGCTAACAAGCCCTGTTGATGGTTCCTGCAGCAAAGGAGAGGTGCCTGGTTCAGAGCAAAGGGATGCAGGCAGTCCTGGTGAGGCTGAGGGGTGAGGGTCAGCATGTTTCCTGTCTGATCATAGACAGACCCAATCTGTTACCCAATCTGTGCATCCATAACAGGCTTAAGGAACTTTGATATTACTTCTGTGGATTAGTATGAATGCTTTGTGCAACTGCTGTTCGTTATCATAGGTGATCTTTAGACACCTTCATAACATTTTATTGGTGACTGGCTTGTGCTTTTTGCGATATTTCACGATGTACTTTTTTTGACTAGGTTTTTTTGCAACAGCTACACCTTGCTTACTCACAGGTTGTAAATTCTTCATATGCAGTGGCAGAACAGGCCTTCAGTGTGGACTTCATAACATTTTATTGGTGACTGGCTTGTGCTTTTTGCGATATTTCATGATGTACTTTTTTGACTATAGGTTTTTTTGCAACAGCTACAGGTTGCTTACTCACAGGTTGTAAATTCTTCATATGCAGTGGCAGAACAGGCCTTCAGGTAAAAGTTCAGTCACGGAAGAAAGAGCAGGAAATAAGATCAATCGTCCATCAGCAGCAGAGGTCAGTGCCCTTGTTTCCCCAGTACCAAACACAGCCCTCAGGCTGGGGGCTGGGCATGGAGAAAGGATGTTTGTGCTCCTGTGCACCAAAGGTGAGTGCTCTCTGCTCAGCCGCAGAGCTTGGTACCATTGTTGTGGCCCCGTGCACCAAAAACTCTCTCGTGTCTTGCAGCACATGGCAGGCTCCTGTTATCAAGGCACACACACCCTTGCACACCCATATTCCCTCACAGGGCTCTGCTTGTCTCTAAAACTTTGCTCCTGAACAAAAAATTCCATTCTGCTGTGAATATAGGATGGATCCCCACCCAAACTAAATTAACATGTCATGGTATTTGGTTACTTATTATCATGAGAATAAGAGTTTCAGATATATGTATCTGCTTCCAAATCTGGAAGGTATTTGAAAAATATGCTTATTTATATTTATGGAAAAGAGAGAAAAAAATCTTTAAGAGATAAGATACAATCCTGGGGTTTTCTTACTTTCTTTTTTTTTTCCCCTAGGTTATCTTGTCTTCCTGAATCTCATGGTCATGTGAGTTATTGTTACAATGGGTCATGTCAGCAACATCCTTTATTTTAGCTTTTTAAAAAGTCTTGTTGCCTTGGCAACTGCCATATCACCTCCTTGAAATAACATACACAATATAGAATTTGATCTTTTGCACTGTAGAATAGTCAAGCAAAAATGTTCAGTGTTAAGCACTTTTTTCAAATTTTAATGAGGTTTCAATGATATTTTTTAATTATCTATCTGCTTTTCTTGCTTAAAATTATTTTATGAAGAAAACTGAGTGCACCGAGATGTGCATCCATTCCTACTGACGCCTTCAAACAGTAGCAGAACTGCCAGTATACATTGTTTTCTATACAGATATTGTAAAAGTTGCATCACGATTTGTTTTAGTCACTGCACTCCACTTACTTAATTTCCCTCAAGTAGTTAAGACAATAGAGTCATTAAGCTAAGTCAGACAGAAAGATTTTCCCTTGTCTCACATTTATCTAAATTACTTTGTTAAAATTTTTTAGATTTTAAGACCAGAAACAATCATTGTGATCCTCCAGTCTGGTGTCTTGTGCAGCACAAATCAAGATATTTCATCCCGCAGTCACTTAGCAAGCCACAAATATCTTGCTTAATTTTTGGGAACACATACTAACTTATCAGCCCTGTGCAGCAAATGCAAGCAACCATCCAGGCTGGGATCAGCTTTTATTCCTCCCAGGGTGAAGGCAAAACATGTATCCCATATGTTGCAAGCTTTGCCTTGTTCTGAACCTTCTCAGGTCTGGCCTTTGGAGTTACTTACTGTGCTGTGATTATGTGTTTGGGCTTCTGAAGGTGTAGGAGACTTAAACACCACAATTGCCTTAAACACTATTAAGATCACATAATCAGATCTTAAACAGAAGGCGCATAAACTTTCTGGCTTTTAAGTGTGCTGAGGACAGAGCTTAGCAATGCCTCAATAACAGCAACAACAGCAACAACAGCAACAGCAACAACAACAAAATAGATTTTTACTCAAAAAATAAAAACTTTTGTAAATGCACTAAATAATATAAAAGGTCAAGCAAAGAAATGTTTTTTCAATAAGTTATGATTGTCCTATTCCTGTTCCTGGAGTTGTCAACAGTGCAACCTCTCCCCCTCCCAGCACACACTCATTTTCTTTGACCAGTTCTGTTTGTTCTTAACTCATTGATTTCCTGTCAGTCATTAAGCTTCCAGTTATGTCTCTCAAAACCTCTGCAGATTGTACAAGCCATCTAGAAATCACTACTAAGGAGACACTGGTAATTTTAAATGAGTAAGATTTTTCATGGTAACAAAGAGGTATTTCTCCAAGACTATATAATCCTTTTCTTTCCTAGTTAAGTCAAAAAGCCAAGCAACAATGTTTACCAAACCTGCGCAGTGCACACTTCAGTGCAAATTATTGTGGCCAGATTTCAAAGCAGAGATTGTTGGCATAGCAAATACTAGGAAAAATATTTCTGTGAAAACATCACCCCTGATTTTTCTTAGGAAAATGAAAATCCAAGAATTTTCTGTGACCTCTTCTGAATGTTTTTGTCTTATCCATGAGACAATGGTTTCCTTATTCTCATTTATACTAAAGAATTTAGGAAAGAATGAGATTTATATTTACAAATTTGCACTGTTATTGTTATTTGCGTACATCACACAAAAAAAAACTGGTCTTGAATCATTTTTCTCTGACAGGTAGCATAAATCTGCTAAATTCAGTGAAGCTACACAGTTGGAATTCCAAGTTAAATGAGAAGAAATCCAGCTGTTTCTAGGAAATTTGAGAACACCGGGGGGTGAGTGTTTCTACATTTTAAAACAATAATTTTTATGGATTTTAATACTTTTTATTTATTGGGGAAGAGAATCAAAAGAAAAATATCTGTTCATTTCTTCCAGCCTGGTTTTTTTTAGATCTGACTGAAGAAATTAAGGGTGATCTTAGTGCTAATAAGAAATCCATACCTTTAAGGATTGTTTTGCTGGGTTGCATGAATAGTTATGGGAATTTTGTAAGAAGTTGCACTTTGTAAAAAGCAAAACATGGTAGTCAGTTAGTTCATGCTTGGACAAAGGAAATTTTCTACTTGTTTCAGGCAATGAAACAGAGGGAGAAAATGCATTGTGCTGGCAGTGTAGGAGGAGACAAACCTGCTAATAAAGAGAAGTAGTGAAACAAGCCAAGTCACACTGTTTCCCCTCTCTAGACTGTTAAAAAAGGTATTGTAAGTCTGAGATAACAAAATCTGAGCTTCTGAGGAGCTAGGACTTGTTTTGTAGTAGTAAGTAAAAAATACAGTCTGAGATTGATTAGGTTTTTAAACCTCAATTTCCTTCTCAGGTGTAGGCACTGTTAGACCCCTACATTTATAAACTAAAATTCATCTAGTTTCAAACTCCATAAAAATGAACAGATCTTAATTTGGCTACTATAATCCCAATAGAAAATTATTTTCATAAATATTTTACTCTCCCAGTCCTCCAAAAATGGAAATTGTAATTTTGGTAAATAAATAATAAAAAACATAATATATATTATTTTTCCCTATTTGGAAGAAGGCATTGTTTTAATTTAAAATTTGTTTTCTACTTCTCTGGGGCAAAGAGGTTATGAAATCACAATTATATTTGCAACATTATATGTCTTGAACACTTGTTCTGGAATTGCATTTTTAGAAGTAAATATGTATGCATCTCCTCTCTGTGAGCTATAGACCATATGGGAAATGCCATTGAATTCACTTGGAACAGTCATTTCACATCAGCTAAGAGGCCCTTACAGGTATCTCAGAATATCATGGTTGGGATCATGATATGTATTTATCAGCAAGGTATGACTTTGATCACTACTTTACATGTAGACATAACAACCTGCTAAAACCAGGGAAAATTTCACTAAAATTTGCCATGTGTTATGCATTTTCCAGTAACCAGTGGAAACTGGGAAGAGCAATGGTGTTCAACCATGCCATGGATGTCTGCTGTAGTGGGCAAAATCCTGGAAAGTCCAACATGAACTTTAGCTAATTTGGTAGGCTGCATGATAATTGAATATGCCAGGATTTCCTCCAACAAGCATGCATTGCCTAATTTCATTTACATCTTTATATTCTATTTAGTTGCAAGGTGACATGCCTGGTCATCACAAAGTCTAGTATCATTGCCCAGCATTGTGCCCTTAGAAAAATCTTTTCTTGACTGTCCCTCCTTTGCTGTCTGTATGAAAGCTGAATTTGTTCTAACTAACCAAATACTGATAGTGCATGGTTATGCTTACAATAGTTGCATAGCTAAAGAAAACAGCATAATTCAGGAGAGATGAGTATTTTAAATGATCGAGCACCTGGATTTCAAATTTTCCATCTTTCTGGTACTGTCTAAGTCTAGGTAATTTTGAAGTCTATTGTGACATTTTCTTGAGCATAACAAACAAATTAAATAATACCAGAGCTGTCAAATCTCTCGGGGTGTGAACACTGTAATAAAAGGTAACCTTTTTTTGTCAAATAAATAAGTAATAATATTCATAGAAGAGACACATAAGTATAGAGATAAAATAGCACAAGGAGACTTGGTGGTGACCTGCTGTGGTTCAACCCAGCAGGCAACTAATCACCATATTGCATGGAACATTCCTTTGGCTGCTTAGGGTCAGATGTTTCATCTCTGCCCATCCCAACTCTTTGTGCACCCCTGCCTCCTCACTGATGGGTCAGCATGAGAAGCTGAAAAGTCCTTGACTTAGTGGAGGGACTGGTCAGCAACAACTAAAACATTATGAACATTGCTGTCATGCCAGATCTTAAATATATCACTCTTCCAGCTGCCAGAAAGAAAATTAACTCTATCCCAGCTGAAGCCAGGACGTGGATACAAGGATAAAGGGGTTTGAATATGCATTTTTGTTCCTGAAGTTCAAAGGGAGGTTTTCTATATCATCTATAAGTTCATGGGATCTGGATCCCTTGGAATGCTTTCATTTTTGGGCATGGCATGGGTCTCAGGAAAAGTGTTCTTTTGTTGCATTTGGATATGTGGGAAATGTCAACATGGCATGGGTTTGATTCAAGCACGGTCTCAGGAAAAGTGTTCTTTTGTTGCATTTGGATATGTGGGAAATGTCAGTGTGGGCATAATATAATGTTGGGTATGGATCTCATAAATAGCTTGGCTTGCTGAGCCAGTCTTGCTGGTTTTGCTTGGTACTGCATATAGATTGATTCACATTTCTCCTTAGACAGCTCACTGTGAAGAATAATAATGAAAACAAGTGCCTAAAAGAAGCATATGTGAGAGGATCAATCTTAGCTCCTCCAATGTGGTAGCCAAATACCTCAAAAGCAGATTATCCACTGCTAAACATATTTGGATATTTCAGGAGATGCGAAATACCAAGGAAATAAAGAAAGCCATTATCAAAACAAAAGTAAGGCAAGAAGGTGGGTGTCATAGAAAATCAGAGGTGTGCTAAGATCTAGTTATTTAAGATTATTAGAGAGATGCCTCTATGTGAATTGAGATATAATCAAAACCATATGCTGAAGTCAATAATATAGATTTTATTTAACAGTAAATGTGAGCTAGAGAGACAGAAAGAAATGGGAAAGAGAGGGAAGGGAGAGAAAAAGAGTGAGAGAGACTGACTAAATAGAAAGATATCACCACTCCATTAATTCTGATGGCATCCCATTGGTCCTCTTTCTCTGGTCTTCCTTTGCTGATCTTAAGAGTGTTTAAGCCAATTATGATTTTGAAGTCTCTTACAAGGTGATGCATTTGAATTCAAGGTTCTCCTACCCCACACAGAGTATTAAAATATGAGTGGATATAGATGACTCTGAAATAAAAGTAAATGTCCGAAAGCTGTTTCTTGTGTAAACAACAGCTTCTTGTGTAAACAAAAAAACTTCTCCTAGCTGCAGTGGTAAAAGATTGGTTACAAAAAGGAAATATGCTGATTTGTCTAGCCACAGAAAGCTGTATAGACTTCGATTTACAGGAACATCAACCTCAGTTGACTAATAAAGGAAATATCAAATCTGGGAATAAGAGAAAGAGAAATTTGGATGAGGGCCCAAACTGGAAACCCCATTAGTAATGTGAAATATTATCCATGATGATTACCAGTATTAAAAAACCAAAACAACCAGGGCTCTGAAATGAAAAAAATGAAAGAAAAAAGTGATTCAATGCAGAGATTGAGGACAGACAAAAGGAGAAAATTACTTTAAATTGAAACTTCAGAGCTAAAAAAAGCCTTTCTATCTCTCTTTAAGCTAATATTATAGAAATATAATGTAATGTAATATTTCAGTAATTACTCACCCACCACGAATCTGAAAGCCAGACTGACAGCAAAGCATCAAGAAACCTTATTGTAATATAAAGATGACAAACACTTTCTACTTATTGCTTTGTTAATCTAAAGGGGTACAGTGACACTCAGATAAAACTACATTTACTACCACTATTCAGTCTAAAATCACATGGAGTATCTCATTCCAGGAAAAGAAGGGAAAAGAGAAATCCACTATGTGGTTTCTTATTTTTTTCCCTGAAATGCCATTTATAAGATTGATAAGTTCATTCTTTCCAAAATTTGAAATGCCTTCTTTATCATTGCAAGTTCCTTGTTTGTCTGAGACCATGTTGCTGAACAGTGCTGGTTGCTAAGACCAAATGTTATTCTAGGAGTCTGCTACAGGAGGTTTTTAAAATCTTAGCAATGTTTTTCTCTTTGTGAAACTATTGAAACCTTAGAAGATTCATTATAGTCAGATAAATTTAGCAGGAATGCACAGTGACATAACTAATCATGGTGCAGGACCTCAGTGGCATGAGCTATTTCTGAATACATCAGGTATAGGCTTTGGTAATATGCTTGGAAAGAGAGGATGTTTTTCCCCTTTCAAAGTAGAATTATGACAACTTTTCTGATTCCAGAAAAAGGAAGGAAGAACCTACAATCAGTAATCACTTACTGATTTACAGGTGCTAACACTGATTTTGGCACTTAGTCTATAGAACACTTTTGAAGGAAAAAAGTCTATGAAGGCTAGGCTTGGCCTTCTCTCATCGTGGTCAATAGTACTTTATTTACCAAATTTCACAACAAAATTAATTTCATTTCTTTGTTCGAGAAAGAAGACTAAATTAGGCTGTCTTGTTTAACATGAGATCTGTGTGTTAAATAAAAAGAAAAAAGACCAAGTGTTGTCATATTGCTAACATTTCTCATTTGTAGGTTTTCATATTCATCTTGTTCTTTGTATAGGAAACTTCAAGGGTTTTAAGGACAGCTATTAATAAAATCCATATGAGGTAGGAAAATGGTGTATTTTACTTTTAGATAGCAAACACGAGGGATGAAAGTAACTATTCCAAATCATAACTGGAGGCCATTGACAACTTTGTGTAAAGATTTTAATAATCTTCAATAATTTGCCTTCCCAACAATCACTGAAATAATTCTCTTTCTATACAGCTAGCCTTCAATTGAACAGCCACTTGCTGATCTCATCTAGCAAGTAAATGACAAAGAAATGATTTGACAATTTTAGTCTAGAAGATCACAAAGTACATGAGATAGCAACCTATCCAGTTATTTCAGCTGCATAATTTAGGAAAGGGCTCTGAATTTAGTTTCTTTCTGAGTGTTGGTGTTTCTGGTTTTTGCTTTTAATGCAAGGTACTTCATTCCTTGTGGGATTCTGTGGAAGGCATTTGAAATTCCTAGGACCATTGCAGATCTACCTAAAGGAATCCCATTCTGGGGTCATGACTATAGGTTCTCTCTGAAGAGGAGCCTTTTCGTGGTTGCTTAGAAACCAGACAAAGGGATTCAAGAAAGAAAGAAGGTGTAATGGTAATGAATGAAAATATAATCTGTGTCAACATCTGACTCATATGGGTAACTGGAAGAGGCTTTGTGACTGTGTATACTTGATAAAATTATATTTTCATTTCTGTAAATTCGTTCTTGTCAGATGAGTCCTAACTCCCTTAACTATAATTTAGTTGTAAATTATGCATCTATTCACAAAATCTGGTTAGAGTTTGTATGTATTATCTGAGGGAATCAGAAATTAAGAAATTCTTTCTGAGAAAAACAAGTTAATGAGAATTGAAGCCTTATTTGTAACTTTGTTTACAGAGTTGTACTTGGGCAACATTTGTCATGGGATCTGTGATTACTGTCAGGTACGGCAGATTAAGGCTGATGATCTCAGAACCACATAAATAAACTCCTGGCTTAATTGCTGCACCGAGCTATCCATGGCTGGAGGGTACTCGTGATTCAGCCCCCAGCTGTCTCCTGTGTGCATGAGCACACACCAGCTGTGTGGCAAACGTCAGCGTAGGTGACACAATACAGTGCCTCCAGTGTGCTGGAGGTACCTCAGACCTTCAGATATACATAAAACAGGCTTGGCAGCACGATGTGCTGTTCACTGGGTGTGTAACAGATGTATCCTGCACAGACCAGGACAAAAGGTGGGTGCTGGTGGGCTGCTGAGCTGCCATCTAAAACTTGTATTCTGGGCATGTGTTTACTTTGGAGATGTCATTCCTGAAGTGAACCTCTGAAAAGCCAAAAAGTGAAATAAAGCACATAGCTACAACTGCCAATGAATGCGGTTGCACCTGGGAGTGCACCTGACATTCCATGCTTCCAGTGCCACTGTCAGGATACTGCTCTTGGCCCGGCAAAACTAACCTGGTTTTGAAGTTAACTGGCCCTGAATCTTTTTTATGACAAACATGTTTCAAACACCGTAAGGTTAGCAAATTTCAGCTGCTGCATGTTAAATGCCTCTTTATATCCACATACCTGTGTGAAAGGTTTTAGGGTGCACTGCTATGTCTACCCCAGCAAAGACACTAAAGCTGACTGGAAATGTTGCATAGTAAAAGGCTGTCATTCCTGCTCTTGGCCTAGGAAACAGCTTACTTTCTCCAGCAACCTCTGTTCGTGTGAGCCACTGTGCTGTTCAGATTTCTTCTTACGTTTCCAAACGTGCAAGGGTTTTGAGAAAGGAAGTTTGACTCCTTACAGTAAGGGTTGTGCTGACCATATCACAGAAATTCAGAATGGCTGAGGTTGAAAGGGTTCTCTGGAGGTCATCCAAGCCAATCCCCCTGCTCAAGCAGGGCCACCTACAACTGGTTGCTATTTTCATCCGCTAGCTTTACTTACTAACCAATTTCTTTTCCCTATTTTAGTTTGCCCTTATTGTAATTCCTTAAACTTTTGGGAAGCCAAATTCTTCAATTCTGGCTGCTTTCTTTCTGCTGAAGTCTTTATTTTCATTTTTATTTAGGCTTTTATAAACATATCTTTCTCTTTTAGACTTTTCCTTTTTGATTAAATGGTCCTTCAGCTTCAACTCCAGTTGCCTTATCCAGGTTATAGGACAAACCATGATTTTAGTCTCTATTACCTGCATCTCTGGCTTTTTCAAAATGAAGTTTTGTCTTATTCACTCACGTGTGTTTATTCACACCACTGTCAAGGTCTTCCTATAATTTTTATTAATTCAGAAATATATTTTACACATAGAAAAATGATTAAAAAGTGTATAGATTCACAACTGTCTTAACTCTTATTTGCAAGTTCTGGTCCACTCCCATCACCCCTGTTTCCTTTTCTTTCTGGGCTTGAAAAACGGCTAGTCTGCTGTTGTGTTCATGTCTTCAACTCCCTTTTGAATTAATTTCTGTCTTCAGCTTCTGACAATCAGTTTCTCTTACCTCCTTTTCTGAAGCTTCTGCATTCATTAATATTTAGTATTGCCTTTGATCCCAGGGTCTCCTGTCAGCTTGAGTAAAGCCAGGCAAAAAAAAATAAAATAAAAAAAAAATCCATCAATGAATCCTCCCTCACTGTGTTCCCTTAAGGAGACCTCACTCTATTGCATCTCTTTTCCCTTAACTGCATTTTTTCATTTAATCCATTCAATTACTGGGATAATTTCAAACACATAAAGTAAGGAACACCAGAAAGTTATAAAAGAGAATTTTTTTCCATTCCAAAAACCAGATAATAGCAGAAAACATCTGCATATTACTCTATACTAGCTCTAAGTTAAAATGAATAAACTAAAATGCAATTATGCATGACATTTCATTTCTTGGGTTTTTTTCTACATGTCATTTTACTATTCATGCAGATAAACTTGCTCATCTATGAAAGGACACCTAGTGGCACTCAAACAGATGTTTCATGTCTACCTATAAAATATAACAATGTCAGTAATATGTGGAAGTGAAGACTGTTACGTCCCGCCCCCACGACGGCAAGAGCAGCCCAGGCTCTTGTTAATGGATCTCTTGGGTCAGATTAGAGTGAGATGACACTGAATGATGGGTGTTAGTGAATATGCATATGAAGGGTTCATTTCAGAACAATCTGGTTGCAATGCAAAGCAGGTATGCAGCCATTTTTGTTATTATTATATATAATAATATGGCAATATGAAAGCATAAAGGTATTGCTTAAGAAAACGTATAAGAAAAAGAAACAAAGAAAGAAAAAGAAAGGATAAGAATAGAATGATACATGGATCACCAGCCATGAGGCTTGATTTTTGCAGTTTGGGTGTCCATGGGTTGAAGTGATGATTGCCATCTTTATCTGCCTGGGGTGGGGAAAAAGCCCACAAAACACAGTCTGATGGGTTAAAATGTGCTAAGGCTCAGGTGGGATCTTCCTGATATGTCATGTGTGTGTGTGTCACAGTGTGTTTCAGTCCTTTGGTGGAAGGCCTCAGAAATGAGTCTGGGTGCACTTTGGGGATATTTGATGGGTTTGGACACCTCTAAGACAAGACAGCTGCCTCTGATGTCAGCACAGTTGAGCCAGTTATGCCCCATCCAACCTTCCCAGGGGGAAAGAGGGGGAGTTTTACACCTGAGGGAGTTGTGTAAGGAAGGACAATTACCATGATGAAAAGCACCAGCCCACCCTTCAGAATTTGCCTCCATTGACCTCAGTCTCTGGCTTGCAGCCTCCAGCTGGAGACAGTCCACTCCTCAGGGCAGAGGTTTGCCACTACACGCTCAAACACTCACCTCCTCCGGGGGGTTCAAACCTGGCCCCAGCAAATGGTCTGTGGCTATGGCCTCCTGCCAGCTAGAGCTGATTTTCAACACATCTGCTGAGAATGGTTTCCTTTGTGGATACATTCTACTTCCCCCAGGCTTGCTTACTTCTCCTTAGACCTCATATATTTGGGCAATAGTGCTGCCTTTATTTTATTGTATCTCAAGTTTCTATCAGGTGGCTTGACACACAGCCCAGGTCCCCTCAGGAAGCATACTCAGGGCGGGGTGGGCTTTGGTGGTCACTGATGAGCAGCTGCTTCTTTGCACAGTTTGCTACAGTGAACAAAAGTCCTTCAGTGATTTTAACAATGTTTAAGCCATTAAGCATAAAATTTCAGCCTCTCCCAGAGGCATAGCTCTAGGATTTTGCCTGGACCTTAAGGGTGCATGCATGGACCTTAAGGGTTCATGAACACTTCCATTGACTTCACTGAGGCTCTAAACAGGTATGAAACCCATGTTGGGTTCTTTGGCAATATCCAGGTATTTAGAAATAACATCACCAAATATCAGGACACCTTTTTTTCTTTTCTTTTCTTGTCTTTTCTGTTATGTGATTAGTTTCTTTTCTACAAAATATGTTTAATACATGGATTTTCTTTGCAAACTTTGTCTGAAATCTGTATCCTCCCAGGAGATAAAAGTTTATAGCATTATTTGTCATATTATGTGTTAGCTACAAACAGTTTAAAATTACAGGCATATTTATTGTAAGTACTGAAGCGATGAATTAGATGTTGCATGTTTCATCTATACTTGTCATGATGCTATAGAGCTTGTTAGCAGCCTAGGATATACAGTGATTTAATGCTGGGCTCACATTCAGTATTCTCTTTCAGGCTTAGGATTTACAATTATCTTGTCAGTGTATTTCAAGATGTCAGAATGCTGACTCCTTGCAAAAAACCCCCAAACTCGCTGAAAAAGGGAATCCACTTAATGACTTAATTAGTATCTGTGTAAGAAGCAATGATATTTTGTAAAGGGAGAGCTTTATTTGTTCTACTGCTCTTACAGCACAAGCAGCAAATTCCCCCCCTGGATAGCTTAGGCAAAATATGTGAATTTGGTCCATGACTTGTGTGCCTACAATACATAAACTTTATGTAGAATTTTCTGAATTATTTTGGTGATCATTTTCACCACCTATTGTAGGGAGGTTAGAAATCTTACATATTCTGTCATTAATTTTGTAAAATACTTTGCTTTTCTTGGCTTTTTTGTTACAGAAAGGATGCTTTCGTATTATAATTTTTGTTTGCATTCGCAAGTTATTAATGTCTCATACATTTTGTAAAACAGATAAGAATATGCAATATGCTTAAAATTAAAACCACATATTTAATTTACTGTCGATTCATATCTCAGTCATTGCCAGCCAACATTACTATTTTAACAACTACCACCCATAAAACCAAAGTATCCCAGCACTGTTCAGGAAAAACACCTCCAAACCTGCAGTTATCACTGAATGCCATAGTTTCTGTGGTGCTTGACTTAGAATATTCAAAAAAAATTTAAAATTATTTTCTCTGGTAGGAGAAAACCTTGATAACTACTAGGGTTTACACTAGATATATGAATGTCATGACTATATGTGTAATCAATGCATGAATACAGGAACGATAGCTGAAAGGGGTAGAATCATGATCTGGAATTCAGAGAGAAGAGGTTTGAAATTTTCACCAGAAGAAAATACTGTGGCTGCTGAAGTGGAATGTGCTTGTGAAGGAAAATTGAAGTAGAAGGAGTGTCACTCAGAAGGTGTCACTCAAATCTGAGAAGGATGCTAGTTGCAGAAAGGGTGATCCAGCCTCATGCCATTTGAACCATAGGTTGAGATGGCATGAGGCTGGATCATGGCTGAGATTGACAGCAGTTTGTCAGGCCCCAGCTTCCTCAATTCACCTCTGATCCCAGTTTTCAGCAACACAGGTGATCACAGGAAGAAACACACAGGATAAGAACCGTGTCTGTGGTGAAAAATAAGACTGTAGGGTTAATAGGAGGAATAGGAACAGAATATTGCAACTACCAAATATCTGTGTCCAGCTCAGCCTTCTCCAACCTAAATCAGACAACAGTCCCACCATCTCTGCGTGTGACTGCATAAAAAACAGAGGCTTGCCCAGACTGCACATGAAATAACTTAGCAGGGAGAAAAGCAAAGTGTGAGAGATCAGGAATGAGCACTGAAGGAGGACTTGTGGGCTTTATACTAATGCATGCATGTGCTGTAATTCACAAACACCTTGATGTGGAAACATTAAGAAACTCGTCCTTCACTTTTGTTGTGGTTTTAATCTGCATTCATATGTCTTATTTGCTGCAATACGTACTGGTGCCATGTCGTACAGGGAGATGAAAGGATGATTTATTAAGCACAGGATAATCATGAAGTTTCTTGGTGTAATCACTTGCTCTGAATTGTTGATATCAGGATCTTTTTACTAAGAGATAATGGCAGGGTTTTTTTCTTTACCTCTTTACTTCTGCACCTTTCTTTCAATTAATTTTACATAAAGGATGCTTCAGGCACTTTACTTCTCACACATCTTACATCCTTCATGATATATTGCGGGGGAGAAAAAAGAGCATTATATAACTTCTGGTGCCCTCTTTTTACACAGCCAAAGCCATACCAGTTCCCCTCTGACACTCAATATTAGCACAACAAGGAGAACAACACTGGAAGAAAACATCAGAGCAGACCACCGTTACAGTGGAAATGTCAGGAGGATGGCTTTTGGTTATAAATGTCAATAATTTCTCTTTTTGGTTTTAATGAAAATTACTTTCTGAGATGTTACAGTGGAAATGTCAGCAGAGGATGGCTTTGAGTTACAAATGTCAATAATTTCTCTTTTTGGTTTTAATGAGAATTACTTTCTGAGAACTCCTTTATCTGCCCACATGCTTGCACTCTTTGCATGGAAAATATGAAAACCTGTACATAAAACTTAAAGTCTGGAGTTTCTCTCCTCCTGCAAAGTTGACAGCAAAAACATCAATTCAGTTTTGTCCTTCAAGTATATGGTCTGTATTTTCTCTTTATGCTTAAGATAGATTGCCATTTAAAGCATCTGAACAAACCCAACTCATTAAATAAAATTATATTTTAAATACTTTTAATCATTTATCACAGAAATAAAAAAGGATAAAATTGTCAGATGTCAATATATATCAGTAGGGTTAAATGTTCATAACATATTTAAGCAAGGAAATGCACTTTTAAAATACAAAATACTTGAATATAAAAAAAAAATTGAAAAATACTTGAAATACTTAAAAATTAAATACACTTTTAACTTTAATGATTATTTTTCATTTTTCCTTATCAGCAATGATGACACATCAAGTAAAAAGTCTCATTTAATTCATATTTTACTCTTGGAGGAACAGGGCTAGACCCTGCCTAAATTTTTATAAAATATAAATGTGGTATTTTTATGACCCATTATAAGGGTATGTGACATGCACAGGAATAAGCTCCCTCAGTGATCATTGCAAATGCCAGACTGTCAACTCTTAGGATCTTATTTGCAAGCACACATAATATATGCGAGGAAGAGAAAGCAAGGGACAAAGAAGGGACACTGTCAGCCCCTATTGTCACATTTGGGCTTATGAGGGTGATGCCTGAAACAGCAGTCCCCCACTTTTTGCTGGAGAAAGCCCCAGGCAGGTGTCAGCCTCCCCTTCCCATTTCCCTCCTCCCAAGGAAAGGATGGTGGCTGTGATCACACCTAGGCTCATTCTGGGTAAACCAGAAAAGATTTTTTAGATTTTGCGTGTTGAGGTGATCACAGCCCTCTGCCCTCTGCAAGCCCTGGTAAGGAAGGCACATCTCCTGAGGAATCAGGCCTACTTTTGGGTTGAAGAGGGGAAAGACACGCTTGCTTGCAGGGAAAGAAGAGGAGCAAGCACAATGATTTTGTCTTGTGTCATTTTTTTTATCCTGGCTATATATACAATGTTTTCAGGTAATATCTCTGCGTAGGCCGTGAAGAGCAGTAACCACATCTGTCAAAGGGAGGTCTTGAGGTCAAAGGAATTTTTTCTCTGTTATGGGAACATAATTTTCAATTATGTTTTTGTCTCTAACACATTCTTTCAGAATCTTACACTGATAGGTGACAGTTACTTCACTAAATTAAGGGAAGTGGTTAATGGAGGGATCTTCTAGGAAGTCTACAGAGGACCTTCAAAGGCAGATGATTAAGTGCACTTGAAATAAGCTTACAGAAGCGAATAGGATAAATAGTATGGTTATTATGAAAAAATGCAAATATGGTGCTTTGGTGCTTCAAACACCAGGACAACGTGGATTAACTTTAATTTTAACAATTTTTGGGCTAAGCTTCAAAAGGACAATACAATACCAAAAGAACCATGCCACTCTTTTTCCTACTGCATTTAGACAAAGTGCTGGATTCACCACCTCTGCTAACAATCCTCTTCCTGTGAAATATAAAATATGAATACTGGCCTTGGGTCAAATATGAGTAACTCATATCTACAGTATTATGTAACTAGAGATGTACTTAATATTCTGAATATCCTCATCTGTTCATGCAAAAATTGCAAAAAGTCTGGATTAGATGAAGGAATGTTCCCAAAGTGTCCTCAAGACTGGTAGCAAACACCAACAAGCTTTACTTTCTGCTGCTTAAGGTTGTGTATCAAAAATGTAGAAACATGTAAGTTACTTTCTTGAAGGTTAAATCCTCTTGATCGTTGGATTACAGTACTTTAGTACAGAGCAATCAATTAAAAAATCTAATTAGGAGGGGATCAATTTCTAATATTATCCTAACTGAAATATTTTTATTTGAAAAATAAATGTCTTGTTCTTTTACAAATTAATCTTGAAAACATCTAGCTTTAAATCTTTGCTTTAATCATGGAACATTTGGCAAAGAAAGAGAATTATGTAGGTTTTTACGTAAGTGTATAATACCTAGACCATTTTATGACAGTGGTATAATAGAGACTAAATTGTGATTTTGTTTTAAACAGCTCATTTTCAGCTACCAACAGGATGTTCTGAAAACTGTACAGAATGACAAAGAAAAGTTCTTTACGTCACTCCTTCTGTGATTCACATGAATAGAGAGGCTTTTTTGTGAGGACAAAGCTCAGGTAGACTGACTCAGTTTAGCTCTGCAGGAAACCATGCACTCAGTTTGATTAACAACAGTAAAAAATCTCAGGCTAGTTAAACTAGAAACTTATATTTCTTTCCCCCAGAAAGCAGAAGGGCAATTTTGTCTCAAGCAAATATGTAACTTAAATTTATAACTCCAGCAGAATTTCACATACTGTAAAAACTCTAGACAGCTAATGAAGACAGGAAACAAATTAAACAGAGTTGATTTAAGGACCAACTTTAGACAGAATAATAAACCAGGGGAAAAAAAGCCTGCACAAAATAGGGTGCTATATGAATTATATTATAATTATTACATATTATATTAATTTTATGTAAACTATTTGTACTCAATATATGGATAATAATTCAGGGGGGTTTTTTTTGTGAAATATGTTCACCTGGAGATAGCAGGCTGTCAAAACTTAACAAAAAATCTGAGGCACTTCACTTTTGCTGCTTGATTCCAAACAACCAAGATTTGAAATTAGCAAAAGGGAGTACTTGGATGTTTAAGGAAACACATGGAAATTTTTTTCTTTAATCCTGCTGTTTGTTTTGAATCTTATGTTCAAGTGAAACTAAAGTTTAAGATTTCAACTTCTACAATTCTCTGTTATCTTTCAGAGATCGTACTAGATCTCTGAAGGGGGGAACTTGAAGTCAGCACCAGAATTATCTCTGGCATAAAGCTGTGTTTTATTTATATCACAGCAATCAAAAATTTATACAGTTTGAAATATGATAATAAGAAAAAAAGAGGATGAGTAAAATGGGACCCATCAACGGTTTCAATTTCAGTTTCCTTTACTTATGTATTTGGTATCTTGTGATTACTACTTATATAGTAACTAATAACATACTAATAATTCTGGATCTGGCAAGAGGTTTTCTTGAAAAGAGGATCCTCTGAGAACTTGATCCCCTATTGCACAGTTTGGTATTCAGCCTAGTAGGATTGCAAGATGCTGAGTCAAAGTGGTAGCACCTTCCAGGTACTCCACATACCTGCAAGGGATGTGCAAGGTGTGGGGCATGTGGAAGATTTCCAGCTTCTGCTTTTTCTTTTCCCTGTTCTGCTTTCATTCCTCAAAGATGACCTTGGAAAGACAAGGAATAATTTCTGAGACTGTTTAAGAAGAATGTTCTCTATTTTTTGTTCCAGGTTATAATTTTGGCCGTGGTTCACATGTGATGATGTAATGTAGCACAATTTTCTGTAATACCCTGTTTCTGAAGTGAAGTTGTCAAATTTCCCCATTATATTAGTTTTAGAAGTGGTATGGATTCTCGTTACTTCTCCTTGTTACTGGGAAAACTAGGCTTTTTCTTTTGCTTTCACTGTTTCTGGGAGTTATGTTGGGTTTTTAGTTTTCTTTTTGATAAAAGACAAGTTTCTGAAGATTTTTTCTATCCCTGTGCAGTATTAAATGTCTCTAGAATTATTAAAGCTGTGACTGCCATTGACCCCTTGGTTTAAATTGGTTGTACTCACTACTCTAGGGCTCTCATTAGTTGGATGTTGTATTACACTTTTTTTCTTAATTTGCCATTTGTGGCAGGCTGCATATCTGAGTCTAATTTGGAGGATTTAAGAGCTCTCTTTACCAGAGATTTTTCAATATATGCTCAGTATCATACTAGCACAGTCCATCTGTATAGGACATTGATCCCATGGCAGACGTGAATTATATCTAAAATAAAACTGAAACTGTTTCCCTCAGGAATGATGAATTCACAGGTATTCTTTTACTTCACTAATTTTTTCTACCTACTGATAGCAGAATAATAGGATATGAGATATCTGAGTGAACAGAACACAAAACCAAAACATTTCTTAGTTGCAAGGAAGTATGAAGCAATCCCTAGAGTGACAACAGTGACGTGTCTTCAGATTTTTACTGTCTGTGGCCAAAATCAGAGTTGGGTCCATGCATCTAGTGGGTATATGCTGGCTGGACACCAGGCACCCACCAAAGCCTCTATCACTTCTGTCCACAACTCAACAGTGGGGAGAAAACATAATGAAGGGTTCGTGGCTTGAGATAAGGACTGGGATATAACACTCACCAAACAGCATCATAGGCAAAACAGACTCAAAGTGGGGACGTTAGTTGAATTTATTACTGACAATATGAGAAAAATGAGGAATAAAAACAGATCTTAAAAACACCTCTCCCTCTCCCTCCCTCCCAGTTCTACCTCCCTCCTGCCAGCAGCAAAGGGAGACAGGGAGTGCAGGTTATGATCTGTTCATCATCCATTTTTTCTCCCACTGCTCAGGAAGAGGAATCCTTCCCCAGCAGTGGGAGAATCCTGCTCCAGCGTGAGGTCCCTCCCAAAGGAGACAGTCCTCCATGAACTTCTCCAGTGTGAGTCCATTCTAGAGGCAGCAGTCCTCCACAGGCTGCTGGAATGTGGGTCACTCATGGAGTGCAGTCCTCCAGGCACAGCCTACTCCAACGTGAGTTCCCCATGGGGTCACTAGTCCTACCAGGAAACCTGCTCCAGTGTGGGCTTATCTCACTACAGGTCCACAGGTCCCTGATACGAGGCTCTCCTGCATGGGTTTTCCATGGGTTCATAGCCTCCTCTCAGGCATCCACAGGCTCCGGAGTGGATCTCCTCCACAGGGAGGTGGATCTCTGCATCCCTGTGCTCCTCCATGGGCTGCAGGGGCACAGATGTCTCTCCATGGTCTTTACCACAGGCTGCAGGGGAGCCTCTGCTCTGTCACCTGGAACACCTCCTTCCACTCCATCTCCATTGACTTTGGTGTCAGCAAAGTTGTTCTTCTCACATATTCTCACCCTGCTCTGGCCAGAATTTCATCTGCACAGTAACCTTTTTATTTCCTTAAATATGTTATCAGAGAGGTGTTGCCACCATTTCTGATTGGCCCAGCGTTGGCCAGTGGCATGTCTGTCTTGGAGCTGCCTTGGACATTGGCCCTGCTGGACATGGAATAAACTTTGAGTATCTTTTTACAGTAGACACTTCTGTAGGCTCCCGCTACCAAAACCTGGCCATGCAAACCCAACACAATTCAAAAAGAGTCTTCTGAGTAAAGTTTTCAGCTGTCAACAAACAGATTTTTGTGTATTTGAAGTAGTCCCAAGTTACAACCAAATTGTTTAGGATAACTGGAGACCCATTCAGATGATTACATAAGCATGAGCAGCCCACAAGTATTATGGTGGAAGAAGAATTCTTTTACCACTGGTTTCCTAAAGAGATATCTGCCCTCATACCTGTGGTACATCTGCTACATTTTTTATTAGACTGGAAGGCAAGGACGTCTCAGTTTTGCATATAAGACCTTTAGAGCCATTATGGTTAAATTGGTACTGTCCAGCGTTGTGCTGTTGGCATTCTGATGAGGCAGCTTTAAGAAATTTAACATCTCACCCCTATTGAGAAGGTGATGAGATGAACCTACTATCTTTCTGTGTAGTCAAGGTAGCACATTTGTGCTAGCAGTAATTCAGTTTGTGAAAAAGCTGAGATGGAGGTTTAAAGGAGAGGGAGGTGAGACTACAATGCAAGCAGAAACTGTGTTGACCTGCATGTTATTATAATCTCAGCAAAGGATATCAATACCCTATGGTCACGGGTTAGTTGTTATCTGTTTGTCTTCAATAAAGCCTTCTTTTGATTGTAACATAACACTGCTGGGGGTCTTGTGTAGTTTTGTGTGAATACACTGACCTGGAAAGAGAGAATTGCAGGTCTGGATGCCTTCTGTTGTTCATGAGTACAGTCTTGTGACTCTTAGTGCCCAACAATCTCTGCACAAATGAACACTCAATTTGATCTGCTTGGAAATCAGAATTAGCTCAGCCAGTTAAAGGATGGCTCTAACATTTTCATCCATGGTCACAGGGTAGATCCCTGTATGATCCATTTGCTTTAGAGTTGTAGTCCATGATCCTTGTGGGTCCCTTCCAACTCAGAACATTCTGTGATTCCATGAAAACTGTTGGAAGTCTGATGACTGCAGGGAAAGAGACATCCAAGCTAGCTTGGTATGTCCTGTAGTAGAGAAGCTATGTGGGAGGGGCAATATGTCTGAGGCAGTAAACACTAAGAGAAAGAGATTATGATATGCAGCATTACTCTGCTCAGAGGCAGGTGTTCTGCTTCAAGACTTGACATATTATGTCCCCATAGCACTGTAATGTAATGTAATTCTACAATTATATTAGCTTCCTGATGGAGGAAAATGAAGCATAAAGATTGTGTAATTTTCCCCAGGCAAGCCAGTGCCAAAGCTAGAAGCACCATAATAATAGACAATGGAATTGTAAGAATTCTAGGAATATCACAATTTGAATTGTCCACTGTACTTCAGGATGACGAAATCATTAGATGGTGACACTATAGCAAGATATAGCAATGTGAGCTCTATGGCTGTTGTCCTGCAGCTCCTAGGGCTGTCCAGGCAGTGGTGCAGGAGGATGGCTGAAGCAGTGTCTTGAACCCTTGCAATTTGTGCTGTTTCCCTCCCCCTGCCGATGCTGAAGCGGGTCCAGGTGCTTGCACATGTGAGTGCTGGTGGATCCCACTTTACAGATGGGGGAAGGAGGCAGCTAAACAAGGAATATTGGAATTGGTGGAGATTTTAGCACCATTTTGCTCTCTGATGGTTTCCACCCAAAAGCAAGTCCCTCAGGGGTCAGTACAGGCACCCACAAAATCAAATTGTTGTGGTAACTAGAATGAGAAAAGACTGAACAAAATGCAACTTCATTTATTGCCAGCCCTCTCCTACCCACTGACCCCTTGTGAGGGGAATTATAATGGCTCAGCTGACACATGTCTACTTTTAGGTTCTGGTCTGGTAAATTTTCAAGCAGCATTGTTTCTTAACTGAATCAAGCTCAGGTAGGCCAGAACTGTCACTCTTGCTGTCACTGGCCAAAGCACAGTGTCAGACGTGCAACAAGTAGAGAATGTGGTGAGATGTATGGGACCAAGAAGCCTGCTAGGGATCTGTGTTCCTTGATATCTAAAATATGATCTAACACTGTCCTAGTCATCAGGAAGGGTCAGAAGAAAATGCTCAGAGGCATGATAGGAAGAAGGAATAAAGAAAATAAGGGAGTGAAAATTTTTAAGAAAATATTGGGGGATTTCATACCTCAGTTTCAGTCTCAAACCAGCACTTCATATATCCCCAAGACTCTGTGGCCCATTACACAATTTCCAAGCATATTTCTATTTCTCTTGTACTTCCACCTTCCTCAGTGCTGACAATAAAAATATTGTAGTGCTACTACAAAGCATCATGTAATAATGAGATATGTATAGTTGTGGTTGTCAGAGCTCCACATTCAATCCAATCAAGGAAAAAGTCTTTCTAAGGGAAAAAATTCTGAGCAAATTCCTTGTCCCTCATTTTTCACTGTCACCCTTTATGAAAGCCAGAACACTTATTGTTTAAGACATCAGTAAAGGCCATTTTCTCCTTGGACAGTAATTAAAAGAAGCAAAACAGAAGACCTCTCTTTCTGATGCCATCTCGTATTACTCTTTTGTGATGATACAAACCTGAGTGCCAGTGCTTGGTTTAAAAGACAGAACACAATTGTCCACAGGCCATTGCAGTTTTGATGGTCCTGTGAGGATCATTGCTTCAGATGTGTATTATTAACTGGCATCCTGTCATCTTCCCTGACCTTTCTCATGGGGATAGCACCCACTGCACATGGCTGAGCAGTTGGCTGTCATTATTCCCACACTCCAAAACTTGGTACCAAACTCAGCTGGCGACTTAATAAGATGTTTTGAAAGAAAGAGTTCTTTGTCATATGTAATAAAGAGTGTTTCTACTGCCAGTACAAAGTCAGAGGTTTAAAAGACTTTACCAGAAAGGAAAGAATAATCATTTCCCTGATATGAGATCTGAAATGTTGGTTGTTAGTTCTCTGGATTTCAAGTATGTTTTTAAAACTCCATAGTATCTTTAGCAACAACAGGGATTAATTACCATGCTCACTTTCCTTTATACCTTCTTAAAATATATTTATATTGTTTATAATTAAATTAAGGCCTGATTCCACCTTTTCTTTTTTTTTTCTGTTGAATAACCTTCAAAGCTATATCTGATATTATATAAATCAAAGGCCCAGTTCTTGGAATTAAGAAGTAATTGATGGGGGAAATCATGAAGAAGTTTTTTTTCAGAGCTTAATCCTGTATATGTAGGTTTTACAATTTTACAATGAAAAATTCCTTTAAGTTCAAGGAAGTTCTTCTGCTTGCTGTGCCCTGTCACTTTCAGACAAACTTAAAGGCATTTATTCCAAAAATATTGGTCAGAAGAATACAATGCATCCATATATTACCTCAGAAGATCTGACTTTCCTGTGCAAAGGGGTTATCAATACCACAAGAGAATACTCTGAGGCTGTCCTTCACTTTACTTGAAGAGTTTAATTTGCAGACATACTTGCCAAGCTCTCATCACAAAAACCACGACAATGTTGCCAAAATTATCTTAAAAGAAATGGAAGAAAGTGGTAAACAGAGAAACTATAGAAAAAGTAATTTTTGCTGAGATCTGGAGCAGAAATGAGAACACTGCAGTGTGATTCAAATACACAATAACCTCATGAAACACAGATAATCTCATGACACAGAATGAAACACATGAAACTCAGGTAATAATCCCATGATACAGAATAATCTCATTAAAATACAGCATCTGTGATATAAAACATAAATGTTTCTAGAACATGACTTCAGTTTAGTTTGTATTCCCCACCAGTCTTATATAGCTGAGATATTCAGCAGTGCAAAGCTGAAAGAAAAGAATTAAACCTGTATATATTATGCCTCCTTTAGTGATTAACGTTATCAATTATTGTCTTCAGCACTCAGATTCCTAACATATTATTAGTCATGAATGAAATTATAACACACATTTATTTTAATGGTTACATATTTTGTTTCAACCTCTAAAATACATACAGTTTTCATTTTACTTTGTGTTCAGCAGTGACACAATACTGAGGCATGCAGTCAGTTCCTCACTACTTACCAAATATTGATATTACTCAATGAATCTAACTATTTAATTTTTGTTTAGCACCAGCTGTTGCTGTTTTCTAAGAACTTGTCTTTAAGCTTAGATGCTCAAGCCATGAGCGGGAATGCTGTTTGTTTGAGAGACAAGCTTGTTGAGGAGCTGTTGATTTCAGAACACACTGTAAGTGAATTTGCATAGACAAATTAAATGACCCATATCAACTTCTAGTGCTAACAAATACTATTTGTGAGTAGTGACACAATGCATATTTCTACCCCTTAAGCATTAATGAAGCTACACAAGTAAATTAAGTTATGCCATTCTATCTTCATAAATTGCTGATTCAATAAATCACACTTGATAAACAGCTGAGTAATTACAGGATGATGCTTGAAGCAAGAGAGGCCTCATTTGCATATTAACAGGCATTTATTGCAATAATTTCTGTCCTAGACTAGTGAATGTTAGATGTGATTAATCCTGTGAGCACTGCAGCTTGACTTCACAAGGGCTGCAGTCTGTGTGCGCTCCACAACAGCAGCAAGAAGGCACACGGGTCTAATTAGCACCAGGAAATTGCCCAGGTACAGACACCTTGGAGAATATTTATTTGCAACGTCTTGTCCCACAAAAGGTCTTGTGAAACAGTCTCAAAAGACTGGAAGAAAGGGAAAAACAGCACAGGAAATCTTTTAAGCACAAGTAAGGCAGAGTTCCTACTTCTGAAATGCCCAAATAAGTACAGAAAGAAGAAAAAAAAGCTTTCCACACAGGTTCAAGGAAAGTTTTATTTAATTTGCAAAATTCTTGCAGTGAATGAGCTTTTTTACCTGAGCAACTGAATGAGCTTTTTACCAGAGGATTTTGCTCATCTTGTTTGTTCGTACTGAAGGGAACAGAAAACTCGATGAAATTTATCACTCACTTGGTGAATCTGTGGGCATTACATATCTAATTCACCTTAGTGAAAGTCAGTTTGCTCTCTAATGATTTTCTGTTCTTCATTTGTACTTAAAATTTTTTAGGAAGAAAATTCAACTTTTACCTAACCAATTTAACTCTACACCCTTTGTGCCAATAAAGAATCATTCAAGGGACAGCAAGATACAAGAAAGAGGTAGAAATGTGTATGAATGGAACATGGAAGCTGACTTGACTTGTGGGCCAAAATGATTAGACGTTACTCAACTTCTTCATAAAGATAATGCAGATGAACTAAAACACATTGTTCTCTGAGCTGGTTACAAAGCAATGTCCTGTTTAATTTCCAGCATATTGAGTCTCCCACATTAGTAAAAAATAAACTAATGGGGTTTACTGAGCAACAAGGCATAGTTTGCAAAACAGCTAGCAGAAGAATGTTAGCCTGGCATTATTCTTTATGATCTTTAAGATAGAAAAAATGCATAGTGTATACACCTTTCATATGTTTATTGTTTTTTTCCTCATCCAATTAAAGAAGTGCAGTAAAAGACAACATTTTTTTTCCTGTAAATGCATTAACAACAGATGGAGAATTGAGAAGAATCTCCATCCTTTATTGGGTTGGGGGGAAACACAGTGACAAAAGATGTTGTGGTAATGTGGAGGTTGGCCTCTTCTCCCAAGTAGCAAGAGGTAAGACCAGAAAATGGCCTCAAATTGCACAGGGGAAGGTTTAGATTTGCATTAGGAAAAATTACTTCACAGTCAGGCTTGCCCAGGGAAGTGATTGAGTAACCGACCTTGGAGGTATTTTAAAGATGTGTAGATGTGGTGCTTATGAACATGGTTTAATGGTGGGTCAGTGTTGGGTTAATGCTTGGGCTCAATGATCTTAGAGGTCTTTTCCAACTTAAATGATTCTATGATTCTAATTTTACTTTAATTCTGCTCTGATTTTATTATGTCTCCATGTGTCTTGGGAGGTCCGCCTTTCTAAGGAGAGCCACCTTTCCACGTGTCTGCTGTGATCAGGATGGTAGGGGGATCCAGAAAGATTTCCCTTCCTTTTCTTTCACATGATGTGATTAATCAGATTTTTCTCACTACAGTTATTAATTACTACAGTAAACTGCCCAAAGAGGTATGAGATGAATCTACATTAGACCTGTAAATTGTTTTCTGGTCTTAACATCCTTCTTGAGCAAAAGACAAAAAAAGAGCTTCATTTTCATTGACTCAGTGGTTCCCCTATCTGTTCATCACTAGAGCACATACTTAGACATCTCCAGGCTGGAAAAGCAATGTGATTCAGACAACCTGTGGGAGCTCCTCTGCCTCCTCCTCTCCTCGAGAGTTTGGTGCTCCTGCAATGCAATATGCAACCTGATTAGGGGCTGCCTTCAGTTAGACAATGAGGATGTCAGGAAGAAAGGTGTATCAAACCTCTCTCCTTCCTCTGAGGCATCACTGCCACAGGGACAAAGCCTCTGCCCCACTGAGTCCTGAGCAATCACACTGGTGTACTGAAGTTAGTTGTGAAGAACTGTCCCCATCTAAAAAGGATGTGGAGACTCCTTCCTAAATAGGTGTCTCATTTTATTTCAGTGTTACTTAATTCTTCCCTGTTCTGATGGAAAGACATTATTCTGTAATAAAAAGTTAGGGTGCAAAATCAGAGTTCCTCCTAATGAGGGTGAGGTGTTATATCCTATCAATTCCTAAGCTATAATGCAATTTCTGGTACTGTCAATGCAAGCTCTTTTCATCTTTATCCCAAAAAATCCAAGCTTATTCATTTGCTAGAAAAAGGTGCCTTTTGCATAGGGCTTTTCTCTCTTCCAAGTGGTAATAATGCAATACATTCTATAACAGAGAACAGGGCAAATCAACTTGGGACCTAATTACCTCAAGAAAGCAAAACTCCCTTACAGAGCAAACAATCTTACTAGTATACCTAACTCAAGCATATAACAAATTGGTTTTGCCTGGTTTTTTGTGGGCTTTTTTTGTTTGGGAGTTAGGGGGGAACTAAGTGGGGCGGGGAACAGAGGTTTAATATTTTGGCTTTGATAGCAAAGATCTAAATGGTTAGCAGCCTCTCTACTTTACAATCACATTAATAGTCATCAGAGGCAGCTGAGTTGGGAATATCTTGATAAATATAAATAAGACAGAAACAGAAGAAGAAAAAGAATTAAAGAGCATTGCTGTTTGAGACAACACCCCACATTTTTCCAGGTGTATCACTCTGCTTAAGAAGATGTTCCTCAGAATGCACCAGAGATATTGGCAGAAACAGAATGAGAAATTATGCCTTTTGCACTATTAATAGTATCAAATAATGTTAATTTTCTAATGGCTAAAGTGAGTCCTGTGGTACTCAGTATTTATATTTCACATTAAATCTTTTGTTTTCTTATGGACTCAGAGTCACATATCACAAAGTCCTTGAGCACTGGGGCTCATATTTAGCTTTTTTCATTACCTGAAAGATGTATAAAACCCACATTTGATGAGACAGCTTTATTTCATTCTGACCATTCATCTTAGAGCACATTGTAAGATGACTAGACAAATGGCAACATTATTTATTTATTGGTTTATTTATTCTCTCATGTAGCACTAAGACAGAAATACAAATGCAAAAGTAGATGCTAAACAACATCAGAAAGATTTCTGATGGTCCCCAAACAACACAGACTGGTGAGTAAAATATAGACAACCAGAAAAATTGTGGAAAAGTCAAGAACTGAGTATTAATCAAACTGTAATGGACTATTGCTGTCACTGGATTACTTTCCCTAACGAAGCTGATTCCACAGAGAATGCCAAGAGGAAAAAAGCTTCATGTATTCTCTTATATCATGGAGAGGTCTAGCGTTTCTAACCCACAGACATCCAAAGATAAACATTTACAAAGATAGATAAAACCCTTTTCCTTCAGGAAATAGACAGAAGTTCAAGGAGTTCAGATAGTCTAAGTCACATTTGTTTGTAGCTTACAGAGTGTCTATTTTATTCCTTCTTTTTAAATATAAGCAATGAAGCTTCAAGGGGAGAATTTGCTTCTACCAGAAAAAAGGACCTCCAGAAAATGAACAGAGTTCTTTTTTTCTACTTATTACCAAGACTTCAAAAATACAGTTGAGTGTTAGATTTCTCTTAAACTCTATTTTCTTTGCTTCTTTTTTTTTTGCCGCTATCAAAAGTAACTAGGTGAAAGCAATTCTATCACAGATGTAACCAAAGGAGAAGATTAAGTGTTCACATCAATTGAAACAATTTTGTGGTGCTTCAGTCCCAATAAATATAGGAACTGCACAGCCTAGCTTCTTGAAATACTTGTGACAAAAGGGAAATACAGAAAAATTACATTAAATTGAGTTTGGTGCATACAATTTTTTACTTCTTCAAATTACTTCTAATGGTTTTTACTCAACAATTATTTATATATTAAAATGCAATAAATTACTGTGTCACTGCAGATACTCTGTCCTATGGTTGAGGATGTTGAACTGGGTTTCATGGTATCATGAATTCCTGAATTGCATGACACAGTTTATTACAGACTTCATGCTGTTTCATGAATTGCATAATAGTTTAAAGCAAAGTTTCCTTTTTTTTTATGATTTATCCCTTGAGATCCATATTTGAGTCTTTGTCAGATCAAGATGAACTGAAAACCTATATAAAATATAGTTGTCCCAAATCACAGTCAGGGAAAACATTTACTGCTTCTTCATACCTTTCCAGGTTATAAAATTTAATAAGGCCATGTTGTTGCCATCTGCATCAATTCGCCTTTACACCAGGAACTTTCTGCAAAAAGTGTTTCTGTAAGTAAGATATAAATGTATGTATAAGAAATAGACTTAAGCAACAGAGGGGAGGAGTTTGATGCAGCAGGGTGGACATGAGACGGACCAGTTCCATTTGTAGTTTATCAGCTTTTGGAGGGGGCAGTGTCTGTGGCATTGAAATGAGCAAAATGTGTGGTCCCTGTGTGTCGGAGGAGAACGCATTTCTTCCCGTTACCATTTGTGCCTGATGAGCTGCCCACAGGGATTTGGCAGCAGCCACCCAGCCCCCTGCACAGCACCAGGGACCAGGCAGCCACCACTCTGAATGCAGGGCTGGGATGGACAGCTGGAGCCTTGGTGCAACTGTGTGAAAATTAAGGATGTACTAGGAAAATATGTAGCAAGGTTCTCCTCAAACTGGTTGCTGTGATGAAATCTTTCTTTTATGTTAGGGAGCAGAGGCAGGATGGCTGCTTTTCTGACATTATTTATTCTGCTGATGCAAACCTAATGTTCTGGACCAGAACATCACCTTGCCATCACCTGCTTCCTGCTGACTCCAGACTTTTTCATTTAGCAATATTCTCAAGTTCACAATTAATATATGCTCACATATTAATTTCCATTGTTGAACCTAAACTGCATTTCCCCACCCACCTGGGCTGAAGCTGCCAGTTTTTCTATCTTTATTCTTGTTCTATTCCTCTTTTATGAATGTCAAGTCAATGGCAAATCTTGCAATACTCTTCCTTTCTCCCAGCTTTTGCAAAACTGCATTCAGCATCATTACTGACTTTGGACTCTGCTGGGTAACTTGCCAATGGACTCACCACAGTTTCCTGACTGCCTCTTCATCACTACCAGCCTAACAGATGGGGACTCACCACATCAGATAGGTCTATCTGCCAAATACTTCCCAGAGGGGATTCCTTCTCCTTGTAGCAGTGTTACATCTTTACTTCTGTGTTTGAATAAGTACTTTCAAGTCCTCCAGAAAACTGTTTTGATTTTGTTCAGTTTAAAGACATCAGAAGTAATTTGATGAACACATTTAAGAAGCAATAGTACCCTTCAGTCTTTGGATTAGTTCCTATTTCATACTCCTGGCTTTTGGGAGACAGAGAGACATTAGTATGATTAAGGTCTATACCCACATACTTTTACCTGAGTTTATCTCCTTACATTTTGTTTCTGGTAATGCATAAATTAATGGCAATGCATGTATCTCTTAATTTTAATAAGATGTTAAAGTAGATAAAATATCACTTTAAAATGTCATTAAACAAAAAATTAACATTTTAATAAGTGCAGCCAGTGATGTACCTTGTTGTGAGCTGGTCCAGAGTTTCTATTGCTCTGATATCTCCAGCTATTAACATTACAACCCTGTCTTAAGCAGCCTGATATTTTCTGGTGGCAGAGGCCTAATGCCAGATACCTTGTTTCAGTTTGCATACAATAAAATATTGCATAGTTTAGCATAATTGAGACAAAGCGAGATTGTGTGCTTGAAAATGTAGATAATTTTTGTTGTTGTTTATATATATATATATTTATATAATTCTTAAGAAAAATCATTACAACAAGCATTTCTGAAAGATAGGTGTGGAGTGGAAAAGGGGAAGACTTCACTATTTCTAACAGACTTCAGAGGATTAACTCCTAAGTGCATTATCTCACTCACTAAACATCTCTTTCCCATGACATTATGAAAATTAAATTTGCCTAATTTATAGGTATACTCCAGATGCTTTGTTTGGTGCTGGTTTTTTTTAAGATTTGTGACACAAACTAAGTGCTATGAAAAGGATTTAGCAGCAATCAGTGCCTTACACACACTTTGGTGAAGAAAATATAGTGACAAGTGGAACTCAAAACCAGGGAAACTATATTTGATTTGATTTATCCATCCCTCATTTCTGAGATGGAGCTATGTCTGTGAGAAAAACAGAGCTGGAGACCTTTAAACAGCAGTCTGGAAGTACCACTAGTTGTCACTTGTGGTGAAAAAGTTTGTGCTGTTAAGGATGACCACAATACTGCAAATTAAATCTTGGTGGTGAAGAACATTGTTTCCTACCTTACAAGGCAGGCATTAAAGGTTTTCATGAAATCTCTCTCCCAGCCAAAGAAAACATAATGATCCTGTAAGTCCCAAGGGCTCTCTACCTATCTCTGAGTGGGGAAGAACAACAGACAAATATATGATATTTCTTTAGATTGAAGTGATAAGTGGGAAAATGAAGTTTGTGTGGCTTGAAAATAACGGAAAGAAAGTCTTGGTGTAAGAAGAGTTAGAGGCCTTAGGGAGGCATTTAAAAAGAATTACATTTCCAGGGCCATCCAACTTAATTAATCTTTCAAGCATGGAGGATTTTAAAGAGCTTCAGGTGCAGCTATAACAAAGTTTATGCAGAACTAATGATCTCCTGTAGAAACTCTCTCTATATGGAGTAAGGTATACACAACAGAGCACCATACAGCTTTACTCCTCTGGGAAATTAAACACTGTAATTGTACAATGTGAATAGTTTATCAGTATCTCAAAACACTCTTGTACTGAGATCAGGTTGAATAAGTACAATACTAAGATTCTTATGTTTCTTACATTACCCTTGAATTCATTTGCCACCAATTTTGTGTTGTTTTTGCAATTTTATTTTCCCCTTCTTTACAACAGTGAGAGATCTGGCTACTGAAAACTGATTGTGGATCTCACATACTATGAGTTCATACAGTGTTTTTTATAGTGGAACTCACTTTGTTCATGTTTCAGACACAATCAATATGTAAATGTAGTATATTAATGTAATGTTATGCCATTTCTTTCCCTCAAATAAATTAATATATTTTTATGAAGAGTCTGTTCCTTCTGCTTGGCTCTACTCATAAATTTTAGTATGACATATGATGATAAGATGTAGAGATTTATGTGAAATAACTCAGTGCTTTCAGTCTATTTACAATGCAAAGTTTGAGTAGCATAAACACAGCTATAGGTAACCTAACAGATCCTCCCCTCCGACAGGGAGGATGGGGAGTAATGGAGTCATTATTCTCATCACTGAAGCTGATCTCCTTACATTCTAAACTACGTTTCTTATGGACAAGACAAATATGTGGATTTTTCAGTGCTCTTCCTTGGGAACACAGTGGTAAAAAATATTTTTTTAATATAATTATTAAAAAAAATTTTTTTGACAGGTGAAAGCTGGCAGAGACAGTGCAGAAGGGGCGAGAAAGACCACTTAGCAACAGCATGGTGAACTAAAACACCTTTGCTAGCTTGCTGCAAAAGCTTTTCTTCTCTGAAAAAGCTGCAGCAAATTTTAGGGTTATTAGAAAGGACCTACTTCTCTACTGCTTTGGTGAACCTGAATGCCATGCAAAAAAGTGCAATTTGTTTTACAAGCCTGAGTATTTTTCCAGTCAGTGCAGAAAGAGCGTTTTAGTGCTGTAAAAAGCCTAGATTAATTTTTCCTGTCCTGTCAGACTCTTTACTCCTTGAATCGTGCTGTCTGATCTGGCATTCTCCATAGCTACAAAACTTTTTTTCTAAGGAGTAAATAAAAGACTTTTGTCTCACTTCTTAAAGGACCAGAAGTCTTCTTTTAAACTATTTTTTTAAACTCTTCTTACCCTGCAGCCTGCTGAGTAACATATAAATTTTAAACATTTCACAAACAACTCACAACCTTTCAAAATTATCTTGTAAAAGCCTGACCTTTTTTAGCTGTTGACTTTACAAACATTGTTCTTTAGGTTGGTGGCAAATCTACTAAAGGGTTTCATTCCAAGAACTGATAATAGAGTTTCTTGCTACTATTCACGTCTTCCCTAAGGATTTTCAAAGAAAAAGGATTGAGTATTACATTTTCATAAGCATGTCCTGTCTTTATTCAGCGTACAAGATGTTCTGTCTTTCTGCATGATAACTTATCTTTCCAGAAAAGAACAGCATGGTAGTCATGGCAGATGTTACTGGCATGATATTCAGCCCTGGGAAAATTTGCAGTTTTGTCATATACATGACAAAAATTCATGATGACTGCTTGTCTTTTTGAAAGTTTAGATAAACAACAATAATTGTGGTAATAAATATTTAAAGTAACTTTTGAAAGTGTGAGTCTGCACATGGGAGGAAATAGGAAAATATAAAGGAAAAGCCGACACCAATAGAGAATGTCAAGTTTGTTTTACTAGAACTTCCACATAGGAATTTTTGCAATGCTTTTAGAGGCATTTATAGTAGGGAAATCTGCCAAATTTTGGATTTTGATCCAGAAAATGTTGGAACTCGTTGGTATGATCTGTTTCTTTTGGAGAGTATCCATCTTTTGTTTTTCCTTCAGCAAGCTGTTTACTTTTTTGCCATCTCAGAGCTCCATTCACCTACTACATCTTAGACAGCGTGTAGGCAAATTTGCCTGTTTAGAACTACTTTTCGGGAATGCAACAGGCTATTGTTGAAATGTTCATTCATTGCAGGATGGGACTGATCAAGCCATATTTCTGAGCTGCCTCAAGTCACAAAAAGCAGGACATTTTCCCGCTGCCCACAGCATTACACAGCCCACCTCTTTAGCTCCTTCCTGTCACCAAACTGAAGTGGGATGGCAATGCTTGCCACCATTATTATTCTTGTGCAAAAGCGAGCAGTGGCCAATTGCACATGGAGCCTTAGCATGCTGTACTGCCAGGTTTGTTTTCCTAAATTGTGATCTCTTCCAGGATCTCTTCCAGGCTGGAAGGAGCCGAAGGCATCATTATTGTGAGTTTGGCAACCCTGACAAAGAGGTTGCTAAGTCTGCATTAGGGGATGAAATGAGAGCTCTTTAGTGTGATCTTTAGTGTGATCCTAAGGAGGCAGACAAGGGTTGTGGTAAAAGTAAAAATTAAACCGAAAATTGTTTCTTGATTTTGGGTGGGGCTTTTTATCATGGAAAAAGAAGGAGAGAAAGAGCAGGCATTGTCAGAGGAGTTGACTGTTCTGTTTGAAAAACCACATCTAATAACAATATAGTGCTGGACAGTGGAGGTTCTTGCATATTCCTCTATGATGACTGAGGATATTTTCATAGGACCATTTCAGTGTTGGTGAGGACATTTTCATAGGACCATTTCAGAGTTGGTTTTCTTTCTATCATTATTCCTGAATGATACTCAGATGTAAATTATTATAGCCTTTAAAAATAATAATGAACTATTTCTTTAGTAGTGCATTCAGAAGCAAATTTATGCTTAGTCTTGTTATGTATTTTTAAATGTTGAAAATGAAACCTGTTTTTTCTCAAGCCTAGGAGATGTTACTAGTTTTCCTGTCTTCTGAACAAATTCCTATCAAATAATGATAATATAATTTAATCCTGTGTTTATTATTACTTTCCATTAATTAATTAGCCTTTCAAACTTTGGATTTATCAGTGTCTTACAATTTTTATATGCTGAGCATTTTTAATGGCTAAATTTTGAAGTACATTATTTCATCTTTGTACACGTGTTATTATACCTAGCAATAATACTGTGATATTCTTCTTTATTTCAACTAAAAGAATTTTCACACTGAAATATTTCTGAATAGAATATGACAAATTTGAGGAATCTGAATCCACTAATGTTTTATTTACAATTCAGAGATTCTTCAGAACAGCGTGGAAGTCAAAGACTGCAGGGAAAACAGCACCTACTTCTCAATGCTCCTATTTCCTTATTTGCAAAAATTTTTGCAAAATCTTCTGTCAGTGAGACTGAGGAATTGTTAGTATGTTGCATTAAATGAAGGCTATGGTAGTTGTGTGCACTGGTTTTCATACCAGCTTTTGCAAGACTGAGATAGCTGAACTAGACAGGCAGTCTTACAGGTAAAAGGAATTCTTCAGTGTTCAGATGCCACTTAACATATACCTGGAATTTGGAAGAATTTCCAGACTGTCAAGTGCAAATTTGCTTCAAAATAACACCACAACAGTTTTCATTAATAAATCCACCTCACAGTAACGTCTGGCAATATCTGCATGTACTTTGGAAAGAGGAATATTTCAGTTGTATATATGCTACAGTTCACTACTGGAGCTCTGCGATGCCAGAATATCAACCCAGTTTCAAAGTAAAAAATACGTCTGACTTATGTAGTTAAAAGCTGTTCTGTGTGCAAGCTGGTGAACAGCCTCAGGATGAAGAAGGACTTCTCTGGTTACTGAAATGAGATTAGTATCCTGAGGGTGCTTTTCATCACTGCTCACAGGTGCATCCCAAGTCACAGGCATGGAGAAGACAAAACGATCCTTTCCCAGCTGAATTGCAAGATTTGAAAGGAGTAAGTAGGGTGAAATTTGGGGATTTGAGTGGGGTTTTTTATTTGTTTTGGGTGGGGCTTCTTACTCTTTTTCTTTTTTTTTAATAGGTACTGGCTGTAAAAAAATTGTACATGCCTTTATGAATTAATGTTTTAGGTTTGGCCTTTTATATTTCTATTGTAAAAGGAAAGTTTCCAAGTGAGTAAGTAAATCATTAATGAAATTAATAAGTTGTCGTGTGATGAATTGGTAAAATAGCTCTAGTGATTAATTTATTCTTGACTTTATCCTTTACATCAGCCAACACATTAAATACCAGCTGAGCTAAAGATTAGAACAATACTAATATATAGTGCAAAAGGAAGCAGCCAGCTACGCAACATATATACAAAATATTTTTATACAACACAGAATTGGATGCTATGAATAAGTAAAGATCTTCATTTGACACTGGTGATACATTGACACAATACCTGGGGGTTTTTATTACAATGAGAAAAAGCAAGAGATACTCTGAAGAAATTATGAACTGGAAAGGATGACATTTGAAAAAATGAGCACTGGTCTATGAACCAAAACATTATTACTCAATTAAAGAATGAAATCAACAGGACTCCTACTCTTCTTGATTACAGGTTAGAAGACACTTTGTTGTACAAAGGATTTCAAGTCTGGACCATTGGTAATGATAATTACAGAGGATGGTAATTCCTATGTAGAAATCCTTAATGAACTTGAATCCTGGATAAGGTTACTGATTTCTAACCAGAATTTAATTTCAATTGAACACATTTCATTCACCAGGTTGACACTAGTGGCAGAGATAACGGGTCAAAAACTGCTTTTTGGAGGATTGCAAAAGAAAGTCTTATATAGCAGCAGGGCTCTCTCACATGATAACAACACAAAGCTGTCACAGAGCTTGTTATGATATTTTCATTTAATGAAAAAAAAATATTACCCAGATCAACAAAGACATATTCTCTGGTTTATATTTTACTTTGTAAAGTAGCAAGATAATAATTCATAGTCATATAATTTTGTGTTAACACTGACCTCCTCTCTCTCCTTAATATTTGCCTCCTGAAATATTTATTGACTGCAATAGTATCTCCTCTCAGCCTTCATTTTTTATGTGAAAAAAGTTAAGCACTTCCTTTCTCTTGTATAAGATAGTTTTTAACACCACTTCCTATCTTCACAGCCTCTCCATGCACTTGTTGCAGATGGAGAAATTTTTTCTATGTGGCAAATAAGGCCTGTCATAAATGAGGCTTTACAAAAAATTTACACTAAAACATTATTTTTCATTTTTACTCTGGAAAACAATTTACTTCTCACCTTCAAATTACAATTTTTGGGAGGTGTTTTCAGATCCCCAGAGCAGGGCTCAGAGTTATTCTATCATCCACAAATCTGTTCAGGCTTTTTTTTTCTTCCACTTTTACTTCCAATGGGTGACTTCCCAACTTGTAGCAAAACTTTCCAGTTTGCAAGTCCAAATACCTGTACCTCAACTAGACACTGGAAGAAGGATTAAAGGAAATTGAGGTTTCTGTGGTTCATGACTGGGAATGTTTTTCTCAGCTTTTTTCTGACTCTCTTGATGTCCAGTCCCATTATGTATCTTCTTCCTCAATGCAGTTTTGTAGCTGTCAAAATCAGATTCACTGCCTGCCCAGGTAGGGAATTGGAAAGTGACCTCTCAAGGACAACATGCAGAACCTCTCCAGGGTCATCCAATTACCCCACTGGAGTTCCCAGATGGCTTCCTGTGGGATGTCCTGAGGATATTTTGGAACAGATTGTACATTCCCGGTAACACCAGGAAGTGGGCAAATTTGAGGACACGCTGTTCCTGCCACCATCCTTCAGAAGTGATCAAGAAGTAACTAGGAGAGGACTTTTTGTGTTTTCCATGGAGGGTGGGGTCTGGAGGAGATGTTGGCACTATGAGTAGCTACTTTTCTTTCAAACACCAACGCAGAAGCTCTTGGTACATTGCTGATATGCATTAGTTGTCTACATTACTCGTACGTCACCTGGGAACATCTGAAGGTCTTGATTTTCCATACTTCGCAACTCAAACACCAGAATCAGATAATCTATCTCTTCCTTAAACCTTCCTGAAATTCAAAAGTCTTTCTTTGAAATTGAAACAGAACAGAAACCTAACGAGTCTTGATACAGTTATCAAACACAGATCAACAGGATCAAAATAAAAGGTATTGTGATTTTCTTTGAAACAAAGCTGACTATCAAATCTACAAATAGTCCTTAGATACTCAAGCACAAGGAAGCCATCCACGTTTCTTATCAGTTCAAATAGAATCAGGCAACACCATAGGTATTTTCAGTTTGAGATTATGAACATTTTGCAAACAATCTCCATTACTATTTATAACATAAATAAGTTTGCCACCTTTTATATTTCCGCACATCACTTGCCACATTTTATATTTCCGCACTCTTACACCTTTGCCACACATTAGGGTTAGAAGAGCATTCACTGTGGATCTTATTTATAACATGTCTGCATTTTGCCACCTTGTAACACCACTTGCCACATTTTATATTTCTGCACTCTTACACCTTTGCCACACATTAGGGTTAGAAGAGCATTCACTGTGGATCATTCCTTCAGCTCCACAGAATCCTGTTGCTATGCGTGACCCTGACTATAACCTTTTGGTACAGTTCTTTGATATGGCACACACATAAGCATGTGTGTATAAATTAAAGAAGAAGAGAAAAAAGGGGAAGGGATATTGAGGATAAAGAGGAAAGAGAGAGGAGGTCTAAAGATCAAGACACATCTGATAACATTTAGGGAGCATTACAGAAAAATAAATGTGCACTGGATGAACCACACACGGGCAATGAGTACTGTAAGGTCTTGCAGTAGCTTGCAAAATATTGTAGTAACAGCTTTGGATCAACTGCAATTTAATTATCTAAATGCACAATGGTATTTCGATTCTCAACATATTTTTCTAATGCTGTTGTTCATGCAACTTAACATGAATTTCACCTTATTTTGCAACTTTTGAAAGTATTGAGTATCCTTAGAAGTCTGAAATAATAAAAAAACCAGTAATAGTATGATTCTTAAAATAACTGTATATTGAGAAAGAGATAACACGAAATAACTTTTTTTCTTCCCTGAGGAGACCTGACACAAATGAGGTGCACCACAGGTGTCAGTTCAGGTCCCGTGCTTATATCCATAGACTGCTGTGAAAGACTATATGTATGTAACATTGATATGGAGCAAGTCAGTGCCTGCTTATTGGCATGGATGAAGGAAGAACATGAGAAAAGTTTGCAATCGCTATGGAAACTGACTCTCTGGTTGCTGTGTTGGCACATCTGTCAGGGACAGCAGCTGTTCTAGAGGCTTTCTTCCAACAAAGCTTTTCCTGAGACTTGTATCTGGGACTGGGCCCAGGACTGCAGGGTTTCAACAAGAATCCAACAGTCTGCACAAGCACAATTATACTCTTCACTTTGCCCTTGTAAGGCATCTCTGTTTTCTTTCCAGTGTTTAGAAAACTTGCAGAGTGAAACACCTGGAGAGGTGACATGCAAATCCTTTCTACTATGTGGTTCAGAGCCTAGGTATTGTGGCAAATGAAGAGAGAGTCCAGCTAGGAGACGATGGAGAGCTTGGCTCTCCTTCAGCCTGGTGTATGGCCACTTAAAAATCTATGACTTCTTAATTTAAAGTTTGGGCACAAATTATTTTTGATAGCAGGTTTGGTTTTTTTTCTTATATGTGGCTACTAATTGTAGTATCACATCAAAGTACTTTTTGGCATTAGCCTAAGCAGAATTATTCTGCATGAAAGAGGAGAACAGGGTGTCTGGGGATGGCACCACCCTAAGGAATCCAGCCACCAGCAAAGGCATGGATACTCTTAGGGCTGACACATGAAAGCAGATTAGAATTTTCATAAACCAGAGGTTTTTGTTAAGATAGTATTTGTCTTTAGATAGGTGAGTCAATTTGAAGTGGGCGTTGTTTAATTTGGGATACATTGTCTTTAATAAATTAGTGTTTAGAACACTGAATAGACATGTTGAAAGGATTGTGCATTTTCAGGTGTAATTTTCCAGTGCCAATGACATCCATAGGCTGCAGAAATAGATGGTGAATTTCCATGAAATCCTGTGTATTCAGTAGATAGTAGCTCAATCTTTTTGTTCTGGGA
Source organism: Passer montanus (assembly GCF_014805655.1). Taxonomy (NCBI): domain Eukaryota; kingdom Metazoa; phylum Chordata; class Aves; order Passeriformes; family Passeridae; genus Passer; species Passer montanus. The sequence continues at coordinate 13,265,076 of NW_024366480.1, read as the reverse complement.
ACCCTTTCTGGAACCCAAATCTGGACATGATTTCTGATTCCCATGAAAACAGGCCACAGAATTTTTTTGCATCATTGAAATTCCTCATTGTTTGTAGCACTTTTTAAAACAAAAAGTTGTGAAATTTTCTTGGGCATTAAGGTATTCCTGCAACAAATGCAGCAATTGCTCATGAAAGAATGGAAGCCTACACAACAATTTGAATTTAAGCTGGTGCATACCAGCCCAGTTCAGCTGTCTTGACTGATATTGTTAAAATTTGATGTAATTAATGGGTAATTCTGAACAAGGAGAAAGAAGAGTGACAAAACCAGCTGATTCATCACAGGCCTCCAGAATATTCTTAGCAATTTTTCTTTCAAGAATTGGTGCAACACTACAATCTCTTTCAATATTTATCTATTACAAACATGCATTTTCTTTCCTCTAGGAAATATATGCCTAGGCATCTAAAACAAAGTGACACATCCAAGAAAGCAGATCACTGAATTTCCTTATCCTGATGTATTTTTCTAATTGTACACTGAGTTAATATTGGAAACAAACTTTTGTCTTTGCTTTTATGATTTATATTACACCAGAGTCCCTAATCTGCTATAAAAACCAGTTACTCGTTACCTTTGTTTATATATAATGGACTTTAGAGAAAGGATATTATTAATTTTTCAGCTAAGAGTTTATGTAATTAATGACGCATTTATATCCACATATATACAACCAGTTACCTTCTCATATTTAATCCTTGAAAGCTATTAAGGTAACACATTTTGAAGTGGTTAGAAAGAATTCAGACGTGAAGATCATTGAATTGTTATTTAATAGCCAAATATTTTTTAAATATTTCATCACATTTATTAAAGTTCTGAATTCAAGCGGAATGCCTATTTCTTTGGCTTTAATAATCACTGGAAAGGAAAAATAGAGGGAAAAAGATTCTTTTTTGCCTGACAGAATATTTTTTGGGGTGGAAGAAACAAAAAATGAAGAAGGTGTGTTGCCTTTGGGCCAATGTTTAATTGCAAATAGGTTTGTAGAATAAAATAAGTCCTTTCTGATGGTCTTTTGCCATTTCTATGAGGGACTATTCAGATGACACACTTCATGAAGAAGGACTGCACCTGCTAAGTGTGGTTATTCTGAAAAGTGTTTTTATTTGTGTTGACTATTGTAGGGGCTGCCCTAGAGCGAGTTGAATCCTTAGGTCAGCAAGACCTTCCTGTTTAAATTCTGTTTCTCTGTAGTTCCAGACCAGCACTTTGATTTCATATGCCAATGGATGTGTGGAGATACTCCACAAACACAGTGCTGAGCTGGAGCACAGGCACACAAAGGTAGTTCTGATGAGTTTATTTAGCAGTGGAATGAGATCAAGATCTGAAATGCTGCAGGGCATGGTCATGCTTCACTCTCAGGAGCAAGTACTGCCAAAGAAGGTTCAAAGAGCCATGTTTACAACCATGGAACAAGCTCCCTGTTGATTTCAATATCTGACATTACACAGATATACAAACTCAATATAATTTGTTCCATCTGTCCCTCCTCATTACTATCTGTAGCAGCAGCACAAGTGTTCCTTTCTCTCCCCATGCTACAGTTCTACTGTGTGACTGCAATGAGGACCAAGCAGGGACAGAGGAGGAACAAACAAAAACCATTATCTTCAACTTTCTCATTTACCATAATACACTGGAGTAGTGCTGAATTGTGTAATTTTTTTACTGGTGTGAATTGCTTCAGGTGAATGCAGTTGAAAGACAGAAAGAGCAGTTTGTCTTCCCAAAGCTATACAAACAAATGAATGTTACAGGTATGGCTTCAGCTTGGGAGATACTAGAGTCCCTGTGTCTTCTGGGCAGTGTCATGCTCTTCTGTAGGCTGGCAGGTACAGCTGGCTTTTTACTATTCTGCAAAGATGTGATTATGTTGCTGTGCAGGCTTTTTACAGAAAGTTAAATCAGTCACTGCAGTTAGGTCTCTGTAAACACCCACTGCTGGAGAACCAAAGCACCATAAAGTTGTGTTGTATTCTTTCTGATACCAGCATTTTCTGGAAGTATTGCTCACAGGAATGAAAATGTCCCAAAACACAGAAGTACATTTATTCAGAAGGACTGGAAGTAATTTGCTTTCAGAATTTCAGAGATGCTGCAAGAATCAGGCTGCCCAGAAGGAATTGACTTATCACATTTTTTAGACCTTTGGGAAAAGAGGAAATTAGCTATCAACCAATTGAATTACCATGTTATACCATCCTCTTTCCTTCATTCAGTTTACCTCCAGGACTACCCAGAACTGCAACAATATTAATTTTCTGTTAAGTTTGATTACAGACTAAAACCTGTCATTATATACAAAAAGATCCTTTCCTTTGGTCTGCTTGAACCACTTTGCAACCATGGCCAGTCGTACCAGCACATTATCATCTCTCACTTATCACATACCCATAACTCTCAACCTGCTGCATTTCAGATTTGGCACTCCATTTAGATTACATCCATTGACACTTCCCAAAAATCAGTTGGTTCTGGTCCCTTTTTATGAGGTCTCTCATTATACACATGTTATTTACCAGACTTTACCTAGCGCTTTTCTTAAAATGTAAACAGCAAGTTTTCCTCTCTGCCTTAAACACACTCATTGTCCCTAGTTTCTTGTTGATAAGAGTGTTCCTGTCAGGGAGGTCTACACTCTCAATTTCTTCCTATTTTTTTCTTTTCAAATTTATTATCTATCTATGCTGGGTATTTTCTTATACTGACTTCTAGTAGATAATGAACTGTGATTTTCTCCCTGATGAAGGCTGTATAAACTTTCCCTTCCATGGCATCTGCCAGTTAGAAAATGCTTAATGGATTTTTTTCTTTCTCAGTAGCACCTAGACTGTAAACTATCAGCAAAGACATTAACCTGCAGATACAGAAAGAAGTGAAAACATTAAAACGATACTGTGCTAAATTTGATGTCAGTGATTCAACAGGGTTGTTAAAAAGTTGCAGGAGATGTAGATAAAAACAGTAAGAATAAACAAAAGGCTGGAAACCATGCTTTATAGAGAATGTTGTGTGTTCAATTTGCATACACAAAGAAGAAAGCTGGGAGTATACACTGAACTTAGACCTACCAGGTGCAATTAACTCAGATTATTTGATCTATAAATCAGAAGATATTCAGGTTGCCCAATGTCCTTAAATGAAGCCCAAAGCCTTTTTCTAGCTAAGCCAGATTATTCAGTCTTCAAAAGTGTGCTAGAGACAGAGAATAGATGAGTCCAGTTTCTGAGCAATGTGTCTGCTGTGGCAAGGAAGGTGAGTGGTGCAGTTGACATGTCTGAAGGAAGGGATGCCATCCAGAGGGACCTGGACAGACTTAGAGACAGGGCCCAGGAGAACCTCTTGAAATTCAACATGTCCAACTGCAAGGTGTTGTACCTTGGTTGGGACAACCCTAGACATGAGTTCAGACTGAGGGAAAAACTCAGTGAGAGCAGTCCTGTGGAGAAGGGCTTTAGTAGTTCTTGAGGATAAAAACCTGGACATGAGTCCACAGTGAATATTTTCAGCTCAGAAAACCAGTCATGTCTTGGGCTACATCAGAAGCAGTGTGGCCAGCAGGTTCAGGAACATGATTCTGCCCCTCTGCTTTGCTCTGGTGAGCTCACTCCCACCTGGAGTGTTGTATCCAGCTCTTGTCCTCAGCACAAGAAAGACATGGACCTGTTGGAGTGAGTCCTGATGAGGGCCACAAAAATGGTCAGAGGGCTGGAGCACTACTCCTTCAAAGACAGGTTGAGAGAGATGGAGTTGTTCAGCCTGGAAAACATAAGGTTCTGGGGAAGATCACATTTCAGTACCTTAAGGGGGCTTATAAAAAGGAGGGAGAATGATTTTTCATATGGGCAGATATATAAAAAGGAGGGCACGGGTGAATGGTTTTATACTAAAGGAGGACAGGCTTAGATTAGATGTTAGGAAGAAATTCTTTACTCAGGAGTGGTGAGGCAGAGTGTCCAGAGAAGTGGGCAGGCTGCCCTATCCCAGTAAGTGTTCAAGGCCAAGTTGGATGGGGCTCTGAGAAACCTGATCCAGTGAGTGGCACCTGTATCCCTGGCAGGGGAGCTGGAAATATATGATCTTCTAGTCCCTTGCAACCTAAACCATCCTAAGATTTTACTGTTATGTGATCAAATTAAAATGAGATTATTCCAATTGATGAGATGTATCTTCTAGTGCACCAGAAAGCCAAGAAATGGAATAAATTAACCTTATGCTCCATCACCATGACAAGGAGAGAAAGTGCTGTCCAACTTGTCAGACTTGAGTATGCCAGCAGACACACCAATGACAAAAGTTTTCTTCAGAGTAGTGGATTAAATGTTCTACTTTTATGTTGCCAGCCACTGATGCTTCAGAGGGAGATGAGAAAACAAATAAACAAAACCAGCAGGAAGTTTTTTTCTGACCCTCTGTAAATAGTTAATTGAAAACTATAATCTCTGATTAACATAATTACATTAAAACTTAAGCATTATGAGAAGAGTATAGAGATAATAGAAAGGATTCTGAAGTCAGATCACAAAAAAGAAATAGAATGAAGACACAGAAATGGGATGAGATTTCATAGTTCATAAAGAAGAGGATGAAATTTAGATTTATTGACAGTTAGAAAGAACAACTATGCAGATATGCTGTCCTGAAGCCAAAAATGTGTCTGTGAGGTTGCATAAATGCATTTAAAAAAATATAGCCTGTAAAGTCCAAATCTGGTTTTTTATAAGCCTTTCCACTTTATCATAGAGTTGATTTATTTTCTTTTTTTATTTCTACTGCTGGACACTGGTCTGTGCAATAAGAATAAGGACAATATTGCTAAACACCTCTTGCGCAACATTTGCATCCCGTACCACAACCAGATTGATGAAGTATCTCAACTTGTTTAAGGCACAGAATATAACCAACTACTTCAGCAACATCACAATCCCAATAAGGCTGATTTTCAAGTTCTCTGATCATATTTTTGGCTCTTCATTTTAATCTTCTCTTCACCTTTCTGGTTGTGACTACCATATCTGGATGTAGCAATCATCTATAAATTAATGGAAGGCAGTATTTGTTCATGCTGGCATATGGAATATTTTATCAGCTACTGTCAGTCTACCACATAAGGGTGACATGTGGATGATACAGTTATTAATGTAGGAAAAGTTGAACTAGTTGTTTGCTAAGAATGATGGTATTTAAGCATTTCAACCATTTAATTGAAGCTGTGGTATGTTCTTCATCAGCAAAAATAGTGTGGTCAAGGTTCAATGAGTGTCTCCATAGAACACTCAAGTTCCCATTGCACTGTGGAGGAGGAGACAGCAGTGGAGCTTTCCAGCTTTATAATTTGTGAGACAAAACCTTCAGGACTTTGTACTGCTCTGTGCAGATGACAGTCCTGTGCTGATGGCATAGAAGCAGAACAAATCTTCCTCTCTGTGAAAGGCAAAGGAGGCTGAGGTCCTCTACTAGGTGAAGGGCAGCCCCTTGATCTTTCTTTCTTCTACTTTCTTGTAGACATATTTGTAGCATTTGTATCTGTGGGTCTGCCAAATTGTCTAAAAATAGGTGATACTTGGACCTGTAAAGTGATATAGAAACTTATTTTGGTGTTTTTTATGAAGTTGTCCTGACTGATTTGTAATAACTGTGAGCACTGCAAAAGAAGAACAAAATAAGTGGTTATAAAGAAATTAAGAGGAAAGAAGAAGACTACCTAGTGTTTTTAGTGTTTTAGTGTTTAGAAGGCTACCTAGTGTTTCACAGAATGTTTGTTGACGTGATGAAGAAAAATGAAAACTATTTGCTTTTCAGCAAATCATGCTCTAAGTGCTACATATGTACTTTGCCTGTCACTGCATCTGGAGCTGTCAGCCATGCTAACTGATAGGTAGGATAATTTTAAACTATTTTACTTCAATCTAGTTGGTGCAAAGGAGACAAAGAGCTGACATGTTAAGAAACACTGTGAGGAGATACTAATTTCCAGTGGACAGCAGGGACTTAAAATCCTTGAGAAGATACGTGGTTCAGAAACCCAAAAATTTGGACACTCCTTTTCTGCCTCCTTCAAGACATACAGTGGATATATTTCTTCAACAAATGTCTTTCAAAACAATTCTTTTTTTTTTTTTTTTTTTACTTGTGCTGTTAATTTCATAAACTTCTTTCCTCCTCAAGAACAGAGTACATGAGATTTCCTTCCTCACATGGGTTTTATTCTCAGGATCCTCTGCTCCCAAAGACTTATGCAAGCATGAGACCACAAGCACTCATATTCTTCATTCAGGAAGCACCACTTATTTCACATTTGTTTGGCTGAATCAATAGGCACTAATTATTGGGATTTTTGTTGATCCAAGGCCTCAGCTTGCCCTCACTTAGAAGGTTTACTTTAGAGAGCCATAGCAGGATTCCTAAAGTTTACTTCCTTTGGTTCATCCCACAATGCAGAGATACAGAGAAGGGGGACTAAGAAATAATAAAAAACCTGTGAACAATATTCTGCTTTTGAAATGAATATGTATACACAAGTTGCTTTACTCTCAATGTAGCAGGGCATAAAGGTTTCATCTGCTTCCTTTCCATTGTCAAAATGCAGCCATAGAGGCCTGGTGTAACTGAGTTGGGCTTTCCAAGTATGCTAATTCAGTAAAGTTTGGAAAATGTGTGATTGTAGAATAGCAGAGAGAGATGTTTGTGAATCATTGTTACGAAGTTGCATATTTCATATTTTGATGTATTTAAACTTAATGAACCCCAGATAGCACTTTTAGTGTTTACTTTTTCCTCATTTGACTCTAATTAACCTTTCCCATGATTCAGATGTCTGACAAATGTGTAGGGCTGCAGGGCTAAGTGCTTTTTTCCATGATTGACTTTAATTAAGCTTTCTCTAGGCTTGAAACCCTTGTAAACTCAGAGAACTTTATTTTAATTGCCTTCTGCCAGATTTACTTATGCTAGACAAATATTATAAATCAAATACAACACTACTAGAAGTATGATGAACTGACTTGCAAAGTAGTAGTCTGACATGGTGAAATGCATTAAACTCACCAAAAGGGCTGTGACAGGAGAAAAAATGACTGATTTCATGAAGGCAACTTCTGGAGCATAAGCAGCTTTTCTTTTTCTGCAGTGTAGGTATATGAAGACACCAAGTTTCAAAGTATTGTTATTCTTCTCCAGTTTTGGTGGTAATATGTCATATTCATTCATACTAGAAGTTATCAAGTGGATCCTCTGAGAACTTATTTCATGCTTTGGACTGATCAATAGGTCTCTGTTGCAGCTGGTGGAATGAGTCAGTTCAATCTTAGTTAGGGGACTTTGTTACCTAAATCATGGAATTTTTGCTCCCTGACTCTGTCCTAAGAGGATCATCAGGAGAACCAGACAAAAAGGCACCAATGCTTGTACAAGTAAATGTTGATTTTATTTTTCAAAATACTGCACACAGAAACACAGTTCAATGGCTGTTTGCAGAAATAAATGAAAGATTGTCCATAAATTTTAAGTTCAATGTGAGTTGTATCCAAAAAAGTTTTGTAATTTTTTTTTAGTGCTTTCTGTCAAATAGTGGCATGTTAAATTGGTTAATGGATTGGAAACATCCTTTCTATTCAAACAAATGGCAAACCCTATTTTCATTCTATGTTGCATTGCTATAAACTGAACTTTGAAAGAGGCATTATGAGTAGCACAGAGGTCATTGTTGTACATTTTGGCTGCTTTTCCATCATATGTTCTGAAGGATCAACTGAGCAATATTTAATTGGCTACACTTCTTCTATGCCATCTCCTTGTGCTTGATGGGAAAGGTGCGGCTCTCATGCCAGAATGCCATCCTGAGAAAACCTTTTGCATTTGCTGTCGCTGAAATGCTAATCCTTAATAGAAGAAGTTCTGGGGAGTTTTTGTTAGAAAAAAGCCCAACAAAATTGTCTTTGGGATTAATTACAGTACAGCACTGGTCTTGGAGAAAGGGTCAACATTTTCCTTCAGTAATCAACAACATGAAAACAGATGTCAACAGAGGTTAACCATAATGTCTCGATTGTGACAGCTCTGTGTTTCCTTCCAATTTTTAATCGTTTTCTAACACAATGTGGAATCTTCAAAATTATAAACAAAACTATTATGAATATGGCTTAGATCAAGTTAATTCCCAAAACTGAATCCTTACACCTGAGCCCACAAACAATGCAAGGAAATGTCTGAATATTTAACCACATTATATTAATACAATTAACATATAGAAAAATGTGTGTGTGCAACTATACAATTATATACTATTAATAAACTATTCAAAACAACTACTTTTTCTGAATACAGATCCTTCACAAAGCAGTAGACTGACTGCTCCATTAGCTGTATTTATCCAGCTAATATGTGTTGCTAAAGCTGTTGCAGCAAAAGGGTCTCCATGGGGACCAGCTTTGGCTTAGAAAGCATAATTAAGTTTCTGTACTCTGTTGATACTCAGCTTCCAAGAGTTTTAATAAAAACATTGTACCAAGGTGGCAACTTTCAAACCCCATCCCAGGACAACAGAATTCCTTAAGCCAATCAAAAAGCAAGTGCCAGAGCCCAAACAAATCTATTAAGTCAGGAGGATAACTATTAGCTTTCCTAGATCCTGCAAGGATTGTGGGTTAGCTCCTGAGTTTGACAGATTGCCAGTTGGAGGACTTTGGAGAATTTTTAAGGTAAACAAGGATTCATGAAGAGAGATGCACAATGAGGAACTGGTGCACAAAATCATTTGATTGAAAAGTATTCTTAGCCCTCTAAATAGTATTGTTTTTTAAAAATGGAGATATAAACTATTTGAGGTACTGAGGCTTCTTTTATTCTTGTTTAGTCAGAGTCATAATTATTCATAGGAAAAAAATCTACAGCCATTTCCTAGTTTTAATTAATTCTATTTTACATCCTGACACTTTAACTTGCTCTTGATCAGCTTCTAAGTGATCTGTTTGACATGTCTATCTTTAATTCAGAGAAATTGTCAAATCAGTTTGCAATTTATCAGCAATGTGAAGAGTAACTCTAGCCAGAAAGCTATTTTTCTCTTTAGAGTGAAAGTAAGCAATTACAAAGGGCCTAGGAGATTTAAGAAAAATGGTACTGTCGTCTGAAATTTCTGACTGCAAGAACCCCTTCAGGTTTCTAGGAAGAATTTTAAGTAATTTCTGCATTCAATAAACATGACAATTGTCAGACTTGAATGAAAAATGTTGCCTAAATTCCATTGCCTAATTTAGACTAAGCTGAGGGCCCTGCAATCTATTACAATCTATCCCATGTTCTTGTTTTGTCGAGCTGTTTTCAATACCATGCTTTACTGGGGGAGAGTACTGACAAGTAGTATTGTTCTCAAACAATACTTGCAATTACAAAACAAGGAGTAACATCTGCCTCAAAATTTCCTTTACATATATTTAAAAATACTGTGTAACAACTAAAATATCTGAAAAAAAGAGCTCTTTCTTTCAGCTTTTTTGTATAAAAACTCCCAGGTACAGACAGTCATATCTCTTCCCTATTGACTCATCGTTACTTCTGTGTAACCCTTCTTCCAGCTTCCAGCAGTGAGAACAAGGACCTTACATGGAAATGTCCTTTTCTGAAACTGATTAAACTACAACCTATGCACATTTATGTCTCTTCTCCTGGTTCTGTGAAATTAAACTAGAGTTGCAGCTGAGCCAAATATTTTAATGAATTGCAGGTTTACAAGAAAAAAAATAGCAGAACTAGGATAATTTTGCAATTTAATGAGGCTGGCCAAAACTGGCATGAAGTTTTGGTTCAGAAGGAGAAAGTAAGAAAATTAAGTGTTTCATTTCAAAATATACAGCATACAATGCTCTGAATTTTCACTGATTTTTTTCAATTTGGAACTCACTAATTTCTTTATGCTTATTAATAAAACAATCTTAAAAGCACAAAACATCACTGGCATTAAAAAAACTAAAACCAACAACACAGTGAACTTCTCTAAATTATATCCTTCCCATTTTGGTTGGGATGTTGAATAGAAAATCAATTAGTCACAGAGAAGCTCCCTAGTGGGCAGAGTCTGGTTATTTTCAGGGTCATGAGCATTGGTTATCACTTAAATCACGTAACTCAAAAGTCTGCACTGAAAGGATGAGACTCTGTATATTGGTGTTTCCAAAGACTGAGCAGAGCTGAGTGGGTAGGGCCTACGAGCAGTGTGTTCATTATCCATCTGGTAGGCACTAAGAACATAGGCAGGCAGCAATTCCCCGTGGCACTCACGGTTTGAATTAATGATGTTTAGAGGTGATGGGGATTGGTGCTGTTCCCTCTGCTTCTGCGACCACCATGCTTACTCCTTCAGAGTAGACTGCCCATTCCCCTTTTCAATTCTGCCAGCATAACCCCTGTTTCACCCCTGCTGTAAAGTTGTCTGTGCCACAGTACACCTCTCATCAATGTGAAATATTTGGAATAAAGGCACAGCAGCCTTACTGTGAAAAAGAGCAGTGAAAATGGATCCTCCCACACCCATGTGTTTGTCTTTCATCTGCACTACTTGGGGCTAGATTGTTCCCTTCTTTCCAGAGAAAAAAGGGAACAATCTAGCCCCAATCTAGCTTTGCAAAAAGCAAACCCAAACAAACCCCAACAAATCAAACCAACAAAACACCCAAACAAATTAACAAAAACAAAATCAAAACAAAATAAGACAGAAAAAAGAAGGGGAGAGAAGAAACACTAAAATAGTGGGAGGGGGAGAGAAGAAACACTAAAATAGTGGAGGGTATAAGAAACCCTAACAAAGGAAGACATGACGGGTGCGTTGTTTCCAATTAAGTGCAAGGATTTTGAAATTTCTTCCTGAAAGTGGTGATTATTTGAAAAAATGCAAAAATATGAACTTGTTTAAAGCATTTCCTTGTTCCTGGATTAGTGGCTTAAAATAATACTCTGGTTTGTTGCTCTGGTTTTGCTCATATGAAACTTACCTTCATAAAGTAACTTGCCATATTGCTGCAGCTGGCTGGATAATGTCTGTTCCTGTGTTTGTCATTACCCAGCAAAGAGATCTGCCAAATTATTCAAAAGTGTATTGCAGTCCCAGCACCTCTTATTATTCTGTGCGCTCCTTGCTCCCGTTCCTTTCATGTTGTTCTGATACACAGGGATATAATGAAGAAGTTACATAACTAATTAAAACCAATGTATTTTTCATAAAGACTTTGGAATTGATTTTTTGAGAACTAACGAATTCAATTCTCAAGTGTATCTCAACACTATTTTAAAAAGTGTTTGATTTATTCGTTTCAGCTTTGGGGAGTGCTGTTCCCATATGGATTTTTCCAAAGACTTAAGGTCTTACCTTGGGTTACTTGCAGTGAATGTGGATAAGCCATGATTGTTTAAGCATGCTGTCAGATCAGAAACAAAGGTGTAACTAATGTGACCATCAAAGGATCCCTAAAACTGACAGACTGCCTCTACAGGGTTTTGTAATCTGTTTTATTCATACCATTATTAAGATGTAAGTTTAGCTTAATTTTTATCACAAAGTGTATAAATGAAAGCAGTAGCAATTCAGACACGGGGCTTTGATGGAGGGCTGATTGAAATCATTGAAAAGGCACATGCTGGTTCCACTGATCATGGATGAATATCAAACACCACACGACATCCTACTGTGATTACTTGTTTTAATGAGAAAGTTTGTGATAAATTTTTGAAAATTTTGTGAAGATTTATAATGTGCAAAGGAAAGAAGGGTTAAGAAAACCAGGAAAAAAATTTTTAATATACATCAAGATTTTTCTAATGTGGGCAGTAGAAAAAAGGAAGACTTGTACATTTTTTTTCTTTTTAAACAGAGGTTGTAAGTAAATAACCTTCAATTTTGGACGAGTTAATTTTTCAGGTTGGATGGCTGGTGGTTTACCACTCTGCGTTCCTTTACTAGGTCTTGATATCTTTTCTATATCTTGTTCTCATATGAGGTCAGAAAGGAAAAATTGAGGAGAAAGAAAGGAAAGTTGTATCTAGTTACATTTTGGGATCAGAATTCAAAACCAAAGAGAAAGCTCAATACATTTTTTTTCTTGCATGGAAATATTTGTAACAAAGATTTCAATATCCGTTATCTATATTAAAAATCCTCATTATTAATAGCAGTGGAAGCAGTGGTATTTGAAGAAATTTTTTCCTCCCTAGTCACTTATTGGAAGATAAATCTTTACAAAATACTGCAATCCAAATTCAAAAAACAGTAAATATGCTTCATTTTGAGTTGCCACACTTTGAGCTCTTTCTTTTTTATAGATTCAAAATATTCATCTGCATTGGAAAGCTTGGTCTCAAATAGCTTCTTTCCCATAAAATACACTTTTTAGATTGCATACTTTCAGATTTGGCAAATTGACCCCAGAATTAATTCATTTTCCCCTCTTTTAAACCCTTACTCTGCATCCCTACCCCTGCTATGTTCTGTTTGACTGGAGCATAGAATTTCTTGCTCACAGATTACCAATCACAGGGAAAGAAGCTGGAATGAGATTAGACTTGATCAGGAGTGACTGGTGATGTACTGGGGGACACAAACACTCTTTTTCTCTATGTGAAATGACTTGTTGACCTTGCTTGTTATTCCTTGCTTGTATTGAGCAAGGATTTCCACTTTTTGATCACGGAGTTGTCTCTTCTTTGGCCTGTGGTTGTCTAAACTTTGAAATACCAAGGGACTGAGTGATGAGCAGCAGGGATTGCTGTACAAAATCTCCATGTACACACTTATGTACATGTGTGTAGCTCCCATGCACAGACACAGAATAAAAAAATCCCTGAAGTTTCAGGTACTTTTTTACCGGTGAAATAGCTGCAGGGTGACTGAGATGAATCAAATTACTTGAAAGAACAAAAGTTCAGGGAAATAGGTACAGCAACAATCCCTGTGATTTATGAGCATCGTGAAGGATTTACTACATTCTTGCATAGGTTCACATGATAATTTTGCTTTGGTCACTGCCTTCTGACTCACCATAAGAACTAATTTGCAAACCTGAGATATCTGAATCTTAAATGATTCTGTTTATTATGCATGATGAATAGAAAACCATTGTACTAACATTCCCTTATTTTTATTTAAGATTTTAGAGTGACTGAAAATGAAAGTCGTTAAGTTGTCCAAAACTTGACATATATTATTTTCTTCTCTGTAATTCCCAACATTTTCTTTCAACCTTCCCTCATTTTAGATTTTTTCCCCCGCTTTTCAGATATGCAGCTGCCTAACTTACCAAATAAAGAAAAACTTCAAATGCATGTAAAATCTGATGTCCTCTTCCCAACTACAGCTGCAATTTCTCCATTATTTGTGTTAATAAATATTGTTATTTTTCTTTTTTTTTCCCCTGTTTCCATCTATCTTTGCTTTCTGCTGTTCCTTGCATACTGAAAGGTGTGTTGATTAGCACCAAGACAGGAAAAATATGCAGGGAAATGATACAAAAAACCCACAGAGATGTCTCTGAAATATTTTGGAAATTCTGTAGCAGGAGCATGTATGTCACCTTCTGTCATAAGTATAAATTGCTTCAGCTCATTTCTAGTTGAAGTGTGAGTTGTATTAATAAGGAGTGGGTTTAAAATTCTCATTGCTGTTTTAAAGGTCAGCCAGCACATACAAGCAGCATACCAATGACAGGAGTTAATCATTTAGCTATCAGAAGACAAAAGCATTAACTGACATGAAATACAGGGACAGCATCACATTGACAATCGTTTTCCTTGGGAAAGTAATATTAAATTTTCATGTGGGTCCAGCTACCACAATCAAGAAGTTGAATCAAATGTGAATCACATAAGATACTTCCTGACAAATTCATGTGTATCCTGTGAAAATTTCACACACTTGTGATAAATGAAAGGCACTCTGCACACCCTTCATTAAGGGAGAGCAGCCATTAGTTTACCAGTATCTACTGGAGAACTGTGACAGCAACTTCACCACTCAGTTTTCCTCCTGATATTTTGTTATTCTATCTATATTCAATTAATGTCTTGATAACTCCTCCCCTCTGATAAGACAGGATTGAGTAGACACTGCCCATTTTGTCAGTTTGGACAAAACTGAGAAAACTTCCTAAATCACACAGCTCTTGGAAAAGGAACTATGGACCCAGTCTGAAAGACTGAGAATAAACACCTTTATGTGTTAATAGTACACTGCCTGTTTGACTTGGTCAAAGGTTTCTTTTGTCAATATTTTAAAAATCAGCTAACCAGCCCTCTTTTCAGAGGGTGCTAAATACTGATTCAAAAATGGATCAAGAAAGGTATTTGAAGGCATAGATGTCCAAAACGAAAAAACAGAAATCCTGAAAAATAAAGGCTAGTTTTCTGGACCTACCTCAAAATCTATGTGGCAAACAGGAGATTTGATTTTGCAATACACAATTGTCATTTGCCTGCCTGCTGTCATCTTTTCCAGCAGTGAAACTTGTTCCTTGGATGGGACAGGCAGCAATACAGACATTGCTCCCTACAAAAATAGCATCTTTAATATCTAGCTGAGATTTCATAGGAGTCCTGTCAGCTTCCTGAAATTTACATTCCCAGCCATCCTTGGCAATACTAAAGCCAATTCTCTTTTCAGGGGTAATAATAATATCAAAGTAACAATAACAATTTTCTTTTGAATTCAAATAATGACACAAAACTTGCCAGAATAGTCACAAACCCTTACAGAAGTGATGACTTCAAGGAACTTTATTTTGTATGGAAGCTGAGACTATGTTGAGAGGAAAATAGGATGGTAAGAAAACGAGAAAGGAATTCAAAACACTGCGTGACAACCCAGACCTCTGCAAAATGCACCAGTGACTAATTACTGGTGTGAACTTATACAGAGCACGCCCAAACTAAAGCTTTCCCATTGATGATTTGCTTTCATGTGTGACTGGAGGGACATGGCTACATGTTTATCCCCTGTAGTGGTGATTTAGTCCTCGAAGGACCGGATCCATTCTGACCTTGTGCCGCTGTTTCCCCACAGGCACTGGCATGTGCAATGGGTGCTGCATTGAATGGAGCTCCTCTTGTTTCCCCCCAAAAAAGTGATCTGCTGATTGATTCACCTTTAACTCTGCCCAGGGGATGTGTGATAACTTCAATATAATGTGCTCTTCCACACCGAGTATTATCTGCTCTGGAAAGCGTTTCAAGAAAGAATGGAGTGGGAAAGACTGTGTTTCATGAAAACAAAAACCCGCTGTGAAGGAAGTGTTTAAAACATGTAGAAGGACACTGCCAAATTACCAAGACTTGATATTGCATCTATTATAAAATTATAATAATACATAGGGGACTTCTTTCTGCTAAGGAAATTACTTGCTATATTGTTAATAATTAAAGAAAAATAAAAACCATATGACAGAAACGAGTATTATCTGCACTGGAAAGAGTTTCAAGAAAGAATGGAGTGGGAAAGACTGTGTTTCATGAAAACAAAAACCCGCTGTGAAGGAAGTGTTTAAAACATGTAGAAGGACACTGCCAAATTACCAAGACTTGATATTGCATCTATTATAAAATTATAATAATACATAGGGGACTTCTTTCTGCTAAGGAAATTACTTGCTATATTGTTAATAATTAAAGAAAAATAAAAACCATATGACAGACTCAGTAATTCAAGCATCTAATAAGCTTTGATAAACAGCTTCTGTAGAGCCTGTGCAAATACAGATTAACTTTAAAAATGCTATTATCCCCAGCAGACAGATGTTCGACTACTGAAGTCAAGAGACAATTACGGATAGTAGATTGCATGCTGAGTGGTACTGAAGGGTTGTCAGTGAATATACATGTTGAGGACTTTAAATAGCTCTCCCTGGCTCTGTCTGTGCCAGAAGCCCCTTTTTGACAATTCTGCATTGCATTTGAAGGAACAGAGAGGAAGTACCTTACCCAGTCACTGTCTCCTGGGACATGTTACACTCATGGAAGACACACAGTTTGCTCATGAGGTGGTCATGGCTTGAAGTTGACCAGATGTTACCTGAATGGTTTCTGTAGCTTTAGTCACTCAGTGCAATGAAATACTCACAAAAAATTTGAATCTTAACTGTCAGGCTGTGCCTTTTATTTCTCAAGCTATACCAATGACAGCACCACAGAGAGCAATCCTAGAGTCACAGAATTTCTTCAGTCCAGGGTAAATGTTCAGTCCAGGGACCAAGTTAAGGAACAAAATCCCCGTATTGGAAAAAGCTTATAGCCTTCTTATATGCTTAAAATTATGATACAGACTTTGTGGATCTGGTTATAGTATGTATGGTAGATCACTATAACAGCTCTAGGAAAAAACAAAGTTTCAATTACTTCTCCTGGTTTATGTTTTTGAACTTTTTAAATATTGTGAACTGGAAATAGTTAAGTCAGCCCTCACTTTAGTTTTCAGTCTTGTCTGTGTGCTCTGCAGTTGGCAGAGAGGCTGACAAATAGTTCTGAAAAGCTAGATGAGGGGATTAATTTGCCAATGATTACTTAACATATTTATGTATGGGGGGGAAAAGGAAAAAAAAAATCATGTATGGCTGAAATGCTGTCTTAAACCCTAAATTTTATCAAAAATTAACCTGTTAACACCCAGGCAATTACTGTATTAAAAAAAAAGTTAAAACATTATTATTTGTTCCAGTTCTTCAATGCCCTGAATTATTAGTGGAAGCTGAAGAAGAATGAAAAACTGAGCCCCAGACGGTGATGAATATTTCTATGAGAAGTGCCAGGCAATTGGAATAAATCATTATGAAAAGTGGAGAATGTGTGAAACAGGCAACAAATAACTGGAGGGCACTTTTTTGTTACCAGTCTGTATGAAAGTCTGCTGGTAACCATGGCAACTGGAAGGCCACGTTTACAGCATTGCTACTGACAAATATTGAAGAGTAACTTTCAGCCCTTCTCTCATTCAAGCAATATTGGCTGCTTTCCCTGCTGTGCCCTACAGACATGTCCTCCGACCCCAGGCTCCTCCCTTCACAGGGACAATCTGCAACAAGGCCAGCTAAGCCCTGCAAATCTGCATTCCTCACTCTTGTCAAGGGGACTGGCATGCAGCATTCCATTTTTCTCATTATGTACTCTGTTTTCAGTAATAACATTGAAGTTTTACAAAGTGGTCCAGCTAACCCACATGGGACAGGAGGATAAATCTGATTTAACAAAGAAGGAGTGTCATTTAGAAGAGCAATAAACAACGTGATAATCAAAGGTCAAATGATGCACCAAGATGTTCATGCACACCTGCTTTCGATCACTGTACCAAAGCATTCTGGAATGCTTTGGAACAAACATTCTGGAACAAAGGTAACAAAAATTCAGTTTCTTTTCATTTTTTGTCCCTAGACTCCATAAGTGGAGTCTGTATCTGAGTCTTAAATAGAACAACTAAAAGTACTTTGCATGTAAATGTACATTTTCTAAAACACATGGAATTATTTAAAATTTTACATTAATTTTGAGCTCCTTTTTTTTTTATTTGTTTTTTGGTGGTGATGATGGTCTTTTTTATTATTGGCCTTGAATACTATAGATCAGAAACCACTACCTGTTGTTATCAAACAGCTCTCCAAATAACAAAACTATGAGTAGAAACCATGTCCCTGGCAATCCATTTAGAGGTTTGGGTTAGTGGAGTGGGAGTATGTGTTTCTGTGATTTTATATCTATCTATCTATCTATCTATCTATCTATCTATCTATCTATCTATCTCTATATATATATATATAATATATATATATATATATATCTTGCAGCCAGCTGTTTAGGTCAGAAAAAAAAAGCTTGCACTACACCAAACATATTTGCCATGGGTACTTTATTTCTATATGTGATGAAGGAAAAATAGAAATTTTTGCAGGCTAATAACTTTTTGATAACATTGAGATTCTAATACCATGTTTTGGGAAATAAAGAATTGTAGAATATCCTGAGTAGGAAAGGACCCACAGGGATCATCGAAGTCCAGCTCCTGTACCTGACAGGACAGTCCCAAGAATCAGACCATGTGACATAGAGTATATAAAGGATCATCATTGTTTTTATTTTTCTGTCATAGTACATTGAAATTACCTGTATTTGAGTCAGTGTGAAGTCATAAAAGCAAATTAATATAGCAATTGCAGCTTAGTACTGTCATTTTTACTTCATAATGAATTTTAGATCTTTCTGCTGCATGAACTGTTATTAACATTAAAGTTTTTGTCCAGAAGGGAATTTCTTATATAACAGGATTTGTTTTTCTTATAATGTAATAGTAAAAAGAAACAAATGTAATAATTTTCTGATTTTTCCACTAATATTCATCACTAGCCATAATATTCCATTTGACAACCAGTGACTAGTACTTATCCTGCATGGGATCTCAACACTTGTTATTCTGTACCTATATTTGCTTCTATGGTGTAGAACCTATTGTTTAATTGTGTGAGAAAAAAGAAAACTATCATAATGTTTTAACAGATATAAAATTCACAATCATTTTTGGGGATTTTTTCTCCTGAATGGCAAGCAAATTACGTAAGCCCATCTCTCTTATTTGCTTTTGTACTCTAGGAGTTTCCTCAACATCATGAAATGCTCGCATTTGGCCTGAGTAAGAATCTATCAATGACAATTTTTTTTTTTAAATCCTACTTTGAAAAGAAATTGATCTGGGTTAGGAAGCACTTGCTTCAACAGTTGGCAATTCCACCCTCAAAGTCAAATACACTAGTATAAAAAAATTTTTCAGTGCCTAAATGATGATTTGATAAAAACAACATGAAAGAAGGAACTGTGATTTTAATTTTCATGGAGCTGAGGCCTCGCAGTTGGTGTGGATTTAATTTAAAATACTGAGTTTTCACTACTTTGGGGGTCCAGGCTCTGCTGTTTTTCTATAATTGCCCTGATGAGCAATTATCTAGAACTAAAGAATACAAAATACTCGAAGGAATGCAATGAACCCAAGTTAATGTCAAAATCGTTAAATCCCCAGCTGGGAGGAAGAATCACTCTCTTCCATTTCCTGGAAAAGTTAAAGCTGCCACAAAGTGCAAGCCTACCTGAAACTAATAACTAGATCCTTGTAATGTCGAGAGCTATGAATGACAAATGCAAATTATATACTCCCTGAAATGTTTGGATTTAGGGGACAGGCACAGTTGGTATGGTGGCGGGGTTTTTTAATCTGTTTTACCTGCAGAGGAGCCGCTCAGTGGCCTGGGAGACACCTGGCTGGGAGAGACGCTCATGCCTTTATTCCTAGCACTGCCTACCTCCCACTGCATTCCACAGGTTCTAGGGAGTTTGCAACATGGTAAAGCAGCTCTTTATAAATGAGCATGAAAATGCTGCAGGTGCACAAAAGCTCTCCCTAAAGGATGCTGTCTGTGCAGAGACTCCAGCTCACCTGTTACTCAAAAGCAAGCATAACATGAAGAACATGCCGAGTATTAGGCTGTTTCTGTTGAATCAAGACCCTGCACCATTAAAAAATATATTTTTTCTTCCAAATACCAAATCTTTGGTTCTTACTTGCAAGCCTAGCTCGTTGAAAGGACACGTCCCTCTATGTGTAATCGGGCGGCTGACGTCCTTTCGTATAATTTTCATTTTACTGTTTCTGAAGGGGAGCCGGTCGCGGTATTGCGCAAAAACATTTCTGTCTCCCAGCTTCCCTTTTCATATGACTGAAGCAATGAGTTCAGCACAGCATGATGGAGAAAGGGCAGATTGAACAGATGATTCAGAGGTGAGGTGAGGACAAACCAGTGTTTGAATTGGGAGGTGGGGAGGGGGTGGTGCTTGAGTTAACTTTTACAAGACTTTCACAAATAATGAATTTTTTTTCTTGTTCTCAAACTCAGCTTGTTTTTCTGAGCATGAAAGAAATGCTGGAAAATTTGTTTGCACCTATTTTAATAGTTAGCAACAACAACTCATTATATTAATTCCACACAGCTACTACTTCTTCTCACTAATGTTAAATAGTTTAATTGAACACATGTTATATATGTCCTGATTTGGTTGATTTAAATATATTTACTATATTCTGTACCAAGACAATATGGAAAATGCAACTTTGACTCAGCAGGGAATTTAGTAGTAAACAGCTCAGAATAATTACTTAAGACAGGTTTTAATCTGCTTGATCATGAAATATTCATAGTTATATATAAGAATAAATGTCAGTGCTGCAACATCTTTTGATGTCTAGGACATTACCTGTGAATTGTTTGAGCTAGTATTTCCTTGAAAAGGCTGAAGTAATATTTCTGCCTGCAGTAATGTCCTAAACAGCTTTGTGTGTGGTGCTATCCTGCACTAATGAATTCTCTTGGCTGAGGTTATGATTATTATTCTCATCACTGTCTTTTGAAAAACAAGTGTAATGTTTGTTGGTGAGCAGAGATTTGACGTTTGAGCTCTGTAAAAACTTGCACTACTCTCAACATCTTACACTTGCATGTAAATGTAGTACAAGAAAAAGCTCTTTCTTGCTCCTTCTATTATACAGGCACCATCACCTCAAACTAGATGGAACAAAGTTAGAAGCTGCATGGGAAGAAAAAGTTAAAAGTCTACCTATTTGTCAGAAACATATTAATTCTGGATGTTGCTTTCTGTTAAAATTTGTATGCAATATTAAATTGCATGTTTAGATCCAGATGTAAATAGCACACACTCAGTAGGTGGTGAGATTTCATGTAGAGAGCATGGAAGTTTGCAGTGGGCTGTTAGCAATAGTGGGCCAATTCCCAGCTGGAGTAAGCTGGAGTAGGTCCTAGTGAACTTTACATCTACTGCATGTGTCCTAGTGATTATACAGTTCCAAGTGTGTGCCCAGACTAGTGTCAGGAGACAGCATGAGGGTAAAAGAACCTTTGGCTTGAGTCAGTGCAGACATTTTTATGTGAACAGGGAATAGCATTATTTTTCACTATTTTTATATTGTTCTTAATGGTGAATTATTGCTGTATTATTTTTATTGTTATTATTAAAGCAAAAGCCAAGGTAGACAAAGCCTGGGCACACATTATGACCCACAGATCAGTTTTTGCCAGGGGACTGGCAGGACTGGGACTGGGCTTAGCAACTACAGAAATCAGTTTTTGCCAGGGGATGAGGTATCATGGCAGGACTGGGACTGGGCTTAGCAACTACAGAACAGCTTTCTCCTGCGCACAGGCATCACAGACCTGTGCTTGTGGCATCCTCACCCTTTGGAGTACCAGTGAGTTGTTGGTGGCACCCATCTTGTATCTCATTGATGCTGCAAATTATTTGATGCTGTTCTTGTGGGTTTCAACTGAACCTACTCAGATGACACATGAAGCAAGTTTTGCATCCTTCTCAGCCCAGGCATTGCAGGTATGACCCTCACCTGAAGGCTTGGTGTGAATAATGCACTCCCCTTCCTTCCGGCCATCAGCTGGTGACACAGGGATCAGAATGGAGCGCGGTGTTTCCAGGTGGAGTTCGTTCATTCAGCACATCAGTGAATTGTGAGCTTATGTTTCAAACATGCTCAGAGTATCAAGCTGCCGTCATATCAGCCTTGGTAAATATAAGAATCTGATGTTTTAACTCTGATAAGAGATATTTTTATCCACCAGTGGGTTTTGTTTGAATTCAGAATGCTGCTTTTTTTTTTTTTCACATACAGCATAAATTATATACATTGTTTCTTTTACACAAGTAAGTATATCAGAATCTAACCCAGCTCTTGCTAACAATATGTTGATAATGAAATAGAAAAACACTTCTTTCAGATCTACATTAAATTGTCTTTTTTAAGTGAAACCAGTTGGACGTAATGGTCAACTCTCATGGGAAGCTAGAAACATATTTTTTTTAATGCTTCTACATATGTCAGAGGAGATTTGTGCTTATTAATTAGCACCTTGGGAAGACTATTTCAAGAATATGTGTAGGAGTGGTCTACTTAATTAGGGACTATCAGAAACCTTAGATCAACATAGTTTGGATGTACATTATTTTTTTAATGTCTACTATTTCATCTAGACACAGCATTTATTGAAATACTTGACCTAGTTCTCAGCTTCAGTATCTGAGGCTACAAAGACTTTCATATCTTTCATATCTCATCTCAATTTAGCATGTTGGATGTTACACAGTTATCAAGAGCATCAAGATTAAGAATAGAAAAATAAAAATATTAAGAGAATATTATGATCAAGTAGACTGGCTAGCAATATCATATTTCCACTATGAATATGCAAATTAAACTTAATTAAGAAGAGGAAAGTAGATTGGTAACACTGACCACAGATTTTTTTAAACTGTTTTATTTCTTTCTCTTTTTTTCCATTTTAATTCAATTTAATAGCAATTTTAATTTGATATACTTATTTGTTTTACTGGCAGTGAAGAATAGATGAGTACCTGATAAATTTTAGAGTGCAATAGCAACCTGGCAAAAATAAACCTTCTATGTTTCCTGCCTTCCTCCTGAAAAGAGGATAATTCATATGAGGGATTCCAAGAGATAGAAAAGTATCATAAATGAGTCTGTATGTTTCTCATGTTAGATGGACCAAGGTCTCTATCACAGTGATCTAGTTTTTAGGTTAGTGTCTCAGGTGATGGCCTCAGAGATATGTCATCCTGTGTTTTCATAGAAACTTTCAGTGCTTGAAAAGGATTTGCCCTTTTTATTCACCAGTCTTTTCATTGCTCTCTTTGACTGCTTCCTGTTCCATATTCTGTTTCTATGCAATCATTTTAATAAAAGCATTAAAATACAGACCAGTCACTATTATAATTTCTTATTATCTTTACAAATAAAAAATGAATTTAATTGTAGAGTGGATTAGACACCTGAGCAGGAAACTCTAGCCCAGTATAAGCAAGCACAGGCTTTTTACTTTTCCAACAACACTGTTATAATAAATGTCCTGCTCATGTATCCTGCTCCTATATTAGACTCCTGCCTCAATGGTTCTTTATTTCTGCTCCCAGTATTGGTTCTGTGCAGGTCCAGAGTAATCAAGGAAGAGTACTTTTGAAGTAGGATGGATCATGTGAGGTACACATGATATGTGTGGAAGGATGATATTTTAAAAACATTCTTCTTGCTAGTGAATATCAGGAAATTATTCTTGAGACATGGAGGCAACTTGAGATGGAGCAGATGGGGATAGAGCACAGTGGAGAGGAAGGGAAAGAAGATATACAGGAAGGATGTGGAGGCTGATTTCTGGCTTCCTGACTCTAACATCCCCAAGGAAAAGGATTTACTCTGTGTACTACTGCAAGCAACATTTTAAAATTCTGTATTTCTCTAAAATTAAGACATTTTTGAACACCAAATCTGAGAAGAAACTGCTGCACTGTCCACCTTCTCAGATTCTTGGCACTGGAGGTCATGGTTTCTCAAAGGAAGCTTATTCTCATGTGTAGTGTTTATATAGGAAAGTCTTTATCAAAACCACAAAACTAAATCTTTAATTTATACAAAAAATCAGAATATAATAGATTTTATTTCTCTTAGTATTTTCCAATTTGTTCAGTTATTAATTTGACTAAGCGCCATATCCAGGGACTTTTAAGGAATCCTGCTTCTATACTTTGGTCACTTTCAGTTAGAGGGACTGCAAACTGATCAGAAGACATTTCTTTTCAGTCTGGTTCTGCACAACATAATGTCATGAACATATTTTTTTCTAAGTACTAGATTCAGACTTTTAAGGAAAGTTTTATTCCCAGTAAGAAATCAAGCTCTTAATAGCCTATTGACTTTGAACATTTCTAAGAATTTATCAAATGGATGGACTTGAATCAAGTGCAAACTGGTTTTGATTCAAAGCCCAATCATTTCCCTTCACACCAGTGAGTTGTTTTCAAACGTGGATATAATTCAGTGATTTTATGAACGATCAGTTATCTACACAGATATCTGTAAGGACAATGTGCTAACCTAGACTACCAGCCTGTCACTAGAACCAAAAATTAGAGAAGTCTTAAGAACTTAAAGAAATGATAGAATCATAGAATCATTTTCATTGAAAAAAATCCTTCAAGGTCACTGAGTCCAACTGCAAACCTAACAGTGCCAAGTCCAGTACAAGAAGGATTCAAAAAAATCTTGGAAACATGAAATACATCACTGAAAAACAAACTAATGGAAATTTTGAATGAAATGAAATTAAATTAAATAAGATTAATTAGTTATGAGATTATGCATAACAGGCTATTTGAATGTTACATAGGACAGGAAAAAACTTATGTATTCATCTCTATTCCTAGCTAATAAACATTGCAATCTCTCATGTGTATTTCTATGATCATAAATTTTGCAGTAAAAACCCCCAACTGACGTTGTAGAAGTTTGTGGGTTTTTTCTTAATCTTAAATGTTTCAGACGTAAAAAGAGAATATATAGAATATAGAAATCAGGGTAAGAGAACAGCAAAGAAATACAAGGGGACAAACCCCTAGGGTGAATATGTACTAGAAAAATATTTATTTTAAAATAGGTCACCTTTGCATCTGTTCTTTGATAAATGTTGTCATTATTAAGTGTTTGTGATAGTGCCCAAGAATATCAACTCAGAGCTGAGGTACATATGCAGCTTTTTAAAAAACTCCTGTCCCTTCTTTAAGGTATTTACTATCCATTCTGCCAGATGGCATGAAGAGCAAAGAGACAAATAGAATGGGAATAAAAGAAGAGAATGAGGTGATGATATAAAAAGAGTTCAGCAGAAAGAGGGTGTGTCAATGCTCATCTCACTTCTTTTGTACTAACACATTCAATTTATACATCTACTTGTTTACTGTGTAGCACTCAGGAGGAACAAACCCCATTTTCTGTCGCCACATCATCTCTATAAGCCTATACAGCAGAGCAACTATTTTAATTTTTTTTTAATATTGCATCAACCTAGATATAAGTGTTGACAGAAAAAAATGTTGCTTTTTTGCAGAGGTTCTTGTTCCACAACTGGAAAGCTTGGAACCATATACTGTGTCCAGCTGTTGGTCCTCATAATGTGAACACAGAAGATTATTGTATAGCTTCCAAACTAACAAGGCACTGTATAATATATTTTATTATTATGTATTAACATATGCAGTACTGATGAAGTAATGCATGTGTCCATAGAATATTATAATATAGATAGATCACAAGAAAGCATTTCTGATGAGTATAATTCTTTGCATGAATCCTCAGCATGATACAAGCAGTTTGCAAAGAGCTCTGATCCAGTGACTTACTAAAGAATATGAAGGAAATGGACAAAATGTGCGCAGCACTGTTGTACAATACTTTACAGATAGTTGAGTATTGGTAATTGCTAAGTTATCCCATTGAAACAATATCTATAAACATATTCTAGACCTACATCAAATTAGAAGTAGGCTATCTGACCTGTATCCCATCAGATGTAGAAAAAGAGGCACCTCACATACTCTGAATACCCCCACTGAAAGTTGTAGACATGAATTTTTATCCCAAGCCCCACCTTCTTTAATCCTAGCAATGACAAAGTGGAAAGTATTTTGATGGGAGGCATATTTTTCTGACTTACCATATTTTGCTGACTTACCACTTCTGAGTATTGGTAAACTGTTTACTGATTACTGACTGAAAGAACTGATCTGCTGCATGCTTGCAGGCTTGAAATTAGTCAAAGGGCAACTAGAATAAGAATTGGGAATGCTTTCCAATTTTCTGTGCCTCTGCATTAAAACAAGTAAAAGTTCTGTTCCTATTGCCCCATTTAATAACTGTCAGGATGAGATACAGGTAAGAGGTATTTCAGCCTGAAATTCCTATGCCTAATACAAGAGATAACAATCTGCTTGCTGCCACTTCTTTTTGAACAGAACAGTGAATTATTTGCACATCCCTGAAGAATTCAATGCATCAGACTGTATCATGCCATGTATGCTTCCCTTGGTCTCATCTGATCTGATCAATTTTTCTCTCTCCTCCTAACTGTGACATTTGTTTTATCCAGACACTTGAGATATTACATCTTTAATGCTTATTATTTGGTCCATGATTAACTTAAAGCTAATATAAAAAGCAACACTATCCACCCTCTTCGCAGATCCTTCTTGCAACCAGAAGAAAATGTTTCTTCTACATTAAATGAACAAACACCTTCTTGGAGTAGTCTACCTCAATAGCTCACCGACTGGGCATGACTAAGACACTTACTTTAGAAAGAGATTAGATTAGATCCTTAATCAGAGCAGTGTGAAGGCAGTGATTGAATCAATAAAGGAACAAGCACACAACAGTGTTTAGATCTGAAGAGGTGAGGAGCATGTCCCTTGATCTCACATCCTTCTCACACATTTCATAAGGACATGTGTGAGCCTCAGGGGGTAAATAGTCTTCATTTGCTCCAGCCATTGAGATATGAGGGAACCCATGGGCTCCACAGGTTCTTCAGAGGTAGGTGACAGGTAAACCCTTGCACAGCTCATTAGACAAACAGCCCAGAATCACGTCAAGGATTTGAACCTCCACTGTACATTTTCATCTGTCTTCTCAATCCTCCTCATAGCAAGGAGCGTGAGATTCATTACCAGGATGATTCATACACTGGCTGTCAGGGGGTTCATTGCATGACAAAAGGGCACTTAGATTCCTGAATGGGAAAATTTAAAATTTCAGTGAGATTTCTCTTCATAATATCAACACTAACAAAAGTGTTGACCCACCACTTGGGATGAATTTCTGTAACCTTTTTTTTGCTTTCCTGCACTGGCCATCCTTGATTTTGTACTACAGACATGCCTTCAGAAAATAGGCTATTTTAATAATATTTTATTCTGTAATGATGGAGCATGGAAAACTGTAATGTGGAAGAAAATAAAAATACTTCAGAATATAATTAAATTCTTCTCTGAAATTCTATGGAACAGAAGATGTTTTGATTCATGACAAACATGATGGGGTCTACTGAAACTTGAGGGTGCACAGATATGACAATTGTATTGTATCCAGAGTACTCTGAATACCTGTTGTACCTTGGATAAGAGATGATCCTACCAACCTTACATAAGCAAAATATTAAAAGCAGTACTTGGAGTACTTGGAAGTCTTGGATTTTTCTGATAGTTGCCAAAGGATGTTTGGCATAATCTTCATAACTTCTGCTCCAGTGAGACAAGAATACTTCATTAGGATTTATCTCGAGTATCAAGTTCCTGTGTAGAGTACTCTTGAATCCCAGCAATAAAATGGTATTAAAGCAAATTTTTATGAACAGGTACCACCTTTGGTCTCCATCAAATTAACATTTTTCAGAGGGTTCCCAGTAAGTAAAACCCTGGGATTTAAAATGGAAGCCACTTTGTAATGTTTTCTGTATGAATTATTGCAGACATGTCTGCTTTTATAATAATGACCCTATATATGTTGAAATGTATAGGGTGTTAGACACTTATACAGCTATGTAAGTTCCACAAAGATAAATACATTTTTGTATTCAAAAAAAAAGTTGGATGCAATTCCAAGCTTTGAGCATTTTTCAAAGCTTTGGTTGGCATATCAAGTTAATAAGTAATAGGGGAGGATGACAGGTATAAAGAAATAGATAACAGAAAGAAAAAGAATCATAGTTATTAGAAAGAAGAATTTTCTTATGACTCTACTTGCAAAAGGAATCTATTCTGTAGGAAGAGCATTTGGATACTGGCAGAAATGAAACATATGGTAATGTATTTGTAAGATATTGAAATACATATTCTTTTAAATATGTTGAAAAATATGGCAGATAATGTATCCTTTTTATAAATGTCTATAAATATTTATTAATGAAATATATTGAAACATATACTTGTCAAGTATATGTTTTGTGTTTGAATAAAGAATTCATAATGTGAAATGCTTAGCAGTCTTATAAGATGACTCAGGGGAACAGGATATCTGAGCAGAATGTTAAGTGTGTGACTTCCGTTGATTTCAACAAGAGAAGGGTTTTTATTTTAAAAGTACAGAAACAATACTGCATTGTTTCTGAAACTTATATTGAAAAGCATCATCAGTTAGTCACCGTCACACTGGCACTCTATATTACATCCGGAGTCTCAGTAACTCCAGACAGACAAAAAGGCCTTTTCAAATTTCTTCCTTATGTATCCAAAACTATGGTGCTCCCGATGAGTTCTGACTGACGTGTCCCTTTTCTGCTGGGAAACAGACAGGTTATCTTCATCCCTACCCAAAAATAGAGAAGAGAGTGGCAAATGGAAGGAGTATGGAGAGGTGATTATTTACCAATTTGCCACTGTAGTGGGGAAGTGTTTTTCTGTGGGGTACTGACTGTCAGTGTGATTTGTAGATTAAGCTAAAGTTAATTAGTCTATCCTTGATCTCTATAGAGACTGCTTAGAAATAAATGGCTCCTTCTTTCCACTCAAAACAAGCTAAGTAAATATGTTCCTCTGTTTGTGGTTTCTTGAAGGCTGAATGTAAGAAAAAGAGCACTAAATTGTTTTGTCCCACATCAAAACAATAAAGACATTCTGAGATAATTGTCCCTTGGTTTCTCTTTCTGTTTGGATAGGAAAGATTCAAATCAGATACACATCAGGCTTTGTTAAATTTTTCTGACACTCGTGACACAGTTTGAATTTCTGAATTTCAGATGTTTGCATTTAAGGTGTTCATCTCAGTTTAGTAAGTAATAGGAAAAGGTTGGCTGTTAGCTCTAGATCTCTCTTCTAAGGCACATAGATATCCAACAGTACTACTCTTTATTCACTGGTTTCTGTCATTTTGGGTAATATTGGGGAAGACTGATGACAGCAAAGATACAGAAATAAATAAATAAAATGGTGGTACATTACATGGAGACAGACGAAAATCCACTAGAAAATGTGTATTTCTATTTCAAAAGTTATATAAAAAAGATAACAAGCTGAAATTAATCCAAGAACTGTAGCATTTTCATGAAAAATATTACCAGGGAATATTTAGTAAGACATCCACCAGAGTACCTGGATCAGACAACCTTAGCAAGTCATCTAGAAGTTTTTTGTTAATTACTTCCTTCAATCTGCTGTAATCTGGGGGGAGAGATATGCACATAAAAATCATGACTGACTTGTATTCTATTGCTAGACATGAAAATTACTGGTATGCATCCAAGTTCTTTTAGGGGAAAGACACCACAGAGCAATGAAAGACACTGGGATATATACCTAACAAGAAGAAGAAAGGAAACTTCTTAGTCATCAGGCTTCCCTTTTTCTTATTCTCCTTTTATTTTCATTGAGATTTACAGAAACCTTTAATATTTGTACAGCTTTTGGATAAGACAACTTTATTCATAGGAGTTTATTTAAGGTATTATATTTTGGACTGGTGACCAAAATACTGGTGACCAGTATTGATGTTTTAGTTGTTGCTGAGCAGTGCCTGCTCTGCATCAAGGGTTTCTCTGTTTCTCACTCCATCCCACCAGCCAGCAGGCTGGGAATGTACAAGAGGCTGGGAGAGGATGAGACAAGGGACATCGAGTGATCAGAGGGGTATCCCGTGCCGTTTGATGCTGTACTCAGCAATAGAATCTGGGAGAAAGAGGAGGAAGATGGAAAATTCAGGTTGATGGCATGTGTCTTCCCAAGGCACTGTTAATGCTTGATGGAGCCTGGCTTTCCTGAAAATGACTGAACATCCAGCTACGTATGGGGAGTACTGAAGGAATTCCTTGTTTTACTTTGCTTCTGCATGGCTTTGCTTTACCTGTCAAACTGTCCTTATCTCAACCCACAAGTTTTCTCACTTTTACACCTCAGATTCTGTCCCCCATCCTGTTGTAGATGAATGGGTAAGTGGTTTTGTGTGGCTTAGCCACCTTCTTAGGGTTAACACTCAACAGTTCTCTAGGCAGACCATCTTGGATGCTGGTTTAACAATGCAGAAAATTCCTAATTTATTTTTTTTTTTTATTTAAGGAAAATAGCTCCCTTGGAACTTAGATTGTCTTCTGGAATTATTCTGTCATCCAGAATTTTAAATATTATGAAAATTTCATAGAAAGAAAAACATTCTTTATGTTCAGCAGTTAAGTTTGAACTTCATTT
Organism: Passer montanus; assembly: GCF_014805655.1. Taxonomy (NCBI): domain Eukaryota; kingdom Metazoa; phylum Chordata; class Aves; order Passeriformes; family Passeridae; genus Passer; species Passer montanus. Next base: position 13,234,918 of record NW_024366480.1, on the reverse strand, counting down.
TCTTGACAAATTTAATTTTCAAACATAATTAATGAATCACTTGCCAAAGACAAGTGAAGTTTATTTTAAAGCCATTAGAAATCTCAAAATGTGTCCAAGGCCAATATAGCACAGTAATTGATCTCACTTTTATGTCACTTAAAGTATGCACTAAAAAAATTTTACTTGGGGAAAAAAAAAATTGCTTCCTGGCTATAACCCCATGTCACCATTAAGAAGTTTCTGAGCTGATTTTACAACCTTTTAAAAGTAATCATGGAAATGCTGATATACCCCCAGAGAATCAAGCACACAAAACCTTAAGTGAGTTGGTGCTGCAGCTCTCCGGGGTGGCCTTTGCTTCCTCACATGTCACTGTTAGCAGCTAGTGACAGCTGTCATGTGTCCCAGCGCAGGGAGGAGCACCATCTCAGAGCTTCAACCCGTGGCACTGGTCCTGCCTGGGGAAGTGGTTGCTTATGAGATGCTAAAAAGCAAGAAGAATGTGTAGATATGGCTGAGAGCATCTGTTACTAACTGACAAAAAAGACTCTATTTCCTCTTCTACATCAGGTGGGTTTAGCTGCCACATGGCAGCAGAAGCCAGAAAGAATATCCCTAACAAGTAGGAGAAAGTTAAAAAAGTAGGAGAAGGCATGGCCAGTGGAGTGGATTGTAAAGGTGCTGTTTCCAGCCATGTTCTAAATGGTTAACAGCAAGATCATCTTACATTTGTCAAGGCAAGGAAAGTACATTTCCATGATTGAAAAGTGAGCCAGCAGAGTGCACACAAATTTCAGTTTTGTGGATGGTTTAGAAAAGAGTGCATTTGAGGCTGAAGTTACATTGGAATCACTAGTAGAGCAGTGTAATTTAGTTTATTGGAAAGGTACATTGCACCTCAGCCAGCTCACTGAAGCGCAAGTGGCAACCTCCCACGTCAGCCCAGTGATCCATGTGTGTGCACTAAACAAGTGTTTGCTGTACATGACACATTGCAATTGTACTCAGCTATCTTGGGAGGGAAAATTTGGATCTCTGTATTGGGCTGAGGGAAAACAAAACCAGAATGGTATTCTGCAACTGGTATTTTCTCAATCTCTTTCCTTCTCTTTTGCAATGCCAAGAGTGGGGATTCTACTGCATCTGTATTTCAGTACACCTACTTAACAGATTAAAGGGTAAGTGGAAATAGATACTGTGTATCTTGAAGAAAAACTTTTTCTCTTTTTCCCTTCAAGTACTGCAACACACAGTGTAATAAATAAACAGTAGAGCTTTTTTGTGTTCCAGTGGTTGTGGGTTGTGATTAGGAAGATGGAGAGTATGGTACTCTTTTGGTGAGTCTCTGTAACAGTGCCCTGAAAGCCTTCACAAGCCCAGGGACGTCCCCCGGGCTATTCCACATCATTGGAAGCAACTCATCAGGAAGGGAAAAATAAATTTACAGGCTGATGGGTTCATGATTCTTCTTCATTCACAGGAGAGGGCACAGAAAGGTGCTGCAGAGACATTAATATATGTGTTCATGGGCTGTTTTGAAATAAGTACATCTCACAGGAAAAACCAGCATTGCTCCTTCTGTAAGATGGTGAATTAAAAGTGCATATTTACAGTTGCTGCCATCAGATTACAAGCACAATATAGACCCTGGAAAGTATGCAGACCATGTTTTGAAAGGAGGTACAGCTGAATTTACAGGGGTGTGGCCATGAGGATTGAGGATTGACAGTGTTTTGTCTTCCATGCTGTGAAAAGAGCAAGAGTGATATATATATATATATATATATATATATATATGCAGCAGTGGAAAATTTGTTCACAGAGATGCTGTCACACAGTCCCTGTTCCCCTTTCTGCTTTGTCATGTCACTGCCAGATGAGGATATCCTGCGGAAGAGGTGCTGCAGGCTCTTTTCTAGAGACTTTCACCTGTGTTGATCTGAACCCCAAACCACCTCAATGAAAACAGATCAATACTACAGGCATGTTCTGGAGCACAGAACCCTCTGGTCACATACCCTTTTAAAGGCAGCTTGGACTCCTCTGCTACGGCCCAGCCAGCCTTCTGTTGTGCCTTCTGATATGGATATCATGGATTTGCACTATGTTGGAGAATGCTGTCGTAGGAAAGTATTTAATTTTCCTTTTGGCAGTGGATGATAATGCCTTCCTGGACTTCCTACAGACTATTGAGCTTCATAATATAGCTTTGCAATTGTCAAAAAATACAGCTTGGATGTTCATGGCTATGTCACATGGCTCCATACACAAATTCTTACTTCTGTTTTTGATAGAATCTTGCACACAGACAGGTAATATAAACATGATTCCAGCCCAGCAGCTTGTCCAAAAGTGGAAGATGGAAACCCAACTTTCTGTAACTTTTTTAGCTTTACTGCTTGTATGTGTTTCCACTCCTCTGCTGTCTCCTTTGTTCTCTTAATTTTTTATTTGTAGGTAAGGAGGTTTTTTAGTATGTGACGTACAAACTGAGGAGATAGAGCTGGCTAGCCAAGCCTGTGTTGTGCTAGGATGTGCAGGAAGAAACAGAAGACCTTGAGATAGTTTATGCATAATAGCTGTTGCATTTTATTGGTTTGCAGTTAATGAGGTACTATTGAAGAATTTGCAAGCATGGCCTTGAGAATCATTTAACATCATGAATCATCCAAATTTAACCTAATTATAGAAGGATATGAAAAAAATGAAAAAAGTTCTACATTGGACTGCGGAAAATAGTTTGCAAATTAAGACAAGATGAAATGTCTGCAGGTGCTTTATGAAGAGAATGAGTCAGATACTCAGCAGAAGAAAAGTTAAGCTGCATTCCAAAAACTGGATACCCATAAAGATGTTGGCTTTAACTCTTTTCTGAGAAAAAAAATCAAGCAATTAATGCAATTATTTTCTTCATAGTATATGAAAAATTATTCAAGATGACATTCCATTCATGTTCATGGGTAAGGATGTGTTAGTAGATTGGGCAGACTAATGCAATTTTCAATATAATTTTATTTTTTACATGATTTTTTGGTAACACATACCAAGTTTTTAAAAAATCTCAATTAAATATTTTGTGATTATATCCTTGGAAGAAAAAACATCATTGTTAGTGTGTAGCAATGACCTTCAAGGCCTGTTCCCCAGATACTAATCACTAGGTGAGAAGCCTAAAAGAAAACTGCCTGTTATGTTTGGGCAGTTTCTACTTTTCCATAACTCCCAGTGTGGGTACACTGCAACAGCCTGAAGCAACTCCAGGGACCTCAGCCAGAACCTCAAGGAAAGGATGGTGGCAGAGCAGAAGAAATGGAGCCCAAAGCATGACTGAAAATAAAAAGCATAAATAGTATATATTTTGGTGTGTAAATGGAAGTTCCACATATTGGATATTTGAATTCTTGCATAAGGGTCATCATTCAACTGTATCCTTCTCTGATTTTCAGTTCTGTCATTCAAGATAATTACAAGATAGTACAGACACTTCAAAGGAGAATGATCTAAAGTGTTACAACTTACCAAAGAAAGACTCAAAAGTCTTAAACAGTTCAGAACATGATTAAGGTAGAACACACTGCAGTCTTTAAATCTATAAATGGAAGCTGCAAAAAGAGAAACAACCCATTCTTCATTATCCATGGGGAATAGGATAAGAAGCAATAGGCTTATTTAAAATAAGATACTTTTCTAATTTAAAGGACAGTTAAGCCCTGGAACAAATTTAGGCAAATGTTCCATACAGGAGAGGTTTTCAGTATAGCCATTTTTTAGATAATAGATAGTCCCTCTGGATGAATTTTATAATATCTGAAGAACTGCAATTCTGTCTTCAGTATCTTAGAAAGATGTTTCTTGTCTCTGATTGAATATCCTTATGAAAAATGTTTAAAGGTATATTTTAAAGTCATGCATAACCAGACATAATTATACATATATGTTACTTTGTTTTGCCAATTTTTTTTCTGAAATTAATTACTAAATTAGACAGATGAATTCAGATAAGAAAGGAGAACTTTCTGGAATAATATTTTGGAGTATTACAAGCAAGAGGTTTATGTTTATACAAAAGTTAAATATGTTTGTGACAGAGTCAGGGGGAAAGAATTGGCAAGGCTCCCCCAGTATTTCAGAAATACTCCAATTTCTTAGCTCCATGTAGAAGCCTTCTGTGGTATGCTGTCAAGTCAGGAGGGGATGACTTTAACTTTCTGAAGAAATACTATTTTAAAGTGAAAATAAATGTCATGGAGAAATCATAACTGTTAGTTCATGTCTCAACAAAGAGTATGACCATTGACTCAGCTGTTATCAGAAAGATGCACAAAGGAGGAAATGCTACTAAAAATTTCAAGAAACAGCACCATCTTGCAAAGAATTGAAGCTAACAAGATCAAGAAATAAATATTTCCATATTATGAATATTTCCTGTGAATATTATGTATATTTATCCACAGGAGTGCATAGAGATTGTCTGTAATATGTTGTACACATGAAAGCAGCAGAAAACTATTAAGAAAGCTCAGGCAAAAGGGTGAGTCATGTATTTGCCTCAACTAAAAATTTTCAGTCTTTGAAAGTGCCTATAAATATTTAATATCACAGTAATAGGATTCTATTTTTCCACACATTTAAGTGAATCAAGTTTTGGAAGGTTAGCTTTGAACTCGGGAACCTCCAACTTCAGCCCTCCAACTTCACCCCTCCAACTTCACAAGTAAGTGTGCTGCAGCATGCATTGGATTCCCTTCAGCATGAAAGGATGGCCTGTACATGTCTGAGGGATTCTTTCTAAGGCTGCTTTCTCTTCTGCTTTGGACCCTCTTGCCTGTTAGAAGGTGGAATGCTTGTAGTTAATGCTTCTCACCAGTCAGATTTATAACTTTGGCGGCAACTGGTTACTGAAGAACTTGCAATTTCCTCATTTATTAGTCACCTCATCTTGTTGGAAGTTCAGTTTCAGTTTTCATTAATAGATCTGACTCAAAGCCTAAGCAAAGAACACACAGAAAAACTGTACATGTCTTTCCTTCTCTTAATTTCACTGCTGATCTTAGCTTTGTGAAGTCAGAGCAAGGAGATGTCTTTAGGGAAAAGCAATTAAGATAAAACTCCAAATGTACTTTTGCTGCTTTGTTTGTGGTTTTGTTTTTTGTTTTGTTTTGGTTTGTTTTTTTTATTTTTATTGTTGTTGTTGTTTTGGTTTTGTTGTTTGGTGTGTGTGTGTGTGTAAGACTCCTGCAAAGCAGAAGTGTAATCTTTTCTCACTCATGAAAGAGGAAAACTAAAAGGCTGGAATCAAGTTGACTTAATAGCAGGGAAAAAAACAGTGTTTTCTCATCTAGTATTTATTGTTGGGTTTTTTGTGGCCTCATGTCCCTGGAATGGCATTGTGCTAGATGTAATATTCTCCTAAATATTAGAAGTGAGTGCATTTAGCTCTTTTTACTACTGCATGTTTCATTGTAGTTATAGAATGGAGATTTTTTTTCCTTGAGCATAGGAGTAAATAATTTTAAACTATTCTTATATTTGGGAAAGAGCAGAAGACTACAGATTGTGGCTGTCCCATGTTTAATAAAACCCACCTGAAATCAACATTTTCTGGAACTAAATAATGTCAGTTGAAGGGAAGCTTCAGATCCTATAAACTGAGAATATGTGAGTGCAAGGGAACATTTTGCAGGACTATTCTTGAGAGTTTGGTGGATTTTTTGCTTTCTTTGAGCGTGGCCTTTTAGTCACAAACCAAACAAAACAGGACCTACAAGATGAGCACAAACCCCTTGTGTTGGAAGCAGTGGCAGATCAGTTCTCAGGTACCAGAGCTTTGAGTTCAGTTAGTATTCAATAAAAGATATGTGCCTAATAAAGATCACTGGCTAAAGCAGCAGTTAACAAGATTGATTGCACTCATATCTCAGGGATTTGTCTCCATTCCACCTTTTTGACAATAAAAATATTCTTCAGTAGAACAAAGCTGTGAAATCAGTGCTAAAGCAAATCTGTTTGCGGCACTAAGTAAATCAGTCATAACATAATTAAGAGGCAATAATGTTATGTATGCTAATTAGAAAACATCAACAAAATGAAATGAAATGAAATGAAATGAAATGAAATGAAATGAAATAAAATAAAATAAAATAAAATAAAATAAAATAAAATAAAATAAAATAAAATAAAAACAAGATATGTGGACTAAAACACACATTTTACAGCAAGAGTTAAATAAAGAACTAGTTTTAACTTAATTTCTGATTCAGATAAATCTTGTGATAAATAAAATGTTATATCAGAAGTGATTGTGAAGTGGAGGCCTTCCAAAAAGAAGGGTAGTTAAACCATTTTCTGCTCCAATGCTGAAACCCCAGTGGTTTTCCCAGACCAGTACCACTTTCAAGTGCTCATGTCTGTAACAGAAAAACTGGAGGAAACCTATAGATTTACTCTAGTCCCTAAATATTAGAGGTGACAGTGTTCTGCTTGGGGAGAAGGAAAGGGCTAAAATTTAAAATGGGACTGAAGAGTAGATTTGGTTTCATCAGACCTCTAAATTCCAGCCTAAAATCAAACATAGGTTGAAGCTGAATGAGTTTGTATGAGGCTTGCCCACATTGCCATCCATTACTGAGTCCTTCACTGAGTCAGAAATGCAGTTCTGGAAATAAATCTCCCTCCCATTGATGGAGTTTTGGTCAGATTGATGAGCAGTCTTGTAGTATACACATGGGATGATGCCTTTTGGATGAGGGTAAACTCAATGTTCATTGGGAGTACATTAATTATGATCAAATGGGGTTGTTTTGAAGTACTTCCCAGAAATGCTGTAGTTGAAGCATCATCTTGTGCTGGAAATCACCAGTGCTGGGGATTTTGTGTAAAAGGTCCAGAATAATAACTTGGGATTAGATATAGTTCATGGGTAAAGTTGTTGTTTGGACTAGATTTGATTTAAAGCCATGATAAAATGAATGCTTTACATATTGGCAGGCATTACACCGTATATGTAAATATACACCAGATACATATTCTGAAGTACTATTTTACTATGATTTTGATTTTTCAAAATACATACTTATGCATGAAAACAAAACAGATCTGCATTTCAGCTAAAAGCATCAAACATTTGAGTAACAAATTATTTCTTATTGCAGAGACTTGATACCGTAAAGAAACATTAGCAAGTCATTCTGAGGAATCTAATAGCCTTCAGATTTAATGAAAGGGGATATTAGGTAGTTTTGGTCTCAAATGTATCAGCTTCATCGTTTGACTTTCAAAATCGATACTTGAAACCAACTTCATGTTCTTTTTTGTAATGATCCTGTAGATAATGATGAAGAAATTGTCTCTAAAACTTTCTATTGCTTGGTACTTAATTTGCTGTGATGAAATCTACATGTGTCCTTGGGATTTAAAAAGATATGAAGGAAGCAAAATATTCTAACAATATACATTATTTGATTAAATTATTGTTACTTTGAGATTGGAAGTAAATAATATTTAAGGTTTCAAACTGTCAAACTAAGCTCTAACAAATTTTATTTTGAATATTTTCCACTTTTATGTAATTAACCTTGTGGTTTCTCTGCCTCAGAAAAAACATCATTATCTCAGCACTCAGATGTAAAGAAAGAACAAAACTAAATTCTGACAACCACAAATGGGCTCTCATCTTCAGTACTTTTGAATATATCAAAGAGTTTTTCTCACAGAGAGCATAGCCCTAATGGCAAAGTAGTTTATCATTATAAGGCAAACCACAGTAACAAACATAAAATGTACCTACAACATCCAAATTAAAAGACTAAAAAGCTCAGTCTAGACTGCTTTATCCCCCCATAAGAGATCAATCTCCAGAACCCCATGGAGATATTTCTCTTCACCCATGTGTCAACCTATTTCCCTAATGGCATTGATGCAAGCCATGTTTCACCGCTTGCAATTCCCTACTTAGCCCAATCCTTTAAACAAGGCATGACAAAACTTTAGGTTTGGATTTTCTTTCATTGTTCAGAAGAACTCTATCTGGCTTAGCAGATACAAAATTGGTCTGCATGTCCAGTAGAGATTTTCCTGGTATACTAAAAACTCCTGAGTTACTTGTCTATTTCTTTGGTCCACAGAAGGGGACAGCAACAGTCATGGCTATGCTATGCCTTATTTTATAACAGCAATCTTGCACATGAGTGTACATCCTTTGAAATGCTGCACCAGCAGAGGTTTTCCTGTTTCTCAAACTATCACTTTAGGTATGTGAGACACTTTCTCTCGATACAAAAGCTGGGTAAAAAAATAAAGCTAAGCTAAACCAGAACAGGTCTTGTATTTGCGGGGTTCCCAGATGTAGAAAGGAGTGATGAATCTGACTCCATGTTCTTAGAAGGCTAATTTACTATTTTATGATCTATATTATATTAAAGAATACTATACTAAATTATACTAAATAATATTAAAGAATACAGAAAGAATACAGACAGAAGGCTAAAAGATACTAATGAAAAACTCATTACTCTCTCTCCAGAGTCCGACACAACTTGGCCGTGATTGGCCATTAAGTCAAAAACCATTGACATGAAACCAATGAAACAACCACCTCTTGGTAAACAATGTCCAAACCACATTCCAAAGCAGCAAAGCATAGGATAAGCAAACGAGACATTGTTTGGCTTTCTCTCTGAGGCTTCTCAGGTTCCCAAGAGAGAAATCCTGGCAAAGGGATTTTTCCAGAAAATATGATGGTGACAAGCAGGGAATAAAAGCTTGGAAAAACATCGTTTTGTCAAAGGATGTACATAGTTGGAAGGTGTCTTGTATGTGAAGCAAACTATAAAACTCTCATTCTGCAATAAATGATTTTCCTCCTTTACATTAACATGAAGAGGGTACCCGGCATTTCTACATGATCAAGGTGAAGACAACAGAATATTTTTTTCATGAGATGGTTTCATGTGCATTAAGATTTGGATTTGGTCCTTTGTCTAGCTGGATTTTCTCTTTTTCTGGAAGTTTATCTTCTCCTGGTTACTAAGTTCAGTAGCATTTGAAGTGTGTTAAAGATTATTTCAAGAAAGCCTGTTTATGAAACTTCACTGGAATGAATGCAATCTAGCTGGTCTCTGCAACTCACTTGCTATACAATGGGACACTCTTCTGGTATTTGTCAGTAATGTAACTTTTCAAAGAGCAAGGAGACCACCTTGACCCTTAGCTTGAACACTGATTCATGAATATAAAACTCACAGGAAAAAGGATGGCATTGAGCTTTTCCACCAGTGCCTCATTGAATGATGGTGCAAACTTTCCACTTTATAACAATACCCTTGAAAAAGTACTGCTGCTATTTGGCAAAAGTGCACATTTTGGCTTTGCACTGTTTTTTTAAATACCTTCCTTTTTTCTTAGATGCAAAAGAAGAATATAGAGATGAGATTTAATGAGATACAGTAAAAACCTTTCCTCTTCTGTACCTTAAACGAGACTATGCAAAGGTCCCAGATTGTATAAGTTTTCTTTAAATCACAATGCCTAATGCAGACACCGTGGGTGGGATTTATCTCACTAACTGACAAAAAGTTAAACATCTTGACTTTCTCTGTAGTCAACGGTGAAAGGCAAGCACCTTTAGATGTGTGACTCATGTTGTCCTTAGTGTCTAGAAAAGGAGGATAAATTGTTCCCTGAAAATCCTCAGCTCTCTCCACTCACTTCAGAGGAAGCCTAGGAGAAGGACTAGTCGATGTATCTTCTAGGCGCCTAAAGTGAGATAGATCTGAGGTGAGGGATATCCAAAACATTTTAAAATCAGCAGCAGTAGATCCTTCATGTGCTTGAACAATTCCACAAGCTTTAATGCTATATTGTCTAAATGAGGATCTGGGAATCTGAAAGTCCTCAAGAGATGGAAACACAATACAAAACCACTTCTCTTACTACAGTGCATACAGGATTAACATGGGCATAACACAAACTTCTCTTTCACAAGTTTAGATCAAGCCCTTTTCTTTTTTAGAGTGTTGAGACATTTTCCTCAGTTTATTATTGCTCACCAAACAAACTTACTTCCTCTGAAGAAGCTGAGATGCACTGTAGGGTGCACGCTTTAATCTAGTGGTTAGAATATTCACTTTGAAAAATATTGTCCTCCTTTTAAGACCTCTCTTAAATGTATTTGCTTTTCTTCTGGATGATTTAAAACTGCTTTCTAAGCCCTGCTGCAGTCATACAGTTCTTTCCACTGACTTGGAGCACACTGAACAGTGTTAGGAAGACAAGACTTTTCTGCCTCAATCTTATTGCTAGGGAAAATGCTGCAATTCCTGATGATTAACAGACTACAGGGACCACAAGCAGAAGAACACAGTTAAAAAGAGAATGAATTCCTTCTCAAAAAATTCCACAGTCCTCTCCAGTAGCTATAGGATTCAGTTCAGGAGCCAGGTGGCCCAAATGAAAATTTTCCAATTACAGTGTTTAACATGAAGCCCATAGCTGCTCAGACCAGATACTTATACCAAGCTATGGAGCATCTGACAGGTTTTATTGTCAAGATTTGCATAAACTTTTTTCACCTTTCAGCCTGCAGCATGTTTGAAAATATTTTCATAATAATTAGCAACTTTATATGTGTCCCAAATTATGCCCTAATTCTAATAAGAAGTGTCATTAGAGAATCCAAAACTGCTAAATTATCTTTTTGAGTTGATTAACTTTCCCCTTCCTATACCTGATTTAAAGCAGGAATCTAATTATCATCTCTTTCCTGATTCAAAGCTCTGAAATGTTATATGTTCTTAAATTACTCACCAGGGAATGTGCACAGTGATGGTGCTGAATGACATATTTCACAAGTGTTATACTTACCATATAAATTATTATTAAATTATATTCCCTAGAGTGTATGCTGTGACATCTGGGGTTGCTTCAGGCATTTGGAGTTCCATGTCTGTTACCAGATCACTATGGTTTCAGGCAGCTAGAGTAATGCCATCTGTAAATTAATAAATGTCACCCTTCTGTGCTACTTCCTTTCAATCCACACTCATATCACGGCTTTCATAGTTTGCTCTGATTCCTGCAAATGTATCATATAAATACATAAAAATTAACTGGGTTTTTTTTTCTGTTTTGGTGGGGGTTTTTTTAATGCACAAATGCCATAGAAGAAAAGAAAAGCTCTGCTCAGAATAATAAGCAGTTATAAAGAGCTATTTCATTATGTCGTCTTTTATAATACAGTGATTTTCTCATTTGTGCCAAATTCCAAAGTAAGCTGTAAGCTGCTGATTACTCGATGGTTCAGAGATAGTGTTGCCTTCCTGGAAATAAAGACTATTGACTACTTCTTTGACAGGAAAGAGGATTTCACAAGTGCTTCTCTTAGTAAAAAAAAAAAAAAAAAAAAAAAAAAATCAGGGGGGAGAAATGGCAGGAAAGTAATCAGTTTCTTTGTGTAAACTTAATTAAAGGGAAATCCTGCTTCATGTTTTGGAGAAACGTGCCCTTCCTTTACCAAATGCATATTGGCATGCATTTTAATGAAACTTTACAGCATGTAGCTTCATATTTAAAGTGGAATTTTAGCACAGTCAAGACAAAATTTCGTTTTTACATGGAACATAAGAGGAAAGGCTTAATGCTGTCATAGACACACGAGGCATAACCCACCCCTTTGCAAAATCTTGTAGCCATCCTTGTGCACCCATTCTGTGTGCACCATCTCTGTGCTGCACCTGCGCACAAGCAAGCCATCATTTCTGCTTGTGCTGGAAGCTGCCACATGTCCACACTATATGCTGAGGTTAAGTTATGATTTGGATGAGCTTCAAGAAGCCCAGAGGGGGGAAAATTCTGGCCTGAGCTGTTCCACAGTGCAGACTATAGTGTTGTCTTTCCCCCGTACGCAGCTCTGTTTCACTTCCTGGGGGTGTATCATGCAGCCAGAGCACCTTCCAGAGAAGAGAGCTGCTGCAGAAGCAGTGTGAAAAGGGCAATGTCCCATGGCTGAGGTTCCCCAGCATTCCTCTGGGCTTGAGGTGCAAGTTTAGGGGAACCTGTAATTCTGAAGACCTCAGCTGTGCTGTTTGCCTTCATCTCCTTTTCAAAAGAGTGTTACATTTAGATATAGCTGTGCTCCCTCAAAATTTCTTGTGCACCCCCAGCCTCCTCACTGGTGGGGTGGTATGAGATGCAGAAAAAGTTGTATTCTGTGCAAGCTTTGCTCAGGATTAACAAAAACATCTCTATGTTATCCAACTTGTATTCAGCCACACCTTCCCCCTGCCACACTTGCCACTGTGAGGAAAATTGACTCTACTCCAGCCAAAACCAGAAGAGGGGGGTGGAGGGTGAGCATGCAAAGAAGTACAGAGGGACACCATTTATAACCTAAGAAGACTTTTTACATATTCAAAATATCATACCTCTTCAAGTAGAGCAGTTTGCAATGATTTTCTAGCACTGTTCTGACTTTAAATTTTTAGCCCTAATAGTGTTCTGATTAGACCAGATAAGAATAGAAAACAAGGTCATCCTAGCCTCGTTTCCTAAGCGCCATGTGAATTTTCAAGCTATTATTCGTGCAACACCTTTGCTATTATTTCACTCTCATTGCTGCCTTCCTTCTTTTTTAATATTGAATGTAAAGATACAATTAGAAACTGTGGATTAAGAAGCATCTCAGTCAGCAAATATCTGAAGCTGAAAAGGTTATACACAGAAAAGTAAAATTATATGCTTGTTATTTTTAATTCCTTTCCTACCACCCTCTAGTCTAGACTAGTCTAAGGCTGGCCTAAGATAGCCACTCTTACATTCAGGCATCTTTTCCTCTTGCCTCCCTACTCTTTTCTATTTTGTCTTTTGTTCAGAAAAATCCACTGTAGCAAATCAGAATGATGTCACCCCACAATACACTGCTGTGGGAAGAAAGCCCAAGAATACTATGCTTAACCTGCCCGTTTCCTTGTCAGTTCCAGCTGAAGTTTAGCTGAAATTCACTTTGTAAACAGGTTTCAGCAGGCCTGAGGGAAGATATATTAGAGACTCTTTAAATTACAAAGGAATATAATTCAGTATAACAAATAGAAATAGCTTCTTGAGCTTCTTTAAGTGAATTAATTCTGGATTATATACATTTTTTTTGCAGGTCATGCTCTTCTGCCATATCAAGCCTATTCACTAGGTCTTGCTTTTGCTTTATTCCTAAGCCATCCCCAGGGCACAGAGCTCTTTCATAGCATCAAAGATTAGGCTGGCATGATTCATGTAGCAAACCGCAGGACCTAGCAGAAATCTGTAAGCAATCTGGAATCAACAGGGACTCCATACGTCATCTAGCTGTGGCACCCTGTTCCATCTGCAGTGCTCAAGAGAAAAATGAACCTGAAAACAGTTCATGTTAAAGAGACACACTTGGAGAAGGTGAACAGAATACTTGGAGGCAAGGAATGAAGTGCTCAAGGAGACACAAGGTTTGCTGAAGCAAAACTTCATGAGCATAATGGAGAAAAAAATTTATCAATTGGAATTGACCCAGCCTTAATAGATCTGATTCAAAGGGCACCAAGATCAGTAGGACCTTTCCCATTTATGTTGATATAATTGGATTCTATCTTAAAGTAAGCAGCAAGTACAAAAAAGTAGGAATGTGTTTTAATAGAGAGATAGTTTGCTGTCAGTTGTCCTATTTTACAGCAAAAGTAGTTCCTATATGTCCCTGTAAGGTACCTGCACCTACTTTGAGAAAATGTATGCAGCAATTAATGGCTATAGTCAAACAGACTCATCTGGAGTGGTCTAAGATATGTAATTTTTTTTCCCAAATTTCTCTACTTTTTCAGGGGTTAAATATGTTGTTTGTGCTCCATTGGAGTTAGACCATTTGTAAGTGTGTAATTGGAGGAGGAGTTGCCAATTTCTACATTTAAAAAAAGAAAGAAAAGAGTTTAGTATCTGATGTTCACAAGAACAATATGCCTTGCAGACAACATTGTCCTTCATAAAATTGTTCCCTACAGTGGTGTCTTTCAGTCTCAGACGCTGATAAAGCCTTTATCAAATTCCTCTAACACGTTACTTCTGCACATTTGTTCTCCTGAAGCCTGTCCCTAAATACTTATGCCTCAGCAAAGAAATTCAATTTGCAAGCCAGTTCTTCAGCTGATGTATAGCCAGTATATTTCCAGCGAAAATCAATGGTGTTACGGTGATACAAATTGGTTGATAGTAACTCCAATAATATTTATGTAGGTGTTTGTACAGGCTGAGTGCTGATCATGAGATGGAGTCCAACACGCACCAGCCAGAAACCTTTGCAGCAGATGTCTCTCATTGTAGGTGGAAAGCATGTAGCTGTTTGATTAGCCTATCCCAAAAGTAAATTAGAAATCCTTTGAACTAGCCCAGTCATCTTGTGCAGAGCATTTGTGGAAGACAAAGCCCAACACCACTCCAGTCTTGTTCTCCACTCGCCACCAACATCCATTTGGCCTTCTGGTTTGTGGATTTTGGGGTGTGGGAGATGTATTTCAAAGATCCTTTAGCACCCTGCTCATATCCAGATGGCCACAAAGGAGATGTGAGAATTTCTGCCTCCCTTTAGCATTGTGAATACACACTCTGTCCAAGTCACAGTCCACAAATAATATATGCTCAATGTAACAGCAGGTAGAAATATATGGCAATTTTCTGGCTCATTCTTTCTTTGTTATAAATGTTTTTGAGGTTATGTTTCCTTTCCTTTTTTTTTTAATAGTTTATTCTTCCCATGACAGAAAGCAAGTTAAACATTCAGCCAATAAAGATAAAGCACATACTTCAGGACAGAAGCTTCTACTATGCATGTTCCCAGTGAATGATATCTTACTCTTGCATAATCTGTTGACTATCAGAAATGTTAGTATTACATATATATGTACATAATAACATATAATAACCATTTTAAAGGTAATCTATTATATAAATTATAGTAGTGATAATGGAGAACTCTGGTGATAGCCATTGCTTTGAGATTAATGTAAAGCTACAATCATTTTTGATGCCTCAAATTACACTTGTCAGTGAAGATTTATTCACCATTATACTGTTTTCATAAAGTTTAGTTGTTTGAATCCAGTATGGCTTATAATAACCAATTTTTATTTATTATATTATCAGTATGTTTACTGACTGTGTCTGACATATTTTCAAAATTTACTTTTAAAGTGAGATAGCTCACAGCTTTTGACAATGGTAAAGGCTTTATCCAAAGCCAGCCAAACGTAAAGAAAAACTCCCTTTTTCTTTAGTGGGGCATTCATCTAAGTGTGTGTACAAGTGTTCATCAAAGTCTCGTTGATGTCTGTCTTGCAAGATGGCATCAAACTGAATCCATGGCACTTTATACTCAGGGGCCAAGGATAAGGCTTCAGCAGGCAACACAGAAGTATGTGCCCTGAGGAAAATATTTTGAAAATAATATAATTGAACCGGCTAATTGAACTCTTGCAGTTTTCTGCAGCTTCTTGCCAGCCCATTTGTACCGAATAGAAAGGAATTACTCATATGCATGCCCTCAGCAGAGCAGAAATTCCCTGAAGGATAAACATACACTTCTGTGTAATAAAACACCTAAGCTAATATTGGGTGAGAGAGATGTGGAGACAGGATTTAATAAGCACCTGGACTCTATGCACATCATCACAGCTCTTCCATTTGAACTCCAAACAAATATATCTGTTCAGCTCTACTTTCTCCTTAGACTTGCATTGGTTCATTTGGAGATGGTTTAGGGATCCCTGTCACACCATAATAGACACTTCTGTGTGATCATTTGCTGTGAACTGGTTTACCTAAAAAAGAAGAATCTCCTGGCTTTTGATGTAGCAAATTAAAAGTTTTTCTTTGCCTTATTAAATATAAGGCCAAGCTTCATACCCTATCCTGCTCCATGGACTCACCACTTGGAGAAGCATCACCATCATCCACTCCAGCAAGAAAAATACTGAAGCCTACAGCAGCAAAGTTTTCATTTCACCTAATCTTTAAATCTGTGAACATGGTTTTTCATGCGTCTGAATGATGAAGGGGATGGTTATCCATCACAAGTGATACGTCGCCGGTCCCCTGTGCTATCCCAATCCAGTCTGGAAGAAATAAATGCTGGAGCCAGCCTTTCCTCTAGCAGAAGGAAAGGAGCCGGGGACAATCGCCCTTTGTCATGATCTCTGAGTGATGATGAAAACTAAGCGATTAATCTAACCCCATTAACTGAGTCATGGAAAGGTGTCTTCTCAGTTTATTTATCTATCTTTCTGTCTCCACAGAGGCAGAGAGGAGGGAAGTCAAGACCCCAGGTTTTACTACCCTGAAAATTCTACATATGAGTCAATCCAAACAGAGGATTCTAGGATTTCACTGGACAGGACACACTCCTGCAGAAATCAGAACAAGTAATGGAAGGAGCATAAGAAGAAAGAAAGCAGGATGAAAGTATGTACCGAATAAAGCTGTGCACTGTGAATCTGCAGTTGTCTGAGGGTAGTCCTATGCTTGATCACCTTTATACATAACTTTATATAATTAGGATTAGCAAGTCAAAGAAAGCAGGTAAAACAGGACATTTTTCCTTTTCAATGTCATGCAATTTAGTTGTTGCATTGACTTGTTTTCTGAAAAGGTCTACTGTCATACTAGAATATTTAATGGGAGACATCATAACAATAAATACTGTCTGCTGAATGTTCTCAATTACCTTACTAACCAGGGAATCAGAGTATTCAGGGAACAATTAATCTGTTGATGCTGAAGTCAGATAGGACAGTAGAAAATATTTTAGTGTCTCCAGGTTTACCTCTTATGACTGTGGAGACAACCCTTGACTGCAGAGCAAAGCTACTTTGAGCAATATTGTGCTTGCTTTCATAGTCCCTCTTTGAGAAATCTCATTGCTGAGTTAAGAGAAGATTGACCAGTGAACTTCCATAACACAACATCTGAAAGTAATGAACTTATGCTAATGCTTCCCATCTGGTAAAGAATGTTTCTAAAGTGGATTAGTAGATTTGACTGATAGGTCTACTCCATGGCTGGAGCACCTGTAGGAACTGTTACCTTAGGGTGTCCTACAGAGTATTTCAGATAATGTGCAGCCAATGCACTTTCTCCTTCACTAAAGTGTAGGCTGTGCCCCAAATGGTCCATATTTGTCGTTTCTTTCTTTCTTATTTTTTTCTTTCCACTTCTTTTTCTTTCTCTTTAGGAAATTTATCCTGTGTGTAAATTAAAATCCTAGATTCTTTCATTCAGCTAAGTGCAGACAAGAACAGGGAGGTGAGCAAAGAAAAGAGAAAAAAATTGTCTTATTTTGGTGATGGTTCATGAAGAGAAAGGAATTAATGTATTTCTTAGACCCTTACTATTAAAACTGAGAAGCAGGGGAAGATATGACTGACTGGAAATGTTTGTTCTGGGTTTGTGACTATGCTATTCAAGTATTTTTCCCAGTCTTAAGTTGACACCAGACAGACCTTCAAGGCAAAAATTATATTTATGTGGAAAAGTTGCAATGGCTTGGGTTTATGACTTAGCTTCACATTTTACTTGGGATTCTTACCTACACCTAATTTACATAATTCTCACACTTGAGAACTTTTCTATGTTAAATGTCTCTGTGAAGAGACTGAGAACATGATCAGGGTATGAATAGTGTCATCTCTCTGATTTTATGTTTTCACATTAATGAAGAAATTTCTCAGACTATCAGTTACAAATGTCAGAGACGCCAACACCATAACTCTGGAACAACGCCAACACCATTCCTCCCATTAATGACACTGTTGCTCCAGTGTCCTCCAAAGTTAAGCACCTCCATATGAATTTGACATTTTTCTTTAGTACAGCACATTAATTTGACTCCAAAGGAAGAAATGGGGGACTATCACAAGTTCTTCTGAATCAGGGCCCTGAGAGAGAAATAGGGAAAGCCTTGTGGTTACTGAGAAGATCTACATGTTGAGGACCACTGGATTGTAAAGATAATTCTATTGTATTGCACATTTTCAAGCAAAATATATTCAGAGGAATTAACCTGATACATGCTTTATAACATACATCAGAGTAGGGTAGGTGCTCATGTGAGGTTCCCTAACTCTGCCTACAAAACAAAACCAAGGCAAAGTTACAGAGGAGTTTAATGGCAGGTCACAATAACTGTTTTCTCAAGATAAGCCCCAAGTACTTAATTTCACAAATAATGAACTTCAAAGTAAGATTTTAAAAGCTATTATCCTTCTAAGTTCTTTAATTTCCAAGAGATGCCTGCAATCTATGAGAACACTCTTTGACTTCTAAGAAAAATTTCAGCAATATTATCAACCCTGACGTGATTTCTTGTTTGAAATTTCAAAGCATTGAATGTTACATTTCCAAAACACTCCTTATATGAATGAAACCAGAGTGGGTTTTGTCCAAATGAGAGAACAAAAAATTTATGTTAGGTAAGTAATGATTGCTTTTTTTCACTTAAACCTTACTTATTCATGCCTTAAAAATGTTTTACATATATCTATATCCTTTTTAATTAAGTCAGGCCATTTACTACTCTATGGAAGCAGTGAACTGAATGGCAAGCCATAATAATATTTATATAAAGTAATGGGGACAGTGAGCCAGCACTTCATGGCAAAGGCAGTCAGTAGTATCCTCCAAGGAAAAGAGTCATCAGACCATGGAGGGATGTGATCCTTTCCCTCTGCTCAGCACTGGGGACATACACCTGAAGTGCTGGGTCCAGCTCTGAGCTCCCCAGCAGAAGAGAGACATGGACATGATGGTTTGAGTCCAACAAAGGGACTTACAATCACAGGATTGGTAAGGTTGGAAAAAATATTTAGGATCATCAAGTCTGAGTGCCAACCTAGTGATACCACCACGTTCACCAATAAACCAGGTCTTCAAGTTTTCTGAATGCTTCCAGAAATGGTGACTACACCACTTCCTTGGGCAGTCCGTTCAAATGCTTTACAACCCTTTCTGTGAAAGACTGGATCCTAATGTCTAATTCAAACTGCTCCTGGAGTAACTTGAGGACATTTCCTCTTGTCCTGTGAAGGTGTTTCTGTTTTCCACAAAGGTGCTCCTGGGACTAGAGCATCTTTTATATGAGATGATAGAGCTGGGACTGTTTCAGTCTGGAGAAGAGAAGGTTCAGGAGTATCCCATCAACATATTTAAATACCTGATGGCAGGGAATGAAGATGAGGGAGCTGAGATTTCCTCACTTGTGCCCAGTGACCGGACAAAAAAAATGGGTGCAAAATTTTAAAAAAATTTAAAAAAAAATCTGAACACATGAAGGCCCTTTTTGTATTGTGGAAGTGGTCAAATACTAAGAGTGCAGAGAAGTATCTTTGGAGATACTCAATAGCTGCCTGGACACAGACCCGGGAAACCCACTCTAACTCTGCTTCAACAGAAGGTTGCACCAGATGATTTTGAGATTTTCCTTCCAATCAGAATGATTTTGTGACAGAGAAGTTGTGGAGTTTCCATCTTTGGAGATACTCAATAGCTGCCTGGACACAGACCCGGGAAACCCACTCTAACTCTGCTTCAACAGAAGGTTGCACCAGATGATTTTGAGATTTTCCTTCCAATCAGAATGATTTTGTGATTTTAGAAAATGTTTTACATTAATTTATGCCTTAGCTTCAATTTGCACTAAAACTTCTGACAAGTTGTCTCAAGCAGTTTCTTTTTAAAATATATGTCATTAGGAATGTGCTGCTTATAAGCCATCTGATGCAATGCAAAAAATCTGAGAATATCTCAACATCTCAGGTTTTCTGAATGAGACAGTTAAAATTAACTACCACTTTCCATTGCTAGTCACATTCACATCCCAGAAGAGATGGACAACTTTGTTCTGCCAATGGAAGAAAAAAACATTGTCCCTTTAAAGAGACTATGTTTTGCATGACTAAGATGACTAGAGAATCCTGGCCATTTGTGCAACTATTTCACACAGATGATGCCAGCATAGCTGATTTAAAATGCATTAAATGTGAAAAGTTGGAGAAACAAATACAGCATGAATATTAATTTCAATTCCTAATCATAATCAGGAGGAATCAAGCCCAGTAACATAATTTTGGCAGATTTCCATAAGTTTATCTTTTTTTGGACCATCCTGTGAATTGAATGTGCCAATAATGAAAACCAAAAAAAAAAAAAACCTGGCATCAGAACAGTGATTGAAAAGTGTCTCCTACCCCCAGACATTTAGCATATAGCAGCAGATAAGTGTAGCATCATTTTCAAGGGAAGCAATTTCTTTTTAAGTTATGAATCTGAACAATATCTAAAACAATCTGTATTTCCATATGCAGCATACAAACTAATTTCTATTAGATTAAACAACATTTTATTTTCTCAGGCTGAAATAAATGAACTTATTCTGTATATAACACCATGGTAACGATGCTTGTATCTCGTCCAACCTTGCTGAGAAGGGAGAAACCTTACTTTTTGGGGTTTGTGGTGATATTGTATCAAACCCCCCCAGCACAGTTACGAGTATGTGGTGACTGAAACAAGTCTTGCATATGTTTGAAGTAAGGCTTTAATTCTTTGAAACTCACAAGTCTGGTCCCCTACTCTCTGCTCATCCAGCAAACCCAAGTATGTTCTTCCAGAGCCTTTTTATTCTTGGCAGCTAACCCATCCAACTGGGAAGTCATTATGGGGCCCTGAAGTATTGCACCAAAACCTTCATCACTCAGCACCAGGGCCATCACAAGTGATATGGCTGAGCGCTAGGGGCCAGGGAAAGCAGCTGATGTTTCTGGAGCTGGTCAGTGAAAATGAAGTTGAGAACATCAGCTTTTGAGGACAGGGTCTCAAGTTATATGTGGTCATGTAAACATGAATGCCTGAAGATAGAAAAATTTCCTAAATAGATCAAATAGGGCTGAGCGCTAGGGACCAGGGAAGCAGCTGATGTTTCTGGAGCTGGGTAGTGAAAATGAAGTTGAGAACATCAGCTTTTGAGGACAGGGTCTCAAGTTATATGTGGTCATGTAAACATGAATGCCTGAAGATAGAAAAATTTCCTAAATAGATCTTCCTAGATCTGTTTAGGATATTTTAGCAAGTAAGTGTTTTAATCTCAAAATGCAATGACATCTTATAAAAGTTTTCTGTAAGAGATACAGGTGGCTCCTGTATGTCTACTCCAGTTTAAAATATCTTTTGTGGTTGCTATTCATCCTGTTTAATTATATTTTTAAATAGTAGTTTTATTTTTTTTCTGTGACAGGACTAGTTTTTATATGTAAGTGTCCTGGCCAGTCTGGGCTCAGGAAGGAGGATCAGCGGGTCATCAGGTGGTGAGCAATTGCATTGTGCATTGTGCTGTTTTCTTTTTATTGTCATTACTGTATTTTACTTTTTTTTTCAATTATTAAACTGTTATCTAAACACATAAATTTTATTTTTATTCTTCTCCCCATTCCACCAGGGTGGGTTGGGGAAGAGTGGGGAGTTGAGTAAGCAGCTGTGTGGTTCTTAATTTCCAGCTAGGCTTAAAACCATGAAAATAAGCTAATATATATTGTAAAGACAGTTTAACAACTTTTTATATCAGATAATTAAAATAGCATGTTTTGAAAATGTTTAAACATTCCCCAATGAACAAAATATTGTTAAATCTTCCTTATGTACACAATTTTCTTCAGATTAGTATGTTTCATCTTTATTTTGAGAAAGAACAGTTTTGAAACTTTAAAAAATCTACAGAATGATTCTTGTCTTCTCCTTTCCTTTTCCCTTCTGGAAACCTTTAAACATTATGTGAAATTTTGAACACATGAATGAAAGCCAACCCCACTGACACACCCGCTATGATTTACTGCTTTTTCATTCCCTTTTTTTCCCCTCCAACAGGTTATGATAGGGGTTCCCAAAATGTTAACAGGTGTGTGGTGTGAAGGGGCAATTTGAGAAAGATGTCGATGAACAACAGATTTGCACATCTGCATCTTAGTCCTCCATACAAACACCTCCTCATACTGGAAAAGTACCCAGATTGTGTTACAGAACCTCATTTGAGTGACAGCATGAACACTATTGGTTTTTTATTATTTCATGTTATACTAGAAATATTGCAAGAGGACTGTGACTCATAGTTTGTTACAGATGTTGCTGTAGCTTTGCCTGTGCCTTTAGCTACTAATATTTCCTCCAGATGTCAAGATCTGCTGTGACAGGAAGCCAGCATGATTGTTTCAATACAGTCACAAATTCTCACAGACGTTAGCACCACAATGACACTGTGAAAGACTTAGTTGAGCTGTGGGATCTGGAGCTGCCAGTGGGAAGAAACAAGCTGGTAAAAGCTACGACTGACTGCAAATCTTACGGCAGACAGCAATACCCTGAGCACCTTCTCCCTCCACACACTTCCTCACATGCCTACACCATATGTCAAATGAGACTCTGAGGTGATTAAACCAGCAGTGCCCCATTGCACAAAGTAGACCCAAGTAACTGTTTCACAAACAGCTCTTGCAATCTTTTGCCTTGCCCTGAAAGAAACTGAGGCCCTTTAATTTGAAGCAGACGATTTCACTCAGCTGCCCATTGTCATGTCTGCATTTGTCCTGTATTGTCACAGTCAATTTACATACCACTGACAAATTTGAGTACTGAGAATTACTGGTCCCAGTATCCATTACCATGCTTTTATCCTGTCAGTGTCATCTGCTGTCATGTTTACCAAATCCTCTGGCTTTGTTTTATCACTTCATATTAATTCAGCATCCTCATGGTTTTGGCTGGCAATAACATCTTCACCTACAAAGTTGGCCATTTTTCCTAGCTAGTGCCACTGGCTAACACTTTGTGGTTAACACCATCTCAGTGCCACTCACTGATGCATGGACATCAAGGTACCTTTGCTTACCATCTTCCCAGTTTCCTGTTTGGACAGAACTTTGCCTGTCACCACATATTTTGTTTCCCAACAGCCCCTAGTAAGCTACACTACCAAAACTGCTGTAAAGCCCAGGCAATATTTTCAACTCATTTCCATCTGTCTTAACTTGCCATATCCACTATTTTACTTGGAAACACAGGAAACATGGGCATTTACTTCCAAAGGAGTGATCCATCATTCTTTAAAGGAAAAGTTTGATTGAGCCTGTATTCACAATGGCAGTGAATCTTGGTGGTGAGTTTAAGTAGTTTCTTTAGAGAGGGGCAGTGCATTAAATTTGTTACCAATGAGAACTTGTGTGGTAAAACTCTTGTTTTCCTCCTGTTGGCCAAGTGTCTTGTGGTAGCTAAGTATGGGCCTAAGTATTTGTTTTCTCATGACAAATGCTGTGCCTTATAATTTTTCTTCTAGTATTTTGTAGCTCAGAGAAAAATCATCCACACAGCATCTCTGAGAAGACCAGCATAAATCATCTGAGCCCTGAAATGCAGAGATCCCTTATCTGGACAGATCTTGCTGTCTGGGTGGCAAAAAGGTCTTGGCCCTGTGCTGATTTTCCAATTGTGTTTGTCCTTTCCCTATGAGGGTGCTTCAGAGCTCAGCAGCAGGTTGCACCTGCACATATGTTGGGGTCCAGATGACTGAAACATTCAGAGAAGATGGTCTTGAGTCCAGGCTCAGGCCTGGTTTTGGCAAAAATCAGCTCTCACAGAGAAAATAAAACGTGTAACAATAATAAACCCTATTGCAAAGTTGTGATGGCTATTTCAAAATATATAAGCTCTTTCATCAGAACTAGAGACTTCTTTTTGAATTTTTTTTTAATGCAACTACACAGATATTTATTATTTTCAATCACTTTGACATTGTATTGAAACTGGCATCATCAAAACCAGTTTAATGTCATAATTGTCTTGTTTTATGTTTTTCTTATGTGGTTGTGATAATTAATTTATGGTTAAGAATGAAGTTTTCCTTTTATTGAATGCCTGATTTTCACACTCATAGGGAGATGGTTTTCCAGAATGTCTGTGTCAGCTCCTGATGGTGCTGAAATTTTCTAGTGGAGTTAGGAAAATCAAAATAAGAATGAGTCAATCTCTGGGATAATTCAGGCTGCTCCCCTGACTCCAGTAAAAGACATAGATCAATATTTGTCCCAGATTAATTTTCTTTAAAATCTTGCCCCTTTTCAAGCTGTTTTTCGGCACCCTGGGGAAAAAAAAAAAAAGCTTTCTAAGATCCAACATTATTCAATGCTAAATCTGAGATCCATTTGGATTTTAAAGGGGCAAATAACGGGAATATTACAAAACTGTGGAAACAGGAGCACACATGGCCATATACTGGGGAGGAAACCTGGGTTTGCATAGAGCTGTGACCTGAACCACAATTTTTATATAAGAATATTGTAACTGAATTGAATTTTAAATGCATAAAATTTGTGGCAATAATAAATAATAATAAATTGAGAAAGGATTTTAGAGAGAAAAACAAATCCTCTCTGATCTCAGTTCAACTGAGAAATACTTATTTACATCAGTTGATTATCTTGTCCTTATTACAATTATTATTTACCATTAATTTAAAGGATGTTTTCAAAAAAGACAGAACATATGTTAAAAAGTACATAGTTAACTGACACACGATGAAATTTCTTTCAGCCTCCCCTGAAATGTGCCATTTTGTTACTGCAAACAGTAGAAAGTCTAGAGATGAACCATTAAAGGATCCAGGCAGCTTTTCACTGCCATATAATCCTTCACGCCTCATTAACCTCAATATCATTTACATAAACTGCTGAACCTTAACACTGTCTCCAATAAAATTTGCAAAATACATGTAAAGGTCAAGATAACAAATTACAAAACTATAAAATTAATTTCTTATTCAAAGGGTACTTTGCCAATCATCTCATGGTAATTCGCTTGCCAAGGGAGAAGAAAACAATGACATGAATGAAATTATTCTGTCCCTTAACTGTTCACTTTCAGATTTTCATGCACTTTGTTTATGTATCAGTGAAACATTCCAGGTAAGTTGGCATGTAATTCCCAGGTGTTGTGCAGTCTCCTTTACAACTTAACTACATTGTTAGGTCCTATCTGATGGAAGATGCCTCTTCCTTGGTAAGAAGTGAACTCAGGTTTTTTTATGAGCAAGTACTATGAGTTGCTTGTCTTGGAATAACACCCAGTTAGTGATATTCAAGCCAGAGTTCACCTGGTGGAAATATATTAATCTAAATATTTTTCAGCAACATAGCTAAAAAATTAAGTCTTCCATGTTTTTTGTAATGTATTGTCATTTACACAGGATCTGGGAGGAAAAAAAAGTAGCAAAATTTCTTGGTAGATTATTTACCTCTCTATATGGTTCTTTCTGCATTGATTTTGAAATCCGAATCCTGTCATACACAAATACAAAAGTAAATGTCAAGTTATCTTTAGAACTTTTCTAGAACATTGTGGGACCAAAAAAGAAAAGTGAACGTTTTTCAGGCTTCAGATTTTGCAAATATCAGAAGTTAAATTCTCACTAAGGTAGTGACCTACTGTTTAGTCCATATGTTTGTTGTTTAAAAATGTTGAAAAGTAGGATTACATAATGAAATTTTAGACTCCACTGCCTAGTCAGGCTGTTTATTTGAACTGATATTTTGAGACAGTTTCTTAGGGATCAGCCTCCTGTTGTTTCCTGTTTGCATGCAGTATGACTCAGTCCTCATGCCAACATGAAGCTTTTCTACTTAATTTGGAAAGTTCAGTATCAAGACTGCTCTTTTAAAAAGGCTGCATGTACCTCATAAACAATGCTTTCTTTATTTTTGAGTTAGTACCAAACAAACTGGTGCCAAACCAGTTGCTGCTGCTGCTGGATATTCTTGAGGCATCCCTCTGTCCATCCTAAAGAGTTACTTCCCACTGGGTGGTTTGGCGGGGTGGAGAGAACAGAGTCTGAAAAGCCATGGCCTTATCTGCCAAGAAAAGTGTCAATATTCTACTAAGTATACAGACCTGTCTGACTTCTGAAGGATGCCTGACCTCCTCTAACCATCTCTGGCTAAATGCTAAATGGCACAGCAGACACTGGCATGCCACCACCAGGGAGCCAGGGTATAGCTCAGAACCTTGCAAAGCCCAGTGGAGAGACAGCCTGTCTCCACAGCCTCACCCAGAAGTTCCCAAGCTTTACACAAACTGTTTTTCAGTATTCAGGCTTCCATAAATACTTTGGTTCCACATGAAATGCTGGTGCCTAAAAAAGTGAGGCATCATGCTCTCACAGCTGCCTGTAAGAGTCCACAGCCTGAGCACACCTTGTTTTCAGTGAGATGCTTGAAGATCTTTGCTGCTTTCATGCTGCCAAAGAGCTGGAAACAGACAGGGCAGAATCAGGAGTGAGACAGACTGGCAGAGTTACACAGATATTGCTTTTTTATAGTAAGCATCTGTCTGTAGGAGACAATTTATAAAATAATTGAAGTAAAAACAAAGCAAGGTGAGTTGAAGTGGGCGAAGTCAGCATAAAACCTTACGGGTTCTTTGCATGTTTTGAAGGAAAAAAATGTCAGGTTGTGGTAAGTATTTTACATTAAATTCAGTGAGATGATTTTTAAACTAAAGAGGGTTTTAACTTTGTAAAAGAAATATTTTTTTCCAATTAAAGAAGAAAGTTCTTTTATTTAAAGTTTTCTCAAAGTGAACTTTTTTTGTACCTGAGTTTTGATCATCCTTATTCTGAATCCTCTGTGGTGAAATTACAGGATTTCATGGGGAGAATGATTAGAAAGAGCTGAATTTCCAGATATATCAAATTGGACTCTTTAAAAAATACAAGAAATGAACTGTATATCACTACTCTGTTCCCTGGGGGGACACTATTTTATTCTGGAAGTAGTGGTCTGCTAAACTACTTTTACTGATGTTAGAATCAGTGTCCTCACAAGCCTCTGCTTTCAGTCAATTTAAAAAAAATCAATTTTAAATGCCTTTACTTTTCTTTGTACTGTTTACCCAACACTGTCTTGCAATGGAACATGATACAGTCAATTACATCTGGAACTCCAAATATTTCTATTAAAGCTTCTCTAAGGTTTTTATTATGAAACAAAGTTCATAAAGTTGGCATCAGCAGAAATACTGTTATCCCACACTTTATTTATTTATTCTAATAGTTGCCTTCGGACAGATCCTGTTTATTTCTGATCATCATTTTAACTTGTCTTAGTGTCCATCATAATTTACTTTTCTACACTGTATGAACAGAAGTGGTTACTTTTGCTTGGTTGGTTTTTTGGGTTTGGGGTTTTTATGGAGAAGCTAGCTTCATCATTCCATCAGGAATATATAAAGACCAATACTTTTAAAAGAATGTTTTTTGTCTTAATATTTTCCAGTACAAAGTTTCTATTTTCAAAATGCTGGTTTTGGTTTTTAGCTGGAGAAAAATACTTGCATGTGTTTCTCCTGAACAAATCTGAAAGCTGAGCTTGTTAACTTCAAAAGTTCAGGACTCTTTTGTCTTCTTATCTTAGAGCACTATCCTGCAAATAAATTCCTCTCTTCCTTCTCCTTCCCAGCCCTCTGAGTTCTTTCATTGTCGCCTTGTCACCTCTGAAAAACAGAGCTTGGAAGAGTAGTATAATACATTTTGGTATTGGTGACTTATTTAGTGAGGTAGAGGAAATTAGAGATACAAGGAGAGCTGTGTTTTACAGTCCTCGTTTAATCTTCTTTCATACAATGAGGTTGATGTTTCTTCAGAATAAACATTGGCCTTATGAGGACTTATAAGAAAAAGCACAAAAATGAGCAATCTAATTTTAAGTAAATAAAATTCAAAGAACACCAAACACCTAATTCAGACCACACATACTTTAACAATTTTTCATATATTTCAGACATGAGAGTAATTAATTGTATCTCAAAATTTTAACATGATGCTTTGTAAACCCTTATCCAGAATCAAAGGCATTTCTCCAGTGTGCTTCCTTAGTAGTTCAGATCTTGGAAAGGCAAACATGAAAATGATGAGATTTGCTCTTACTGGAGCTTGTTGAACTCCTGTCTGCCTCATGTGTGGCCTAAATAGCTGAGCAGGGTTTTCTGTCTGCTTTGTGCTTGCAGATAACATACACCCTGGTGAGCTGGCATGTCCAAAAATACAAAGAACATTGTCTTATTGGTACACTGTTAATTTCATTCTTGATTAGAGTCTTGCAAAGGCTGTAAATCAGCACTAGAGACAATCAGAGCTTTCTTTCATTGCAGTAATTTCACAGTGGTTTTAACTCTTCTTTAGTCTCCATGGTATGCAGGAGATAAAGATTTTTTGTTTTCGTTTTCTGTATGAGAACATAATGTTCCCTCTGTGTCTATCAGCTGTTGTGATAACCAGGGATTAATTAAAGAGTCACTTGTTGCTTCTTCTTATATGCCAAATAGCTTTAATCCCTAAAGTTCCAAAGTAATAAAGACAGCAATATCATCCTGCACACATGGGACAAGAAGAACAGTCCACCTCTGTTCTCATGTCATGTTAAACCACAGAAAATAATAAAATCATAACTTAGAAACTTCCCTTGTGAGCAGTAGTGTGTATAGAGATATACTGAAGATTCTCATTCTCCATGGCTTCTCCACAAGACTCTCTGGGCTACGGAGGGCAAATGCTTTGCTGCAGAGAGTGGCACAGACCCAGCAGAAAATCTGCCCTCAGCAGCAAAATAAAGATCACTGATCAGCAATTCCAAGTAGCTTGTCTTGGAAGAAGTGATGAATATTTCAACCAGCAGAAAGAATGCAAGCTTAAAATAAAATAAAAAATAAAATAAACAAACAAAACCCCAAACCAAATTAAAAATAACAAAAACAACCTAGGAAACAAACAAAGCAAAAAACCCAAAGAAAGCAACAAACCTCCCCACCCAACCTGATGAAAAATGTTAAAGATGTGGATTTCTGAACCCTGGATGAAAGCGTGGCAGACTGGCAGGTCTCATCTTTTCTCTGTGGCCATTTGTGCACAGTGTGTAAACTTCTTTCCTCATCCTGCCACATGAAGGTACCTCCTTCGTGAAGAAGGCAGGACACCTCAGGGCGCAACTGAGCTGTCTCAAGAGTTATTCTGACCTGGGTTCAAATGCACACAGTGGTTGTGGCTCAGCTGTGGCTTCCCTTTCTTCTTTCAGTCATGGCAATAAGAATCCAATGAACATGTTAGAAAGGAGCTTGTTCAAATGCACACAGTGGTTTGGCTCAGCTATGGCTTCCCTTTCTTCTTTCAGTCATGGCAATAAGAACCCAATGAACATGTTAGAAAGGAGCTTTGGCACCCCAGTTCCCTGATCTAGGCACCAGTGTGGCTGAATCTCCATGCAGCTTGTCAAAGTACAGCTGCATGTGTTTTGTTGCTGATGTACCCTGAGACTTCAAGATCCAGAATTTCTTAACTTGTGGCCTGGAGACTACCAGAAAAACTATGATTCAACAAATGCAAGACACTGAGCAGAAGCAAAGGGAAAAAGTTAAAGCTCTGCAAACAGATCCTCTTTTCATTGGTTTAAAAGCAATTCACAAGACCCTGGAGAATCCTGTGCTTGCAGAGCTGACCTCCTTCAGGTATGATGACACAGCATTGCAGAGTGCTGTGTAGGCAATTCTTTAGCACCAAAATGGAAATAACAGAGGGAGGAAGCAAGCTAAATAAAGGGGGATAATTTGGTGTCTGAGGAAGCATTATGCCAAGAAGTCATAAGATTTTTTTCAGTTACATAATCAGTAGCAAATCATGTCACTTAGGTTAATGGTTTTGAAAATAGTTTTACTAATAGAGCCTTCAAAACCTCACTAGAGAAGCTAGCTCACTTCTTTCACTGAAGAAAATTTATACAAAATACTTCCCAATATTGCCCCTCTTTTCAACTCAGGAAGAAATACTTCAACTTTTCAGTGAAATATCACCACTAGAAGTGAACTGGCTTAATTTCCTGCACTACTCACTGCTCATTGTTCAAATATTTTAACATGGGGATTGACACAAAAAATATATCCCACTCTAGAAAAAGATAGGAACCCAATATCTGGGAAAGATGTTCATTTTAAAGACAGAGAAGAAGTTTGTGAAATCTTCTGATTTTCCCATCTAATACAAATCCTTGCTTTAAACAGAATCATAGAAAAGGTCCATAGATTTTGGCAACTAAATTTGTCCTAAATGCATTAGACTCAAAAGGTCCTAAGCCAAATTCTCCGTATACATAAATGGCCACTGTAATTGATTGGAGAGCGGAAGTTTGGCTGTCTCTAAAATTAAATCAGGTATAAAGAAATACTATCCAGCATCAGCTTACGTAAACCAAACCAAGGACACAATGCAGGAAGGTCTTTTGGAGAGTCTCAGTCATCAATCTATACTTGTAAATTCCAGTGAAACAAAAAAAGAAAAAAAAAGAAAAAAAGAAAAAAAAAAAACCAACTTGAAGAGGATTCTCAGAAATTGTATTTGAAATTCCTCTAAAGTAATTTCTGTTTACCAGAGGATGCAGCAGCATTCAGAAAAAGGTGAATTCATCTCCTTCCAATTTAGTGGTGGTGCTCAGTTTCCCAGTGCATTAGTGTTGTCATCCAGCCTTTTGGTAACATGAGGGGTGTTGATAAGTTTGCTGGCCCAGGATTTATGTTTGTCGTCTCAGCAGGTAATGTATGAGACAGTCACTTCTAGATAGACCTGACCAATACTTTCTATAGAAACATTTGTATTAATGACTTCTGAGCTCTTTCATCATACTGTGTGCCCAAAAGGAGACCTGGCAGGACAGAACATTTAGATTAAATGATGTCAGTTTGAAGAGTCAGACCAAGAGGGTTGAAACCACTGCTGCCTAAACTATTACTCTTGTAGAATGGTAATATCTTATTTTTAGAACATTGAAGCATGTCTCACCCTGCAGCTCAAGCAGCACTTTAATAGTTATTAATGGCAGCTGTCAGGTATGCATCTATTGACCAAGAATGAGTCACGCTGGCCCTACTAGAAGGCCCAGTTAGCTAGAAATCTGTGGTGCTTTTTTTTTCTTATTTTCTTTTATTTTCTTTTTTTCCTTGTTTTTATGTCAGCAGCTCGTTCTTCTATAGGCAGCATGATAGTGAAATATCAGAGTGTTTATCTGCAGTAGCCATTAGGACAAGCTAATGAGCTTGTTTTGGAGATACAAGCAGGTCATCACCTGCTTTGTCAGTAAATAATAATGTTAAGGAGGCAATTTCCATCCCTGTAGGTACTCACAGGTTAATTTAGAAACTACCAGCTTTTAATTAGTAGTGCAGCTAGCACACTGTGTGGCAAAATCTTGCGGAAAACCTTTCAGTTTGTTAGGAAGCTAGAAAAATAAATTAAAAATACTCTTCTCCTCCACTAAAGAGTGTTTTGAAGATGTCTATTACCAATATGATTGACATTAATAGTTAAAAGGTAATAATTTAAAATTCTATATTACTTTTTCTCCCCAAATTAAATGACTTTCAGACACATTTCATTTTCATCAGGCTGCAATATTTGCATATGTTTGACAAATCAGCTTCTGAAACTGTCTTACAGTAATTAGTACAGGCATTTAATACATGTTTTCCCAGACAAATAAGGCAACTACAAATAGTACAAAATCTGCAACAGTGCTTATGAGCCCTCATGATCAAGCAAAGTCTGCTGTTTTTTGGCAGGAAAGGTCTGCAAGGGCATGCAAACTGCACAGAAAATCCAGCACATCCAGCCTGCCTGTTGAACAAAGAGACAGATACAGTGTAGGTCTGCATCCTTTGTTTCAGAAAGCAATTAAAAATCCTGGCCCTTGCCTAAAAGGTCTGTCAGAGAGAAACTGCTCTGAAGAGATAATGACACTGAGACAGCCAAGAGGAGAGGTCTCAGGAGACCAAGCTGAAGCCCAGAGGGAGCAGACATTTTGTGACTGAAGACACTCCTGCCCATGCAGGATTTGTCTAATATTGTGTTTTCAGGTCACCATTTAGGCCATATATTCACAAATGCCTTTGAAGTAACAAAATAGCACTCTAATGAGTGAGAAAAATTAAGAAAGAGCAGTGAAGGTGACAGTGGAGGAAAAGAGAGAGAGAGAGATGAGAGAGAGAAATAAATTGTTCAGTATTGTACTAACCTTAGCACAAATTCCCTACTAAGATGATCTGAGAGATTGTACATTCCCAAATACGTTAGCAGAGACAAAAATCTGCCTGAACCACAGACCAGCACATACTGACTTATTATATGGTAAACAGTGTTCAGTAAAATGTGAACAAAGTGCACAGGCCTCTGGACATGAGGATATGCTCTTCTCTCTCCTGATAAACAAGGTAATGACTTGCTCAGCTTTGAATTACAAGCCCTCTGAATGACCAGATTGGCTCCTGCACCTGGTATGTCCTCACCCCTGGACTGGCACTGCTTGCTATTGAGCCAGCTTCTTCTCTGAACATGGTTTAAAGCAAAGCAATCTCCCTCCAGTTTCTGCTTCTGCCCATTAAGCCAGAAGTCCCAAATAGGATTCACTTTTCCCACTTGAGAGCTTTGGAAAGAACAAGCAATTATATTACGGCTCTCCTACTTGCCATGTCCCAGTCTGCTTGTTTTAGTTTGCCAGCTGTTTTGTTCTACCTCTCTGGAAGTTTCTTGGTATTCCACACCCAGAAATATAGCTGCTGTGTGCACTTCTGGCCTCTGCCCCCTTTTTCTTCAATATTATGACAGTTAATATGAAAAGTAGTGCTTCTACTTTGGAACAGTCTTCGATGAATTATGAGTAATAACCCAACATTTAATCACAAAAATTGGGCTACCTGTCAAGTTTGCCTGCAAAGCAATTTCTTTAATTTCCACTGATAGTCCTCTTCTAACAGGGTCATCTCCCCCAGATCAATATCAGCTTAAATGTGATTTGGCTTTGTGATCTCTAGGGGCATTAGCTTGTCCACTTGCTGTGCTCAGGATATTTCATCTTGTTCTAACATTTCAGATGAACACAAAGCATCAGCAAGCTGCCCAAGGTAGGTGTTATTACTGGCTTGCCTCTGAAGCTTCATCCTGGATGGCAGCTGTGGAACATCGGCACACAGGCAATCCTGTCTTCAATAACTTGTCTTTCCAATGAGTCCGTGGTGTGCCATTCTCATACTTTGCAGGAAAAAAGTCCCTTGTCCTTGGTACATTGCTGGGTCATGCATTCTTCTTGCCATGCTGTGATTCAATTACCTTTTCCCAGGAATACATGTTTACAAAATTTCTCCTTTAAGCAGTGTCTGAAATGCTTTGGTAAATGAGAGCATAAAGTGCATTCCTTACCTCTTTATTGTCTGGGATGGTCTTCTGGTTTGTCACAAAGCTCTGTACAGATCATCTGCTTATATAAGCTTTCCACTCAAGAGGAAATGCTTGTTTTCCTTATGTAAATACCATTTTTTCAATGTAGGAGAGTATCTCCACAACAGCTGCTACAGTCTTTGGGGTTCTTAACTGAGATAAATAGGAGATGTGGTTTTTTCTTAGGTTTATGAAGGCTTGAATGAGTTTTTGTGTATTTTAATATTCTTTCAGTTTTCTTTATTCCATTTGTGACTTGAGGATAGATAGCTGCTCCTGGAATTAATTTATATTGTCAGGGTTTTGGGCCATTAATTTTTTATTTTTGTAATAGTCTCCAACTTGGGCGCATAGGTCTGATCCTCTTATTAAGAATACATCTGAGGTACCCTGTGACTGTTTTAAAGGGCAGGGTTACAGAATTTCCTAGACAATGGCAATTAAGCACTTATTCCTCATTGGAATTAGGAATTCCTGATTTCTTACTTCCATACAGAGAATCAAGAAAAAAATTCTAAAAAATCAGGACATCAAATTTCAGGAAAAGTTAGCAATCTTGGTAAAATTCCAGAAAGAAGATGCATATTTCAATATAATGCCTACTGATAAGTAAAGATGGAGAGAGTGAAAGAATATGCTTTATTAGAAGAGAATTGGGATTTGAAATTATTTTGAAAATTTAAAAGATGAGAACACCTTTAGCTTCAAAGCTGAAAGAAGGTATCCTTTCCATGACATTTTATTTCCCAGATCCTTTCCATGACAATATTTGATTTTCCAGATCTTCTTTTCATTCTAGAGTTGAACCTTTGTAGTTGGTTTATGGAGGCAGAATTGTGCTGAACTATCTTGACATCCAAACCTGTACTTCAAAAACACCTGGAAAATACGTATGAGACTTAAACCCCTTTTGTCTTTTGAGTTTTCAAAGTGATTAGAGTGTCAAGTAAATTCTGATGATCGTGTCTGGGAGGCTTTGTCCTCTTCCTTTAGGGCTGAGCATCTCCAGGTAGTTCTTTCTGAAATGGAAGAGTGAAGGTAAAGCCTCAACTTACAATGACTGAAGGACTAAAAATGTGAGTCTCTTTCTCTGGTCATTTCTGAGTTGAAAATCCAGACTAAAAAATTTCCTGTTAAAAACTTCCATTTCAACACTTATACTGTTATTCTGCAAACTGTTTTGGCCTCAGTGCAGTGAAATCACATGAAAAATGCTTCAATCAGTTCTTTTCAGGAGCATTATTATGTAGTCTTTAATTATAAATGTTCATTTTTCTGTTCCACATAGTCCCAGAACATCTTGAAATTACTTGTATTTTATTCATATTTTTATTGTTAGAGTGTTTTCCAGGCTGAAAAGCATCTTTTTAAAGAAAAACAAAATAAATAAGGAGAAATGGCTGCTCTTTGTTTAATGCATTTTACATAATAATGGTTGGTATCTTTCAAAACAAAAATAAAATACTGGCACTTTTCACACACTCAGAATTACAGGAAAGTTGCAGGCTAACTTGGTGTATAGGCTCAAATTTGTTAAATAAAATAAAATTTACCCTTTTCCTTTTGTTTTTACAGGTAGAGGAGAACAATAAACCAAAAACAATGTTTGATGGTTATAAGTGTTTCTAGCAGCAACTCCATTAATCTGAAATACACTGGATTTTTACTTTGTTGCAAGTATTTCTGTTGTGATTTTATAGATAACAACAGTTATCCTTTGAGTAGGATAGGAAGCATTAGTCCACTCTGTATTGTGCACATAAACATGCATATGTGAACATATGTGTACATTTGCCACAGTTAGGATAACATTAGGGGAGTACATAGATATGTGCTCACCTACATTTATTCTTTTACATTTATAATATATATGTATACTTAGAATCTGCCCTGTGTACACACAGGTATGTTTTTGTAATTAGGCCTTCAACCAAGATGCAAAACCCTAAAGCTCTATTTTTCTTTAATGATGGTAAAAAAGACAATAAGCAAGATGTAGCTATTAATACAATTTAAGACATAAATATCCTTTCCTATGAAACCTCACTGCTGAACAAGAATTTCAGGATGTAAATTCAGTATTAAACAGATGATGATGATGATGATGATGAGAGAAATGGAGCACCTCTTCTACAGGAACAGAATGAGAGAGCTGGGGTTGTTCAGCCTAGAGAAGGCTCTGGGGACACCTTACAGCACCTTCCTAAAAGGGGTCTGCAAGAGAGCTGGAGAGGGACTTTTTACAAGGGCATGTAGTGATAGGATAAGGAGAAATGACTTTAAGCTGAAAGAGGGTAGGTTTAGGTTAGATAGTAGGAAGAAATTTTTTATTGTGAGGATGGCAAGGCTATGGAACAGGTTGCCTGAAGAGGTTGTGGATTCCTCATCTTTGAAAGTGTTCAAGCACAGGTTGGATGGAATTTTGAGCAACCTGGTCTAGTGGAAGGTATCCCTACCTATGGCAGGGAGATTGAAATGACATGATCCTTCCTACCCAATGCATCCTATGATTCTGTGATTCTGTGAAAGTGTGTGCATTGACAGAATCTTTTGGTAGTGTTAAATGTGGCTTCACACTGACAATCCCAGTTGAGTTTATTTGGCATGCTTTCAGATCCATGCCTTCAGAGCCATGTCAGTTCCAGGGCAAGGAGGGTCTGGATAGATGGATGGGATGGGAGATTCCCATCCTGAATCAGATGGATGGACAAAGTCCAGGGACTTGCTGGAGGTCCATATACAAAGGCTTGGATTCAACTCCCTGAAATGGTTCACCACCAAGACTCAGGGATTTTAGAACCAGTTAACCACTTTGGAAAGAGGCAATAGAGTTGGGGTAGTAAAGCTGGCCAAAGAAACTGGGGATTGCTCTTATCTTATTTTACTGACAACTCTGGCTACTCACACTGGTTTGAGGGATTGCTGACAATACAGACACCATCCTGCCATGCACCAGTGCTGTATTCACCTTCCTCCTTCTGCTTCTATGCCATTGCTAAGTCTGTGTAGAAAATTTCTCTCTTCCTGGGCTTTTCCATGCCAGTTGGGTGCAAAATTCTCTGCTCCTTCTAGTGTCAAGTAATTGATATTTAGGTCATTGTATCCATGATACAATAAGTCTTTCTGTGTAGATATTACACATGAGGTCAAGATTTCCTGAGATGTTCCAGAAGAAAGGTGGCACCATTTCTACAGCCTAGACTAGAAACTCCAGAGTGGTAGGGTGCTGTGGGAGGCTGGATCTATTGGTAGCAATGCAAAGTGAGAGCGTAGCCTTGCAAACTCAGTAGACAAGATAGCTCTTATCACAAGTGTGCAACCATGGAAAAGATATCCTATGAGACCTTGTGAGATCATCCATGAAATATGGAAGGAATAGGATCCAGCTTCTGACCACCCCAGTGTTTGATTACTTTCCACAGTAGCAATATATTTTTGCATTTATAATAGAAAAGGAAAGAGATGAAACAGAAAAAAAATATTCCAGAATAGATAAAACAGAAGGAAGACTTGAAAAGACCCTGAGGAAAGAATACCTTTTCTCTCCTTCCTTGTTCTTTACTGTCAGAAAAACACAATTTCATGAATGACTTCATGCTGATCTCCCTGCAAACTGTTATGTTGTTTTTCATGCTCTGAGTGATGCACTTTCAGTCTGGGACCAGTGATCCCTTTGAACTCACTTGAAGTAAGAGATGACAAATGGAGAAACAGATTTTAATCTTGGCATCTTGGCAGTAGATGATGATGAGTATTCAAAAATGAAAGATGAACTGTGAAAATGAGAACTGTGTTTTCTTTTGTCTGGAGCTCCTTGGTCCCCAAATTATTCACATTCTGAGGCTGATTCATCATCTTCCTCCTTTTGTTTAATTTTCTTCTGACTGTCTAAATCCAGTGGGAAAGAGAAAAAACACCTTTAAAACTTTTCATCCTTGATTAATTTTAAGTTGAAAGGGATAGAAAGAATGAGGCAATTTTCCTAGGTGCCGTCATTTTACATTCTTTCCCTGGAAGCAAAGACACACTGATAATAGCTGGGCAAATTTTTTAGAATGAAAAAGGCAGGGGTTGTGTATGAAATGCTGGTCTCTAGTGAGAGTGGTCATCAGTGCCATGAAAACATTCTCTTGAAAGCTCTTGATCCTGCTGAAAGTTTGACTTATATTAATACATCCTTGAAAATATTGCAAAAAGAGTTGTGTCCCAAAAGTTTCTTAAAGAAAGAAAGATAGATCTGCTCAAAACCAACCCTACAATACCCTCCACATGCTCTCTAACTATGGTTTCCACTTTCCTTGAACTAACCATTTCTACCATTATTTTATCAACACATTCACTTCAGGAATTCTAAAATCTGGGTCATTTGAAGTGTGACTTACTGCCTTCTTATCAGGCATAGAGAAGAGCAAAAGGGTAACAATTATCCCATAATTTTTTTGGTATCTTCTTCATTCCAAAATCTAGTTAAAAACTTCCTTAATTAAACCATGCCTTCTACGGTTTACGTCTGCTTATTAGAAAAACAATATCTCTGTAGACCATCTTCCCTACACTTTTGAAAAATCAGTAATTATCTTACTTTTATATGTATGTGTGTTTACAAATGTATCCTGTGCACCCTGTGCTCTAAATATCTTTTCATGTTTATCTCTAAGTGCTCTCTATAGAGTATTTTGGATATATTCTGCAAAAGGTTGCCATCTGTCTTGTCAGAAAAAAGGTGTCAGAAGTAGATGATGCCATTGGTAGATATTGTTACTTGTCTTTTGGGACAAAGCAAGACTGTGGGAAGGATACACAGAGAAGCACTGCAAGTAAACTTATGAATTCCAAAGTTTTATACCCAGTTTAATCTATATAGTTTCAATTTTTTTTCTCACTTACAAATTTACTTTAATCTTTGAAGTACTCTAAATCCTTATCCATATTAACCCTTTTGCTTATTGGTACAAAATTCAAGGTCATTTAAGACACAAGGGGAACAGTGACATGTCCAGCTAAGTGTCCCCCATATCCTCTTCAAGGCTTCCTTGTCCATCATCCAGAGGTGATGGATGAAGCAGCATGGTTGGTATGATATGATATGATATGTCACCTAGTGAGCAGCAGCACTTTCCCCACAAGGGGAGAAATAAAAATTTTGTCTGTTTTCTTCAGAAATCCATGGGGCATTTTTAGCACTCACCATGTCTGACAGCCAGGAACCTGCTTTGTCAGTGGCTGCATGCATCTTGCTCTGCTGCTCTCCATTATCATGCAATACCTGCACAAGAGTTTAATACCAAGCAGACAGAAACTTGAATGAAAATTGTCTGTACATCATGTCCCATAGGTGGGTTTGTGCTGACCCTATACAAAGACATGATGGTAAAATAAACAGTCCAACACCTTTGGTGTTAGGCAGCAGGCAAGTACCACAATGGAAAAGGCAAAGGATCTTAAAGCAGATATCCAAAAGTTTTACATCTATACTTAGAGGCAATGTCTGCCAACATTTCCTTCAACAACCCCAGGAAGAAATAACCACTTCTAAAGTACTATTAATATGAAAGTAAACTGGGTACCTTCAAGACAGATCACCTTCTTGAGTTCTCTTTGTCTTCTTAGTGGAGGTGATTGACTTGGGCTTAAATGTCTGCCAATGTATAAGTGAAGAAAGCTCACACAGCCTGGAGGTAGCTGTACCTATATGCCCTGTCTATTTTAATGGACTTACCTGTAGTAAAAAGGAGGGATTCACGTTTTTGCCCTAAATTCTTGCAGGATTTGTGCTTTAGGAGTTCTGTAAAAGCAAGCACCATTAAACTATTGCAAGTGATCTGCCTGTACATAAGCTGAGCTCTAGTATTTCTATAGGTTGACATGTTTTATGCACTCAGTGTTTTATATAGACCATCATAGTCCATAGTTAATTTAGTAAATAACACACACAGTATCAAGTTAAACATGCTTAAAATTTTGTAAGTTGTGGCTTTTGGTATTGTGTGATGTTAAATTTGTGAGAAATCAAAAAAAAAAAAACAAAAACAGTTATTAGGAAGGGGCAAAGAGCAAGCATGTGGGAAAAACCTAAGCCAGTGTTCTCTCAGATGGCATGTTTAGATTTTGTTTGGCACATTCTTTGCTGCAATATACCAGTGCGTGACAGATAGGGAAAAAATTTACAGAGATTTTACAGAAAATATCTCTGAAAAATTTGCATATCTTTTTTGGATATCTAACTACAAATTTTTTGCTGCATCTTCTCTTACAGCAAATTTAGACAGCTCTGTTATGAGGATGTCCAACATGTTAATCTTGATCTTCTCAAATCTCTGCCTTTCATCACGTTCATCAAGTTGTTCTGCCTGTTGTTCCAGGCACTGCATGTTTCAGTGCCCCATTAGTACATGTATGGGAGAGAATACAAGAGGCAAACATCTCAAGATCATTTATGCACAATATTTACTACAGCTAAATGAAAACAATCTCACTACTGTGAGAAGAAACTGTGTGAGAAACTACTTGTTTCTTTTTCCAAGATTTTGTATGCTCTGCTGGGCATGAGACGTTTAAAAGTGCTCACCTTGAAACAAAGAACTATTGGTTGCTGACCTATGCACTGCAGATCACCAGGACTTTTCATTGAAAACTTTAGAAGTGGGAAACTGATTTTCTTATCACTTACCAGCACATCAGAATGTTTTGGCGACATGAAAAACATCTCAATTAAGTCAACAGCTTTTCTTGAGATTTTGGGTGCATAGTTAAGCAGATTGTAAGGCTGATTTGATAAGTGGCAGTACTAACATCAGTTTATTTTTTCTTCACTTGAATAAAATTAATGGGAAATTTTATGCATAACCTGTTAAAATCCAATGGGAAAAAAATTTCTCCATGGCTTCCTATTTGTAAGTCTAACTCACAACCGCATGCTTCAGTTTTAAATTTCGAAAGTCACCCGTTTTCTTCATGTGCAGTATTTTTGGCCAGTGCATCAAAGCCTATAGATTTCAATAATTATGCACTTAATGTATGCTGCAGCTCCAAAACACCTCCCGGTATCTTGTTCTGTGGTCTTCCAAAACTGCCTTTTAAAAAATCAGTGCCAACTCGTTTACAAATTCTGTGCTCTCAAAACATTTTGTGTCGCTTTTTTTGGTAAGTCTAAATTTAAGACTTATGGTCTTTGATGGATGTACAAATTCATTTAATCAGTCAGTTATCCTGCAATATAGGCATGTGAGTCATATGCTCTCCACCAGCCTTTGCTTGGTTAAACACCAGATGGATGAAACAGCTGTATAAATCTTTAATCTTTGTGACAGCCTTTGTTTCATTTATTTTTTGACTTATGTGGTTAGTTTCACTTGTGTGTTCTTCCAATTAGGGAGTTAACCAATCTCTGTCATTCAGATCTATTTAACGCACTTTGTTTTTAGCTTAGGAAATTTTACTTTTACATTGATTTTTCAATTTATACATTAAATATTTAGCCTGCATTTGAAGTAATATTGATGTCGTTGATATTTCTGTTCATTATCTGTTAATCTATCAATGTTAGTGATATAATTAAAATCACACATTATCATGACAGTTTGTAGTTATGGTCTCATTCTTTGGAACAGTACTTTCTTGTAAGATAATCCTCTACCTCAAAACCATTAATTTTCTAATCAATTCCATTTTTTTCACACCATTCTGGTTTGCAGTTACAATATTTTCATAATCTCACTATTTTGACAAAACAATGTAAATCTAAACTGATAGACAGTGACAGAAATATCTGTTGAAATATACAGCTTTTGAAAGGGTTAAACTTAGCTTTTTTATAAGTTACTGTCATTTATGGACATAAATTTTGAAAGACTTTTGAGCTCTCTCTGGAAGAATAAAATAATACTTTGTTACCATTATTAAAGGAGATGATTGTAAGAAAGCTTGCACTAAACACAGAGGACAATTCCTAAACAGGAATTAATGCATTTTGTCTCTGTGATCCAAAGACTGTAGCATGGGAAATTTTGTGCAAAGGCAGAGAACTTTTTCATGCATTTGAATATTGAGAAGGCATAAGAAGAAGGCGAAAGCTCCTTTACCCATGCAGCTTAAATAGTCGATAGAAAAATTACCCTCTAAAAATGAATTTTGGTTTTTATAAGGAAAAAAGCATAACCAGACCAGATGATTGGTCTGGTTACAGTAGAATAAAGACTAATTTGTTTGTTTCCCCCACCAAAGAATGTCTTGTTTTTTCCAGGATTAGACTAACACTGTAATAATTTTTCTACTTCAGCAAAAAGAGGAATGGGAGGCAAGTGGTGAATATCAGTGTTGAGTTAGGAAAGACTGTTGTGGCACCACCATTCTGTAGGATACACCAGCAATACTTTGGCTAATTTTACCACTCCATGCAGTGATATAATTTCTGAGTTCCAGAAAGATTCCTTCGGGGTCATCCAGGGCACAACATAAAAATCCTAACATTTTGTAAGCAGAAAATAAATTTGCATAGGGAAAAGAGTGGGAATAAATGGTGATAGGAAAAATCAAAACTTTCATAACTGTTATGAAAACATGCTTCTAGAATATAATAAATAAATCTATAGCTCCAGGATACCACTGGAGATGCTGAGGGGACAATGAGACTCAACGAGCTATTTCATGACCCTGAAATTCTTTAATTCTACTAAATGACAAGAGATGCTTGAAATTATTTCATCCTTTACGTTTGCTCTTGTGTGTTCAAAGCCTGTGGAATAGGATAGGAGTTGGGAGCATCTATTCATAACTAGCCCTCTTCTGCCTGTGAATAATACACTGTCTAAGTGATGAAACTGAGTGCAGTTGTAAGGACACGTGAGATTTCTCCCTTCACCTTGGTATTTCAAGGATATGACCTATAATAACCTCATCATTTCAAGGCTGGAAGTTTACTGAATTCATGCTCCCTTCTTAATGGCATTTCAGCCCTGTGTGCTTTTGTTATCATGTCTCATATTCACATACACAAGAGTTTTCATCAAAGTGAAAAGAATCAGAGTGACCACAGTGTAAAGTAATCTTGTTCAGAGAAGAGACTCTTGGTGATTTCTTCTTTGTAAGGTGGCCCAAAATACAGAGTGGTTCATATCCCTGTATAGAAATACAATCCCACATAACCAATGCTTTGATGTGTTTGATGTGTTTGAACCATTTCTGAAGTATTTCTAAGCATATTAGCTATGA
This sequence comes from Passer montanus, assembly GCF_014805655.1. Classification (NCBI taxonomy): domain Eukaryota; kingdom Metazoa; phylum Chordata; class Aves; order Passeriformes; family Passeridae; genus Passer; species Passer montanus. Next base: position 13,192,383 of record NW_024366480.1, on the reverse strand, counting down.
TATATGAATGCATTCTCAGTGTAGGGAAATAACCTTGAAATTCAACTATATTACTGGAAGAAAGGCTCTCTTCTTCATTCCAAAGAGGTGTATAAGAGTATTTAATGTAAGGAGCATTTCTCATTTCAGCTCTACGGAAATGTAGATTGCCTATACCTGTATAGAAACCCCCCTTTGAAGTTCCAGCTTGATATCAATACTTATTTTGCTTGCAGTGTGATGCCAGTTGCATGTCCCTTGTTTATTTTCCTTGGCATCTGCATGCAAAAAATTCCTTCCTATCAATATCAGTTACCTACATGTAGCCAGAAGAGATTGGATCTCACCCCATTACAGCAACATTTTTCAAACTGTTATAGCTATGAGATGAAATCTCATATATTTTATGGCCACAAATTCCAACAAGGAACAGGAATAATTTCCTCTTCATGGAAAGAATTTCTAAGCCTCTGAGACAATGCAACACTGTCTTTCCCAAGGAAGGTAGCTTAAAAATTCTTAAAGAACTTAACTTAAAAGAGATTTAAATATCTTTTAAAATTGAATATATTGTTGATGGTAGATATCAACGTGTCTGGTCTTCTGTTGCTATGGAACTAGGAAAAACTGAAATGTCTCCCTTTACTTGATTTCACTTGTGTAAGACAGACAGTGACATATAAGAACACACTTTCAGCATTAAATTTATAGAATTTTCCTCATATTTTATCTGTGTGGTTTGAACTGATTATTGCTGTCCTGTCATTCTAAAATACATAGAATGACAATTAAATAAGATTGAGGTTTAAGATTTTCATAAGATTTAGGTAATCTTCATTTAGCAAGACAGACTTCTGTATTCTACTCCACACAGAAGGATGCACTTGATATTCAGTAATACTTTCTCTGCATATTTTCTGCTTTTAAATCTGATAACTCTTGAAACCACAATGAAGGAATCAACATTAAATATGTTATTAATAATCCCATTGTGATAATCTTTTAAAAATATAATTTACACAGCAATTGTATATTATTCTTGATATTTTTACCCTAGAGGTTTGGGGGGTTTCATTTCAAAAAAACTAAAATCCAAAACTGATATTATATCCAAACAGACAGGTGACTAAAATCCACATTTTTTTAGGTTACATTTTGCAGGAGTCAATCATCTTTATTATTATCTACAAGCCAGTGGCAGGTGTCCAGAAACTGCAGTCTGTACTTTTTATTATGTATGTATGCATCTACATATATGCATTTTAATTTCTACATACATACACACACATATAGTGCATGCTCCTACAGGCTTTTATGTGAAAACATTAATAACTATGACTTGCTGATTGTTTTCAAAGACAGTGTAAAAGATTCACACCAATATTTTGCCATATTTTCCTGAACATGTGCATTTATGAAAGTGTTGCTGATAGAGGTCTTGGAGCAAGCCTCTAAGCCACAGACATTTCAGTGTGCCACAGCTGGAAGAATAGTTTCCATAGACATTCAGCATTAAAATAAAACTATTTTATTTGGAAGATGGAATAAGGCATTGTATTCCAAAGAAATTCCTTGGAGAGTCACTTCATATTTTAGTTTCAAGGAAGAAGCTAGCAGACAACAGAACATTTTATTTAATAATCCTGTGCGTCTTCTCTGTGAATCTGAGAGCACTGCAGTTCAATAGTGAGACAGCAACTGTTTCATTGGCCATGAAATGTAAGGTGGATAATTCTATGCTAATGGGGAAGAAAAAAAAGAAGAAAAGTTTCAGTGTTCGTTTAGTCCTGGAGTCTTTTGCTGTAATTGAGAACATGTTGAAATTAAACACCTCAGCAGTCCTAGGATAGCTTCAATAGAGCCTGTTACCTGATTGTCTTCAACTGCTCATTACCAGAAAATATCACATATCACATAAAAATTCCATGTTTATACATTGACCTAAGCTTGTCTCTTGTGTGAAGGTTTTTTTCATTGTTTGCTTGCTCTGTTTCCCAGAGTTTCATGATAAACCGATTTAAGGCATTTAAGATCCACTTCTTATACTAAATAATTTAATTATCTAAATTTTTTGTTGCACTTGTAAAGATAATATTATTCACCTCTGCAAAAGTATCTGCCTTGTATACAAGTATTAATCGTCCTGCTGCAGGAATATAACATGATAAATATTACTGTTTACCTACAAAAGACACTGTTTCTGTATGAAAACAGTCAATACACTGAATTTCTTGCTACATATACAAATGGGAGCAAATTTTTGCAAGATTGACTATCCCTATTTGTTGTTTATTTTCCCTTCTGTTACTTCACATTTGGTTCTATAACTATCCTAAAACATCATCATCATAACTTACATCAACTTGATCAGTATTTTCAGAAAATGTATTTTAAAGTAAAGGTTAATTCGTGGAGGAATGATTCAGCTAGAAGCACACGTGTGGTATGAGTGCACAGAATTCACAGAAAAGTGGTGGCAAACACTACCTGAAGTCCTTTTGTAGTACAGCCAAATGGAAGGACTGCACATCATTGTGAGACCACCTCACAGAGACAGAATGTACATTTGAAGACAAGCATTGTCTAGCCCATATTTAGCAACAGGAATCTTATTCACACCCCCTTTCCTATAGCCCCACCACATTTCTGCAGAGTTTGTGTTTGGTAACGTCTGCGGTGGGCCTGTCCATGGTATGGTACACCAGCCTTACATTCCACTCTAACTGTGAGGCTCTCTCAGTGATGATAAGGAAACCCAGAGTAATTTTTCAAAAAGTAAAACATTTGAAACATCTTTAAAGAATAAATATTCTTAGCTACAGTGGTCAGGCTCATCTTTCAAAAATGTCTTGGTCTCAGTTACAGTTCCTCAGACCTGCTGAGTCACTGCAGATAAATCTCTTCAATAATCAGGATTTCATGAAAATAAGGTAATGATTTTAATTTGGTTTCAGAGGGATTTTGTGATCTTCTGAAAAAATGTATTCTGTAATAAGCAGAGAGTTTATTATTCAGAAATAATATTCTTTCATCTAGCAATATTCTTGAAAATTAAAGAAACTTTCAAAACCTGCATTTTTACAAGTCAGGAACAGAAAGTGTTTCTCCTTTTTCTTGTTTCATCTTCCTTTTTGAGCCTGTAAGAACCACAGCAAAACCAGGGTAGACCATGATATCCACAGATGCTGACAGTCCATGCACATAGGACAAAGCTGATGAAGAGGAAGACGAGACAAAAGGACTTCTGGAGAAGCAAAGTCAAAAGTCAAAGAGATCAAATAAAAACAAACTGCTGCTCAGTCCAGCTAAATAAATAATAGCAATATATGTGACAGATGATACCAGCCTGGACAAAACAAAGAGTGACATTTTTTCACACCTTGTTTTTTTCAAAACTCACTCCTCAGCCAAAGCAGATAACACTCCAACTGAGAAAAAATTATTTGTCATCGGTTTTGACAATATGGAAAGGGATTTTACATGGAGAAATTCTTGGCAGAATCTCCTATTCCCACTTAAGGAATGTTACTTGGCTCTAGACTGAGATGGTATGGATGAGGGCAAGACAATGAAACAGTAGATGATAAAGAAGGAAAAGGAGAAACAACTTTTTTTTTTTTAATCCAAAGGAATTTTTTTGTTACTTGTATATTTGCAATTGTGCAAGCTGTCTGCTTTGTAAGTAACACATATACATTAAATAAAATTTTTATGTAAAGAAACTAACACTGATCCACACTTTGTTAAAAGAGATCTTGATTGTCCACTTCTAAAATGGAGGAAGTGTTAGCCTGTAAGGTCTTTAGGCCATAGGCTGGTCTCTCTGCCCTTGCTGCTTAGGGAAAGCCACACAAAAGCCAAGCACTATTTACTGTGATAAGGTCTCTGAATGATGCAGAAGAAATTGTTCACTCAAAAAGAAGCAAGCAGTACATACACAGGATTATTTTGTTACCATTATTTAGGCTTCAATTCAGCAAAGCACTTGAGCATGTGCTTTAAATCCATTAATTGTTGTTAATTAGTTGAGACCCTCCTGTAATATTGACAGCTTACCTTTGAAGATACTCTATTCAAATTCTCCACAATGTAGAATGAATAAGACTTTTTCATGGGCTTCATTTTCTGTCTTCTTTGGCTTTTGTTCTTGCATGCTGTGAGTGAGGACTGTTGCAGCATGATAGAGGTAGAAAGAGTCCATAACCTGCACCTTTTAGCAATCGCCTTCAGTTTTATTGTTGAATTTCTGGTTTTCAGTTCTGTGAAGTGCCTGTGCTGGGCTAAAATTAATTGTGACTGAAAAAGAATGGCATTTTCAAAGTTGTTATGACAATCTGCTTCCTTCATTGAGATGCATAAGGCCTAGATATTCCATTTTTTTCCAAGGCCACTTGTGTAACTTAGCAAATATATTGGCTATGTGGTGGATGACTCAATTGTCCAGGAATAAAATAGTGCATTGACAAATCTACTGAGTGTCACCGAGTAAGCAATATTCATTCTTAAAGCAGGCATTTCCTGCCAAAACCTTAATCAAAATTAGTTATAGTTAATAAAAGCAGTTCTATGGGGACTTAGTTACCAGTCTCCATTTTCAACTTAGAAAGACTTTGAGTCAAGAGATTAATTTTATGTATTCCTGAGCACCTATCACTGATAGGTCAGATTAACATACTGGTCAAAAGTTTCTAATTCTTCTGAAAGAAACACAGTTCTTTCAAAGACTAAATTTCCATTCAATTCACTTTTTTTTCTTTATTTGAAGGAAAGGAGCCCAAAGAAACTCCATTAGCTATTGTCCTTCAGTTTGAGCATATGTGAACTGAAACCTTAAATTTGAAGCATACACCATGAACAGAAAGAACTTTGCATTATTTCTCAGTGCTATCTATTAAAATACAAACTTGATTTCTCTCAGCCACAGTTTTCTGGGGGGCAGAGGATTGTCCTTGTCCTTGCACAGGCATGCTGCAAGAACTTTGTAAGCACTGTGCTTATTCTAATGCTAGAACAAAAAGCAGTGTTTCAATAGCTCCTGTGAAAATATAAACCAACTGTTTGTATATTGGTTAACTTACTTTTCCTTTTTTGATTTTTCCTTTTTAATTTCTCCTCCTTCATCAAAGTAAAGTAGACGTGGGTAGATTTGAATTAAATGATGGCTACGTTTAGTGTTTTAAATAGCAGTCAGATCTGGATCCATTGTTAAAGCTGATAGGAAGAGGCAGAAGGATGGAAAGTGTCACTAGGCTGCAGCAGCCAAGCTAAAGAGACACAGACAACCAGGGAGAAGAGAGGAGTGATTTTTGGATAGACTGAACAAGAACAACCAGACAAGGACCATGTTGAATCGGGACATAGTGTGAAGAATGAGAATGAGGACCGAAGGACTGCCAAAACACAGAGAACTTGAAGTTGTTGGGTGACCAGGGAAGTCAAATAAAGACATGGAGATTTGGATAAGGCTTGGAAGGAGTCAAAGAGGGAGCTTCAGAGCAGTAGAGGTTGAGCTCTCCAGGATAATGGAGGGCTTAGAAGGGAAGGGATTTGGAATTGAATGAAGCATCTCTTGTCAGGACAAGCCTAAAATGAGAATGAAATAGAGGATAAGAAATATCTAAGAGGCAACAATGTGAAAAGCCTTTGTTTTCCTGCTAGCCAGTTTTATTATGTCCCTGATACACAATGACAACTGCTACCAAAGCCATGAAATGTAAAGACTACAGTTGTCTTAGGAGAGATACAGGCATAATCCTGACAGGCCTGAGATAAAAGGTTAAATGTTGGATGGATTGGTGAGCAGGTGCAACCACAGAAATGTGGAATCCTCTTTTTGTGGTTTTAAACCAAATGATAAAGCAGTGTCTAACTGGAATTAGATACAAAAACAATTTCATGAAAGATAAATTCAACTTTACAAATTATTGTACTTCTCTGCTCATTGTCCAGGAAAAAAGTTGGCTGAGTTAGGCTAGATTCTAGCCATGTTATGCACATGTCCAGGCTTGGAGTTCTTTGGGTCCTCTCCTGATGGTAACCTGATGACCATCAGTCATCTGATTTGATAGACAAAATCAAACTCTTGGTTGTCTCATTGAAATTTGTGCAATGCCCAAAAACTGTCACCATTGCTTGGTGCTCACAATCTGCTTGCCTCAAAGACTACACTGCAAGCATTAGGTTCCTTACTCTTTTCTGTCCTTAAAAGTAAGTTACTCCCTTATTCTGTTGAGTTAACCGAAGTCCATATGGTAATAGTAAGCCAACAGGACCTAACCTGTGTGAACTGCTACATTTCCAATTTTTGTTCTGTTGACATGTCCACAAATACCCATACAGATCAGTTCCATGAGTTGCTGTTTCTGAAACTATCTATACACATTGAGACATCCTCCAGATCTAACGCCCAAACTGATTGTTAATGCCACTAATATGAGAATTTGTCCAAGTAAATTTACTCATTATAAATGTGACATTATTCACATAGTTACAATTATCTAGTTCCTTGCAACCTCATTTATCATTCTCAGTGTTGTTGAGCACCAGAGTCAAGATTAGGTCTTTTGTGGAAGACACTGCTTTCCATCTAATGCCTTGCCCATAGGTTGTTACACATGTATTTTTGTACACCTGCCCTACTGCAAATCTCCTCACCACTCATTTTCCAGCAGTCTGTTGTGAGAGTCATGGCAGCAGAAGTGTTTGTGGATGGATGGCATATGCTGGCACTACATGTAGCACATAGCAGTCCTCTAAGCACAGCAAAACAGATTTGGTATGTCATGATGCCTTTTTCTGACCTTGGTGGCCCAGATGGGTTACCCAAACATTTCCATCTGCATTTTTTCCTTTGTTTAATTTATTCCCACACAGAATTGGCTGGCATCCAGGAGCTGATATGGACATACAGTGTAGTCCTGGCAATTGGGGCAGTAACTAAAGTGGTTATTCTGTTCCTAGTATTTCAGTTGCATTAGGGACTCCAGCAGAGATGTTGCAGATCTCTTTCTTTTGAGCTCTGTGGCTAGCTTCTCATCCCCAATATCTATCTGTGGCTTCATAATCTCAGTGATTTTCTTCAGATTCCATCAGCACCCTGCAGGATATGTTGTACTCTACCAGCATCTCTGATATCGGATATGGCACTGGGTCACAGTTACACTGCAACTTGTTTCACTTGTTGAAAGGCTTACTGTTATTTAACTTTGATTTGTGCATGGGTCACTTAAGCTTGAGGTGATCCTTTCTTGTTGGTCTCTTGTCCTTTGGGAATAACTAAAGTCCATATCCTAATACCTTTTTCAACAAGGCCTAATGTGAATTAGGCCTTGTTTGGTGGAAAGTAAGAGTGATTTTCTGCTGCATGTAAGGCTGAGGGTTCTTGAGACATCTGTAAGCCAAAGAGAGGGTTTTGAGTTGAGAGGAGAAGGTTAGATCAGGTGTAGTGCCTCAAAGCATGGGCATTTAAAGTCAGTACTCCCACTTCAGGAAAGTGATGCATAGGGAATTCTCCCCTTCCCTTCCTCCACATCATGGAGGAGAACTTCCAGTTTCTTTATCCTTTTGAAAACTTAATTGTAACCCTAGAAATACAATAGCCTAATTACCATAAGGCTATTGTTAATATGACAATTATATTAGGCATATAGCATGTTTTAGGCTGTATGGTAAATAGGCAAGTGCATTGAGGGTGGCTGGGCAGTGAAACAGGCTCCACAGGGAAGGGGTCAGAGCGCCAAGCCTGAAAAAGTACAAAGAGTATTTGGACAATGGTCTCAGGCTCATGCTGGGGTTGTCTTGTGCAGGGCCAGGACATAGAATTCAATGGTCCTTGTGGACATTCTATGATTCCAATTAAAAATTGGTAGTTTTACATTGCACTTTCTTTCCGGACGACATATTCTCACAGTTGAAATTAACTGCAGATAAAGCATCATATATGGATACCAGAAACCTCAAACAACAAAAATAGAGCTACTTTGAATCACTGACAGTGAATGCTACAGAAAAGCTTAGGAAATGTTTCTTAAGAATTTCAGACAGTACCCAAAGTTTTGGAAGAGGAAAAAACTGAAAAAAGCACTGTTTTAATCAGCTGAAATGCAAAAGACATTTTGCCTAGTGAATTTTAAGCATGTATATAAGGAAAAGTTTTGCTCAGTTTTGGCTCCAGTATTTCCTCAAGTGTTCATGTGAGTTTTTCTTTATAGTCCAAAATTTATTAAAAATACAGACTCATGCAAGCCATTATTAGACATCAGAAAAACAGGAGGTTTTGCTCTTCAATAAAACCGGTGACAATTTCAATTAGATTTCTCAGGCTTTTCTTCCCAGAGTCATGGTGTTGAAGTAAAAAAAAGAGATTGAATAGTTTATTGGATTCAGCTACCAGATAGCTTTCAGTGTGTCAGAATAGATTTTTAAAGTGCAGAAAATAGAGAAAACCCGATGAGAAAATGATGACATTTTCACTATTATTGATATTGTAAACGCATAGATTTGCCACATGCTCAGTATAGCTTGGTTTAAAGTGTGAGATACTTTCCCTATGTGTAGGACTGATCAATTTATCATTGACCAAAGTCTTTTGACCCAATGTAGTAAACAAAATGTTATCACTCATATTTAAATTATTAGGTGATATTTCAGTGTAAGAATGTCTTCACACAGAATCCTTGTGAATAGCTTGGTTTCTTCATATCTTGAAGGGAATATTCTTAAAAGCAAGCTGATGATTCTCTTTGGCCTGTAATTATTGTCATTTCCTAATGACCTTCAGAAAGGGCATCACTAGTGGCAGGTCACAATTCTTAGCAGCAAAATAAGCACAGGTTTTAAAGTTCCTTATCAAATAAATGAATATTGTGTAACTTAAAGGCGTGCTTGTTCCCATCAGAAAAATTTTTGACCTCTGAAAACTGATAAGAACTCTGAAGTTGGAGGAATCACTGCTGCCATGAAGCAGGTGCTGCACTGTCTGATCTCTGCTGGTGCTCACACTTTTTCCCTGGAAGTCCAGATTGACCACAGAGGTGAGGAACACCCAAGAATTTTACTTATTTGTTTGGCTTCTCCAACTATATTCAAGTGAGGAAACATCTTTATGGCAGGCACTATACCAGTGCTAATGGAGATAAATTGAATTCTCAAGCAACCAGCTTCTTCCTCATTCTGTACACAACATACTGCAGGACTCCCAGTTCAAACTGGGAGGCAACAATGCACACAGAGTATGTGCAGTAGCCAAGGGCTAACAAACAGCCCTCTGCAAAACATGTCTGCACCTCTGCAAAACTATGAGTACATTCAACAACCAAAAGAATGGGGCCATTTATGCTATTTTTTTCTAAACGATTCTTTAATATTTAATTCTTTATTTTTAGGCCATTAAATATGAAAAATATTTGAGATGAGAATGGACGTTCTTATTAGCATTTTGTACTTATATGCCTCCTTTTTTATCATCTTGTGCTGTCTTTGGTATAAAAAGGTTTTTTTCCATTTTTACAGTTTCTGTGGTCAAAATCACACTGTCTTCAGAGCAGTGTGTGAACAAACTTAATGGTAAGACACTGATGAAGGAGGTTCATGCCTGTAGTTCATAAAAGCTCACCAAAACTTCTTTTTGTGATCAGCCGATTTTATTTGGTGATACTTCTTTAGAATGGAAAATTAGCCATGGTTTAATATAACTCAGATTAAAAGCTGCTAAACATCCCATAAGAATAGAAATTGGAAATTAAGGACATTTCTCTTCCACAAGAACAAACATTCCTCAAAACTCTTTGCCCTAAGTAATTGCGGTGGTTTAACCCCAGCTGGCAATTAAGAACCATGCAGCTGCTCACTCATTCCCCCACCCCAGCACACTGCGGGTGTGGAGAATCAGAAAGAAAGGGTAATCCTTGTCAGTTAAGAAAAATTTAATAATAGAAACAAATTATCGCTATTATTATTGTCATTGTGGTTGTTGTTGTGTATTTGCTAATATTAACAATAATAATTGTAATTGCAAGGAGAGGGAGAGAGAATAACAGAACCCAAGAGAAACAAGTGGTGTACAAAACTGCTCACCACCCACTGACCAACATCCAGCCTATTCCCCTTCAACCCTCTGCCAGGTGTCCCCCCCAACTTATAAATTTGGCACAACATTCTGTGGTACGGAAAATTCTTTAGCCAGTTCTGGACATGTGCCCTGGCCATGCTACCTTGTTGCTTTTTATGCAGCTCCTCAATGGAAGCTCATGGAACACTGAAAAATCTTTGACTTCAGGCAAGCTCCAGGCAAGAGCTGAAACATTCATGTATTTTCAACATTATTCACATACTAAACCCAAAGCACAGCACTGTACAAGATACTAAGAAGAAAATGAACCCTGTCCGAATCAAAACCAGAACACTAATCCATCTAACCTGAGTGTAATTTTCTGACAAGGCATTCTATGGGGACATTTTGACTGAAAACTTTTTGATTGTGAGACTGATGAAGACCATAAAAATTTACATCAGCATACAACACAATGTTCTTGAATATGAGTTTTCACATGATACTATCACGAGTTTGTCATGTTACTCCCTTTACGAAATACTTATTTCATTCCTTCATCTACCCAAAGACCAATTTCAGCTCTCCTGTAGCCCACACAGTAACTTAAAAAACATCTCTGTGGGATTAAATTAATTACGTTTATGTGCAATCTTCTCATTATTCAATTTGTAAGTTTTCTAAAATATAAAACAAGTTCACTAGATGGGAAAGACTGTTCTTCAATCACGGTGTGAAGTAGTAATTAAATCCCTTACTGCAAATGAACAGTATTTCATTGTCTTTGCAAATGTAACTGTTAGGAGTCTATACCTGCAGTACTCAAGATAGATGTTACTAATTCTTCCTTGCTATTTATAACAAAGCAGCCTGTGATCTTTCTTTCCTTACAGCCTCCAAGATAAAATTGTTTTTTGGCCATTATGAGTCAAGGTGCATTACTCACCTGGAATTTAGAGTGATTTTTTAATATTGTTTAATGTGCCTATGGAATAGATTTGCATTTATTCTGTACTTTTATTTGGATATGTCAAATAAAACTTTGGATATAATTTGGATGTACAAATCTCCAGCAAAATTTAAAATATCAAAGACAGTATCTCAGACACTGATTATGGCCAACAGAGCAGAAGAAGATGCAGAAGTTTCAGTTCCCATTGCCTGAACATGTACATCAAGATACAGACCAGACAGACAGATAAATAAGAACCTGTGGTCCACACAACACCATTGACTTCATTCAACAGGTCCTTCTGCAAGAGGCTGCATATTTAGGAATGATGTTTTAAAAATTTAGATGAACAGAACTTGCTTCATTGAATGCTCATTCGTTCCATTGGCATGTTCATTAGAGAATTGTATTCTGTTCCAGATTAAATGGTTTTCCTTTCAATTTTAAGAGAGACTAAGAGGCATGCAAAATTATTCCTTTTAACTGTGATCCTTTTTCCACAGTTAAAAACCATTTTTCATTCAGGATTTCTGTCTAAATGACAGTTTACATGAAAAAGAGCCTAGACAGTGCTTACAACTTGGCAGATGTGCTCAGCTTTTCAAATTGTCAGTTTCTGAGTCACAAAGCTGTACATACTTGTAACCTGCACTTACAAGCACCTGTTTTGAAAGGCAAATAGTATTCTTTTAATTATTTTCTTGAAGCTAATGTTCTATGACTCTGTAGGCTATGAGGGGTATTTTCAGACTTCAGAAAAGGTAAGAATCTTTAACTGATTATGGTGGCTTTGCTGAATGTCATGTGAAGGTTATTACAAAAAGTTTCTTCAACTTAAAAACCCTTTGTTCAGCAGTACTTGAAATACCTTATTTCTATTCATTAATTAGTTTTCTCAAAAGATAAAGCAGACAGATTGGGCAAGATTAGTATCTGATCATAGGTTAGGCTTCAAGAGTACTGGCAATCTGGATTAATATTTCTTTAGTTTAGAAGTGCAAAATTGCTCAAATTTTCCACAACTGTAAATTGAAAGTCCTATTTATTTAATTCAGCCCTATTTATTTAAAAACTGTAGATATATAACAAAATTTTAGCTTTAGAAGTCATGTAATAAAAAGCTTATTTTTATGGCAAGCCCTGAATGTGTAAATCCTAAATTAAATATCCAGATTTGATATGCAGCCAAAAAAATGAATATTTCATCTGTAAAAATATACAGATGTATTCTACCCTTCTCGAGCATATAAATCATAACTCCAGAGAAAATGAGAGACTTAAAATAGATTAAAATTGATGTGAGAAAATACTTGAAATTACAAATGTTGCACTGACATCCACATAAGAATTTTATTTTCATTTAATTAAATCCTAAAATAGTGATGTCTGTATTTATATCAAAAGTTTATCTAAACAGACTGAAAATATATGGTAATGGTATACAAAAATAGACTCTACGCATTTATGGAGAGTAATGATAAAGCTCATGAGTGAGAAAACTGGAACACATGGAGTGAAAGATGTCCTCCCACTAGAATTAGGATTCAGATGCCCATTAAAATCTCAGTAGCACAAAGGAAAAAGCAAGAAGTGTTTTTCTTCCGCTACTTTACTGTGACAGTTTGCAACAGCATGGAATATTCTGAAGTGTACATTATAGAATGAGTCATTCTCGTTGACAATTTTGGCCTGGACTCCCTTTTGATGGCTTCACCACTCCGTATTTCATTGAAGATCTACCCACAAAGAGTTTGATTCATGCATTCCAAGCTACCTGACCTTGGCTTCAAGCCATTAAGTATCATGATTTACCAGTACATTTGAACAGCAAATAAAAGAATAGAAAAGTCAATATTAAAGGGGCTGAGGAAAAAGTGATGAGATTAATTAAAGGAAAAATTGTTTACAACCAAATATGACAACAGAGAGAAAATTTGGCATATTTTTAAAAATCCATAAAATAAAGGACTAAGCTATATTTTCATCACCAGAGTAAAAGGGAAAGTAATGAAACTATGAATGCTACATGCTGTGGAATTAATTACCCACTTCTACCACCTTGTGGAGACACAATATTAAATAATATGACAGGTCTGTGCAGGAGAGAAGAGCCATCAAGTGACTATATAATAGGCTGACACCTGACAAACATGTTTTATGAGCTATTATAACCTTCCTGTGAAGAAGGGACTCTTCAAGAGTATCACCCTGAAGTGTAAATATGCACAGCTGTGGGATCTTTACACTTATTAAGTGCTGTGGATCACTCAGCATACACTTTATTTTTCAATAATATCACCTTTGCAATTAAATAGAAAGATCTTTTAAGGGAGTGCGGACACTAAATTCTCCCACATGGGATGTAAAGTATCAGCAGTCATCTTAGCATCATGATTGTACCTGAAGAAGATAACAATTATGGACACAGATAACATAGTATATATAACATAGTATATATAGTATATATATATAGTATATATATATTAAGATAACAATTATGGACACAGATAACAGGACTGACTTTTGTTTGTAAGTTGTCAGTAGTCACAAAGTCCTGAACTAAGAATAAGGGGGAATTATCTCAAATGGTAGAGCATTTATTTTGCATGAGAGAGGTAGCAGGATCTGTGGCCACATTCTCCAATGTTTTTCCCCTGTACTCAGCACCAGTGAAGCTGCAGCTTTAATTCTCAGTTTTCAGCCCGTCAGTACAAGAAAGACATTAAGGTTCTGGAGCAGGACAGAGAAGGACAGCAGAGAAGGACAACAGAGCTAGCAAAAGGTCTGGAGAACATGTGCTATGATGTGCAACTGAGGGAGCTAGGATTGTTTAGCCTGGAGAAAAGGAAGCTGAGAGGGGACCTTACTGCTCTCTACAAATACCTGAAAGGAGTCTGCAGCAATATGGGGTTGGCTTCTTCTTCCAGGTAACAAGTGACTGGACCAGTGGAAATGCCCTCAATTTGCACCAAGGGAAGTTTAAATCAGATATTAGGAAAACTTTTTGAGAGGACGAGTGGTCAGGGAAGTGATTGAGTTGAACATCCTTGGACATGTTTGAAAGGCTTTTGGATGTGGTGGACATGGCAGTGCTGGCTTAACATTTGGACTCAATTATCTTGGAGGTCTTTTCCAACCTTAATTGTTCCATATGAGGGCAAAGCTTGGTGTCCATATCAGCAACAGTAAAGACAACAAAGTTTTGTGTGATTTTGGGTTTGGAGAGCTTCTGTTCACAAACTGGGTTCTAAGTTCTGAGCTTGTCCAATGATATTACCTAAGTATGAAAACTCAGAAACTTAATCAGTGGGAAGAGAAAGCTGATTTCCTCTCTTCATTTCTGCTGTCTTATGTCTAGTCCATTACCCAGCATATGAAAAGGTCTCATGAGCTTAATTCAAAGTTGCATCCAGTACACACCATACTTCCATGAATCTTTTCTGAAGTCACCCCATTACACAGAAAATGGAGACTATGTTACAATAGGAAGCAGTACTGATTTCAGGATGGGAAGGTGGAGAGTTTTGTTTAGTTGTTTTTTAACATTGGGCAAGATTTGATGTGGTCTCGGGGAAAGAATGTTCCTTGGTGACAGGTGTCACTGGAAAGCATCTGGAATGAACCCAATTCATGATACCTTAGAAAACACCATGCTGTGAACCACAGCGTGGTGAGTGGGGACAGTCAGCTAAAATGCACTGCAGAAGGACATTCTTAAGTGGAATAAAAGCTGTAGGCAAGCCTCCAGATCAGTCTTCTGGATGCCAGCTAGTTTTCAACATCAGAGAAAGAACATCACTACAGAGGCAGTTTCCACACAAAATTCAGGCTACCCCAAAATGCAAATACTCTAAGGATGATAAAGAAAACCTGAATATGTTACTCCAAGCTTCTAATTATCTCCAGAGCACTGATGTAGCAGCCGGCAGTATGAGTTCTCATATCAGTCCCATTCCATTTAGTTCAGTTAATATATTTTTAAAACCTACAGGTATTTCTCAATATTGTTTTTTCATGCTCATTATTAAGATTTTGCTACTGACATTTTGCCAAAAGTATTTCATAAAGCAACTGTACAATATGTTCATATTCAGTATCTCTCACAAGAGATCTCCCCCCCTGTGGCAGCTTTAATATGATTATGTCTTTTCCTACATTAATTAATCTATCATCTAAGTCCAGCATCATCTGCATGATGGAAGTCCTTTATGCTGTGTGATTTTAATTCTTCAGCCTTGCTGTATTCCGGCATTGTAATAGGTTGTGAAAATATCCATCAAGGATTTAACCAGCAGGTAGTTACTCTTTGTGGAATGCCTTTCACTCTCCTTAGGGTCTGTTGATTATGGTAGAAGAAGCTCATATTTTGAAATTACCTTGTTTCTGGTTGGGCTTTTTTTGTTTTTGTTTTTGTTTTTGTTTTTTATTGGTTGGTTGGTTTTGTTGGTTTGGGGTCTTTTGCTGTTCCATGAAGTTTGCAACAATGCCATGCAACAAGAATTCTTGAAAATTGTAGTTTGTTCTTTTATGCCTACCTTCAGTCTCTGTATAGAATTCATATGAATAAAGGTCTATATTTCACATCCTTCTGACAGAAAGTACAAAACCCTTACAGCAGTGCTAAAGGTCTGTAACTCAGTAAAACTGCAAGGCTAAATGTTTAGGGCATTGATCAGAGCACCAAGCCCTCCTGAGTTCAAGAAACATTTGGACAATGTTCTCAGGCACATGGTGTGATTATTGGAGCTGTCCTGTGCAGGGCCAGGAGCTGAACTTTGATGATTCTTGTGGATCCCTTCCAACTTAGGAAGGGATTCATTCTATGACTCAATGATTCTGTGATTTTAATCGCACTGAGACCCCTTCAATTCCTTCACGTTCAGGCCTGGAAAACCATGTGAATATCTCTGCATCTCTGCACCAGAGAAGATAGTAGAAAATTATGTTAAAGAAGAAATCAGAAGGGGATCTTTTATCCTTTAATATGAAGCACACATTAGATATAAATGTTTTGCATAAAATGAGCTATTTATTAAATTCAGATGAAAGTTCATATTGACACAAATTGAGATGTATCTGTATCTTTCAATGTCAGAAGCCAATTTATGTCCCAAAAGTCATATTCTACTTTACTTAATGAGAATGCTCTTTTTGTGGATAACCGCTGACAAGCTGAGCTAATTTAAAAATTCTTTAATGTATGTCTATCTCAGTGAAAGCTTACTACAAGATTTTCATCATGGAAACTATTGTAGAGACAGCTGATAAAGTTTTAAAATAATATTACATAACAAAATCACTTAGATAATCTCAGGTAATTTCTTCATTTTAGCACAAAAATAAAAGGAAAATTAAATAAATTTCTCAACCTATTAATTATACTAAAATCACAAATTTCTATTTAGCATTTTTCTTAGCAATAAAAAACCTTGAAATTGAATTTTTTTCAATTATAGTAGAGCAACTTATTCTGCATTTGAATTGAATCTTTGCATTGTGTAATTGACACTCTAGGAAATTTTGAGAAGAGTAGATGTTCTTTTAGATATCTCTTTCAATAATCAGATCCTAAAGATATGATTAATTTGACTAAATCAAAATAATTTTGATTTTGGTTTTTATCAAGTATATATAATGTGGCAGCTATCCGGGAAATGAAAATGAAAATTTGTTCAGAGTATATCTATGTGGAATAGCGCAGTGAACAGCATCAGTTTTCCTAGGTAATGTGAAATGGGGATTCTTATTGCAAACTGAAAATTGAGAAGACACTTAAAAACCTGGTTATAAACAATTTGTTTGCCATGGGGAGATTTTTGTTATTGTTGTTCTTGTCTGTGCCTTACAAACCAACTATATCCAGCCTTTATATATTGACTGAAAATTTTAGCAGGTGGTCTTAAAAAGATTAGAATGGAAAGTTGTTCTATTCCTATTTACTTTGTCTTTTGACCAATTAGTCTGAATGATTCCTGATACTTGTAGAAATAAAATTTGAGAACCAGCATCATAAAAACTTATCTTTCTCAAGAAGCTGTGTGTTTCACCTGTTATGCTACTGTCTCGGGTGGCTTTTGCAAATGAATGTCAACAAAACTGCAAGCCAGCAGTCTATTAAGGGCTATTTCATCAGAGACAGTGTGAAAATTGAGTTTGATTTAAGAGTGAGTAATTAATGAATAGAACAGGCAGAGATCAAACAATCTACTTGCTTACAGACTAGTGGACCCCAGAACAGCAAAGCAATCACACAACACAAAGATCTCTGACCTGTGTCTTCATGCAGCATTTTAATTTCTAAATTTTTCAGCCCTAAGCTCTTACACCTGAAAAAAAGGACTCTAGTCATATGTATTATTTTAGCCTGGTGCTCATGAAAACAAGTTTTTAAGATTGCTTTATCTTTTAATGCTACTAGATGCAACTTGGAGATAAATTTAAAATTGCCTGATAAAACCAGAAAGACCAACCATGTGATATAAGCATTTAAAAAAAATGTAACTGCTCTGAAGTGCACAACTCAAGTCCTGCTGAAGTTTTGGTCATCAGTTCTTGCTACTCCCAGCCAAGTAAGATGTGTGAGTGGCTGAAAAAACTCCTATGTCCTACAGTCCAGTTCACTAGAAATCTTTCTGCCATTCTGTGATGGTTGAAGAGACCAGTCAAGACCAGAGAAATCATAGACAGCCCACAGAAATCATAAACTTCCTGAAGCTTTGGGGCTTTGTTTGGTGTGATGAACTCTATGGCAGTCTAAGCAGTAACTGAAGGAATGTTTTGATGCAAGTACAGGGATCACAGAGTAAGAGAATATGCTGAGTTGGAAGGGACCCACAAGGATCACAGAGTCCAACTCCTGCACAGCAACATTCCCATGTGCCTGAGAGTACTGAGACCTCACATATTAAAAAAAATAATGGAAAAGAGTAGAGATGTTGAGCAGGTGGCTCCTGCTTGAGAGCCTACATGGCTGTAGTGGTGAGACTTCTACGGTATTCAAGGTATGTCACCTGTCATCTGACCTTACTAAAAAGTTCAAGAGAGTAATTTCCTCCTCATAGTGTAAAAGCAGATTTCTTTGATAGATGTTACACTTCTGTTTTAGAAATACCTACTCTTGCCCTGTATCTCGCAGGGAAACTTCCTATAACTTTCTCAATGCAAGGGAAATATTAGTTTGTTATTTGAAGAACTAAGTTACTTACATCTTTCCTCTGTGATGGGTAATTAAAGAAAATAGGGACTATTCCACACTGCTAAAAGTTGTTGATTTGAAAAACTGTTTAAAATAATGTAATTAACTGCTTGAATTCTTGTACTGAGTCAGTAGGGAATTTTTCAGCTTTGATACATTAAATTTTCATTCAAACTGAGCATATTTTATATTCTTTAATAGTTTTAGATAAGATGTGATAAGAAATAGTTATTTAAAAAAATGTAAAATTGCTTTAATAAAATGTTTGGATTTTAATTTTATTTTAGATGATATTTTACCCAATTCCACATGTCTCTAATCACATTACACAACCAGGTTCATTCCTTCTCCCAGGATTATTTCAGCATACTATGAAGTGGTTTTATTTTGTCTCCAAAATAATCTTGTGGAAAAAACAAATGAAATCCTGGGATGCCAGAAGAAATCATGCACATATTCAGTCTGATTGAAAACAGAATGGAATATCCAATTATTTACAATTTGCATTAAGCAATGTACCCTGTAGACTTTCTAGTGAAGTTAAACATTTACACAGCTGAGATGATTTTTTCATTAGAACTGGGGAGTATTTTTGGATGACTCGGTGTACCATGACTACCCATTGGAGGGCAGAAGCCTGAGAAGTTTCTTTCTGAAGTAAGAGTGAAATAGTACTCAGCTGAGGCTGTGCACAGTTCAATATTATTAATGTCTAACAACACAATCCTGCAGAGTATGGATGAGGGCTTGGTAATGGAAATTTAAATTAATTTAGGCTTTGAACACTGAGCTATTTTCTTTGCTCTATGGATAGATATATCATAGAGATGCTTGACAGGTTTCTTATATTTCATCACTATGGTCGGGATCTTGGTGAAGTCAGAATGCACAAAACATGAGAGTTTATACATGCAGACACACGCTTTCAAGCTGGGCACCACAGAACAAAGGTAAGACCAATTCCTGCCCAAAGAACTGGCAATATAATTAAGATAAATTAACATAGATAATACAATGAATTCTCGGTGTCATAAATATTCTTACTTATTGACTTCATCCCCAGCTATGTAAATTTGATTCATGATCCTAACCATGAAAACACAATTTTGTACGTCAATAGTAGCAGGATAGCAATCTGGATAAAAGAGAGAGGAATATGAGTTGCATCCCCCCTGCATCTTACAACCCAGGGAAGCTAACACAGAAAAAAAAAATGTAATCAAATGCAGATTGTTTTGTCATACCGTAGAGATATGGTTTAAAAAATGAACAAAGTTTTCTTGTGAAGCCATTCATACAAAGTGAATTTTCCTCAGCCTTTCATAACATTGAGTTTTTAGGCAGCTAAGCTGTTTTTAAGGGTCATTACACTAGCTTCTGGGCATGTGACAGACTTCACTGTCACAATGAAAAGAAATAAATGCAGATCACCAAGGTTTAGATGTTGACGTACAACATGTCCTTGGCAAAATCAACATTCAAAGTGAAAACTAACTGCTGTAACCCAGCTTTTATTGGAGTACTCTATAACTCCAACATCAATATAGTGGAGGTTTTTTTGCATTAATCCACACAGCTATTCAAAAGCAACAGTGCCTCCAAGCAGTTTTTTACACTGTTGAATTTGGTTTAGTAATGTACAGCAGAGTAAAATGATGTATTACAACAAAATATTTTAAATTTTTTTAAAGAAGTAGCTCACTGAGTGAAACTCTCTTTCAAACCTCTGCAAGCTTTTTTTTATTTGAGTGAGGTGGGAGTATGCTCTTGAGCTGAACAGAGCCCTGTGTGACTCAACTCTGCTTGCACAAATTGTCAGATACAAAATTATGTGTCTTGTTTGCATTATCATGCACAGGGATGTTTACCACTTCATACTTGTTTTCACTAAAAAACCTAATATACATAATATCAGCTGTGCTACCAACAAATGTTTCACCAAAAACTATAGTCAAGACAAAACTAACATACAATATTTAAACTCCGTGTTTTTATATATTTACATTTTCTAGCAAGATGTTTTTGAAACATTTTGTGCAAGTTAGATGTAAATGAGCAATAAAAGTCTTCTTGTTCTTGTGAAGAAATATCTCCTATGACACATGCATTTTCTCAATTGTGAAAACATTTGCTTACTGAGAACAGCTCACATTTGCCAACTTCTGTAAGATTATAGATTACCCACATCAAGCCAAACCCCGGACTCTCATTCACTGGGCTACACTTTTCATTTAGAGCAGTAAAAATCTAGGGAAATTCCTTTATAGAAATTTACTCTGATGACAGCTTTACAGTGCTTTACTGTGAAAAAGATTTTTAAACCTTTCAAACCTCTCTTCTAATCCCATTTCCAAAGCATTGCTGAGATTCTGTTGCCCTTAGAGAGAAAAGAGTATAAAATTATAACAAATTGTGGGCATTCCACATAAAGATATTAAGTACACTTATCCCAAAAGGTTTTGTGAAACAAACTGAGTTAGAATGACTTACCTAGAAGATCCCATTATTGATTAATTTACTTTCCCATTATGCTGGGCAAAATGAAATACCACACTTTATTGATTTGTCTGTGTCTTTTTTTAAGGAAGACAAGCTGGCATTTTTCCCAAGCAACCTGAAGTGGTTTGACCAGCAATCTAAGTGCGAAACAAAATAGTTTTCATACCTATACACAGTTAAATATTTGAATCTTCTGGGGAAGATTTAGAAAGCAAAAAGGTCTTGAGCTGTTGTCATGTGATAACAAAGTATTAGCACCAAGCAGAAAGCAAAATCCTCATTTAAAAGGAAGTCAATGGTTCACACTAGTTGTAATGGGCCAAATCCCTCTATCCTGACTGTAATTGGCATCCCAGACCTGCCCCAGGTTCTCTGTGATCCTGACACTGCTCGGCATTTGTGATGGCCGAAGAGAGGACAGACTGGGACAGTACCATGACCACAATGTGGTCCATTCAGTACACAGGGGACCATAGCACAAGAGAGACTATCATGGCCAAATTCTCCATTTTGGGGCAATTCTCTGCAATGGGCTCTAAAGCCCGTTTTCATGTCTCTTCCATTCTGACTGTAGTTTCAAGCACCAGTTTGGGCTGGTGGCTGATTTCACTAGGTTTCAATAAAGACAGAAAAGTTAAGTCTGGATTGCAGGGGCAATCTGATTGCAGTCAGCCCACAGGTGCCATAGGCATTCCCTAGCTGCCAATGAAGAGAAGAGAGAGATCAGCCTGCTGGAGAACTGCAGGTGTTTGTTGTCACTGTGAATTTTCAGGAAAGCTCTGAGGAGTTGAAATGTCAGCACACATCCTTACTCCATATTCTCCTTTTTTCTGTTGAACAAACTCTTAGATTTCTTAAATAACAAGGTTTTGTACCAAGAGGGAAGGTTAGTGATGCAATTTGAGCACTGCAGGCATTTGCCATTTAAGGGGAAAGAGCACAAATTAGAACATGACAGAAACAGAGACATAAAAAAGTCACATTATCACAAGGACAGGACAGACACGCTGAAAGGACAATACCAGCTGTAGAGGGCAACTGTCACCCATGCAAATATGAGTAAAGAAAAAGCAGAAAGATTGGCAAGGTAGTGACAAATTAGGGGAATTTTGAGGCTAATACAGAAAACAATAAACAAGAAAGCTGAGAGATTCTTGTTACTATTCTTTAGTTCAGAAAAAAAAAAAAGAGAAAAACAATGGTCTGACATTTATATGTGTATTTATTTACATTTAAACAAATTCACATAGACAAAACCCTGCACAATCAAATCCTGGTCTGGGCTGCCACAAATAACCACAATTTTATCCTGGCTTTTGGGTTTTATCACATAGAGCTCCTAAGAGAAAGCAAACTTTCTTCTGTCAGTTTTTGTGACCTGCTGTTAGCTTAACTGTAGGCATTATTAGGTCAGATCAATTGATCTTGTATTACATTTGTTATTTAGCATTAACAGCTTTTCTTTTTTCCTAATTTCTTTCTCTTCCTGTACTCCCAGCTCTTTGTGTATATGCACACAGGTAAAGATCCTACATTGTTTATCTTTTAGCTGGCTAAACAGTCCGATTTCTTTTCAGGCTTTTCTCAAAAGATTGACCTTATTCACCTTGAGGGCTTCCTCCTATACCCATTTGAGCTTATCTCTTCTGAACACAAATGTCCTTCAAATTAGGGGCTTTGTTAGATCCCTGTGACAAAAGTGAGTCTCCCTGACATTACTCCTATGTGGTCAGTTCAAAGTGAGAATGAAAACTTTCTATTAAACTGTGGATGTAAAAACTGTCTCTTGGTCTCAGTCTAGAGCTTCAGTCCAGGTAGTTATGCTAAATGCACAGTTATGATCTCACCATGCCCAAGAAGTACCCGCAGATACTCATGACAAGACATGGGCATAAAAAAAAGAGTGAGAATGTATTCAGACAAGCAGCAACTGCTTTAGCTGTGAAGAACCATCTCATAATGTCTATAATCTATACTTTCAGAGTGAGATAGCACATATTTGTAGACAGTTTAGTGTCAGCTTATCTTGCAGCGTAGGACAAGTTGTTCCTCCTTTGGCTTATATTTTGAGATATTTTATTGTGAGTCATCAGCTGGGACGTAATATAAGACTGAACAACTATATTTTATAATCATTTACACATTATTCCCATCTCCCAAAGGTTTAAAATTATGTCTGTTTCTCAAGGGGAAAAAAAAAATATATCACTTGCCAATGAATGGAGTGTGTGAATCAGCGGTCAGAAGCACACATTACAAGTAGTAGCTCTAATGGTGTGTGAAGATTCTCCTTGGAAGAAGTGACTCAGAGCAGGCTTCTGGTTTAGTTCACATGAAACCTAGTGAGTGAGGTTTCTTAACAAAATTTCCTTTGTTCCTCACAGCTAGAAGAGGGTCAGAAAAATGATCAGTGCAGAAGTCGCTTCTGAAAATGATTGTTAGGATCAAATCTAGCTTTACAGAACAGTAAATGAATTAAAGACAATTGAGTTATATGACTAAAGACCTGTAAAAAAGTAACTGACAAAGATCTCAGACAAGCAGAAATATGAGCAGTTTCAAGAAATTTTGAAGAAAGACAAGGATGAGGAAAAGGATGATTCAGGCAATTAGTTAATTGAAACCTCTGTTTGCTGGTGTAGAGTGTACAAATTACAGATTCTGTATTTTACATTGTTCTCATTTAAGTTGGCTCATCATTTTTGCTAAGTGTTTTCCTTCTTTCATATTAATTTGGCTGTAATTTCCCAATCAGGTACAAAAAACTACCCCCCTTATTGAAGGTGCTTTGGTAAAAGGGTTCAAGCAAATGTTTGAGAAAGCTGGGCTGAAAGAAGAATGGTAGAAGGAGTAAGGGAAATGTAGGGTGACTTTAATTGTTATCTGGCATTTCTGCCATTTTAAGACCAGAAATGCATGTAAGATAATAAAATGGTTAATTACTCTTCTTTATTAAAATAGTTTGATTCTAATTATAATCAAAGACAGAAGATCATTTTATGCCCTTGCTTGGCTGAGCTTTTGTGACTTCAAGCTCAGAGACAGATAGAAAATTCTCAGTGAATTCAAGTGAAAAATGTCTACTTCCAATGCATTAATTTTCCCGAGCCTTTAATAGTTTTAAATTTTAATGAGGGAAGGATTTTTATCACTTTGAGGACCACTCCCATGGCACTTTTAATGTTACAACATATAAAGACTGTCTTCATAAGGAAATTGGCCAGCAGAACTCTAGTAGGGAAAGCATATCATGCTGTGGTAGTGATGTAAATCCCTATGCAGGCACTTTCTGCATGAGTACCAGTGCTTTTTTCAGTATAGTTTGACACTTTACCAAGTAATACTGAATTTCTGCTGGCCTGTTGCAATACAGCAATACCTCTGGAGTTCTGCTGCCAATCTGTCCTTAAAAATAAGACCAAAATGCTTCCTCCTTTTTGGTGATACAGTTACACTGGGGAACCCTGATTTTGGCATCACTTGTACTAATCTACAGTACAGAAATCAGTATAATGAAACTAATGAAGCCACTCTACATGCAGGATCCCAACAACTCTCCTGTTACTTCCTTTATTTTTATAAGTCATTTTTGTTATGTATGTTTAAATATAGATGCTTAGAAAACCAAACTGTGCTGAAAGTAATTAGCATCTTCATGGACTAAAATAACTCAGCAGCAGAATAATCCATACTTCAGTCAGATGGTTTGCTTAAAAACCTCTCATTAAGCAATGAAGCAAGATGAGATACAAAAGTATGCATTCACAGCAATAACAAAAATTACTAATATTTTCAAACAATAAGTGGTTTTGTAAAGTTACAGTGGGTGCTGGTGAAGACAAATAATGAATATATGGATTAAGTCAAAGGAAAACAGTTGAAATACAGTTTGAGAATGTCTGAAAAAGGAAGTAGAAATGCATGAGATGGACAGCAGGAAAAGAATAATTGATCAAGTTACCGAAGCAAAAGGAGAACTGATAATTCTGGACGTAGGGAGAATGAAATCTGTCTCCTGCTGGGAGCCACTGAAAGAGAGCAGAAGTGGGAACTTTACTACAAATAGAAATGGAATTCATGTGATAGTTCTTTGGGCAACAAGAAACAGAAATTAATTTCTACTTTGAAACAAAAAACTGGAGAAATTTGAAGAATAAACCAGGGGGAAAAAACAGTGGAAAAAAGCTTTTGATAAGGTGAGAAAAGGATCAAAAGTATGACAGAAGAAGCAACTGTGGAAGGGAATCATGTAAGTAATGCTCATTCTTGGAAAAGGCTAATTAACTCCAGAAAATGGATCAAACTACACTTGCTTCTTCAATAAATTTGACAGAACTGTGGCATTACTTCCTAGAACTGAAGGAGCAATAGAAAAAACAAGTTGTCCCCTCAGATTCTGATTGTCCTGTAGAACTTAACCACCATGTAAATTAGCTAAAATTTGGGCAGTCACAGTAACATCCTTTGAATCTGCTAATTATTTGTACTGTTTATGGCAAGTGTACTCCATTGGGTGCAATTATGATTGTTTATTGAATAATTGCTGTCCTTGTCAAATGTTTTCTTGAATATTTGCCTGCACTGTATAACATTTTTACTGAGTAACTGTCTGCTGTGGATAATAGCTTCACTCAGTAATTGCCTACTCTGAATAATGTTTTCACTGAATCATTTCTCATTCAATGTAATGTTTTACTGCATGATTTTCTTTTCTGACTCATGTTAATGTAAGTTAGTTGCTGAATTACATATTAAGTTACAGTTGGATCAAATCCAAGTTTGTCTAAGTGCAGTGCATTTCGATAATTCCAAAGCCTGTGGTGGTGGTGATGATGGTGTTGTTTCCCTTTTAGATAAGGTAGAAAGGGGTAGCAGTTGGAATTTCATATTAGAGAGGCTGGAGAAAAGAGAGGGAGGTTGTCTTCAAAGAAAGAGGGGGGGAAAAAAGAAACAAAAGTGGGCAAAAAGAGTGAGAACTTAGGGGAGGCAACTGAACTTTGAGAAAGGAATTCTAGGGGAAAGGAGAACCAGACAAAAGGAAAGAGTGAAGACAGACTGTAAATGAGTAGGCTAAGAACCAACCTGAGGGAACAGTAAAAAGCAGAATTAAATTAAAGTAATACATACCAATGATGCAGACATAATGGTCAGCCTGATGTTCTCTCATTTAGCCTCTGTACTAGAGTAATGTTATAAAATTAGCAGTTAATACTTTGCAGTGGAAAGAATAAAGGTGTTAAACACATCCTAAGGTACAAAAGCCAGTGTTCCCATTGCTGGGTTCATTCCTCCCTTTTTCTTTATTCAGCCTTGGGCTCTACTTCTGCAACATAAAGAAACTGGACTGGAAACCAATTGGGCTACTGTGCAAATAATTAACCTGCTGAGGAAATTTTCTCTCAGCTTGGGAACACTGGGCTCTGACTTACCTCTGTCCATGCTGATGGTCAGACTGGAGCGAAACAAGAACAGAAGGTAACATCTGAATATCCCTCCACCTAGGCTGATGTGTGCTTATAGGAAACCTCTGTAAATTCTGCTAACTTGTTACACTTTGTGTGTTTGAGTACATGTTTTCTTCTTTAGTTTCCATGTCTACACACTTTTATTATGGATGTTCTGTAAATACTTTCGCACAAGAGAATACTTCCATTGTATTGCAGAATTTAAAGATGATGGCTGTATAAAACACTGAGAATTGGAGGTACCCAGGATGTCCAGTTCTTCCTCCATTGCTATCATATTGCTTTATAAATAATTTCCATAACCCATATGAAAAGAGAACAATGGTAATGTGTCTGATGACAAAGAAGTTGCATTGATATTAGAACTCCTGCCTACTTATACCTGATTCACATTTTACAGCATGAATTCAATTGCTTATTATTTTTGAATGACATTAATAATTTGTGAAAGCAGGTCTAACAAGACAAGCTCTGAGAGCTTTGAAACAGTAAGATTTAAGACAGAATATGCAATAAATATCTCAGGATATCCCACTTAACTATATGAGAACACCTGGAGCTGTATTGAATAAAAGAAATTACATCAGTCTTCTGTGCCAAGAGGCACAAGAAACCTTCTGAAATATACATTATGAAGCTGATTATGATTTTGGTCTTCCTTAAAGCTGTTGGATAGACATCAGTAAATACAAGAAAAAATGGTGGAAATTTCTTTGAGTTTTCTCTGCTGTCATCTCTTTGGGATAACCTACTGGAAGTCAATCAAGTTTGTATGCAGAGCTTTCAACTGAATATTTATTTGTGTTATGTAATTTTTTAATAATGACAGCCATTGAACATTATAAGCCATGACTTAATAGCAAAACAGAATGTTTAAAAACTCCTCAGTTAAAATCATGACAAAACTTGAACATGGCAAATCATGAACTTGACCAGAGGTCTGTGGTGGGTGGGCACCACATGCCCACCAGGGAGCTCTATCTCTCCCCTCCCCAAATTGCACAGAGGAGAGAAAAAAAGATGGGAAATTACTCATAGGTTGAGATAAGGATGCTTACTGAAGCACAGTGTTCCTTGTACCACAGTAGGCTCAATACTGTGAGTATAGTGAAAATTGATGAACAGTCCTTCTACAGCAAGGTTTGATCTCCACAGATGAATAACATTAAAATAACATTTTACATTGTTGAAAGGCAAGAACAGAAATAGAAAATGCCAGAATATTCCTTAAAATAAGATTTTAGTTCTCTACCTCTCACCTAATCCCATCATCCTCTATGAAATGAAGATATTAAATGAACTTTTTGCAGTGTTGAAAGGCAAGAATGGAAACAAAAATTCTAGAACGTTCCTTCAGATCTGCTACAAGTCCCCACCTCTCATGCCACACCCACATAATAGTTCCTACTGGAGTAATTAAATGCATAGTTTCTTTTCTCCTCAAAACAGTGTTTCATTTCACTCCAAAAGTAGACCCTTTGGGGGATAGCCACCACTTCAACCTTGAATTATAAAAAGCAAGGAAAATTTCTACACTTAGTCTAATTATGTATCATCTCAGAGCACCAAATAACCTCAAAGGTTATATTTAGGACACAGATGCACTGTGTATGTAATGATTCCCTTACTAAGGGCATAGGTCAGAAGAGGCATCACCTCTGCCTTGGGCACAAAGGCTTTATTTACTTCTAGCTCAGGAAGTCCTTGACACACAAGTTGACACTGTTGAGTCGGGGACACAAAGAAAGACTCCAGTCTTCAGGTGGGTCAGAAGGCTCAAGAATAATCTTTATTAGCAAGAAGTTGCAAGCTTTATAGTCTCACTCACTAAGTGGGACCTGATTGGTCTCAAAGTAGAAACATCTCACATTATTGGTGACTATGAATAGCACGCTGTGGAGAACCATAACTATAAACAATGGTTACAGAAAGAGAGATAATAATTGTTTGAATTCTTTCATCTAAGATTCCTAAGCTCAGCCTGGGAGAAATTATCTCTCTTCTTTCTTCCACTGAACTGAGAATATCCACAAGTCACTGTAGACAAAAAAATAATACCGGGCAAAGAACCACTGTATGGGTTTCTCAGCTCCTGTTTGCCCAAACGGTATTTGGCTTGGTAAAATTAGCCTGGCTAAACACTTTCAGTCCTTCTTGTTGGACCAGAAAAGGACCACATTTCTTGGCTAATTCCTGCCATAGGAATTGGCTTCAAGTATGCACTAGATATGTTTAACTTGCACTTGTACAGGTAGTCTGAGTGTCCTGGATCTATACAAATAAACTGTTCACAGACCTCCTTCTCTGTTTGTTGTTTATTTTTTTAATTTAAATTAATAACTTAGATAGCTATGTTGCGTCCTGCAGAATAGAGAGTAATTTAAAGGACCTTACAGAGCACTGTTAGGTGCTTTCTTCCTTTATTTTGCTTTCTTCATTGATATTCAAGCTTTCAATGTCTGGCTGATGAACAAGACTTTTCCAGAAGTGTTGGTAACAAAGACTTGAATTCCAGTCTTTGGAGTCTACAGAACTGAGGTGAAGTTTAAATATTTTCCTCTCCTTCCCATCCTTTCTATAGAGTCTTCTCTGTTTCTCTGGAGGCACACATGCAATCAGCTTTTCTCCCACATGATTTCAGTGTGCTTTCAGTTCTAGTTAGAATTTGTATATGACTGAACAAAATAAGAAAACTTGGCAGCAACAGGATAGCCACATATTCTAAACTACAGATCTTCAGTTAGTTTTTGTGAACCTGCTGATCTCTGAAGTTACTTATGAAAATAGGCTCCATTTGAGAGTTGTGATGTGTCCTGTGGCAGAAGTGTCTATATGGATGCACAATATGACAATGACACTTTTGGGAAATTGCTTGCAAAACACCTGTTTGTTGACAGAGAGTGTTAATTGAAGTGCTTGGTGTGTTCACTTAAAATCATTCTACAGTGGAACTTCAGGAATAGGTAAAGAATTAGCAGGACTGCCAGGTGATCTATAGCTATGGCATTGGCAGGTGTGGTAGCATAGCCAGTCATACAGCACTCATCCAGACCATGCCTAGATTCAGTTTTGCATGGTCCTAAAGAGAAGAGAAGAGAAGAGCCAAAAAAAGGAGAGCTTTGTAGTCTTGGCCACCATTTCTTCTCTGATACCATTGCTCCAGGAGTTACTTTCACAGTTGTTTTTAAATATGCTCTTTCTAAAATTATCTGGCCCTCAGAAGTTCCTTTCTGATAAAAATAGATGGCAATGACTGTCAGTGGGCAAGTTCTGACTTTTATCACCATCTGTTAAAACAAAAATAAAAAAAAAGAAGTCCTGCAGAGAAGCTGTTTTGTTTGGAGATTTGAGACGAGTTTTCTCACCAGCCTTGGAGGCCTGCTGTGCCACTCTAATAGTACAAGGAAACCATGGAGCTAGTGAATCCAGCTGGCAAAGGATTTTTCAATCTAAGGAAATCTCTTACTGGCTGTCAGCCAGTGTACACAGAGCAGAAAGCAGCACTGGACAGAGAATGGTAGGGGATTTTGGTATCTTGCGGCATTTCCGATTTGTAGTGCAAGACAGTATGAAATTCTCTGCCAAAGAAAAGAGTGCCCTGGGTCTAAGGCAGCCCATCAGGATTGCTGGAGGGGAGATGGGCCAAGTTCTTGATGATGTTTGATTGGAACACTATCAAGATTGCACTATCTCATTTCAAGTTTCATAAATCAGCTTGATAAGTCTACTGAGAGCAAGTTATGCTTGACTCTTGCCAAATACAGCAAATGCAGAGCTTCCTCTTCCTTCGGCAGAGTGGGAGTGGGGAGTCAGATTGTTATTTGGTCTTTCAAGAATCTTTTACACAGAGTCATTAGGAAGTTTCCTGTGAAACCTTAGTTGAAATGATCAGTGTCCATTGACAGTGTCTTACTAATAGGTCTGTTTAAGGTTAAGACTTTCCATGAGTTATTACCTTTGTCTCAGTCAAGACTTTCTCCTTTTTATCCATCAACTTGGACTCATATATGGAATTTATTAGTTTCAAAACCTCATCCACAATCTGTCCTCTAGGGAAATGTCTCCACTTCAGAGAAGACAGATTCAACACCAGATGGTTAAGTGTTATTGCCATCCAGCAAAATCACAGCCATGCAACCCTTCCGAGAACTGACAGCTGAACCAAAGCTCTTTCCTAGGATACAGCTGACCTCTGTATTGACATGTCTGTGGCAGTAACCAGATTTCCTGTGTAGTCATATAATCCCTAGCTTGACCAGCTCCTGATCCTGCCTGGAACATCTCTAATCCCATTAGTAATATGTAGTGGGAGTGATTTGGAATTATATGGATTCAATTAAGTGGGGAAATAGTATAGATTTCTGACTCCACATATCTACCCACATATTCTAGGTAGAAAATTAACGGGTGTTAGTTTCTCCCGCAAAAGTTTAGAAGCAATCAAATTCAAATTTTCTCTATGGCACCTTATTGTTCATCAGTAAGAAAATCGTGCTGGTATTACATTGCTACTTGAGGATAAAACATATTGCAAATGGTCATCAGTTTATTATAAGTCACAGTAATGATGTTTCCTTGGTAAAGAAGACCTGCATTTAAATATGCGAGAGTTTGTGCCTCCTAAGGATATATTTAAATCTGAGCAGTCTCAAACAACTGAAGTAGTTATCAAACTGACTACATGACCATTTTTCTTAGACATTAAAATGTCATATTGATGATGATTACTGTAATCTCATTTTAAGTACCTCATAAAATGCTTGAGAGGTTTGAAGCAATCTTGACTTCAGAAGTTTTCTTCCAATTACAAGCCCTGTATACAATTTGCCAAAGATCATCTACTGTTGTTTCACTCTGCCTGGAGAAGAGCAATGTAGAGTAAGAAGGGTAAAATTGAAACATTCACAGGTGGACCTGGATTCAGAAACAGAGCACCAATATTCATATTTCACAGAATCTGAGTATATATAAGGGTAAAATCCTCCACTTTTCTAAGTTCTTCCAAGATAGGTGATCCAAGTCCCTTCTAAAGCTGTCTAAGATTCCCTGAACTTATTCACTCACTTCAGTGAAATATAATTGAATAGAATTCACTGGCCAGCATCCTTGCCAGACATGGTGATTGTCATCATCTTTCCTTAGACCATCTGTGTTAGCAAATTTCTGCTCTATGACAGCTACCACTGGTTTTCCCTTATCCTTTAATTTCTGCAAGACAAGAAGCTGTGTAAGTGTAAGTGGATCAATTTTCCTTGATGGGCAGAAACTCTAGGAGTGTGCATGGCCTGAAAGAACACAACATAGCAGAGGCTAAGCAGCACAGATGAAAGTTCACCCTGGTCCTTGCATATAAGTACTGTATCAGTAAAGAGTTTTTGGACTTGTTCTTACATGGTTAAATTCAGAGAAGTTCAATTCAAATCGTAAATTTTCCAGTTTATTTTTCATCCCCTGCCCACCACAAGATGGCCATTTGGTGTTATGATAGTTGTCTTTTGGATTCAGTAAAATAGAATATGTGATAAGACATCTTATGACATTTCCTAGATAAAAGAATAACACTGATTTAGAATAGTGTGGCTGGTTAATTATATTAAAAGAATAAGTTTGAGTTCCTTCTACCAGCTTACATTTCCAATGCTTTTAATAAAAACATTTAAATTTGTGCTGTCAATCTCCAAATCAGCTTTGTTACATCTATTCTTCTTCCAAATTATTAGTTTTTGTGGTTTTTTTCTGTTTTGTTTTGGGGGAGTGGGTAATATCCTATCTCATAACTGCATTTTAATTTTCAAATTACCAAATTACAAATTCTTTCTGTTCTGGAAATATTTGAAAAAAAATTTATCTACTGGAGACTTATAAACAAACAATAATGAGACTACAGTTTGATAAAAAAACGTTTATTCTAGACCTGTTAGACCAAATAGCTTTTCTTACTCTCAACTAAAATACCTCCTTTTTAGTTCTGCTGTTAAACTTGGTCCTTTTCAAACTGAAGCTTGCCTTCAAATATATGAGTAGAGGGAGTTCTGTTTGTTTTCAGTGGTCAGACTGTGTATGATTTACTTGTGCTTTTTCTAAAACAGATTTTTGAGGCAGATTTACAGACAGCAGGTCATATGAAGACAGCCCAGATATGGGTGGCATAGCTTCCAAATCCTTTTGATTTATGATGGAATGAAGTTTTAGACTGCCTAGTTTTAGGATGAACTGTGGTTCTGTCATAGCACAGAGGCATAGACTCGGCTAACTGCAACATTGCAAGTGTGATGATTTTAACTTTACTTGTCCAAATTTAATTGACAAAAAAAGAGAACCAGTTGGAATTATTTTAAACATTAAAAATGGCATTCCTTTTATCCAGTTAGCTATTGAGTTGGTCTATCCGGTCAAAACTTCTTCCATTCCAGCTTGTGCCTGTTGTGCCTCATCCTGCCACCACACACCACTGAAGAGCCCAGCTCCATAACCCCACTGCAGGTACCAGGGGCTGCTTTTGGATGCTCCCAAAGGCATCTTGTCTCCAGGCAAAGCCAGTCCTGGAACCTCAGCCTCCCCTTACAGAGCAGCTGCTCAAGCCCTGACTGAACTGCTGTGCCTCCACTGAACTTGCTACAGTTTACTGGTAGCTTTCCCATATTTGGTGTCCCAAATCTGGGCGCAGTACTCAAATCCAGTTTAAAAAATCTGGAAAGATGTGAAAAATTTCAGGCACCAAGATAAAAAGCAGAAGAGAATGAGGGAATGTCAGTCTGTTCCTTTATCTGATTACAGTACAATTATTAATATAGTTATTGCTGCACCCAGACCCCACTACAACTGCAATCAGTTGCTACATTCATCCTAGAATAAGGCCTTGATCAAGAAGCTACCATATTAGGATTAAAGACAAAGTAGAAATCTTAAAATTAATTTAAAAATCTCTTCAAAATATTTCTCAGGAGTAAAAAAAAGTCGTAGAAGTGTTACGATTTGAAATGTTGACCCTTTTCTTTCCTATCTTGCATCAAATTTTCACAGATGACCTTGTGGGGGTCATCTCTGCAATAAATAGTAAGCTTTGCAGCTAGACAAGTTGTTTTCATATTTCTTTAGAGCATTGCATGGTCTCTAGGCTTGACATCAAATCATTGGGCTTTTTGCACTGCTATTTTAATGAAAATAACAATTATTTTGTCTGATGGAACTCTAAATTCATGTAATGTGTTTAAATTGTAAATAAACTGAATTCTGTTTTGACATTGCTGCATTGTAAGAAATTTAGTTTGCTGTACATTTTTCCTGACTGATGGCTTGAGAAAACTTTTTTGACATTTTGAGGGGTTTACTCTTAAATGCATACAGCTTTATCACTGGGGGAAAAAAAGAACCCAAACCCAACAACAACAACCACAACTACAAAGGAAAAGCCAAGGTCATGAATGACTCTCTAAAATCAATTTAAAAAGGAATAAATTATTCTGGACTTCATTCATACTAACATGATTCTGTTTTCTTAAGGAAAAACTTTTAAGTGTCATAAGAATCCTGGCATGAAAGCTGCAGCACCATGGACAGTATTAGAATAATATAGAAAAGCTGAGACACAAACTGCAGGATATTTACTCAGCTTTTGGAATTATCCATTCAAGAACTAGATATAGAGTATTAACTCCTGCTGGGGAGCCTCCTTAGTGCAAGCTGTCTCCATGGCTTCAGTAAGATCCTACTTGTAGCTACCTTTTTAACTCTCATGAATGGAAAGTTACATTACAACTCCCATTACAACTCTTCAAAAATACTTTTTTTTAAGCAGTAAGATCTCATGAACACAGTATCTTGAAAGACAAGACATGTCATGAATCAATGTCAGTTCATGTGGATTTCCCTCCAAACTGAGCTCTGGGCACTCTGTAATCTGACAGCAACTTCTGACATTCAGCTTTAAGCCCTGTTTCTTTGGTGATTGCAGATGAGCTAGTGATGTTCATCTTCCAGATTTTCCCCAATCATCCCAACTGCTGTTAGCGTGAGCTATGTATCTGAAAGTTATGTATATGCAGTTGAACTGTGTCTCCTATGTGAAGACAAAATAGTTAAAAGTACAGAGAGTCAGGCATGAGCATTGAACATAGATGATGAATTCAGCTGAAGTCATAGATGACTTCACAGTGTATATGTTGTGTTGTGAAGTCATCTGGCAAGTAGTTCTAAAAATGAAAGCCCAGGGACTTTAAAATTCCTCAACTGATGCAAAGCAAAGCTAAAAATATTCATCTTACGTAAATATGTTATCAAAAGCCTGGCCCTGGATACATTACATTCCTACACAGCCTGATGTATAGACCTTAAAGGCATTGTTTAGCATGGAGCTTAAAAGCAGAGTGGAAATTTTCTTACCACTCTTGAGAATTGAGAATGGAACTAAGAATGTTGAATGAGAGCAGAGAATGTAAAATAACTTACAGGATTGATATTCTAAACCCGCTTCCCTGAGAAGACATTAAGCTACACCATATGTTATTCTTTGCCTGACCACTTTCAAATATATCTCTAATATCCCTAACAACAGCCAAAAGGATTTGCCACTTCTCAAAGTTAGAAGAGGCTTTTGTAAACTAAACCCTGTGCTGATAGCTGCTAAAAATGCTCCCAAGAAGAAAAATACCTGCCTTATCCCCATGACTTCTAGTTTCCTCTTGTTTTGGTTTGGGGTGTTTTTTGTTCATTTTTGGTTGGTTGGTTTTGAGAGGGCTGTTTAGCCTTGGCTTGTTTTGTTTATGCTCAGCTATGTGAGCTATCTGAATTGTGCATAAATCTGAAAGGTAATAGAGATGGCTTTACAAATGTCAACATTTTTGTATGGAGAAGCAAAAATATATGAGGAAAAGATTCTCAAAAATCTTACAGTCAGAGGAAAGGACAATAAAAAATAATAACTCTCAAGGGCAGTCAGGGTCGGCAAGGAAGCTGAATGCAAGGTTAGGCTGACTTAAAATCTGATCCATGGAAAAGTTAGGTGAATTTAACAATAATTTTTTTTACTTTAATTTTAAAAAATGGACTGAACAATATAACAATTGCCCACCCAAGCTTGTACAAACACACAATTTAGGACAGTATCTCTGTGATCAAGTTTATCATCAGTTCATCAGTCTATTGTGTATTAAATACCTTCCTGTTTAGATTCACCTCAATGAACCTATCCTGTTAAAAGTTAAAATTAAATTTAAAATTATTAACTGTAGATTTCCCCCTGATGGGACTAGAGGAGCACTGGAGAGTGCAACTCTGAAGGTGATCAGAGAGATAAGTAAACAGCTCAAATCTCCTTCTTATATTCAAAATCAGAGAGAAGACAATATCCCAGCTATATGGGGTCATGGGAGTGTTCAGAGTCACACCAGTAAAGAGAAAGGTAAAATGACATTTCCTCCCACCAAATCTGCACCTGAAGAGCTATTCTGGAAACCAAGCCATCACTAATTGCTTGCCTGTGCAGGGAAATTTAAAGGAGACAGAGAGGATATTGGTCAGTAACACATGGTGTGGGTGGGGAAGTGGGATTCTGAGGTGTTGTGTGTGAGGGTGAGAGCACAGAGTCCTGCATTACTACCAGGGGTTGACAGAGTGAAATGTCCCAAGAAGGTGAGGAGGGCAGCAGTGCACTGGAAGACAGCTTTTGCCTTTGCGTTTTTTCTTTCAGGGGAAGGATGTTTTTTGACACCCAAAGTTTCTGAATCATTCAAGATATTCTGATGGTGGGAGAAAGAGAAAACAGGACAGGATATGCCAATCACAACAAAAAATGTCATTTTCCATATTGTTTGCATGGAGCTGGTACTCTTCCATTGTAGGTCTTTGCCAGAAGATACAGAACAGTTCTAAGAACAGTTCTAAGGAGTGTCAATAGATTGATCAATTATATACCTAAAGATAGACTGATTTGTGTCTACTGTTTCCAGCCATGAGTTAGGAAGGCACTGTTGCTAGGAAGCCAGGAGCACTGAGATTACAGCTGCAGCAGGAAAACCTGGACACACAGTTCTTCACTCTATAAATTTCTTTTTAAGCTCTCAAAGAAAGCACATTTGTTTTTCAAACCAGATATTTGTCTTTTTTCTCTGACAGATATACAAAAAAGCACCAAGGTTAATGTATGACCTTGTAGTATAATCTCTCAGCTTCAATTTTTAAAAATTATTTAATCTCCTTCTGAAAAGAGCACTTGCACCCTTGTCCCAAAGATGAGGTGAACCTTTTCAGCACTACATCTGGCAAATATTTTAATAAGATGATACCAGAAAGAAGATGATAACCTGGGGTCTTAAAATTATCCTTATGGTCTAAATATGGATCTAAATAAGCAGCTGCACTATAGGTCAAAGAAAGAGCTCTGAAAATGAAGCCATTCATGTCAGTACCTAAATAAGAATTTGAAAGTCAATGCAATGTTTGAAAGTCCATGATAAGAACATTTTAAGTACTTTTAGCTTTAAATATTTAACCTTCAGCTCCTTCCAGATATGACCTGTTTTTCTACGGGTCCTATCTGAGAAAGGATGTTTTTCAGAGCTTCTGAGCACTCAGTGATCCAGTCGGCCGTGCTTTAATTCACGGACAGCCAGCTTTCCTCAGCAGAAGGCCAAAAGTGTCTCAGATCAGTGTCACAGAAGGACACTCTTATCCTGAGTTTAAAAAGGTTTTTACATTGACTTGGAAATTGTAATTTTTCTTTTGGCCATGGTACCTCTGCTGCAGCATTGCTGAGGCAATAAGTGGAACCTGATAATACCTGAAGAGGATATGAGGTCTGGCAGAGGAGCCTGGACAAAGCAGCAAAGGCTCAGGTCCCACAGGGCAAAGCTGTAATTTCCTGCAGGAAGCATAGATTCTGGCCATTTCCAAATCCCATTTTCCATTGCAAAAACATTTCAAAGGGAAAGATTG
The DNA here is from genome assembly GCF_014805655.1 of Passer montanus. NCBI lineage: Eukaryota > Metazoa > Chordata > Aves > Passeriformes > Passeridae > Passer > Passer montanus. The sequence continues at coordinate 13,155,313 of NW_024366480.1, read as the reverse complement.
ACCAGTCATAAAATATTTTCCCAAACATTCCTTCCCAAATGTCCTCATTATATTCACTGTCATTGCTCAAAAACTCCTGCAGATCATCTTTCACTTCTATTATCAAACTCTTAGCTGGAAATCATCTATAATCTATGGGATTCTGCAGATCACCTTGGAAAACATTAATCTACATCTTCATTTGCTCAGAGGCTCTAAATATCACCATTGAAAAAAAACAAAGAAAGTGGCCAAGCAAATTAATTGTCGCTTTTGTTTTCATTGTTTATGTTGTGAGACAGTGGGATAAGTATTGTAAAGAAGTGGAAAGAAAGGAGGGTTTGGATTAAAACATAATTTTAAGGATATATTAATGTAGGAAATTTTTTAAAACTATGCAAACATGTAAAATTTTCTTTGAAGAACCTTTGGGGAAAAGTGCTATTTTATTTATTTTATTGATAAAAATTTCCAAACCTTCTAATCATGCCCCAAAACCAAAAGAGAATGTCTAGATGTCTCTTTTAAAAGTTTCTGTGTGAAAGTTTGAATGTTATTATTACATCATTTCTTTGAACAAAATTATGAGAAACTAAAGCTAAGCCAAAACAAATCATGTGTGACCTCCACAAAAGTTAATTGGAGTCTGTACATTTATTTTTAAATTATATTTTGTTGGCTTCTCTGATCCAGATGGGCCATAGGCCAAGCTGAATCCCTCAACCTTAACTGAAGCCCAATTAACTAAGATAAATTGTCAAATCACTCTGGAGAGGTGATCAGCATTATTTAATCTTCAAAGTTGAAGCTGTTGGCCAAAATAGGTGTTCCGTTGGGTATCACCGAGCATGTGCTATCAAATCCACTACATCTTTAGCTGAAGTATTTTGTGTCATAGACAGATCCCTAAAAGCTGGGAAACTTCAAAATGTTCGTAGTGGTTCAGACCAAAGAAAACAGCCTGTGATTGCTCTCTATACAATATGCCCCATTTTTTTTTCTAAGGACTTATTCTTTCCAGCTAATTTTTTGTCTTAGAAATATTTAGCAAAAACCACAATCCTGCAGCATTCCTATTCCAGCCATTTGCCTCAGCTGCATCAGTGGAGCTATACAGAGCTGGGTAAAACAGTGTTTTTATTTACTTTTCCATGCATAGTTCTGATGTTTCTCGACTGAGGTGTTAAGAACAGGCATTTTGTCAAGTGTACCTCTGAGCCCTGAGCCTGCAAGAGCAACTTGAACCCAAATTTCTTGCCCAACCCAGGAGCTCAGGTCAATGCTGAGCTGCAGGGAGCTGTGGGACTCCCTCAAACTTTGCCCTTCAAACCCCGATGGGCACTGAGGCACAGGCACTGCCCATCACCCATGGTACACTAGGGTATGTCCAACGTAACTCACTTTAATGGAAGGATTTTAACTCTCCCTGTGTCCCTGCTTTTGGCTGTATCACTTTTAAATACAAAATACTCCTAGCCAATTGTGAATAGAAGTGCAAATTTGTCTTGTATTGTTTCTAGAAATCAAAGTTAAATACCAGCTTCTCAAAAGACTGAGAAACTTTAAAGATGGTTTGTCTTTGGCATTGTATCTCTGACTATACTACTTCCCTTTTAATTGTAGTTCTTGTCTCATATTTCCATTATAAACCCATGAAGTTATGAATATCAAACATTGTAATTGGGATTTTTTAGATAAAAAGAAGCTACTATGATTCAAAGTTATCATCTTAGCTGCTTATGCTGTTTATCTCTGTGTCTATCAGGGTGAGAAGCATGTTTATCAGGATTATCTGCAGTATGGAAGGTATTGCAGCTGTCTGTCATGCATTTCTAATGCAGTCTTTTCAGCAGCAAAATCAAAATTCTTCAAGGAGCACATGTTGAAAACAATGCAAAGCACCTTTGAATTTAACCCTTAAAAATCAAATTTCACTAACAGTTTCTTATGTTCAAATAACCTGCAGTATATACCCTCTCGTTTTGCAAATATTCACAGAAATTTTGTGCTCAGATTATTCTTCAGTGATGCATAATAGAAAAACCTATGAATGTTTTGCTTTTTCAGAAATTAACAAAACCATGTATATTGGACAGGGTTTCAATTACTCCTCAATGTTAAAAGGCCTGGGCCCACATTATACTTTGCAAAATCTGTCATGGATTTTTACACAGAGGATTTGTTTATGAACATTCAAGAATGCTCAAGCTATAGAAAAGGATGCTCTTGAATGCTTGGGTGAGGCAGAAGGGATGCCAAGGGCAATTTTTTTTTATATGAAGGCAGAAAAATGCTCTTAAACTTGCATTACTGGTTATATGTATGGAGAAAAAGTAACCTGTCAAGTTATGAAACAGTTCTGTTAATTTAATAAGAATATTTGCTTTGTATGGAGAAGCTGAAGTACTAACATTAATATTGATTTGGATATGCCCTGGTAGGCTGGAAGAAATTCTGAAGACAGAATTGTCTTCAAAGTGTCGGCCTAGGTTAATAATTATAATTAAGTGAAATGTTTCCTTTTTCCCTTTCTTTTTTTTCTGCTGCAGCAATGGGATTCTTTTCACCTAGTTTTGCTTACTAGGAAGTAAATTGCTCATTTCAGCTAAGGACCACACCTTTGGATTAGAAGCCTTTTCCTTCATTGGAAGAAATAAGGCACAATATCCTTCAGTTGCCATACATATAAGATGGAGTTGTCATCTTCTGACTTTAATGACCACAGATGAAGGTTAGACAACTGGCTTAATCCACGGTGAGATGAATCATATTTTTAGTGTATAAATACCACAGCTCAATATCTGAAGCCCAGGACTGTCACTGGGCTTCAGTGTTGCAGATGGCTTAGCACTTCTGAATATGGTTGTACTGTTCAGATTTTTTTTTTTTCTGAGAAGTAAGCATATACACTTGTTTTGAGAGTCTAGTTCATCATATGATGTAAATAAAATGTCTAAATGCAACAGTAAAAATTATTAAATAAAAAATTATTTTACAAGAATTTCACCAGTAAAAACTGAACACTAAGTTTTCAAAAGAAAATTAAAACTTAAATTTAAGGAAAAAATAATGTTGTATTTAAAGAGAAGAATTTAAAAGACTGTAAGGTCATAAAGTCAATGTGAAGAAGGAAGATATTCAAGGCCAACATGGTAGGAAAAAAGAGGGCTAAGGATTAAAAGGGCAATAGAGTTCTTCGAGTTAACAGAACAGTTATGTGGACACATTTAGGATAAGACTGGTAAAAAGAACTGAGAGATTCAGAGAACATAAACTGTGGTGTAGGTAATTTGAGAGATCTGGGGAAGGGCAAGTCATAAAAGATGATAATGAGGATGACATATGTAAGAGAGCAAATGTTGCATAATGCAGTACACTACTAGAGAATTCCAATATTCAAAATGTCTCACCCTAATTACTATTCTATTAATAAGGAAAGACACATCTTCAACTGGTATATGATGTGGTAAAGGAAAGAGCTGCTTCATTTAATATGACTTGCTCTTTGCGAAGAACAAAAGCCTTTTGCCTTTATGATTAAATACTCTTCTTTTGACAAAAGCAGCCAACTAATTGCACTTATGTGGTATCCTACTGACAAAACCCAAACAGCAAATGCTCTCTGGACAGACACTTTATGGAAGAGGAATAAAGGCTCTCTTATGTATGTAAAGACAAATGACTTCAGTGTCAACTTCAGCTCAAAACAACTCTTCCAGAGATTGAAGGCAATCATGACTCAGGGAATGGAAGGATCCAAACCCCAACAAAGAATCTTATTTGTCAAATGAGAGAAGTAATACAAATCTCCGGAACTGAAACAAAAGACATCAGTGAAACTTGCCTTTTAAAGAGTAAATATCATAAAATACTTGTAAATAACAAGTATTAATTTTTCCCTTTGTCCAGACTTTACATTAACAAAGTGTGCTAACTCCCTGTCAGAAATATGAAAGTTCACCTCTACTTTCTTTTGGACCTCATGTGGGTGAGTACTGATTCAACTACTGAGAACAGCAAAAGGATGGTTTTAATTAGCTCTTTTGTACACCTGTTCAGGACATAATTCTTATTAAATTAATGCATATTATTTATAGTCTATTGTAGGAAAAATACCCTTAAATCTGACTGAAATGAGGGGGAAGAGTGGCAACTTCCCATGCCAGACTTGAATGATATGGAAGGCAATGTTATTCAAAATGCCAGCAGCATATGCCAGCTTCAATTAGAACATGAAAGGAAAATCTGTTGCTAAAATATAACAACATGCTTTGAGGACCTTACATGTGCTTAGTTAGAACTTTTAGGGTTGAATATCCTTTAAAAATTCTAAATTTTGACATTTTGTTGAAGCTGTTGTGAAGTATTGGTCTTACTGTGGGAGTCTCTGGATGAATTACTATGTCCTGTGCTTTGCAGAATTTCAGAATAGATTATCATAAGGATCACTTCTGGCCTGAGAACCTTTTGTAATATTCTGAGAAACTATTCATTGAAGTTATTTCATCTTGTCCTTCCATGTCACATTTCCCAGGTAATTGCCTACAGCAGGCATGAAATAGTTGCTTTCCAGGTGGCTGTATCTATGGGCTACCATGCTCTCTCACACACTGGAAGGACAGTGAAGTGGAAAGAACTTTGCTGCAGAAGGCATGAGGTAAATCCACATGATATGGCCTGAACTGTATCAGGAAAAAAAGGTTTCTTTTTCAGTGCTGCTGGTCCAACCCCATAGTGTTGCTGAAACAGTCACACAACACTGTATAACCCTGTCATGGTTTAACCCCAACCAGCAAGGAAGCACCAGGCAGCCACTCATTCATTCCCCTCCTCGCCCCCCTGGTGGGGACGACAATTGGAAAAAAAGGTAAAACTCTTGGGTTGAGATCAGAACCATTTAATGATTAAAATAAAATAAAATAATAAAATAATTGTAATGAAGAGAGAGAGAGAGAGAGATTAATAAAACCCAAGAGAAACCAGTGATGCACAATGTGATCACTCACCACTAATACTTAGCCCAACCCTAATCATCAATCAGCAGCTCCTGGCCAAGTCCTCCAGTTTATATACTGAGTTCTATGATATGGAATGTCCCTCTGGCTGGTTCTGTCAGCTGTCCAAGCTGTGTTACCCCTCAGTGTCTTGTGCAGCTTCTCACTGGCAGAGCACTGGAAACTGAACAGTCCCTGACTTAGAGTAGGAACTATTTAGCAAGAAGTAACCCATCAGTGTGTTATTTTTATTCCTATACAAAATACAAAACATAGCACTGCACCACCAACTAAGATGAAAATTAACCCTATCCCAGCTGAAACAAGGACAAATCCACAGGTTAAACTGATGTATGACAATCTCATGTGAAAACCTTGAGCTGCCTTTTAAGTCAGGGACAGCTCAGGAATCCTTGTTCCAGTAGTCTGGCACTCCCTTTGAGCGCTTATTTCATTTATTGGAATTGGTTAGGAGCCACAATCCATGTCTCTGAACATTTATTGTCTTAGACACCAAATAGGATACTTTCTAGGAAAAACTTTGGCTGATCTGCACATCTTCCAGAAAGTTTTTTTTTAAAAGAACTGACAGCTGTCATGGACTTTGGCTGAATTCAAGCAGACCAGTCCTTAACAGAGTTTATAATAGAAGTGCACCTTAATTACAGATCTTTTCCCATTATTTTTATGTAAAATACACACTGGCCATTCTATCTGTGGTGCACTAATGTTTTGTGATGATAAAATAGAATTTGTTTTTAAAAGACCCCATAGGAGTCAAAGTTGTCTAGTTATCCCCTTTCTGGTACTATAGGAAAATTTTCGTAAAGTTAACATGAATTACTTTTAATAGTCTAAAAATCTAGAACAAAAAAAATCATATTTGAAGTAATTCATAACATAATTTATACCCTGAATATTTTTTTTAATATGTCAAGTGACAGAAAGTTATTTCTAACACTTTGGTTTAACATGACATTGCAGATGACATTCTGGCCCTAATGGCAGAGCCTTATTCTTGTCTGCTAACCTCTCAAGCACTCCTTTAAAGACTTGTTGGACAGTAAATATGAAGAAATACTAGTGGGATTATAAACAGAATCTAGGTATTCTTGTCTGAAAATACATCAGAATACTTTTAGTCAACATTTAGATAAAATAAGCTCATTAAAAGATTTAGATTTTAAAATAAAGCAGTCTAGTTTCCAGATCTATGGCAGACAAGACTTTTAAAATATTTACCCTTTCACCTAGGGGCATAACACCCCTTGAAGCAGAACTGAAGCAGCCGGAACTGCTCTGTAATTGAAAAATATGTGTGGTCTCTCTCAATCTCTTTCTCTATGTGATGCCAGCACTGGTGCTCCATCCCACCCCCCCATCCCCCATCCAGTGGTATATTCTGTTTGCCTGGTTTTATTTTATTTCACATTTTCAAGATATGTGTGTTATGCTAAGGATGCAAAGCTTCTGCTTTTGCCTCAGTGACACCAAATGCAAAAATTATAAATGAGGCTAATCAAAAATCATTCAGAAGTCCTTTGCCTTCCCCAAGAAAAAGGAGCTTTGAATATAATAGTCTGTAGAATCTGACTAATGTTGCCATTTTTCTTCTTTCTAGTAGAAATAAAGAAAAAGGAAGAAGAATATCTTTTGTGGGAGCATATTACCACAAAAATCTTATTTAAAATATAACTCCTGTGTCATATTGAGCTATCCAAATTGTTCATGGTCAGAATGCTGTACTCAGCTCCTGATTTAGGATTCTGGCCTTGTAGTTCATTTTCTCATTACTGTATCCTGAGTGTCTGCTTGGGCAGTCTTGAGATTCTGCTCCCCAAACCTCTACAAGAACCTCTAGGAGAGAAGAAAGAAGTTGAAGCTTCAACCAGAGGATCAGAAAGTCTGCAACTTCAACTACATGTGGCCTGCAGCCATCAAGTTCAAATTCAAAGTAACACCAGTCAGGAAAACAGAAGCCCTCTTCTAGTGAACATACAGTCATGTTCAATGCAAATCACTAGGGAGTACATGCAAATCTAAGAGCAGATGATGATTCTGCTGCATCTTCTGATTTAGAGACAGAAGAGAGCCAAAGAGATGAGCTTTATAATTTTAAGTGAAGCAGGTTATCCTGTAATCAGTTTGGAAGTAAATGTTTGTTTGTTACATATACAGTAAGGGGATGCCTTATGTGCAGAGGTACAAAGACACAAAAAAAAACCCCCAGAGGAACAAAGGGAAATGAACTTAAGTATAGTCAAGTCTAATTAGCATCCAGTGTAAAACACTCAGACAGGTCCCAGTCGACGGAAGGATGGAGAGGATCATGGCAGCAGGAAAACAGTGCCCCCTTCAAACTGCAGAAGTTCCATCACCAAGAGGGTCTCCTCTCCAAACACGGGGCTCATGCCCTCGGAAGGCAGCCAGGAAGTTGCAAAAGATGGAGAAGTTACCCCAATGTCACTGATCAAAGGACAGAGTAAAATATTGCATTTTTCTTCAAGAAAATGCAAAACTTTAAATACTCAAGAAAACCAATCCAAAAGCAGACAATCAGGGAGTCTTTATGGAGCTTTATAATCAGCATTTTGTTCAGCAGCAAATATTTTGAATCATAAATTGGGATACCATAGGAACATAAGGTAAAGGTTTTGGGGGTTTTATGTAGAAATCAACAATGCCTTATCTGTATTTGAAGTCAAGTTGCTGCATCTATTCTGCCCAGGGTTTAGGATGATTATTTTTGTTCTGAATATGTGAGTCTGTTCTGTAGCCAAGAGACATTATGTTGGGAAATGTTGAAGATGGACATCAATAAGCCAACAGAGCATGCATGTGTGTCACGCTATGTCCTAATACTACCAAATATTATGCCAAAATTAGATGCAATTAGAACAGGAATTCTGTAAGGGCAGAAGAGAGCACACTGAAGCAGTGTTGTGAAAGTTTGCAGATATCCTTGTATTTGTTTCATGTGAATTAAAGTTGTTAGTCTTTCCCTTTCAGGAACTTCCTATTTCCCCAGGAAAAAAAAAAAAAAAAGATATGGACAAAAAACAGTCAGTCCTTTAATAAGGAGTACTGAGCTGCCTTGTCAGGAGGCTGCAATGACTTACTCTTTTCCAGAAGAAAAATATGTGGGATGAATTAAGACACTCCCTTGCTTCCAGGACAGAGCAGTTTCATGTAATTCATACTGAATATCAAGATGAAAACTTGTCCTACTCTAGTTGTCTTCCTTTAAATTTTTGGGAAAATTGCATGGTGTTCTCAGTTGCTAGAAGTAAAATAAGCAGCCTGGGAACGCCCAGTGAAGGTTGCCCTAAAACATCCGAATTCTCTCTATAGTTTCTCTACATTTTTAAGGGAGGAGAGTAAATGTGGTAGTTCATTACCAGGTTTAATACTGTGAAGAGGAAGGTGAATGGAGCTCACAGACAGAAATAGTACAAATAGGCACAGAAGAGACTGAAAAGAAGATATCAACCCAATAGAACCAGCTTGGGAAAAAAAAAAAAACCACCAGCTTGGTTTTCATGAAATACAACAGCAAATATTGGAGGGGAGAGAATACAGGTAGTTTTATTATTGAATTTTCAAATAATAAAATAATTATTAAATACCAGATAGTGTATATGAATCACAGTTGATGGCCACAGCATAAATTTGATTCTAGAACTGGTATGAAAATAGCTTTCAGTGTAATGAAGCATTTTGAAATTTTAAGAAGAATTTACGCTGAGTAGAAACCAAAAAAATCAAAGACAAAAAATTAACTAAATCAATTCCAGTGTTTTATTATAATAATAATAAACAAAACATAATTTCTTATTATCTTTGTATTTCTAAGCAAGAATACTTTAAATCAAAAAACCCTCAAAATTGTAAAAAAATAGTCATGATCAGACATTGAAATATCACCATATAAATATAGCTCTCATCTGTCACCAAACCGTTTGGTTCCACATGCAAATGAAATAATATGAATCAGCCATGGCCTGTTTTTTTACAGATCAGATTACATCCTATGCCATGAAGTAGAGGTCCAGAATACTCCTAGTGGAACATGCTTGCATAACCAAAATTAGTTCCACAGATGGCACACTGAAATAGAAAGAGAGAAAGATGCTCTGTGAAGGTCAGGGAGCATAATGCTAACACTTCTGAGGGCGACTTTTTTCAGTAGAGAATGGAACCCATCTGAGGGAGCACAAAAAACCTTGTGAAATAATTGTGCTGTAGTCCATTTCCAATGAAAATATTCTACATCATTACATTCATTATAAGCTCCCCCCCCCCAAAATACAAGATGTATCTCAGAAATACTGAAACATCACATAAAAGAACCTTCTGCCTTAATGAAATGGGTAAAATCAGATATGGCTAGAATGTGTGTACAGAAAACAGACCAGTGGTGCCATTGATTTTTAGTGATCAAAGTAAAAATCAATGGATTAATGCATTTCAGTCTCAGTAAAAAACATTTTATGAGGCTTTCATTTAATACATAGTACTCTAAAATCCAATGGTCCCCTCTCTAAGTGGTCTTTTATTTCCATAGGAGTAATTAGAAATGTGTTTCTGCATTGTAAAGTGCATCTGTCCAAACTCCAGCTTGCTTGAGAGCATACTGGCACAAGCTATTCTGCACAGCAAGTGTGGTGGAAAAAATCATATGAGATGATCCATGTACACAGTTAGGATGACTGGAGGATATTCATGAGGACTGGGGACTATTTTGTGTGATCTAAGTGAAGAAGTCTTGTAAATATAGCCCAGCATTTTCATCATTCTACATTTCCTGAATCAGGAAAGAGATTCTTTCACCCATGTGATATGTTTTTCTAGTCATATTTCCTTTTATAAGCCTGTAAATCATAAAAACAGGAGCATGCAAAGGAAGCAGTTATTTTTAAGTAATGCTAAATACACTCATTGACAACTCTCGTTGGTGTCTCTTTTTCTGTACATCCTTGCTGGATCACAAATAGCACATACAGTGCCTCTTTTGGAAGATGCTTGAAAAAGGAAAAAAAGTAAAAAAGTAACATTGCATCATTTTAAGTCTGATGACTGTAAAAAACCAATTACTGCATTGCTCATGTATGCATCTAATGTCACAGATTTTAGAGTGCTTTAGAACATACATTAAGGAGATGTTTAGAATAGGAAAGGACATCCAAACATAAGCCTTAGGAGAGCCAGCAGGATTCTGGATTTTGAAAGTAAACATTTTCCTCCTGTTCCTATGAAAAATGTATCCTTCCAACTAACGCTCCATGAGTTTAATTGTATTGGTCCTGAAATAATGGTGTAAAGTACTGCAAGTGCATTCATAAGATTACCAAAATACTGAAGAGTAATTAACCTTGTTTTATTTTAGATTATCTTCTCCGCTAAGAATCAGAAGAAAAATAAACCCTGTGCCTCACTAGAACCTGAAGTCAATACCACATAAAGGTCCCTGACAAGAGGAGAGTGAAGCAGTAAAAAAAGCATGTAGAAAGATAGAACTAACAGTATTAAAAGAATAAAACAGGTGATTTTATCAGAAAATAAGGTCTTATTTGAAAAGAACATCATTGCAGGTCTAGTGGAATCTAAGGAAAACAAAAAGTATTTAATTTCTTTTAATGGAGTGTTTCAGTGGTAAGGAGATGTAGAAAATATTAAGACTGAAAAAAAGCTCATGAGTAGAGCGGGTCATGGAAGTACTCTCTAAGGAACCTGCAATTGAGGAGCAATGTGGTTCTGCATATCTTCGGGAGGGCCCTGCTGCTATGATCCCTGCTTGAAGCACTCTGGAAGCTCCTGATGACTGCAAAGTACTACAAAAGCACTGGCAAATAAACCAAGATCTTGTTTGTCCCCCCTGCATTGTTAGCAATAATTAAAGCAAACATTAAGTCCATGTACTTGCATTGAACAATGCAGCAATGGCTGGGAAGAGAACTTGTGAGAGAAAGCAGAAGAAAGCAGTCCCCTGTGGTAAGTCCTCCAGGTACCTCCCTAAACAGGCTCCTCCTTTCTCTGGGGATCTTGAGCAATTTTATTTTCTTCTGATTTTGATTAGGTCAGTTCCTCTAACAGTGCAGCAGTTCATTTTACAAAAAACAAAACCTTGCTGCTCCACTGTAATTTTCATATCTTTCAACTTTGTTCACTTTTTCATGCTGCTGTCTTCAAAACAGAAGCTAAAATGGAGTTCTACCTTGTTCTTATTTGGAGCAACCTTCCATTTTATCTTTCCCCTTGCACATAAGATTCCTTCTAACACTGCTGAAACAGGAGTGTGCTGGCTTGTGCTTTGACTCCTGCAGGAGAGGAGAGCAAGAAATTAAGCTGTACTAGGATCTGAAATAACCATCTGACTGAATGATCCATAGTTTTGACCACTGAAAACAAGAGTGAACATATCAATGGAAAATAGAGTTCCCAAAAATAGAAGGAGACTGTTATAATAATCTCTTTCTATCTTGGATTTCACCAAGGTTTTCTCTTCCAAACTGAAGTGGTGTGTAACTTCAAGACGACATTGTGTTGAGATTTGGAATGCAGTCCTTCAGTTTTGATGAGAATATTTTTTTTTATTTTTTGCCCACTTTTATTTAATAACTTAACAAATTTTATCACAGAAAGACTGTGTGAATGATAGAGTACTTCAGTTTGCCAATAATTCATGGATTTTGAAATACTGTCTAGTTCAGTGGAAAGGAGACTGAACTATTAAAATTTACATATAAAACAAAAAGTCCAGGAATGTTGGGCAGAAAAATATATGTTTTTCTAGTAATTGAAACACTTTTATTTTACTGTTCAACTTTAAAATGTTAATTTGTTATGAAAAAACCCAGAATTTTAAAGTGAAAACAATTTGACCAAGGAAAAACTGAAAAACCTTCATCAAACATGTCAAATTTAATTATTTTGACAGTGTTGAAACTTTGTTCCTGCTCTTTTAAAATTAAAGCCCAGCTAAAAATGCCTTATTTCATTAAATAATTTGATTTAACAGACTGACATAATATGATAGAATATGCTTGTGTCAAAGTCTCTCTCAGCTTGTCTTGTAAGTCCAGACTAATAGGATTCTCAAAGCAAATACTGAGAAACACCTAACAACAACCCTATGTAATTATCTGATAGCCACTTTGAAATCTACCTTCCTTACACATGTAAATCCTTCTTTTAATTTGAAGATTAAAAGGTGATGGGTTGGAAATTTGATATCTACATTGCTCAGTGATTTGAAATGGATATATTAAAGTCTATCTGATTGCATTGTAGCAAGCTCTAGTGGCAACAATGTGAAAAATCAATAAAGCAAAAACATAACTGCAAAATCTAAACAGTAATCTGAATTGTGGGATAATGCAGTGGTTATTTAACCCTCCCTGACGCTACAGTAAGGATGTGTTTTTTCCAGGGGTAGCATTTAAAACTTGAAATACCTTGTAGCTCATTTAAAAGCAGTATATGGTACTGCACTTAAGTCCATGTTAAGATCTGCACTTACAACGTCTGTGGTACATTTCAGTAATTAAATATGGTCCTAAATTTGTCCCAGTAGATAAGGAAGAAGTCTATGTATAATATATACATATTATATCATACAGAAGTCTATGCATAATATATATTACTGGTGCAATGGAGTCCTTTTGACTGTTTGCTTTTAATGTATTTTGCTTTGTGGGTCCCGGTAACCTGGTCCCAGCCTGATAGGTCATGAACCTCCTATAAAATTTCTCCTGGCTTTTCCTCTCTGTCCTTCTTGTATAGGCACAGATAGCAGGCATCTCCCCACAGCTGTGGCAGTTCTTAGAAACCATATTACATTTCAACACTGAAACACCAAGCATGTCCCATCCCCTCTACCCTGTATTTTTTATTGCTGTTTCCACACCAAGCACACTCTACTGGCAGTTACAGACAGAGATGTTCTCCTCCCAGCATCACTCCTCCCACTGTATTGTATCCATTGCTGAAGGGAAGAGAGTTCTCCCATGCACTGATGTTTTTAGGGTGGGTGCCTCCAGAGTGTAGATGCATTTAAAATGGCTTTCATACGTAGCTGAACCTGTCAACAAATGCCATGCCAGCCACGTAACTGAACTGCAGTCAATCCCTCTCTGGCCTTTATTTACAAACTTTGATTATAGGTGTCTGTTTGTGGCCTGTGCCTGTCAATGTACTGCAGCATCTGGCTCGGTACAATTAGATTTGGAATTCCTTCTACTGAAAAGTTCTTCAAGAGAAACTGTTTTGTGGTTGTCTCAAAAGTAAACTTACACAGGACTGTTCATAAGAGCTTCGTCAGTACCTGCTGAGAATTAAGTTTTGGAGACTTTTCTGCTTTTTTTTGATCTCACTTGCACTCACCAGAGCCTTTCACTATGCTGCATTGCCCAAGACAGCTTGAGTGGGATTACACTAAAATTTTTGGGGAGGGAGGTGTTATAGAAGAGATGCTTTTCATCTTGTAAGACTGATCTATACACACACATACCTCCCCCCCAGAAAACAACCAAACAAAGGAGCACAAAGCAGAGACACTGGAAATCTCAAAGTTAATGGCAGCATTTTAACATGTTGACTTTTCCTTTTTTCCTTGTTTCTTTTTACATTTCCTTTTTTTAAAATTAAAAGCTCAACATTTCCCATGCAGAAAAAAATCCCAACATTTTTAACCAATTGTGGAATTTCAGCATAATTCTAAGAATATGGATAGAAATACAGCAGCCAAAACTATTGGCACAAAAAGAGGACTTCTGCAGAATTTGTTTTAGATGTTGAATTATAGTGAACAAAAGTAAGATAAATTATTGTCTTGGGCTAAATGCTACAATATCTGTAGAATTGTTCAGTTTTCACATTTATTTAGAAAAAAATATTGTATATGGAGGGTGAACCCTTCAAATGTAAAGTTTAAAAGATCATTGTTGTAACGTTAAAAAAGTATGAAAGGTAACAAAATTTTCAATTTTTTATGGGTTAGGAAAAGTTGGCAAAGAATAAGTTAAATTGATGAACAGGCATTAAGTAATTTGGAAGTGATATTTACTGTGCTTTAGTGTGGGAAAAGTTCAATGCTAATCACCTTTGTGAATTTTTTCTGGAGAAACAATTAATTAGTATAATCTATTTCATTCAACTAAACTATGACACTAACATGCTTATAAATAAAAATGAAATAAAGTCTTCAGTAGGTGTTCTGAAACATGAAATTAAACTAACCCCTAGAAGCTAATACTTGAGCAGGCAATTCATAATTCAGTAGGCTTCTAGCGTCTTCCTTAGGAGAAAAACAGTGAGTTCATGCCATGCTTAGGAGAAAATTTATCCTGTAAATGGCTAGGATTTCTTTTTGCTTCATAGTCAGCCTGGCTCAATACGCTCAGCAGTCAGTTTTCCCCTTTTACCAATACAGTCACTTGCTTGGCAATCCAATGAAGAAAATAGGAAGAAGAATATATGGAAATAATTATTGTTTTTCTCTGTCAGATTTAAATATTATTATTTGTAACTAAAAATATTAATATTAAATCAAATCTAGTACCCACAAATTATTGAAATAATTCTGGAAATGTTATTGACTCTTTCTGTTCATCAAGAACAGTTGGTTTGTGAATGCCAGTATTTTGGAATGGCCTTTTTAAGTATAGAAGCTGGTTTTTGGAAGAACAAATTTCTGTCAAGGATGTATTCAAAAACTTGGCTTTTTTCAGTAAAGGGGTTGAGAGTCAGTAACCAACCCTCAACAAAACAGCAGAACAGAGGATCTCAGAGGCTGTTGCTTCTGTGATGGGTAGTGTCTTATTGTGGATGATTTCACTTTATAAATCTGAAAGCTTTTTTTAAGCAAATCCCTTGGAATATTTTGCAATTATTGTTGCAATTGCAAAATATTCCAAGGGATTGGCTTATAAAATTGTAAAATATGGATCCATTGAAAGATATGGATGATCATCATGATAATGATTCATTTAATATTACTATTATTTCTAGAAGAATAAGAACATGTATACATTCTCAGTGCTTAAAAAAGATGTCCAAAGACAGCATCCTGGGAAGCAGGAGCTGGGTGTGATAGTTCTGTCAGGGTGTCATGTTTTAATCCCAGCAATCAACCATGCCCCATGGAGCTGATCACTCGCTCCCCAGACAGTAGGACTGGGGAGAGAATTGGAAGGGGAACAGCTGGAAAATTCATGGTTTGAGACAAAGACAGCTTAATAGGATAAGCAAAAGCCACACAGGCAAGCAAAGAAGAAAAAATAAAAAAATTCACTGCTTCCCACGGGTGGGCAGGTGTTCAGCCATCTCCAGGAGAGCAGGACTCATCATGCATAACAGTGACATGGGAAGATAAAAGCCATCACTCAAAAAAACCTTTTCTCCTTCTTGCCTCCATTTTATATGCTGAGCATGGTGTCATATGGTCTGGAATATTCCTTTGGTTGGTTTGGGTCACTTGGGAAGACAAAAGCCATCACCCAAAAAAACCTTTTCTCCTTCTTGCCTCTATTTTATATGCTGAGCGTGGTGTCATATGGTCTGGAATATTCCTTTGGTTGGTTTGGGTCACCTGTCCCAGCTGTGTCTCCTCCCAGCCTCCCAGGCACTCCCACTTTCCTTGCCAGCATGGCAGTATGAAAAGCAGAAAAGGCCTTGGCTTTCCATAAGCCCTGCTCAGCTATAGACAAAAACAAAAAAGGCAAAAACATCTCTGTATTATTAATCCCTTTGCTAGCCACTGTGAAAAAAAATTACCTTTGATCACCATGAAGAAAATTATCTCTGGAACAATGAGAATGAAACACATAAACACAAATTAAGTTCATCATGCTTTCATCAACATTATTTCATATTTAGAGAGATGCAATCAGGTAGATGAGGGATGCAGAGAATAGTAGTCACTGGCTTTCCATCCCAAAGCTCTTGAGAATATTTTCTTATGACTAAAAAGCAACCTGATTGTGAAGTCATAGGTGAGCATCACTCTGCACAAAAATTAGGTAAACTGAAAGAATGCACTTAACTCCCAATTTTAGCTCTGTCATTATTACCTGGAATATCTCATCTGCCAAATTCAAAGTCTTTAAACACACTAAGAAGAAAAGAAAAAGTAGGTTTTTTCGTAAACTTATCTTCATCTGCTAGAGCCTGCTGGGAACACCTTTCTGTATTGCCAGAAAACAAAATCTTTTAAGCCTATTTTATCTGACTTAATTTTCTTCTCAGTTATTGTCTTATAAATCAGAATTTATTATCAGGCATCTCATCTACAGTAATGCTAAAAATATGAGCCTGTGACTTTAGAAAGGCAGATGGGAATAGTTATTGGAGTGAAAGGCTTTTTGCTCATCCCTTCCCCTCCTTTGACACTGCAGAGTTCTGTGTCACAACCCACTTGCTGTGTAAACTTCCAGCCACCACAGCTCCCACCTTGACTGTTTGAAACAGCACATTTTCCCATTTTCCTAATGAATTTATTCTTGTTGAAACTATTCAGATGTTTCCCTCTCATCAAGCACTCGTTCTGTTTCTTTTTACTCTTTTTTATCTACATTAGCTATAAGCTTTTTCCTTTGTGCTTCAACTAACAGTATTCACATATATATGCACAGAAATACATATACATACATATGTATATGTATACATATAATTACATACAGCTATGTATCAACAGGTATAGCTGAAAACCAGAAATGGCTTTTTGTGGAGAGGAAGAGTGAGAGAGTTTGGGTCTGTAAATTCAAATATCCCTGGCCAAACTATACAGTCAATATATAATAATTCAGATGAGCAAACTTAAGTTATAGGTTGAACCTAAATTCTGCCAAGGGAATCTGAAATATTCATAAATGATGATAAAAGGAGGCTGGGGGCAGGGAGGAGATGCTGGGGATTAGGTCCCAGCATTCTGATTTGTTTATTTGTATAATTTGTTTTCTATGAATATCATTTCATAGCAGTCTGCTGAATTCAATAAGTCTACCGTTGTGTAAGTAATGTGTGCATTAGGTGAAAGGGGCACAGTTCAGATCTCACTTAATCTTTAGCATGATTAATATTTTGCTTTTACAAAACCTTCATGTACTAAATCCACATCCTATCCATATGGAGATTAAAAGTACAAATCAAACTTCAAAAATTGAATCCCATAACAAAATACAAGTACAACAACAAAAATGACAATAATATCTTGATAGTTTATGGTAGGAATTTTTCTTTAAAGCATCATTGCTATTTCTGCTATGCTGACAGGTACAGAAATAAGTAAGCAAATATGATTTAGTCTGACCACTCCTAAGAATATTTTTCAGCCATTTTATGGGTTGGAGTTGCATGCCAGCATGCGTTAAGCACAGGACATCCATCCTTGTGTCCTATCCTTTTCCACCACAGGTAATAACATAGACCATAACTCTTGTTTACATTCTTTGGTTTAAGGTCCACATGAAAGAGCTGACAGTAGATTAATTAATTAGAATGATTCATTAAATAGTCATTGTAATTAATATTTTGTTCTGTCCTGTGATTTTCCTTTCAGATTTATAACCCAATAAAGACTAATCTGGCTTCAAGTACCTTTTCTGAACTTAAAAATGCAATCAAATAGGAAGAAAACCAGCAGCTGCTCCCCACTGAACAGTAATCAGCACATTAAAAATTAAGCTAAGCAATATTCCATTCCTGATATAAATATCAGTCATCTTCAGCTCCATTTCTCCCCCAAAACTCACTAAACAACCAAGCCTTGCAGCAAACAGTGACATGAACCAGTGACATCAGATTAAAATGCAGAGAAAAATTCAAACTCCTAAAGCATAATTAACAAAAAGACAACAACAAAATGTGGTTTTTTCTACAAAAGAAAACAAGACAAATAAACCATGTGGTACAATGGCACTTAGCTCTGACTCATTTCTTTAATAAACCTACCTAAAAAATTATCTTGGTTTTGCTTTCCTCAGGACATTGGGAGGACCAAAATGTCCCTGCTGGGTCCAAGCACTGATGATGGTGTGACACATTGTCACCCATGCCCCATTGACTGTCATCATCCAGGGATGCTGAATATTGCAAAGCCAGAAGCCAAGCCCCAGTGTTACTGGCTCTGCCCTGACTTTGTGGCCAGTCTTTGCATTCCCAGCAAACTCATTACTTCCTTTCTCCTCCCACCAGCCTCTTTCCCTCACAGCCATCGTGTCCTCACTCCATGGTTTCTGTCCCTTCTGAGCTGATCTCTGCCACCACATCACAGCACTGTCATTATTTCCCTCTACTGGTGCCATAATCCATGCATAAAGTCCCACATTATGCTGTTGCATATGATTTCCATCAAGAGATTCTAATTATTTTTTTGGGGGGAACACAATGTGAAGCATTTCTCTCAGTTTAGCTATTTCATTATTGTGGCTGTAACCCTTTGGCCTTTATACTCAGAACCTGTCATTCTCCAAAATGGGTAACAGACCTTATGTTCTTTGTACAGCTATTGGTTTCCTAGAATATACGTGTTTTTCTTCTGTTTCCACAGCAGCCTCCAGTGTCCTGGGCAATGCTTTACATCTGTTATACACCATTTATCTCAAAAACTGACTGCATACAGACCAAACAATCAAATATTGCCTCTAAAGGAGAACTTGTTGGTGTTAATTCCATGCTATTTACACTCAGGTATTTGCTAGGAGGTTATTGTCATTTGGGGACTTGCTTATTGCTCTTCCTGGAGTATGAGGTTTTATGGTAAGTACAAGTTGGGTTTATTGATATCTTAAAAAACAATCTGTCAAAGAGAGGATGCTATACACATATCAGGTAACAGCAATCCACACATTAAAAAAAGTTAGTGAAATAAAGTCTTCTTGTAGCAATTCTCTTATCATTCCTTTGACCCAGTTATATAAATTCTAAAATTAAAATTGTTTCTGGTAATAATGTTTTAGGGATTTCCATCATGTCTATTTCAACTATACTGACGACGGTTGACTACAATTAAAAGAAGTGACTTGTACAAGCTTTCTTTCAGCTTACTTGGAAAATCTTCATGGATCACATCATAAAAATAATATATAACCAATTTTGTTCTGTAAAGTTTCATGTGGAATATTTGCAACATTGAGAACATTCTGCAAGTTACTAATTCATGGTAGCATTAAGGAAGAAATAGCTGGCAAAACCAGGCATCCTTAGTTTTTTTGTCAATATGGATCTTAACAAGATTCCCAAATAAAGGTAAAGGTTTTTTCTTATTATGCAAACCTAATTTTTTTCATTGTAAATATTTCCTGGTGCAGATCAAGCAAAAATTTCATCTATTATATTTGTTTACCAGCCATCTCTTCCCCGGACCTTGTAATATGCAGATGAAATTCTGATCCGGGCAAAATTCAGTATGTGATCACTCCAATGACATATTTTCTATTAAATAATCAGCAGGTAAAGTACAGAAATAGTTTTGTCAGCAGGCTTTCCTTTTTCCGGCTGAGTGTTAGGTCAGAGCCATAATTCCTTCTGTTTGTCCTCAAAATAAAATGCACATAACCATCAACAACAGTACGGGGAAAAGCCATAGAAATGGTAAAAAAGTTGAAAACTTTAGGTGCAGGAAAAGATTAAACAGTGATTCTTCAGGCAGGAGGAAAGTAGGTAAGCTCCACAACACCTAGTTGCAGGAGAGTAATTTGTATTTCTCACTTCTGTGAGAATTTCTGTAACTATGAGAGAAAGAGAAAAATGTTTTTCCCCCCTCAGAGTCTTTCTGCTCTACTTCTTGAAAGAAAGTACCTTTGGGAGTCTGTGCAATTGCTAGTGAGAAACAGCCCATGCCAGAGAATGGTCTTAGTAAACTCAGAACTGCATCGACACCCGTCTGGATCTCCAGGTATTCAACATGGTCCTCCACATAAATTTGAGCCAGGAATATTCCAATGAAGACAATAAGTTAGCTGGCATAGTCAGTCTGTAAATCAGGATCTTATCTCAGGAAGGCATAACTTATTGTCTTCATTGTCAGTCTGTCAGTCTGTAAATCAGGATCTTATCTCAGGAAGGCAGACAAGTAATTTCTTCACCAGCAGTAGAAGGGAAAGCCATAGTCTGCTCTGTATTTGGCCACCACCTATATAATTGCAGCAGTTCTTGTTTATTTTTAAAAGCTGTGAAAAGCCAGTCTCTTTTAATCTCAGGACACAAGATCAACTGTCTTCTTGGCAGTTTAATTGCTTGATTAAGAGAATACAATCCTCTTAATTTTGCTTGATGGTCTATAACTAATAATGAGAGTCTTTTTGAATCACTAGATATCAAGCGACACAGAAAATAAAAATATTCACCATGGGAATAATAGGTTTTCCATTTAAGTAAATTTTCCAGCTCTGATGTGTCCAACATCTGATTTGCCAGAAAAAAAGTCAGCATTCTGCACAGAAAAGGTGAATCCAAACTAGAAAATGTGCAGAAATGTTTACAAAAATGGACATAGGGAAGAGAACCTCCCTTCAAATACAGAAGCTGGGCTTTTTGAAATAATATGACTGCATACCACAATGTATGAGGGTTATGAATACAAGGGATAAGGAAGCACTGTTTGCCCAAATAGGATAAATTATGTATTAATGTTTGCCCTATTTGGGCAAACATTTGGCCAACTGTTTGCCCAAATAGGATAAATTATGTAGTAATTTTATGATACTTATTTTCAACAAAGTGCTAGCAACATTAATGAATACACAGAAAGTGTTGTCCATATCAGGAATGAGAAGAAATGCGAGAGACGTATCTATTGATAAGCATTTAGAACAAAATTTTGAGCTTGTTCGTAGGAAAAAATGTCACAGATGTATTTATTGGATGAATTTTCGGCAGTGAGATACATACTTACATGGGTTTCTGTTCTTTAAGGACCTAATGGGGGGAAAGGACTTTGTACACAGGCAAAAATACATTTTGAGAGAGTAACTTTGCTGGCAGTGAGGTATTTGCATCAGCAATGCCCAGCACTACATGTGAACTTGTTTCCAAGGGAGACAGGATGTTTTCCAAGAAGAATATCATCACACCTTGAAATAGCAATAGACTCCCCTTGCAGAGTAAGAGAGAACAGCCAAGAACAGCTTGACCTTTATGGGGGCTGTTAGGTGATAAAGCTGCATTTATTTACCTACTTGCTCTTGGTTGTGTAAGAGAAAGCGTGATCCCTTATTTGAAGAACTTTGCACAGACCCCAAATCACAGATACAGAACATCTGCTTGCCTTCAGACTTCAGCTATAAACTCCAGCAAAGACTTTTCTTTGCTAGCAAAGTGCTTTGGCTTTTGTAGCTGTTCTTTAAGAGTAACAAACCTACCTGGCTGACAGCAGGCAGAGAAAGCACCGAGTACTTGTCCGTGTGACTGCTGAGGGGAACACAGACTTTGCACCTGTCTTCTGATGAGGTTCCTATGGAATGAGGGACCTCACAAAGCAGGTAGCACTCAGAGTGCTGCACTCTGAATGCAGCAGAGTGCGATTAATTTTTACATATCCTTAACAAATTCCATCTCTGAGACTCCAAGGAGTTATAATCAGATATGTGTAAATTAACTGTCTAATTTTCTTTCTTTCATGTACTTGTATATAAACTAAAGATACAATAATGTGCGAAATCTAAGAATAACTTAGGGTGAACTGCAGCCCCTTTAAACCGTGCATAAAATGGGGCAGTGTATAAACGATGGATTACACCGGCTTCTTCAGCCTTAGCAATTGAGGGCTGAGTTGAAAAAAAGAGAGAGGGCAACACTTGCCTTAAAAATTGTGGACTTAAAAAGAAACAGGGGCTCTGGGGCAAAGCAAGTACAATGAAATGTGGGAGGATACTCAGTCCCTCCGTTCCAGGACAAAATGTGCTCTATCCTCCCTGGATGAAATTTTTCTGACCTGGTTTAAAAATTCTCAGAGCAGAGGTTTAGCATCTTCTGCAGGGAGCTTGTTTCAATGTTTCACTTCCTTAACAGATAAAAAGGTATTTCTAGTCTGCAACTCACTTCATGGTTGAAACAGACAACCAGAAACAGCATGGATTCAGTGACAGAAGCTGAGTTTTTGTACAGAAAGGTTTTCATCCATCTGAAATGGATTAATTAGAGTAAGATCAAAGTGAACTGAGTTCTTCTTGTCCTGTCCCTCTTCTATATACCCCCAAAGTCCACATCTCCTTCATGATCTGTGTGACAGACCCTACACAGTATAAGAATGTGAGAGTGAGCACATGAGGTCAGAGCTCCTTCCAGCCTTTATCCTTCCCCCATCACCTGCAGCATATGCCATATGAAGAATATACGACCAAGGCAAGTGCACACTGACGTGGCCCACAAGGAATCATTTCATTTTCCATCAATCTGTGTTTCAGTGAACAAGGGTTTGGACTTGTGGGGGTTTGTCACTGATGCATTTTTCTTCCATTAATTTAACTAACTGCTTTCAGAGTGCCTATGCAACATCCTTGTAAAAATGAGTTTCATGGTTTCACTGCCCATTGAGTGAATAAATATCACAGATTCACAGAATCATAAAACGGTTTGGATTGGAAGAGACCTCAAAGATCATCTGGCTCTAACCCCCTGCAATAGACAGGGATGCCACTGGATCAGGTTGCTCAGGGCCCCATCCAACCGGGTCTTGAACTTCAATGGATGAGGCATCCACAATTTCTCTGGACAACTTATTTCAGTGCCTCGCTACCCTCTAAGGAAATATCTCCTTTTTTGTTCTGATCTTGCTGCCTGTTTCTTTCTTTGCTCCTCTTTCCTACAGAGGAGCTAAAGCTTCAGGAGGCTGGCAGAAGAGAAGCGCAGAGTCACATTTAAATAAGGTAGGTTTGTCTGTTTTCCTATGCTGAGCTGTCCTGCAGAGAGACAGAAATTCTCTTGTCATGCTATCTGCTTGCATAAAACTTTCCATAAGCCACTTATTTGCAAATAGAGGTATTTGCAACATGATATCTTTTGAGGATGAATGACTGGGATATTTGTCTTCTTCACTTTAACAACAAAAAGAAAACATCTATGGTGTCTTCTTCATTGCTGGCAGTCTAAGTTATGACTTCATAGTTTGGAAAGCCAAGAGCGTATCTGAGAGACTTTTAAGACTGTTTAGTCATGGCATTGCTGCTTATAGTTTGTGGGAAGTGGCATGTGAAACTAGACTTGCAAAGCAGAACGGGTACAGCTAAAAATAATCTGCTGTGATTAATGGATGGACAAAGTTGTGACTGATCACTCAAAACCCGAAGAGCGTCTCCAGAAAAACGGGTTTCAGAAGTCACAGTGATTCATTGCCCTGGAGGTCAACGAGAGTCTAAATATGTGGTAATCAGTTCTGCCTCTAAGATTGTTGTAGCGTGATAGAAAACTGCCCTTCCATCCTATTCACCTCTGACCACTATCAGAGAGGTTCAGCTACAGACACAGATACCTCACCGTTGACTATAGCATCTGTTGAATAGTAGGGATGACACTTATGCAGCCAACTTTGGTATTTTGAGGTAAGGAAGGTTTTTCAATTTTATTTTTTTTAAAGCAGAACTTGGGCATGCATCTAAAAGAGTGTGAGTTTTGTTCTTTCTATTTGCAGAAGAAATCAAGGTTTTTTTATTCTCTTTTGGCTGTAAACTCATTGAAAGCTGAACTCATGAATAATTTAAAATTTGAATTGCATCTGCTTTACTGTAAGTCTTTCTCTCTATGCACTTTATGACCCCACCCAGAATTAAGTTTGCTATGTGCAAGAAATAAAAAGAAGCATAATAAAATTATGTAATTATCTCAAAAACTTTAAAGTTATCAATTTCTCATAGCTTGACATTTTCTATAAACATTAAAAATTCACAGGACTAACTTTATAGTTTTGAATTCTTCTTGAAATGCAAAACTATTCTGGTACCTATTGTTATCTATCATTAAACAATGACTTTATGTTAAATAACACTTTTCTTCTATAATGTATACAGATTCCATTCCAATATTTTTACACAGAGGCACAAGCACATAATTAGCCTTGTGTGGTAGAGACATTGTGCTACTTTCAGGCTTTTTAAAATTAAAGTTATACTATAAAATATGTTTAAGTAAAACAGTCATCATCTGTGACATCAGGGATAAAAAAATCAGTTTCTAGACTATAAAAGACTTCCTAAAAAAGCATCACACAGATCTCATTAATTTTGAAGGGAACTAAACACCTCTATTTTTTTTTAATCCCGCTATGAGTCAGTGCTTTGTGAAAGTTGTTGCTGAATACTTTCTGCAAGTTGTTCTCAGATCCTTCACTCAGCCCATTTACTCCACACAGCCTCTAAGTGTTCATTTAAATCACAGTAAGCTAAGTGAAGAGCACACTCCTAGTGCAAATTGTCGGAAAAATAATTACAGGCTTTTCAAGATGTGCAAATATTTTTGGGACTAGAAAGAAAGTGGCCAATTACTACATTACATAATGGTACTGTGTATTTATCAGTAAAACAACTTATTTCATGGATTGTTTGACTATCTCTCTTTTCTAAATAAATAAGTAAATACATATATATGTGTATATTTACCAAAGATGTACAAGTATTAATCTAAATTGAAATTTACTCTAGATTTAAATTCATGTATAATTCAGTGAAGTTCTACTCTTCTGTATGGAAAACCCCACTGCTGTGAAAGTGATATTCAATATCCCTATTTGCTCTAGGGTTATCAATACAATACAAAGTCACTCCATCCTTCAAAATGATATTGAGTAGTCTTTTCTGAAAATTCTTTCAATTGTTTTTAATTAAAAATGTCTTTCTGCCCATTGCCACTGACATCAGGCAACTTAACAGAAAGTAATTTTGACCATGACAGGTAGAAACCAGTTCAGGACAGTCTTGGGTGAATAAGAACAGTGAAAAAGCTGAAAGTATACCTGCTAGTTAAATTCTGTATGGAGATTGGTTATTCTGACAGAATGTGTAAATTTGAGGTGCACACTTTGATCACACATGAGGGTTGTTAGCTTTCAGTGTTCACAATGGATTATTCTTTCTCCTGTTGTGGTGGTCATCTGTTAGCTTTCAGTATTCACAGTATCAATGGATTATTCTTTCTCCTGTTGTGGTGGTCATTTAATAGAGCATGTATTTTCAGTTGTCATTAAGCCTAACACTCCTGAGGCAATGCCCTCCTGACAATTCAAAATTATTTTTAAAAGTGCAAATGATGGTTCTCTTAACATCATATTCTGAGAAACTTGAGAAACTTAGTTCTGAGAAGCTGCCAAATCCAGTGGCATTCTTCATTTTAACTGCAGAAAATAGGACAGACTAGCACATTCTCAAAGGAAAGATTTCAAAGAGTAATCATCATATAATTGAGGACATAATAGTACCTACACACACTATATCACTTTCTTATTGTCCATATCTCTTGTACCCAGGACAAGTATTCCAGGTGGGAAACAGGAAAAGATTATTCCACAGGAGAAACACAGAAATGAGAGATGGCCTGGTGGAAGGCTGCATTAGGGAAACTGCTGTTTCTTGTTTGAGGTTGCTCTCATATAAGAAAAGGCTGTAATTGTTGTCGTAGGTGTATTATCATTGCCGCCACTGCCCTGGGGAAGACAGTGGAGAGTAATGAAATCTAATTAAAAACAACAGACTTTTTTAAGTCTTGAATTTAAAAAAAATGTGATGAGGAGAGGTAATTTGAAATAAATGAGCATTGGCAGGAGTCATTGCCTCTTCCTCTGCTCCAGTCAAACCATCAGATCTTGGGATTCTGACATTTCCAGAGGCACAGCTGGCTGTAGAGTTGGAAAAGGGAAAGTGGGTTCTGTCCTCAGGAACTCATTGTAATGCAGAGGAATTGCTCCATGCAAGACAACACCACTACAGTTTAATGCAGGTTGTAATTCTGTATTCCAAACAGTCTCTATTTGGGGCCATTAAAGAAAAAAGAGCAAATTTGATGTAAGGAGTACAGCATGTCTGGCAAGAAGGGTAGTTGTCTGCACCAAGGCATGCAGACTTCAGAACACCCATAAATTAGGGGTCTTCCCTTCCCTTTCAGGCCCAGGGCAGCCAGGGGAGAATTCTCACAATACACCAGTGCCCCCAGCATGTGTGTCTGTGAGCGCGTGTGCAGAGGGGGTGGTTCCTTTTGCTGTCCCTCGAGAGAGCACCACTGTGCCAGCAGCGTGTTATGACATCTGTTTTTACAAACCCAATAATGCTCAGCATGCTGAGAAGCCAGGGCAGTTTTGATGGATGAACCCACTATAGCAGCACGATAACACTCTGCAAGCATGCACAAGGGATTAAGCAGGACACCAGCCCACTTCAGCGAGGTCAGGCTGTGCTCAGAATCTGAAAGGATGTAATATTAATGTCTATCTAATTGGTGAATTTGTCAATGCAGTGTTGCCATTAAACAGCCAGCCATCTGGACCCCAAGGTTTATGTGAGCACAGCTGATTGTCAAAACAATGGCATTTCAATGACCTTAAGAAATTTAATTAAACTGTTGTATTTCTTTCCACGCAGTAAAGGTACACAACTGATAGCTAAGAATAAGGTTGTTGTAAGGGCTGCTGCTTCTGTTTTCTACAGTGTAAAACCATTTTCACATAGACACATATTCCTGGTAAATCTAAAGTAACATATGCAACTGCACTGAGACTTTGAGCAAGTCACATTTCTTTGCTGTGTGTTCTAATGAATACACACCAACAGACAGAGGAGATTTTTCTAGAAAATGGTACTCGGCAATTCCATTCATCTTTTTTACTTAATAGCTTATTTAGGACATTCATTGTTCAAATTGCATCTCAGAAGCTGTTATAGTATCAACTTAGTAACTCTTCCCCTACTATTATTTTAACCACCAGTGTTGTATAGGTCATGACAAAAAAAAACAAAAAAAAAACCAAAAAAAAAACAACCAACCAACAAACGAACAAACAAAAACCAACCAACCAATAAAATAAAATAAAATAAATAATAAATAATAAATAAACCTCTTCTTTTCCACACACTGACCCCTAAGGTATGGAAATGTGGGACAAAGAAGTTTCCTGGGTGACTGAGTTTCCCCCTCCATATTGCATAGCTCTTTTCATAAACGCATGGAACACCATCTTAAAACAAGTTATTATTGCTCCTAGCCAGACAGAGGTTGCTTGAGAACTTCAGTGTTCTTGTGGTTACAAACCTTCCTTTAATTTCCATCTTAAAATTATTCATGGCCAGCTCATACTCCTTTGTTCTTATGCCAACATTGCCTTTTAGTTTAAACAGCTCTTCCCTAGTGTTTACCCTCCCAGTGAATTTATAGAATGCAATCACTTTCTCTCAGCTTTCTTTCTGCTAGAAACTCACTTTCTCAAATCTCATAAAATACCCTGGCTGTTCTCCTGGACATGTTTTCTACTCTGCTCCTTTGACACCATGAGTTCACATTTCTTGAATGAGGGAAGCAGGGATGCAAGCAGCATTCCACATTATCTGTAGCAGATGCCCTAAAGAATTACAATGATATTGAGTTTCTTTTCTAGAAATCTTCCATGTAAGAAGAGTTTTGCTTCCTCATAGCAGCTTCTTACAGCCATTTCCCTGTCGTGCTGGCCAGCTGGAGCACAAACTCATCCTCTGTAGTCCAGTTGGCTTCTATGGAGGGCCTGCAGCCCTTAGCAGCTTTTATAAGATTTCCTGTGTCTGTTTTTCATTTTGCCAGTGACTTTCAGGTGGAGTCCTCACAAATAATATCATCAAATTCTCTTGTTTCTGTGAAGGGCAGTAAGGAATATAAGAGGGGCTTCTGTAACTTTCTTACAATATATCTTCATGCTACCTGTTATGTCTTCTCCTTGAGTCCTCTTCTTACACAACTTATGTCTTTGCTAATGATTTTTCATACAATATCACATCAGCTATTTTGTTGAAGATAAATTAGATGTACTATTTGTCAGGGGTTTAGAAAATGAAATATTTTTATTAATTTGAAATTATAATTTATCTTTTTATACTTTTTTTTTTGCTTCCATCTCTTCCATAATTATTTCTTTCAAAATATCTTTAAAAGCTTCATATGATACTGAGGTCTAAGTAGCAAACTCAATGTGTCATATTTTTGTTGGTTTTTGAAGAGGGTTTTTTTGACATAAAAATGATATAGTTACTATTCTTTGGTCACGTGGTGCTGCTCCAAATTTGATAATTCATTTTTCAATATTACATTATCTGGAGTTCAGTTCCTTCCCATTATTGTGCCACCTTTCAGGAAGCTTACAAGCTATTTCCCTTGAACTTGCAGTATGTGGTATTGCTGTATTCATAGCAATGGGAAATGTTCAACCTGTACAAGAGCAAATACATTGAATTAGTCGTCATTTTTTATTGTGCCAAGATGAGGTTAAAATAGCTATAAGCAAGAAATTTCTAAAGTAACTCAACTGTAGACTGCATGAAAACACAATGAAATAGCACTCCAGCACATGGAGATGATACAGGTATTTATAAAATGTGTCAAAAACATAACCTCACTGATGTGTTGCTTTTGCCATAGTGTGTGAGGTGGAAAGAGATGCTTTCAAATGCTCACTGGGCAAAGCCTGTATGGAAAGCTTATTGTTCTGTCACTTGTGAATAAAGCATCAACTGCAACTTCTGGTGACACGTTTGTTTCACTGACAGCTTAACTTTTAGCAGCAGAAGCTTCTATAAAATAAAACTCCCATCCTGCAGTTGCTACCATGTCAGTGCAATATCAGTGCTCAAATCTACTGCATGTACATGAGCATATCCTTCTTCAAGCTGTACCATAGGAAGATGGTGAGCAAATGTTTGATGTTTTTATACCCTCTGCTAGCTGCAAAGGACTGACATTGTTTCAGTCCGGTGGGTCAGTCCTGCACATTTGTAATGCGTCATTGGTAGAGTGTGACAAAGCGATTTGAAATCAGACACTGATTAAAATGCCTGATCACATACTGGGAATATTGTTAGTTAGAACAAAGTTTTCTCCACTGTGAATCATTCCGCAAAGCTGAATGACTTGAAGGTTAGTTGTAGTACATTTTTTTAATCCCAGTCTACCAAAAATGAACTGCGGACATATTTCTCATCGGTGAATTAATTATCCTGTGGATATCAGCCAGTGAGTGCCAGAACATGCTATTTAACCACCTTTGGGAAATTGGATCCTTTTTCAAATTCACATTGGCTCTTTATTAACATGGAGTTTGGTGGTGGGAAGGGGGTTTGTGATAAAGGTCAGAGCTGCTCATTAGAAAGCTAAATGAAACGTGGTAATGCAGTTCATTCCTCTAACATTACAGCTTATGCAAATGAAAAAATACATAAACATATAGGTACATGGTACTGTAAAAGCAGGGCAGTTGTACAATAACTTTATGTTACTCTCAAGTGCACATTATTAAAATACTTTGCAACAGCCCTTCCAAAAATACCCAATTACTTCAGGTAGGAACTACTGCACAGGCTAGTTGTATTTTTACCCCCAAGAAAAAGTGTCCAGACGAAGTGTTTGAGTCAGTACAAACAGATGGTGGAATGTACTTGTTGCTCTCATTGACAGAAGCAGAAAACCATTTGCTCCAAAACTTGAGTGCAGGACAAGAACAATTGGGTGGTATTGGGTTATGTCACATAAACACTGAATTTCTCAGCATCTGGGTTGTTGCAGCATTGGAGGAAAGATAGATGACAGCTCTCAGTGTCTTTAGCATTCACAGAAATTAATATTGTCCTGTTATTGAGTTAGTAGTCCATGAGGATCCAGGTCTGCTTTGTTTGCTTGCCGGCTGTAGATGTAGTTAGGAGTATCAAGCCTCTAAAAAGAGCTTGGGGTGCACCGTGGAGTCTGGATGTCTGCACAAGGGAGCTCAGATGCTTCTCAGAAAAACCTACTACAGCTTTTGACACTAGATCTAATCTCTTGCTGGTAAATATTGATGTTGGTACTGACACCAGTTTTACCTGTTTTGAAGAATGTTTTTTGAAGCAAGAGCCTTGATGAAGCCCCAAGTAAATGCTGCTGGGGAGTAGCTACCCTCCTGTTATCATCCCAACCCTCCCATATCAGAAGCACAAATACTCTGGATAAAAATATGAATAAATCAATATAAAAATATTACAAATATGAAACATGGCAACACAGAAAAACAATGTATTTTTGCTTTCATACTGGGCCAAATCTCTGGAAACTCTAATCATGGGAATAGGTCCTACCTGGAGGACTGACAGGGGTGACTGCAGATGCAGAACTATTCCCTGAGGAAAGTACAGTCACATGTGTGCGAGTTGTGAAAAAGAGTCCATTTACAGGGCTGATTCCAGTGCTTTATACCAACCCCTCACTGTCTCCCCTCTCTAATTTGTATCAGCGTTTGACAGCTTGTTGACAGCTCATTAGGAAAAAAACCACATGTGACCAAAGCACTCAGTGCAAGCAGGGAGATCTGCTCTCTAATTGCGAACTGTATTGAAATCTGAACCAGATGTGGCACCGCAAATCAGAAACCAGCCCAATTAACATGTTTAGTAAAATATTTTAAAAGTATTTAAATTATTAGCTGGCATAAAATGTAATAGCAGTAGCAGCTTTCATGGGAATCAAAGTCGTAATAACTGGCAAATCAAAGAAAACCAGAGAAGTTTTTGGATTTATTTTTCCTGAAAGAAGATATGGTGCAATATCAATGGCTTTAAACCATGTCAGCTCTGTCATTGAACAGGAGCCATTTGTGGGCAGGTGCCTCTGGTTTCACCCCAGACTCCAATCAGCACTGAATGAGAACTTCAGACTTAGAGCAAAACCAGAGCTGTGGTAAGCACTGTAAAATTCACATTTTGCTCTTGGGATTTTTTTTTTTCTTTTGACACTGGTTAAATTTAAATTAACCATTTGGGTTTATATTTCTGGGTTTAGATTGGCAATTCTGTTCATTAGGCTCTGTTCTCAAAGAGAATTCTTGAATTAAGGGTGTCAGGTTTTCCTAGTTAATGCAGACACTACAAATCAAATTGCTAGATTTGAAGCTTCTCTGAGGAATTGCTGCATCCTTAATCTGAAGGAAGTACTTCTGAATTTGTTTTCTGTGTCTGAGAACTGGAAAGACAGACAGCTCTTCATGCAATGAAAAACTCTTCCTTTTTTTATTTTACATTATTTTTGAGTTCGACACACTTACTGAAACATCAGAGCAAACATCCAGGCTAGGAGGGATTCAATAAACACATGCAAACAAAGACGCGCAGCTTAGGTCCATTAGGAAATACTTGTAATGTCTGCTGAGCAAAGGCAAGCTGGCTGAATGTTTTATGTACCCTTCTAGACGATGTGTTTATGACATGGAAATAACAGTCAGGGGGTAAGATGCAGGTAGTATTTCCCAGCCCTGTACTCAGCAAAAAGAGAAATGCTTGCACAGGGCTGACTAAATTATAACCTCTGTACACCATGGGGTAGATTCAAGTATCTATCTCCCCCACAAGCTTCCCTCAGAGTCCCAGTAATGGGCTCACCATTTGTTTTTATAAGTAATTTAATTTTTTTCAAAATACTTGGTGGAAGACATGGGAATGCAGAATTTTCTGTTTAAATAAATTTAGAAGAAAAAGACCTCTGTGAATAACAGCTAGTGCTGCATCTAAGGACACTGAGGCCTTTAGAGCTATAAAAGTGGAAAAGAGTATTTGCAAAGCAAACTCTGTAGAAAAGGATTACAATGAAATGTAATGAAATTGTAATGAAATGAAAAGGATTACAATGAAAGGTTTTCACGTTTAAATCCAAGAGCATGATAACCTAAATAAAGTCACTCAGAACAGGTGTGCTCAGAGTATGTGTATCAAACAAGATGCCATCAGGAGCATCATTTCACTAAACAGTGAGATGACTTCTTAAACAAAACAGCTAACAGCTCTGTGCACACACTGTTAGTTTACTGAATCCAAAATAATACATTTGAAGTTAGCATTAATGTCCTCTGCACATCGTTCCTTTAATCTTTTTACCAGCTCTTGAATATTATTTTCTTCTTGCTTTTAGAATGAGTGTAAATATTCTCATTTGTGTTCTACAGCTAAATGAGCTACAAAAGCCTACTTCTGTTGCTTCCTGGGTAATTGATCTGCATGATGCACATCTCATAAAACATATTTTTTAAAATCCCGCAGCAATTGCATTTATGTGACAGTCCATGCATTTGGCAGAGTAGGGAATGTTTGCACTTTATTGCTGGCACTGCAGGTTCAACTTTTCATTCTGTAGCTCTGTCCAGGTCTGTCTGTCTGCCTGCAATGAGATGTGGTGTCTTGTTTCCCAGCAACACACACCTGGTGGTGTTTTAGTGTCTGGTGCTCTAAAGCTGCTGGATCACTTGAACATAAAGAAAACCCAAACCCCAAACAAAACAACCCTTTGGCACCCTAGTTGTTAAAAGGGGAGTACCCACTATATTGCACTGTCATTGAAGTGCTTTCTCTTTTGTTCTCTTTGGAAATGTGGCAAAACCAACAATATAAGAATGATTGTGATTCCTGCCATCAAGAGAAGTTTTTGGAATGTCTTGGTTGAGTTTGTCAAGTATTATCTCACTCCTACCCCACAACTGCCTGAGCTTTTGCTAGGTTTTGGCAAGCCTTTCACTAGCCCTGCTTTCCCTCAGGCACCATTCCTCTACATTTTGAGCATTGCCACATCATCTATAAGATGACACTGAAGCGCTTCTATCATCAGCACTGTGCAAATGGAACAATACAGAGGTATTCATCTCATATCTGCATAAAATGTGTCATTATTATAACTACACAGGAGGAAACACACACACAAAAAAAAAGATGGATTCAAAATATTTGTCTAATCTAATTTTATTTTTTTTTAATCTGGTTAAAGATAGTTTTCTTCTCCTTCAGGAGAATAGATGAGGGAAGAACATGGTTTCCTTTCCTGCTCTTGAAAGGTTTCAATTGCCTGCTGGTTGTGGTCATTAGCAGTCAGCCTTTTAAGACGAGCTCTTCATCACTTTATTCCATCAGTGGTAACAACT
This sequence comes from Passer montanus, assembly GCF_014805655.1. Lineage (NCBI taxonomy): Eukaryota > Metazoa > Chordata > Aves > Passeriformes > Passeridae > Passer > Passer montanus. Next base: position 13,122,253 of record NW_024366480.1, on the reverse strand, counting down.
GCTTCACTGCTTACCCAATTATTTTCTGTCACTGTGAAAATCTTAGTTTTATATTAATTACTTAGTTTAAGAACAACCTTCAGACGTGCTAAAATCATAGTCTGATAGGAACTGCAGGATATTTACTCTGATAGGAGCTGCAGGTTATTAGACATCTTCAGGAAGATGATTTAATCTCCTGAATTTAATGCTTTTGAAAATGTGTTAAATTCTGTTCACTTCATTTTAGTAATTCTCGATTTTACAACAGTTTTTCTGCTTTTTAACTAGTTTCAGTGTGTCTTTCCCCACTGTTTTGAATTCCAGCTTTCTGAAGTTTGTTCTAATATTTCTTATGCACATTGAGTCCCCCAAATCCACAAGAGACATGAACAGTGTGTTGATCTGTTGTCATATATATTAGGATAAGAAGCATTATTATGTGGTGGAATTTTATGATTTTCAGGAAACACCCAATGATTTTTCTTCTTGGCACCATAACTTAATGGTTCTCTTAGTCTGTGACTAACATTTATGAGGTGATGTTACAGCCCTGGGTGGTTGCTCCTTTGTTTATTTTTTACATATATAGCATTTTATGAAGGCATTTATGCACAAATCCAGTCACAAGAAATAGAAATAAAATTAAAAAGTACCAATCACATTTTTGTATTCACAAGTAATATTATGTATACATGCTCATATACTGTCTTATATTGTAGAGACTTTAGAAAGACCTAACTCAGCATGATGAAGGCCACATGTTATATCCCCAGCTGCACTAAATCAGGGGTCCAAAATCTTCCCTGTAAGAATAACAACTCTGCTAAGTTCAGGAGACAAGCTGAATTCCCAAGGACTCTATCTCTCTTTTCCCAACACAAAGCTGTCAGGAAGGTGCTTAAATTTGCATTACATGTGTTTCATAGCATCCTCAAGAAACACTTCCTTCCAGCTAGACAGTTGAGCTTTCTCCCTTTGAAGCCCTGTCCTCCCACAGCTTCTTGGGATTGTTATTTTTGCTTCATTCAGTAACTTGTACCTAAATTGCTGGCTGTTTGAATGTTTGGGGGTTTTTTTTGTTATCAGTGATGTTAAATCAAAGCACTCCATTTGGACTTTACCTAGGAGGAAAAGAAAAAAATAAAAGTAATGGGCCCTCCTGAGACTTTAACAAGCATGTTGGAGAAGAGAGTGGAGGTGGAGCTGCTTGTAGCCAGCATCCTCTCTTTGAAATGTTCCTGCCCGGAAAGCACGTTCCAGACCATTTTAGCGACAGCGGGGGCGCTTTCACATTTCAGTGTGTTCAAAAGTTCAATCAAAAACAATTTTGAAATTTTAATTGAAACTGAAAATAGAAAGGAGCCCAACTGCCCTCTGTTGATCACAGCAACAAGGAGGATAAAAGAGAAATATTGCGGCTCTGAAACAAAAACAAGCTCTGCAGGGATTTTCACAAACGATCTTGCTGTTGATGCAAAGTCATTTTTTCAGTGATCTGTTCATATGGTCTAACAGGGAGTTTTAAAATTAAAATTCCCAGTATTTATTGGTGTTTCACCCCATCTTCAAATTGCTTGTGCATGGATTTTATTCAGTAAATATCCGGAGGTGAGGTTGCCTATATCAGCTGCATACACAGAATACTGGTGGTACCAGAAGGGTTGAAAAAGTGAGTAGTAAAGCAAAATCCCTTGAAGTCATAAAGGAATATAGGACTGCCAACGGGAAGGCAAATGCTGGTTTATGAATGCAGCCAGGCTTTCAGCTCATAAAGGACATTTACTCTCATTACTCATTACAAGTCTTGGGTTTGCCAAGTGATCTTGCAACTGCTGTTAGCAATCGTCAAAATTAAGGCCACTTGACTGGATTCTACTTCTGGGAAAGGGTGCCATGGCCACAAGTAGGTCATTCACCACACAAATTAAACTTTAAGTAAAGCAAGTTTATTAAGAGGTATTTCCTAAGGAAAAAAATCTTATTAAACAGCCCTGAAATCTTTAATACATCTCTATGTTAGATGTGCTATTTTCAGTTCCTGTAAATATGTTACTAAGAAAGGATAATAACAAATGCTTCAAAAGGAGAAGTCTTGATTATAACAGAATTTGTAAATGGAGTGTTGAGATTACGAACGTATTAAGGTTTATAAGAAATTTGTTGGAATATCATATATCACAGATAAGATAAATTAATAGCAAAATGTGTGTTGGTTGCCACCAGAAGATTATATATTTGATATGAATGTAAGCACACTGACTCACAAAAATAAGCACCTTATTTAAGACTAATGCTAATTTTAAATACTAAACAGTCATCTCATTTCTCTCATCCCATCTGTTGCCAACAGCAAACTATAAATTATGAATGACATTTTTTTCACTGTTTTGCAAATATAGCAGAGGTTTCATTGAAGAGTTTTGTGCCTTTGGTAGGTAATGATCACTGTGCACAACCAATTATTTCACTTTTCTTTCTATCTTGGTGAAACAAAGCAAACTGAGGGCAAAATTTCTTCCATTCTTCTTCTTCTTCTTCTTCTTCTTCTTCTTCTTCTTCTTCTTCTTCTTCTTCTTCTTCTTTTTTCTTCTTCTTCTTCTTTCTTCTTCTTCTTCTTCTTTATTTTTTTTTAAATAACCCACAGACATTGCTCAACGCTATTAAATATAACACTTCATTTACTCTCTGGAGCAAAAAGGAAATCATGTATTATATTTCCAATATGAAAAGTCATAATTCAAAACAGTCTGAGCTCCAATGCTAGCAGGGACAGAAGCCGGTTTTGAATTTCTTTAGTATTTCTGGTGCTTTCAGGGAGTTGTGCCTGCAGACCTCTCCCCTTGCAAGCAGGGACTTAACAGCAACAGCTTGGTTAAGCCACACTCAAGGAGAGGAGTGGGCATTGGACTGAGGGCAGCACTAGCTGTTTCAACTGTTGTTTCCTCTCCTCTCAGAGGAAAGAAAAAAAAAAAGGCAAAAGTTTGACAGAAACTGACATTCATCAAACACTGCCTGGTTAGTCAATTTTTTTTCATGAGATCATGAAGAATGATGAGACATTCTCAAAGATGTCACATAGGTCTTTTGAGGCATAGACTGGTATTGTAGCTGGATGAAAACTGCAGTGTGGTGATGTCCTGCACTCCCATTAGAGTCAGTTGTTTCTCATCTGTTCAAAGAAATCTGAGCCAAACTTTCTGAACTGAGCTCAGGTAAATCTCTTTCTCATTAGCTCCAAACACTGAGTCAGAATCAGCCAAGAGCTTGGTGGACCTCACAGCATAAATTCTGCACATGATGAACAGCAAGGAAATTTTTTGTTCAATTTTTCTGGTGTGCCTGCAAACTGTTTAGCTGAAAAATAACAAAGGTTAAGACTGGATCTGTTTTAGACTGAATCTGTATTTGTTTGATATAACAGCTATGTGAGACAACAGGTCACATAAGTCATCTTATCTGTATTAGCCTTTTCTTATTTACCAGGTCAAATTCATTTTCGTTAATAGCTAACATCCAAAACAAAGCAATTTGCAGGTACACTAATGCATATCATATCAGTAAATTAAGAGGATTTCAGAATACCTCCTAGGCTGCTGAGTGTTCTATGCTGTCTGCAACCCAGTAAGAAGAAAAAAAATAAACTTCTGGCACCTCATCTTACCAATTCAGCCTGCTGCCTTACTGGAAGAGCAGTGAGAAAATTTCATATTCTGTAATTTTAAATTACTGTGGATTTTCTACCTCTTTGATTATTTTCACTGTGTGGGATCAATCTCTGACTGTGTCTTCTGTGCTGATGTGAGGTGTGCTGAAACAGTTTTCTGTCCCTTTCATCAGATCTGTTTGAAGGGAATGACTGCTGTAAACTGGCAACCTAATTTTCTGGCAATTGGAAAACATGTCATTCAATATGTCTCTACAGTCAACTCAATACCATAAGTTTTTCTGGTAATTCATATTTGCTGTTTAATTAGCATAGGTAGAGCATAATTGAAGTGAGATGAATATTTGTCTGTCAGTGCAGCATCCAACTCTGCCTTGTGTATCCCTGAAAAGAAACAAAGATTTATTCCATACAGGAGTCTTATTTGATAAAGTTTTCTGACTCCAGGCCAAAATCACAGATGAAGGTTTTGCTGAATGACCCCTGAGATAACAGGGAAGCTTCCAAACCCTGTTCCATCAGGAACACAGAGCCTGACCCTAATACTTTCAGAACTAGCAGAGGCTTTCCAGCATTTTAAGTCACTGAGAATCAAGTCTGCAAACTGCAAGATGCACTCCAGAGGCACAAACACAGAGTAAATCAAGACCGTATAAATTCAATAAGTTTCTTTTAATATTTGTAGAAAAGTACAATTTAAGTAATGTGCCCCAAAATGTGAAACCAAAGGAAAGTACTCCTACCTTGCATTTTTTTCTTTTAAAAAATCCAACAAATTCCATTCCTGGTAATAAGATTAAGTAGTTGTGCCAAGAATATTTATGAGCATTTCGATGCCTTTATGCTTTGCAAAGGTAAAACACTGCATTATTTGGTGAAATCTGTACTCTGTTGTGGTTTTAAGCCAAATAGGCTTACACATGTAAAATGTCATAATGCCATGATATATCACTCATGGTGAATTTCTGAGAAAAGGCAGACCTAGAATACAGAGGGAGCAGGACATATTTTAGTAAACTCAATACCTACACTCTATGGAGTACATACATGCAAGACACGCTGTTCAGCCTAACTCAGAAACAAAGAATTTCACAGCCCAGTTTTGAACATTTAATTAGATAACACTCAGCATTTCAATTTCTAACTGTTATCAGGTTAAATTAAGTGAATGATTTTAGTTCAAATAAAATGGATCGGAAGCACTGTTTTGTAGCATATATTTTCAGAATTCTATATTGAATTTGTCCAAGACAGAATTTAAATACTATTTGAAAATCACAGGGATGTCTTCTCACATTTAAATCTTTATTTTTCTTTGACCAATGCCAATGGTAGAGCTCAGGAATAAAAGGCCAAGTTACTGTTTTAATTCACACTGAAGACAGCAAAGGAATCTTGTTTTAGCTGTGGTAGTTTCTGATGCAATGATTCATGAGAGACACCAGATCAGAGCAATTTAATTTGGAAGAGCATTATACAGAAACACTATTATTGTTATTATTATTGGCTTTTTTATGTCTTTCTTTTTTTTTCCTTATTCTCTGTGCATATAATCTATATATCACATTTATCTGCAGCATGTATGTTTTCTTTCCTGCATTTTCTCCTCATCCCAATGTTTACTGCATTGCTTGGTGTTTCTGAAAGTGTTAGTCATGTGAAATGGCACTGAAATAATTTTGCTTTTCCTGTCAAAGGAAATGAAAGCAAAAAGATTATTACTTTTCCAAGTTACAAAACAGTATTGTTATTGACATGAAGCAAGCAAAAGTAATAACTCCTGATGATGTGCTAATAAATAATATATGTTTATATACATTGGGCCTCTTTTTACACCACTTCAAACCTGGAGTATCTTCACCATAGGCAACATATTTATAAATAAGAGAATACTCAGAGCCACTACATCCCTATGAATTATGTATTAATGGCAAGAAATATTTTAATTTATTGCATGCATGTCTTCACTGATGGATGAAAATAATGGTGAAATGCTAGAAAGTGAGTAAATCTTAATCTTACAATAATGAAAGGACATTTCCTGTGCCAGCCTGAACTCATACAGTCAGATCCTCCACTGTCCCAGGCAGTGTTGATGCCAGGAAGGTTTTGGCAGCCATGCCAAACAAATTTTCTCACGCATTTAAGAGACCTGTACAGCCTAGAAAAGCATCTAAATATTCTTTCCTCCAAATCTTTCTGAAGCTAGGTAATTAATGATGCAAACATAATGAGGAGAGTATTATGAACAATGATAGGTTCAGATCATTTTGATTGCCTAGCCTGATGAAATCATCCATAGATATGTTACTTCAAGTGCTGTTGGGTTCATGTTCAGAGTCTTGCTCAGACTTCCACTTCTGGTTCCATGGTACAACACTTCAGTTATTCCACCTGGACATTAACGAAAAAGAAGTATCTGACTCCTCAAATCATGCTGCTTTTGAATGTTCCTCCTTGGTTGTTCAGGGTGAATAGAATGGCCCCAAACCTTGCAGCAGGCAGATGTAAGTTTTGTCAGCTGTTCTTGCTGCCTCAAGAGAAGCAAGCAACACAAGTGCATCACCTCAATGATGAGTGACTGATGGTGACTGCTGGAGAAAAAAAAAGGAAGAGTGCTCGGGCTGAAGGCTGGCAATCCTGAGAACAAAGAGGACACACAAAGCTTGGAAGAAGCCCTGGCATGTGTAGCAAAGTACCACCGGGTATTCCACATGCCCAGAGGGGCAGTAAATTTGATTTAATATTAAATTTGCTGTGATTTAACAATAAAATGGCCAACAACAAGTTTAGCTGTTGTTCTGAAGACAATCTGTGTGTTTAGCAGCAGATAATTAAAAACAGTAAGTAAGGAAACTTATGTGACATGAGCTACCTTCCATTCAGACCAAATGGATTTGTGAGCTGAACACTAAAGCAATGAGCATGGTAATAGTCCTTGGTTCTAATTTTGTATTTCTTAAGACTTGTTTATATGCAAAAGGTAAATTCTATTAAGGTAAAGTATGAGCTGAAAAATACAGATGCTGCTGCTGAATTTCCCTTAAGAATATCTGTACATGGGCTTACAGATACATAGAGAGCTCCAGAGATAAAAATCAGAGTAGAGGGAAATCAAATGGACGAAAATTTACTTTTTGTTTACTTGACTTCAATTTTGATATTAAATAAGTTACATGTTATATAATTACTTGAAAGTCAAACCTTTGATTAACTTTTTTGCTTTTAGAACATAGCAGAGAATGTACCTGCTATTCCACTATGAAACAGAATTATTTTAACATATTTAAAACTAATAATTTTGCCAATTTTTTAAAATTAGCTAATATGTATCCTGACATGGTCTGAAATGTACCGGTGACCAGTGCATGCTTATTTGTTAAACTAACATATGTTAGCAAGGGGGCAGTCTTACCAAGTTCCAGTTTATGTTGCATAAAGTTGGGCTTAATGAAACCTTTCAGAGATTCTCCACATTTGCATAGATTTAAATGCATTTAGTCAGCTGCTGCCCTGATTGCAGAGAATATAGGTATCATGGAAATGAGTGTGGATGCCCAGGAACCTGCAGCAGCACCTGGTGTCCTCTGTTGCTTAGATCGACAAGTTCTGTGTTCATCTTGCCTCTGCCACAGGCTACTCTTAAAACATGAATTTTGGGACTTTCTTTCTTCAACACTTTCTTCCTGTTTACATAAACATATACTCACTCTCAGTGTCCCCTCAACAACACCAAACAATTTTTGCTGTGACAGCTATAAGAGGAAATGTGTCCTGGCAGTCAGGATGTTCAAATGCTCATTGGCTTTCTTCTTTGTAGGTAATTTCCCTAAGTTCCATGTTAACTGATGTGTTCTGCTCATTAAAAGTTGTTCTATTCAGAAATGGATTTGTTACTATGAACTCACATAAGATAAAATTTTCCAACCACATAGTGTGCATTTCATCAGATTGGCACTTCCAATTCCTCAAAACATGGTCAGGACTGACTCCACTTCTTGAATCCAATTAAGTAAATAAATATCTGGGAAGGAAAAAAAAATCATTGCTTTTAACATGAAACAGATGACAGAATACGCACGGACAGATACAGAATTTCCTCCTCTCAGATGTTGCAGAGTCTGAATTTGCAAAAATCCATCTGGGAAAATATATTTGTTGTGCATGTAAATTTTGCATTCTCCATGAAAAGAGTTTAAAAAATATATAACTAGATTTTGGTGACTTTCTATGGGCAAGACTTGAGTATCACTATCTACCTACTAGTCAGGCATTGATCTTTACCTAACACAGACAGAGTTTTATGTGACTGTTTAGGGTCCAGCATTATGATACCACATAGTAAACAAAGAGGAAAAAAAGAGGAAAATCCATTTTTAGAGTATGGATCAAATTTTGGATCATGACATAAGCTATGTTCCATTTATTACTAAGTAGCTCATAACAGTTTTTACATGGAACTGTCATATGCCATGAACCATTTGGCACATCTACCAGAGGAGAAATACAGGGTTTTAAAGAACCACAGGTAGGACTGTAATATAATTGCAGGATCAGCAGTAGTGCTCAAGTAGGGAGGTAAAACAAGTGAGATGCTGTGGTATATTCATCCAGTTTTCCAGGCAAGTTTTTCCCCTATCACATATTTTAAGATACAAAAAACCTAGAACATATTTTTGCTGCCAGCTCTCATGATATTATTGCAGCTCATACAATTTGGTCTTTTTTATCTTAGAGCAAAGGTTCCTCAAAAGACTCAAGAGACATTCAGTTCATATCTCACAAAAACCCCTACAAATAACAAACAAATAACAGACAAACAAAAAACCACACAGATTTTTGTGGCTGTCGGGATTCTCTGTTGCAGTGATAAATTTGCAAATGCACTGGAATCAAATGTGTTTTAAAGTCTTGGAAGCCAGAATACAAAGGGAGCACTAATGCCGTTGGTAGAGGCAAAACTTTAAGCTAAGAAACAAGAGACAAATTCAAAATTATTTCTGACTCTTAGACAAATCTCATCACTTTTGCTGGCTTGAATCGTGGACTTCTGAATAGTGGGAACAGATGACTTTGGAAGTTTGATTTTGCTTTCATTTTTAATTGTAAACTCGATGTTGTTGTGCCTGAAAGCGACATGACGTGTTGTCACCGAGCTGGTGAGACTCCCCTGAGTTGTGGAGCAGAGCTGCTGCCCTCTCTCCTGGGAACAGTCCTTGATTGGCACGCAGGGACACACAGAACTCTCCGGACAGCCTGGGCTGGCAGAGGAGGCATTACAAAGTCTGATGGGATGAGAAGAGAGAATGGGTGGGTTTGGTCATAATCCCTCCTCCCTGACCCCTAGAGCCATTCCTACTTCATGTACAAAACAGTCTTTTGTGCCTGTGTTTTGGTTTTTTTCTGTTTGATTTTTTCAAAGCCTGAGGATACACAACACACTCGCCTTTCAGAATAAGAGAAGAAAATCCCCCTTGTGGGTTTTGCCAGCCCCCTGACCTTTAGGGCTGCTCATTCAGGCTCAGAGCCACCCCAGGCAAGTGGCTTCAGAGACAAATGAACTTCACAAAACCATCCAGACAGAAATTTCCTCCCAACTAATTTAGCCAGTGGATCCCTGCTCACACCCAAAGCTTCACAGCAGCCGAGCACCTGCCCTCTGTGCTGGCTGTGCCTAATAATCCCGGGAAAAACCAGATAACCTCATTAACTGTCCTTCAGCTTTTTCCCCAGGCAAAGTTCATTATCTCGGTTTTCATCATTTAAAGGAAACAGGCTTCTCCAAGGAACCTTGCAGGGCAAGAAGCAATAAGTGAGGTGAGGCTGTGAATATGCTGCAAAAGGAAAGGCTTTTCCTTCTTGCAGATTTTTCTGTCTTTCTAGCTGAATTTGTGAGAGCAGCTCCCATCACCTTAGTGACTAGTCGGTTTGTTAGTAACCTTTTGCAGGTGTCTGACAGGAATCCTTCCCGATGGACGCTTCTCCCTCTGTAATTCAGAATATTCCTCTGGCGCTTCCTCTCAGCCACAGGTACACACTGCCACCACCAGATCAAACTGATCCATATAACAAGTTCAGGGGGCCTTAGGTAGACCAAAACTGTCAGGTTCATCTGTTTTTTAACAAAATGACAGTTTTTAGGATGCTGCACTCTGCTGCTTGCAAACCTTTAATAGAGCTGATTGAGATTATTCTGACAAATTATTTTTTGAGCAAAAATGCAGATGTTCATAGAAAGTTCTGATTTTACTGTTCCCTGAGTTTCTGCTGGGAAACAATTCAGATGGATTGTTGTTTACTTGCTTTTATTGTTGTTTTGTTAAGAGTTTGAATTTTCATTTTTTTAATTAAGTATAACCTATTTGAAATTAACTTTCATTGTACATGGAACTGTTTTCTTATGCAAGAGTAAAGTGTTGTAGAAATTTGTCATCACGTCTGTTTGTGGCCAGTCTGTACTGTGGGAAACCTATCTCCTAACACATCCTGGTTGTCATCGGCTCAGGCTGTAACAGTGCACCACCAAACACACAGTTCAGTCAGGAAGTCTGACCATAGTGCAGAAAATAATCATCAAATCTCTAAGAAACATCTGCTGATGCTTTTGATCAGGCTGTTACTGTTACCTAGAAGTCCATTCCTGGTGCTGTATTAAATATTCAAATTCTGGGTATCAGAAAACTCTCAATTTCCTATACTCACCATGATTACTTACTGGCTTTACCAGTTACTGGATGCAGAGAGTCTGCTCATGATCCAAGTTCAGGTGTACCAATTATTTGTGTACTTCAGCCGGCAGTTTGGGTTCTATGAGAATCATGGCTGCAGATGTGGTAAAATCACTCAGTTAAGCTATGAAATACCCTGAAACAAAAAGGGTTCTTGCTCTTTCCAGGATGAAATTAGCATGGATCAGTAAAGAAAGCAGTGGTGGCTCAGAGCTTGCTGTCATTATCTGAGTTACTCAGGGATGCATGTCAGATATATGGCAGAATGAAAGCAGGGCAATTCATTAAAGGAATTTTGCTCTAGTTGCTAAAAACAGAACGCTCAAAATCTGGATATGCAACTGTGAAAATATGGAAGGAAATTAAACTTAGCTGCCTCCAAAGAAGCAAAATTATATCATAATATTGTCCAAACCACTTATGGTAACAAATTAAATACTGTTGTTTTTCAGTCTTCCATTGTAGTTACAATGGTAAGTCTTGATAGAATGAAAGAATTCTGTGTTGTAAAAAATATACTAGAACTTCATTCAGCTGAGAAAACAATTAAAGGCTTGTTTGAAATAAGGATTTTTTCAAGCCACACAAAGAAAAAAATATTTCTCACAGTTGTTAGCTGCTGTGCAGTTGAAGACAGAATAATCTATCATGTCCTTGATTATTTTCCATAAAGCAAGGAGATTGCTGTAGGAATATTTAATAGTAAGTTACAGTGAAATTGTTTTTTCTATGAGAAAAGTAAAATCTATAACACCAACATAGATTTTGCTTTATTAGTTAATAAGTTTATATACTTCTTAATGTAGCAATAATGATAAAAATTGTCATTTTATTTTAAAGGCTAAAACATGAACATTTTGATGCTTTTCATCAGAATTATGGGGGATATTATACTGTGTCAGCCCCAAAGAGCTGGGAATGCTGAGTATACTCTACACAACAGTACTGCTCAGGCTGACCCAGAAGAAATCTTTGGCTATTTTTCAACTATTAACAGATCCTTTGTATGTTAGAAATGGACACCTAGACAAAAAGTTTAAGTTCTTAAACATTGGGAATAATGCAGACCACCACTTTTCAGTTACTGAATACTGTATCTCCTTCACAATTCACTAAAAGACATTTATGACAGTTTTAAAATAGCAACTTTTTTTGTACGGGGTGAAGTGAATGACCTAAAGCACTCACTAATGGATAAACTACAACAAAGAATGGATGACAAATCATTTAGTCATAATATGACTCTTATCTGAAAGCACACCTTGGCAAAGCAGAACAAACAGCAATGTCATTCAGTGTTGTGTGCTTTAGTTCTAAGTTCACATCACTTCTGCAAAAAAAATATTTCAGCCTGATTCACACACTTCACAAATAAAAATAAAAAAAATTTAAAAGTATGAGTTTTTTAAGAGTTCTAAGTCCTTTCTAATGAGATAGAATTTGACAAAGAAGTTCTGAATATTAGCTGCATAATATTGCACTTGGAGATTGACAGATTGAGTAGTTATTAACCAGATCTTTAATAAATTAGGTAAAGGAATAATTTAATACTTTGCTCTGAAGTCCTAGTTTTTTTGTCTTTAGTTTTAGAAAATCTATGTCTTATCTTGCCTCCCACCAACAGCTCCAAAACAAATGCTTTCTCTGCTTATACAGGACACCTCAACAGTTTGGCAGCAATTATTGCTTCTGCTAAGGCTGAAACCCAAGCTGAAGTGAATTCCAGTTTGACAACCTGGTCTATAACCATGAGCTCATCTGCCCTCCAGAGCCAGTGGAGCTTGAAAATTCATCTTCCTAATCTTCTGCAGACAGTAAGGCTGCTAACTGGCTGTAGTGTTTTCAATGTTCCTCTTCAGCAAACACTTCACGCGATGGTGTCTGATCTGCCAGGTATCAGAGCACCCTCAGTCTCCCGTCTTTGGCAGCATCCTGGGTCTGTGATACAGACATGCTGGGATCTGGACACGTACTTTGCCCCATTCTGTTTCTGCTGGAAGGCAAATAGCTTGTCCCCAGCTTGTCCTCACCTGTCCCTGATTGTTGGGAGCCTCCATTGCACTGCACCAGCTCTGCACTGCTGACTTTTATGTACTGACATAGGACAGTGTCTGGTTTCTGCTGCTAATATTTACTGCCTTAATCGTATAAAATTAGTACAAAACCTGTGCTCTGACCCTAGATATTATCATTCGTTTCAAATGCTAATGGATTTTCTATTTCCCATTTACATTTTTGTATTTAAATCCCTGGCTTAATCAACGTGGGGAGAAAGCTACAATTTCAAAGGCAAGCATTCCAGTGGTAGGAAATGTCAGATTTAATGCTGTCTGTACAGCATTAATCTACAGCCTTGTGCATTCTGATACAGCCTTCAATTATATAATCATTTGCTTCATGCAGTGCTCTAAATGAACAGTGAGAAGAAAGGAAGAGCTGCAGGTAGGCTTGTTAAGTTGGTAATCAGGAGGTTTGAGACTAAGAATTGCAAGCCATTGTATAAACTCTGTATTGATTCACTCAAAAAGCCAAGTCTGGGCCTTCTTCATTTGATGTTTCCTAACTTTCACATCATTTGTCTGTCCCAAGGTTTGTTTGGTTTTTGTTTGGTTGTGGTTTAAGGGTTTTCTGGGTGGGTATTGGGATGTAATTTAAGTCTTTTTTATACCTATTATAGCGGCATGCAGGAGGTTCATTGCCCTGGGCTGTATGCAAATCACATCTGCAGCCATCAGTTACTTTTATCTATTACAGGTAATAAGACAGGCCTATAAAGTTAATATTCTTTTCAATTTAGTTGCCCTTTCCTTTTTTGTCTCTATGCGTCTTCCCTTACAGCTTAATCACCTATTTTTCTTATTCTTCATTTTAACCAGATGTTTCCTTCTGACAGCAAATCCCAGAGTTTCTTTGTAGCCAGAATTACATTTATCATTGTTGTTGATCACTGCTACCTCTCTTAGGACTGCTATACACTTGTTTTTAAGTGAAACTACCTGCTATAGGTTCCTCCCCTGAGAAATTTTTGATTGTAACAGTTTAATTGCTCGCCTATCTCCATTTTAATCGTTATAGTTGGTTTGTGGGGGTTTTTTCCCTACAAGTTTCAAATCTTTATTTATGCTTATGTTTTCTTTATTCTTCTTTCCTATAGTTAGCTAAAAGTGATCATGGAATATAAAGTCCCAAATTCAGTATTTGGCATAGGCTTTCATTTGGAGACTAAGTGGAAAGCTCATCAAAATCTGCAGCATCCTCACAAGGGGAAGCAGAGCAACAAGCACTGATCTCTTCTCTCTGGTGACAGGACTCAAAGAAGAGAATGGAGCTGTGTCAGGGGAAGGTTAGGTTGGGTTTGACCAGGGCGGGGACAAACCTTGGCTCTCCAGGGAAGCCGTTACAGCAGCAAGCCTGACAGAGTTCAAGAAGAATTTGGAGAACTCTCTCAGGCATTCTCTCAGGCACATGGGGATGTTCTGTGCGAAACCAGGAGGTGGACTTAAACGATCCTTGTGGGTCCCTTCCAAGTCAGGATATTCTATAATTCTTCCAAATATGTGCCCATACTTTGGCTGTACCTGTTGCATGCCACAGATTCAGAGTTCATTGTCCTGCCTTTTTCCTTCTGAAAACTTGTGGTCAAGAGCATTTGTCTTGCAAAGGCTCTGGCTCTCAAGACTGTGATAGTTTCAGGCAACAGAATGGGATTGATCTGGCCGTAGATGGGCATGGATTCTACATTTGGGAACAGGAAAGAGGTAGAGAGATTACTCAATCTGTGTCCAGTGTCCAGGTTAATTGTTACTAGAGGGGCAGCTTAGCAGGGGCAGGGTAAGTGTCCTATGGCACTTTTTTTCCATACTTGCTCCAATGTCAGCTGGTAGTCCCAGGTCTCCTGGTGTTTGAAAGAGAGAGATGAGTTGCCTGCACTTCACCTGCTGCCATATGGTTAGCTTGCACTTGCACTGAACTGCCTCCTGTGGTTTGTAGGGCAAAGCATGAAATGAGGAAAGTTGTCTCTGCATTTGTCACAACTGGTCCTACTGAACCTTTGATGAACTTGACTATTTCCAAAATTGAAATTCAGATAATTGTATTGTACACCATATTCATATTTCAGGATTAGCAGTTATTCAAAGACTGAAAAAGATGTGCTGGGCAGTATTTGATATGAACAACTGCACATAGTAAATGGTACAGTAAATCCTTTGCAAACAGTCATTAAAACAGCAATCCTATTACCTCATCCTCCTGGGTGCAGCAGTCCCAGCACTCTGCAGGGCTCTCTCATGCCTGGTCTGTAGGGACAGCAACAGGGATGAGCCAAGGGTCATTCTTTGTGTGTGCAGGAGGAAGCAAACATCTTAAAATAACTGGACTCAGGACTTCCACTGCCTATGTCAGTGAATCAAGAACATCAAACAAATCATGGGCTGCCTACATGAGCCATGCTCCTAAAGTGCATTCCCTGACATCTTCAGATGTAGCAAGGTTTATTAGATCACTAACTTTGTCTCTTTTATATCATATTTGATATGTTCAGGTTGACACTGGGAAGGTGGCTATCTAAACGGTGGACTGAAAGTTCATTTGTCCTAGGCTTTTTTCCCTGTCGAGACAGAAGACATTCAAGTATGAGTAGGCTCATTATTTTGCAGTAGAAGTCATTTCCCTGAGGATTTTCAGTGTCAGGATTTAATCCTCATTTGGTACTCTATGAGATAATAGAAACTTCTTACACGGCTGCATGATATACCTGAAAACCACTGACACCAGCATAGTCCCAATCAACAGGGGTTTATCTGCACTTTTCTTGTCAGTGATAATGGGGTCCCCACCGTTAAAAAATACCATTCAAAAATGAGAATACTTCCCCACACATTATCCTGCTCATTATAATTTCTAAGCTTAAGAAATAAGATAATACTGTTCACTGAGAATAACACAAAGGAAAAAGCAGTCTCTGCTAGTCAATTCAAGCTGCTTAGCTTTGATTCCATGTGAAAAATGTTGCTACATTAACCTACACAGATAACACATTGGCTCCAGTATTTTCTTAATATCAGCAAAAAAGTAATTCTGCGCAAGCTCAATATGTTTTTTCTTTTCTTTCCTATTTTGAAGTTTTACTAATAGTTGTAAAAGATGTATGTTCTGAAGCATCCCTAAAGCTTTACTCTCTGCGATTTTCCTTGCAAATGTCTTTTACATTTGATGCACCATCCTTCAGACTGAAGTATAAAGTGTAGTGGTGAGCAACTCAACATCACAGAAAGCAGGAGGTTTGAGAAATCAGGCTGAAGGGGACTTTTCTTACTAGGTCTGAGGTGAGAAGCCCTGAACCTTTAATTTGCTCTATTGCTACTGTGAAAGTCTTGACAAAAGATATTTTTGGACTCAGTGATCCTTATGGGTTCCTTCAAATTTCAGATATTCTATATTGAGTGATTTTTAAAATCTTAACAATTGTTTGCCATCACTCCTTTGGCTCTTGTTTCCATTGTTGGATTGATTGTTCATAACAAAATCTCTTGGGAAAAACAATGGTGTTAGGCTCTTTGCTCTCTATCCTATACAGCCTCATGTGCTTTTGATTAATGTAGGGCAATATTAAGAACATCTTCCCCATAAATTACCCTGGTACCTAAGTTTTAAAGAGCACTAAACAGCTTAATGGAGCATCTTACTGTATTTTAGACAATGGACAGTGCTAGAATTATCAGATTACCAGGTTTTAAGGATATATCCCCTCAGTAGAAATGAAATGCCTCAGTGATTGATAGTGATCTCTAACACCAGGATAAGGTAGAAATAGACAGAAACACAATCTTCCTCTAAGGGAGCCCTAAACCCAATGTGTGAAATTTTTCTTGGGAAGGTACAACTGTATCTATATTTCTTTTTATCATAGCCTTCCCTAGTATTCTGGTTTTGATCCCTGTGCCTATCTGACCCTTCAGATAGGACTGGCAAAAAGAGACATATTTTGGAGGAAATATTTAAACGCAATGCAAATTTTTTCCCAGGACAGGGTGTAAGCTTGCATAAACTTGTTCCAAAAAGAAAAAAAAAAGTTAAAAAAAAAAAGATCAAAAGGAAGAAATGTTAAAAATTTATTACTTTAAAAACCAAAATGAATATGAAGAAGAGCAAGTTCTCAGATGTTCAATTTCTTTGAAGGTATGCACTTTCAAAGAAATTAAAGTAGTAGCTAGTAGACTCCACTCAGTACTTTGCCCTCGAATGTACAAAGCAATCTTTCAAAAATTTCCTTTACAAAGCTTGCTTCTGCTGTGTCTGTGAACAGCTAACGTCAGGAAGATGAGGACCAAGAGGTCTCAAGTTTTTCCTGTGGCCTTTGTATGGATAAAAAGATGTGAAGGGAAGTTTAAACTGCATGAAATTATCTTGAAAAGCAGCATCAGCTGTAGCCCTTCAGGTGCAGAAGTCCTGCTGCAGAAAGGACATGGATCAGAGGCTCTTACACCATAACACTCCATTCCCAAATGGAGTCCCTAAAGGGCTCTACCTAAGATAACCTCAACAGCCCATGCCATTACAACAGAATGGGGCTTAGCCTTGCCCCAATACATTGAAAATATCCCAGGATTATTTTGCCTAGAAAAATGAAGAGGTGCATAGTGCATGTCATTCAGAATAGACTGCAGAGCAGAGACCTGGAGGAGAAGCACCCTAAAATCCAGAGGGGATGGGACTGTTGTCCCACACACACTGTCTGTGGGCCACTGTTTGTTAGTGCCTGGTACATTCTACATTCTCCCCATTCAACCAACCCTTTAAGGTTGAGAATTCTTGAGTTTTCATCTTAGGAAAATGGTGATACTCACACGCCTTCTAAATTCACAGTTGCAATGTCTTCAGAGATAATTCTGTGCAGAAATAAAATCATTTATAGCAGCCCATGATTACATCAGTTCCAAGAGGACTCTCAGGCTCTGAGTCAGCCAGTGATCAGGATGTCAGTACTGTCAGCCTTTTCCCAAGGCTAGGGAAAAATTTCTGGTTTAAGGTTCTCAGGTTTGCCATTCTGGAGGACAATCTGGATATGGGGATTTATGTTCTGTCTAAAAGAACCTCTTTTCTGTGAATAGTTCAACTTCACACTTCTCCCAGCTCCACTCTATAAGGATTTCTTAATTGTTAAAGTAGTCAGATTATTCGTTTTTTAGCTCTACTAAGGGAACTGAATGTCCCGTATCTTTTCCTTAGGAACTTTCAGCATTTTAGATGCTGACTGAATAAAGTCATTTTCTACTAAAAATGAAAATTTATCCTGTTTCTGACTGTGCCACAAGTTGGATAACTGCAAAGAAATATAATCATAATCACATACTTTGTAGCTGATTTCTGGAGATCGCCCAGCTCACCTCCCCTCTCAAAAAGGGTCTAATTTTAAAGATTCACCTTCAAAGTTAAATTAAACCCTTGTCTAATTAAACTTTAAATAACTCAGGATATACTTCATATAACCTCTCTGAACAACTTGTTGTGTTGTTTGACTAGCTGTACTGTGGTATTTTTTCTAACTAATTGACAGTTTCTACCCTACAAATGGATCTGCTGCCTCTTTTCCTGCACTTTCTTTAAACACCAACAGTAGGTAGATGAAGGCAGTTTAAGACAGTTCCAGATTCTTAGATATTTCCATTTCAGACTACACAAAGCCATTTCTGTCTGCCTTTCCTCATTCATCTTGCTCTCCAGTCTCCTTAGCATCTTGCTATCCCTCTGTTGTACTTGCTTCAATATCTGAGGATCTTTCCTACCAGGGTACCCAAAAATGGATAGAGTACTTCAGCATTCTGTTCAGGCTGCTGAACGAAGAATGGTCTTCTGCCACAACCTGCCACCTGCAACCCCAACAGTTCACTTTGAGGTGTGTTACCTTTGTCACAACAAAGCCACACTCCTGATTCATATCCAGACTATGCCATTGACCATTAGGACTCCAAGGCTTTCTAGCCATTCTGCTCCATGAGGTTATTCCAGCATTTGTGTAAGATTTTGCATTTTTATTCCCTAGATAAACCAACGCTGGCTATTCCAAGTCACTCACTTGTTCGCAGTCTTCTTTAGAAGCTTGGGTATGATTTCCCAGGGGATTTGCTCCACATACTTCCCAGGAACTGAGATTAGTCTGACCAGCCTGTAATTCCCAAGACTTCTGTGACTTTCTTCCTGAAGAGGTGCATGACATTTTCCTTCCTCATCAGGAAGATTCCCCAGTTGCTGGGAACTTTCACAGGCGACATGAAGCAGCCTTGCAATAACATTTGCTACTCACCTCTCATGGGACATTTGGACCAGAGTTGATTTGCTAGCCATTGACTAACCATGCCTTGTCCTGACTCCTTCTTAAGTGAAGGGCATCACAATTTATTCAGATTAAATAAATATAACCACATGATCATCTCCGGCACTTAGTCAACTGCAAATTTTTAGGTGAGTGACTAATTTTTTCCCTACAAGAAAGAATGTCTGCCAATTTGTAGCTAAGATGTAGTTACTTCATAGAGTCTACAGAATAGGCTGTATTCAAAAATTACTGTTTAGGTGTGGTTTGTGGGGTGGTTTGTGGTTTGTGATCAACAGATGCCCTGTAGGTTGCAGTCCATGAAAGAGTTGTTTTTTTTCCCCAACACAATACACATGATCACTTATCTCTCTTGAGGGGTCAGAAAGTCAAGAAAAAATGTACTTTAAGTCAGTACCATTTCAGTGATTATAATGTTAATCCTCAAAATTTTGGAGGACTTATGATCCTAACCCATCCAGGATTCTGTAACAGAAAACAGTCTATGACAAGGGGAAAAAAATGCATCCAAACTTCTACCATTTTTCTTTTGGAACAAATTATTGAAATTAAGTTTTGAATTCTCATTACATAACTTCCCAGCCAGCTTCTGTCAACAACAGTTTCTCTTTTATTCCTCCTTTCTCACTTCACATTCTTAAAGCTTCTTGCTAATCACCTGGATTCTTACTTTGATACATAAACAAATAATTAAGAATGGTTTACTTGTATGCCCTTTTGTTCTTGTAAATTGTTCTTAGTGAGGATTATGACTGAGTCTAGCTTGCTTTCTCTTTGTCTTCTGCTTGCTAAAAGTTCTTGGCAAGTTTTGAATTTATTTTTTAGCCTATACAAAGCAATACTGCTTTGAAACATAGGTAGAGAATAAAAGTTAAAGAGCTAACACTGTTGATATTATTATTATTACTTTGTGTCTTGAGAGAAATTGATTTTTTCATTGGTGATGAATAACGGAATATTCTATCCTAATACTGAATGTACTCCTCTATCACGTGAGCTGTTTCCTTTGATTGCCTCTATATTAGTGTGTAATGTCCATGATCAGGTATTTCTACTTGAGCGTTTGATTTGATTTAGGTACTTTTCTCAAAAACCCGTGTTTTTTCATAGCTGTTGATTTCTTCACTGATAGCTCTATCATTAGCACTTAAGAACCTGTGCCTAGGTCTGCACACACACTGCGTTAACAATCTGTTCTGTGGTCTGCAGTGTCTCTGCCCCCTACCTTAGGCCAATTCTAGTACTTTAAATTAGGCATTGCAGAAAACAGACAGAAAATTGTATTCCTGGCCTGTTATTCTTGCAGTAGCTATGAGGACCATTTTTGAGAAAGAACACTTATTTTTATGTAACTTTTAGTGAAAAAATAGTACGGAGAATGTTTTCACACTGTGCAAGTAGCACATAGAAGTGGATCCTATCTTGTGGGAGAGCCTGTTGGGATCTGCGGTGGATATTGTGTCTGAGCATCACAAAAAGATGCAATGTTCCTTTAACACAGGATATGAAAGGGTAAATCCATGTCTTTGCTGCAAAGGAATGAATTAACCTTTATCCATCCTTTGGAAGTCTCTGCCCTAGCTCAGAAGTGCAGTTATTATCGGTATTTTTCACCCAAGCAACATGAGAGTACTGGAATGCTAAAGGCCAGAGGCTGGCTAGTTTATCTGCCCTACTATTCCCTCTAACAGAAGGTCCAGACCTATCTGATTTCTGTCTTCAAGAACTAGAGTTTTTCAGATGCTATCAATAGAATCAGATGGCATTGCTGCTTTTTACCTGTACTGTAAAAACTGTTTCAGCTTTGTCATTTTCACTCTGAGCAACATATTTCTTCTTTATTTCCCTAAAGTCCCCCAGTTCTAGCCAGCTTTGGGCTTCCCCTCCTAACATTCCACTGACTGCATTATAATTAAGTAAGTAAATTCAAGGTGATGCTGCCTTCAGTTTCACAATGAAAACTACAGGTGTAGCTTCAACAAAAAATTTTGAAGATGCTAATTTTAAACTTACTGTTATATGGGAATGTTTTTAGTGTACTTTCTTTAGTATTTTAAAGGTGAACAGATTGCATTTTTATTTACAGAGCTGCTGAGAGTGAGACATCATGAGCCAAAGTGTCTCTGAAATGTAAAATTTAAATTACAAATAGAATCCATGCAATCAAAAAGTATTTCAAAAAGAAAACATCAGACTTGCAAAAATATTTAGACACCTGAATAGTCCAATTCATTACTCTGATTCTGAGACCTGCCGAAAATGTGAGGTAGAAATAAAAGCTAGAACTTTCAATTTCAGGTGGGTCACTCACTGGGGCAGCCTGCTGCTATAGTCTTTACCACAGAGATGTAAAGCTCCCTTCTCCAAGAAGAAACTTATGCTGACATTTCTGTAAATGATCATCTCTTTCATACAAACATTCTCCTTTCACTAGTACTGATATCTCATTTCTATAGTGCCCAGTCCAGTCTTTTCTTTATTAACATTTCATTGATAATGGCTTTATTGTAAACAACAGTAGGTGTTTGCAGCCAGATCTTTCCACCATGTAACTTTAGAGAAGTATTTAACCTGGAAATAAGTCTTTTTTTCCCTGATGCCAGTACAATCATACCAAGCATAAGTTCAGACCAACACAGTCAAAATATTTTTAACATTTTTTTCCTGGGGACCATGAAGGGCAGATTGTGGATAATTAATTTGGAGAGAATCATGTAATGTATTATAATCGCTTTGTTACTTCAGCATGGCTTCTCCTTGGTAAGATGACTTATCAGAGGTCAGAAAATTTAAGGTTGTCATGAATGGAAGGTAGCCAACAAAATCTTCCTGATGAGAGAAATATCTTTAATTAGCTGGCATCTCTCTATCTTGTGATAACTGCTGGTTGCAACAGCTGTCTTGACACCTTGGTGTTTAAGCATGCCTGAGGGGGACAAAGCAAATAAGGGACATGAAAGTCACTTGGGACTCAGTAGCCTAAGTCTGAAAATCTCGGTGAGACACAAAATTTTCCCATGCACTTTCAGGGGCCATTATTCCCAGTGCCAATCTTGCTGTCATGAGATGTGCTAATACACAGTCCTACACAGGGATTTGGGGTGGAATGATTTGTAATCACCACAGAAAACATTTCTGAACATCAAGAGTCCTTCTACACAGAAAGCATCAAGCAGTTGGGCATGAAAAATGTGTAGACATGAAATTTAGCATCTTACATTTTCCAGATGCTGTGAGGGTGTAAAACTCTAACTGGCCCCCTGTTTCTCACTAAAACTTCCCATGTACATGAGAATACTCTGTATATATTACTTTAATAGTTAAACTATAATGGAAAAAGCAGCTGTTCTTTTCCCCTTCAAGTTTTCCAAATGGAAAAGGTCAGTATTGACTGCATGCAAAACGATGATTGTTCTAAGTCGATATTTGAATCACCTCAGGATTTCCTTCTCTTCTTTTTGTTTGAATAGTTGTCAGACAAGGAATAAATTACAAACATTTGGGCAATACAGTAGAACTAAACTATTTGTGGAATAAATACAATCAGTAACCCTGAAACCTGTATGTTTAACAGGAATGCAGATGTGCACAGGCCGAGTGGCACAGCTGGGCAGGTAAAACCTAATGGCTTCAATTTTTCTGCAGAGTGCCAACACACACACACATATATGTATATATATACACACAGTTAGAAAAGAGAAATAACACACCTCTGAGAGTAAAAGCCTGTGAAACATTTCTAGGTTGTGTATTTTTCCTTTTTTGCCTTTCTCCTTTCCCTTTTCTGCCTCCTTCTCCTTTTGCAATTCAGAATCACAGAATGGGTCTGGTTGGAAAGGACCACAGAGGTTCCTCTGGTCCAATCTCCCTGCTCAAGCAGGGTCAAACCAGAACATTTGGCACAGGATTGTGTCCAGAGAGTTCTTGAATATCTCCAGTAAGGGAGACTCCACAACCTCTGTGGGCAATCTGTTTCTGTGCAGTCATTCACACAGTGAAGAAGTTCATATGCAGGTGGAACTTCTTGAGCATCAGTTTCTGCCCCAATGCACCCTGTCCTTCTCCTTCTATCAGAAAACTAAACAATAAATAAATATATAAATAAAATGCATTCTAGAGAACAAAAACCTCACCTTTGCAAAGAATGACCAAGGATTTTAATACTTCTTTTCTTCAGAATAATTAGAGTATAGTCAGGAGGCTTGATGGCAGCATCTGGAGAAACACTATATTAGATGTAATTTATCTGTCTGCTTTACACTTGTTTTCCACTTCCTAGGCACACTACACTACATCTCTGACTACTAAAAACCTGTATCTTTTAATTTCTTAGTTAATTTCTTTATACCTTCAAACTTCTCTTTTCATCTGCAACATTTCCTGCCCAGGGTACTCTTTTTGCATTTCCTACTTTATCTTTTGCTTATCCACCATGCCTTTCTCCTTCATTTCATATTTGCTCTCTCTCCTTCCTTAAGATCTTTTTTCAAAAGTGCATCTCATTATCTGTTATGTGATATAAAAATAATATTTCATTGTGTAGGGTAGACTAGAAATAATCCTATGTGAAACTGCAAAAAGAAAAAAGGACACTTTTTTGTTATTTTTTCTGTCAAGTTTGTTATCTAAAATTTAAGAAAAAATATCTAAATCAGTTCTTTCTTGAAAAATTATTTTGCTCAAAAGTTGAGATAGTTCATTCTTTCTAAATGTCAATTTTCAAAATCGTGGACAAAAGTTATGTCTTTGGTTTGCATTTACCTAAATACTTAATGGTCAAGTTCATTTCTCTTAAGAGATGTGTATCAGACCACAGACCCTGAGAAAAAACCCCAACCTTGAAGAATCTTCATATTTAATTAGTCAGGTTATTGATTTGGTCTTGTTTGCTTTTTTTTTTAAATTAGGATTCTTAAAGGGATGTGCAGAAAGCACTTCTGCAGTTGGCTCTTCCCACAGAAGTCTAGTTCAGAAGAATGTGACACAGAGGAATCTAGAAATCAAAAGTCAAATACCTTCATACAGCCACTTCATACAAGCCACTGTGCTTGACCTGAAATGAACTACAGCATTGTAGAGAAGTATGGCACAAAGAGAAAACAAACAAACAAAAAAACTTATCTGAAGGTGGGTCCCATGAGGAAAAGATGAAAAGGACATATTTGCTCGCTGCTACAGTGTAGGCTTCCCAGAAAAATACCTTTGACCCAGACTCTGAGGTAAAACAATTCTTTGAAAATGAACAAACATCTTCCCCTGACAACCAGTCATGGCTTGTCAAGCTCTTCATCCCCATATATTGTCTCAGCATTTCTGATGGCGTGTGATAGCAAAGGCAGATTGTATTTTTATAATAAATATTAGGTCAGGGTTTGTGGCTTTTCTCACCCTGGAAGGCACCCTAAATATGTTTTTTCATAAATGTTCTCAGCCATAAGTTCATCCAGTTTAACAGCCACCTCATCCCACCCTGCGTTACAAATGCACCCATGGGCAGAGCTGTATAAACAGCTACCTCTGCATCAAAAAATGGAAAAACACTCATGTCACAGGTTGCAGAAGGTAAAGCTATTTCCAGCTTTCACAAAGCAAAATGCAGTTTTCAAAGGTGGAACAGGGTCATCTTCCCATTCAAATATTCTCAGAAAAGACAATAAATTCTGGAATATTCCTGTTTTTACAGTTGACAGCTCTTTGTTACAGCTCCTGAAGTACCTGTGGATCCAACATTCACACAGTGAAAAAAGTCCAGTTAAAAAGTGTCTATGCATTTGGATCAAAGGCTGAGTAGGTTGAATTGATTTCAGAATAAAATTAAGGTCACAAAGATGGCATTGCAGAACTAAAACAAACAAACGAAACCTTAGTGAATTAGTATTCAGTACAGATATATTGATAGAAATTAGTTCTGTGAATTATCATATACAGAGTCGGACTTCAGCAAAATCTCTGACAAAATGACACAGGCAATATCTGTGATGGAAAAGTTTGTCACTGTTAACCACCCATATCTATAGCCCCATAACTTGAGAAAGAATAAAAGATAAATTCAAAACATAAATAATGTCTTGCAAATACATATTTTAGTCAGCTGCAGTTTCACCTGTACACAAATGTGACATTGCCTTGCCAGCCTGTCACTCTGGTGGTATCTTGGCTGGTGTTTTTCCACAGAATGTCTTGGAATAAAAATCTCCTTCCTTGATGTCAAGAAAGGTGCAAGTTCATAGCTGGCCATGTACATTATGAAATAAGTACAGCAGACTTTTTCTGAACTTCTTGCTATGCAGATATCTTGACAAAGACCATTGTGATCATTAGCCTCTGTCATGTTTTTTGGAGAACAGCAGAGTGGAGGGTGAAAGAACAAAATCTCAATGGAAAGACTTCCTAAGTAATCCCAAGCAATTATCTTGTTTCTGTGTTGGGATCATCATAGTATCCATAGTCTCCATATAAAAATAGCATTTATGGATGACAGCACATCTAACCAAGAGTAATTTGGATTAATGTACCACCATTGTGAATTAATTGTTAATATTATATGCAAGAAGAAGGTGGCATCAAACTGTCTCTGGGTTGGACTCAATCTCTCCCTCTGTGGCTTCATTTATAATCTTCATATATGGACTTATGCTGTGGAATTCTTTAGAAAAGAAGACAATGTACATTTGTACATCAGTCTTTTTGGTTTTCTTCTTTTTTTTTTTTCTTTTATCTGAGAACTAATGAGTCAGTTTGGAGAAGTAGTGGGACTATTTCCCTTATTTGATCTTTTGGTAGTGAACTAACTATCATGGTTTAACTTACTGCACATCTTTATCTCTAAAAATTAAGTTTGCTTTGTAATTAATTTTTGGTCTTGAATTTATTTTCTGGTGTTTGTTCAGAATTTGTGCTGTTCATAATGTACTAGTCATTGATTCAGTTCTATTTTGTTATGTACCATAGCTAATAGAACAACAAATCTTCTAAGTGAATCTCTTCTTTTGAATATTTTAGTGTTTGATATTTAAACCTTCTGAAAGCTGTGAGGAAAATGAATGTAAAATATTTGTGGAAATATTTTGTAGTGTTTTTATGCCATTTGCTTAATGCTGTATCCCTATCACTACTCAAGAGAAACTGACAAAAATAGGTCTTAGATGACATGAAAATTAATCTGTTCAAGGAACTTTATGTAAAAATGTAAAGTTACCTTATGTAAAGGTAACTAAAAATTCTCTTCATGCCAAGAAGCAGCCATGTCAACCCATACAGATTCAGTCACTTCCTCATTGTGCCTTGCTTTTCTCCAGAGATACAATTTGTTTGCTGGGTCACACTCTCCTAAGAGAATTGAGATAGACACATTGCTCTGACCTGCACTGATCCTCCTAATCAAGCATTGCACTTCTCAGGATATCATTAAAGGAAAATCACTGTGTTGTTTCAAAAATTATCATTTGACGCATACTGAAGGTCTCACACTGGAAATAGTAAAATGTTATCTGGATTGCCTGAAGGTTCTGAATGAAAACTTTCACTTCAGGTATGTTGTGTTTAATTTTGTGTACCTATTGTGACAAAGGAAAAGTTCATTAGAGATCTGATTAAATCAGTGGTTACATTTATTATATTCCAAACAGAATATTTTGCCAGCCAGTTGCATAAACATTGAGTTCTTGAAAAAAAGGGTAACATTTAGTTCTTTAAAAAAAGGGTTTGCAAAGCTAAAAACAGTTATAAGACCAATCTCTTGGTATAAACATTAAAAGTAAACAACAAAAATCAAATATGTCAGAAGAATCTGAAGAATATTTAATTTAATATTCAAAAAAGTATGTCCACAGTCTAAATCTAGAATCAAGACGTGATGTTACATTGGTTTAAAGAGAACCCAAAACCTGTTTTAGAGGAAAAGTGAAAGCAACCATGAAAACACATGCATACATGATGTGGAACAAAATACAAAGTTTTTAATACTATAATTTAGAAGCTAGACGATTATTAGAGGAAGCCGATGAATGCATGAAGACCTACCAACTCATAATTAAGACCAGTTAGAGGAGATCTTGGAACCTTGGGGCAGTTCATAGTTGTTTTTTTCTTTCAAATGTATTCAAGAAATATCTAGTTTAGCAGGTCTTTGGGCAGCTGTGCTCATTGTCCGTGGGAGAGAGCGCAGGTCCATTAGCAGAGGAAAACTATGCGAGCAATTAATAATTAGGCAGAAAAATTGGAATGTTCAGCAAAGGTTTCTCTTTTGTATGTGTGGGAAAAGGCAATGGTTTTAATGGCCCAGATCATGATGCTAAAATAAATTCCTTTACAATAGTAACACCTTAAAATGTTAAATACATAATAAAACTATGATATTCGGTAGAGATTTTTAATAAGTGGACATAGTTTGAAATCCTCTCTTTAAAATGCTGCTCAAGCTCTCTGGACAAGTAATGCCAACTTTCAAAAAGTCCAGGAACTCATTGGATGTCCCAGAAATCTTCAAGAAAAGAAACTTCATGACATTTTGAAAAGGACAAACAGGATGATCTATCCTAATGTTGATCACCAACTAGATAATGCAACAATCACTTGAGGAGAGTTAATGGATGGTAATATAATTAATATCAATCAACATGGCTTATGGAAAATAAATCTTGTCATATTAACTTTCTTTTTGAAATTAAATCTGGCACTTGACCTATCACTAGTTGACATTTAGTGGTAAATAGAGCACTCTGAATGGATTAAAATCAGGCTAACTTCTCAGTCCCAAAACATCTTGACAAACAAGCAATTATCCCTGAATGGTCATGTTGCTATCAGAGTTCAACAAGAATTAATCTAATCTAAAGAGGATTTGCACTTCAGCGTAGTAATTTTCTTCCTTGAATACCTGGGTAGTACAAATAAAAGCATGCAGTCTCTCCTCACAATATCCCAGTAACACGAAACACGGCAATTTGCTATGTCACACCAGCTACACCGTGTACCATGCACAGCACACCAGACCATGGATTGCTGGCAGTTTGTACCCAAACCTCCAGGTTTGGAAAGGAGAGCATGGGGAGATGCTTTTCCTGCATTTTGCAAAATGCATTCCAAACTATAGAGGAAATAAAGGATAAACAGCCTTTCACTTGACTCGAGAAAGTGGCTGACATGGATGAGAAAACATGGACTAGATAGTAATCAAGAAAGGAAGAAACATCTGTTTGTTGTTTGATGTACAAAATACAATTTAGAAGACAGTAATACAAGCAAATGCATGAGTACTATGGAAGAGATATTTAGATGTATGAGCCAGGCGATGTATGCAGCAGTTCAAAAGAGATAACCTTACTCCCATCAATATGTGTGATTTTAGAGTATATTGTGAGACTGACATACAAGCTTTCCTTCAAGAGCAAAGATTTCAATCCTGAAATGCAGGTTAGCCAGCAAGCACAGCACTGAGGCAGAAATGAAAAATATAATCCAAAAGGGCTTGTCTTCTAATTCTAAAATAGAAAAGCGTAGTATAAAACTCTTTTGAAAAAGTGTTTTCTAAATGAATGTTAAGCTCCAAGGGGTTACCCAGGGAGCTATATATTACACTGACATTAACACCAAATGGGTTCATCTTGGTTAATGTTCTTACAGTGAATGCCAAAGTAATTCATCACTAGTGGTTACATATGGTGAAGTATTAACACATTTCATCAGGAACACATTCTTTGAATGTCATGGTTCCAGCACTTGGGACCTGAGAGTAGTTCAAGATGCATGACAAACCACTATCACATTTTCAAATGCTATCATACAAGTTATAGATTAATCTGGTGTCTGTTAAGCAGGTACGCAAATATTTGATTACTTGACAGCAGTTCACGGTCTACTGAGAGCAATCACTCATAGAAAAATCAAAGGTGAGTTCATTTTAATGCAATATTTTTTTAAACATGAGAGACCACCTTTTTTCCAAAAATCAGGTTTGGGAATAAGTTTGTTTACCCCCACCAGGTATTCTCAGATAGTCCAGATTTTATCATTGTTGCCTAAAGTGGGAATCAAACTTATTCCAAAAGCAATGAATACACAATGGAAATAGTGATCTGTTGCTGTCTTACCCAAAAGAAAGGGCAAGATCATAACAGTGGAATTGTTCCTATACCTTCTGGAGCTGAGGGGTGCACTAGATGCCAGCATTGGCCACCTAAGGATAGAAAAAATGGGTCTCCGAGTCACCTGTGATAGTGCAAGCCTGTAAGTCTTCCTGTGAACAGAGTACTTTCACCTCATATTGAGTCCCTGGCTCAAATTACAGCATTCTTATTGCACAGAACCTTATTACATCTTATTGCATGTATATGTCAGGGCTGGCTGGTGGAGACTGTGGAGGGAAACCAAGTTTGAAGTCCATGGAAAAAGGATGGAAAAACTGTTAATGACCATCCTTTGCTCAGATTTTTCACTCTTCTACATCTTCTGTGTATATGAAAACCTGCGAATTGTCTTCTCCCATCCACAGTGGTGTGAATGGAGCTGTGGTAAATGAGGAAGAAACTGATCTCATCATTTTAGGTTAATGACATTGACTGTAATGACATTACTCAAGAGCTCAGGGTGGCAGAAAGGGATTTTAGGTGTTTCAGATGCACGATTCTGTGACTTTCCTTTTTGCCTACTCTACTTTTGCTGTTCCCTCATGGGGTTTGACCCAATGCACAGGTGTTGCATGTTCTGTTTTCCCTGGCAGGATCAGGACAAGGGAGACAAATGTCACAACCAATGCTTATGGGTACAGCCTTAAATAATAAAGCTGTATCAGGATAATAACAGCAAGTAGAAGAAGAAGAAGAACAACAGCAACAACAGTATTGTGTTGTTGTTATTACTAACAGAAGAAAACTATCCCCAGTTTTCCCTCACATAATTTGGTCTTACTCTGTCACGACTGAGCAAGAAATGATGTAGATTCACTAGAAGGCTAGTTTGCAAAAGAGCATCTTTAATACGAAAAATTCTCTTCTTTTACAGATAGATTCAATACATTCTACTTGATTGGCTAATTAACAAAAACATCTTTCTCACAAACAGTCCTTGAGAAGAACAGAAAAACAGAGTAGGAAAACACCACCTGCAGGTTGCTTATACTATTAAGTTATCATCATTTCTACAACTCCCTAAAAAGTCTCATAAGTCCACTGTGAGAAAACAAATCCCATTTTCTCACTGCACCACCTGCAGGTTGCTTATACTATGAAGTTATACTATCCCTAAAAAGTCTCATAAGTCCACTGTGAGAAAACAAATCCCATTTTCTCACTCTCTGACCAGGCTGTTGCACCCACATCACTCAGCACTGCCCAGCTGGAGCAGCAGCTCAGGGGTCAGAGCCAGCTGTTGACTTAGAGGCAGAGAGACAGCAAATCCCTCAAGGGGTCCCTTGTTTCATCAGCATATATATATAATCCCATATTCTTTCCCTGAACAGAGCACATAAAATCCTTCTTGGATGTAGTCAGATTTGCACAAGCTGTTGTTTCTGGTGGCCTTGTGCCAATATGGATAGTTTGTGGTGTCCTGAGTTTATCAGCTCTGATGAATTCAATAAGACAACTAGTCTGACAAGCTTATAAACTCTTAGCAGCCTTTCATATGGTACCCCTCAGCATGTTTTTTTCTTTTTTTGGACTATGCTATTTTTGGTAATTTTTTCCATATCCACACCCTATATCAGTAGAGCTCAGTTACACAAATTTACAAGGGCTTTTGTGACACAAAGCTTTCATTTCAGACACATAAAATCAGCAGAGTGCATAGCATGTCACAGCAAGCACTCTCACTCAACACCTTTATTAAGTTATTTTTACTGATAAATTACTATTTCTACCTACTTAAAAGAACAGAAGTCAACTGATGTAAGCAGTGAGCAAATTAAACACAGCCTGGGAGATTTCATCTGTGGTGGAGGTGAAAACATTACTTTTTATATTTTTTACCTTACAGAGATTTACTTTACAGAGATGCTTGGTTTGGGCCTGTCATGGTGGTATTACCCTTATACAGGGAAGAGTGTGTGGGACATTGGAAGGCCAGAAGGAAATTATGAAAAGACTGAGGGAAGGAAAACTCTTGGAGATTTTCTGTCCCTTCTTGAGGTCAACTCATTACATTACTCCTGGTTTTTAGAACATTTGAGCTAGCCTTTTCTGCCCCAGAGAAGGAAACTCTAAGCCTCTAAACTCCCAAGCCACAGATGAGGAAAAAATAGCCTCTCTCCACAACTCTCTGGGGCAGTCTGAGTTTAACAATGCAGCTTTTGAAGGCAAAATCATCCTGAGTCTTCTCTTCCAGCTTAGGGAATCCAACAGGTTGTGGGCATGGTGCTGACAAAGGGGAAGCAGAATAGAGTTAGCTGTCATGTTTCATCCATGTTTACAAGCCCCAGATGAAGAAGAGAGAGAGATAACCTCTCTCCACAACTCTCTGGGGCAGCATGCTGAGCTTAACAATGTAGCAACACCCATGCTTTTGAAGGCAGAGTCATCCTGAGTCTTCTGTTCCAACTTAGGGAATCCAACAGGTCATGGGCATGGTGCTGACAAAGGGGAAGCAGAATAGAGTTAGCTGTCATGTTTCATCCATATGTCTGAAGGAATGAACTGACACTGAAGAGCTCCTTCTTATGCATAACTTTTTATATGCAAAATGTCCTTTTACTTGTCCTTGGATAATAAAAGCACTCATGAGAAGTTAGATATGAAATGTACATTTTTTTGTCTAACAGTCAAACAAGTGATAGACAGATTTTCCTGTCATATCAGATTTTGAGGAACAATGACAAAATCAAAAAACTCCAACATTTTCCTACTACTTTTTTAATGTGGCAGGTTTGACTTGATGGATTTGTAAGTTATAAGATAAACAACATACTGACTTGCCCCTATTTTAGCCCTTGATTAAACCAGTGCTGTTTTAGGTTCTCAGGCTTGGCAGCAAAAGATGTCATATACACTCTGCTCACAAATATTCATCTGGCTACAGTACATATTCATTAGCACTAACAGTTTGGAGGGCTGCTGTTCTCCATTTTGTCTTAAATCACTTTGAATGGTTATGATCAAAACTTGGATTTTCTTCTTTTCTATTCCTAGAGCTTAACAGAGTGCCCATACCCCTGTTTGAAGTAGCAGTTCTTTCAGACACCTCCATAGGACCTAGCATTTTGTACCAGAAAAGTATGAATGGTACAAGCAGCACAAATTTAGTATTTAGAAAGAATCTCAGCTAGCTCCATCTGTGGACAAATTGTTTCAGTGGTGTGGAAACTCTAGTCACAATGAGGTATTCATTTCCCTTGCATTTAGTTAAGATGTAATAGGTAAAAAACGCAAGGTTTTCTCATGCTCATTCCCAAACCTAACCTATTCTACAGGGTCTTGTAGGTACAACTGGGGAAAAGAGACACAAGGGACCACCAGTCATCCATCCCAACTGCACTGACAAAGAAAGGATGAACATCTGAAAAGAGCTGACGTGGCACTCTGGGTACAACTGGAGAAAAGACACACAAACCTGCCACCAGTCATCCATCCCAACTGCACTGGCAAAGAAAGGATGAACATCTGAAAAGAGCTGACGTGGCACTCTCCTCTCCTCATTTTGTGACCCGCTTACTGCATCAGAAATACTCTATATTTTGCCTGACATGAACTGAGTTGTTTACATCGTGCAGAGGTGTCAGCATCTGCTTTGTCCAGGCTGGTGTGTCTAGACAGGGCTGCGTCACACCGGCGAGTTAGCTCAGGACACAGCCCTGCAGCCTGGCACTGTGCCTGAGGCAATTCATCTTGCTTTGCAGAAGGACTAATTATTCTGGGGGAAGCACAGACTGACCAATAGACCAGAGCTAGATTATTCAAGGCTTTTGCAGGTGCTGCTGTATAGAGCAGTGCTGGGCAGCATAAACATTCCCACAGGAAAAGTGCATGGCATGTCCTCAAGGCATGAGGTTGTGAGCCTGAATTTCATCTTCATTAAGGTCCTGGAGCAAAGCAGCCTTAGTGGAGGCATGAGAGGAATTGTCTTTGGGAGTGGATGCTAACAGCTGGGAAGGGGAGGAGCCTTGCAGGCTCTTGAGCTTAAGGCCCTGGGGTCTTTGCATGTAACTTTTAAAAAGCTAAGCTCAGCTGCAGTTTTTGGACAACACTGACATAATGAACAGCAAACCAGAAAATTGACCGTCCACTTCTGATACTGGGGATTTTGTAAAAGTTTGGCTGTCTGAAAATTCATCCCACATTTAAAAGAAAAAATAGTAAAATCCCAATATTATTTTATGAGCCAGATGAGCAATCTGACCCAGCTGGCTGTCCAGACACCAGATTATTTGTGCTGTCATAGGGGAATGAGCAGGACAGGGAGCAGGCAGGGAGGCAGAGCTGCCCTTTGGAGGCAGCCTGCCGTGAGACTCAGCAACATGATTTACAGTCATGGTCATCTGCAAGGGGTGGAAACAAACAAAAGTGAGCAAACTGTGGGTGAGCAACTTTATTTATAAGCCTCCTACAAGCTGAAAAGCAAGCAAGACTTTCTGACAGAAATCACCATCTCACCATTTAACAGTGACACATAGGATTTTTCTTCTTTCTCATTTGACTTTTATTTCCCTGTAACTAAATATTGATGTGTTTATTTCCAACACTAGCCCCAAACTCCTTTCCACTTCTTTTTATTTTAAATTGAGAAGTGTGAGAGATACAAGAGTTCTTTTGTTTTTGTTTTTTTTTTATTTTAATGGAAAAAAGAAGAAAGAAAAAAGCAGAGTTGTACAAAGGATCAAGGAAGGCCACTGCATGTTAGCTGAAAATAATGGATTCACTTAATCCTGCTGAGGTATATGAAAGCTGACTTCTAAAGTGAGCCACTGCATCATAAAAAAGTTGAATGAACTTGGGTTTCAAGTCCTGGAGAGGTTTTGAGGTAAAACTGTGAGTCAAGAAGGGTTTATTTGAAAAGCAGGGTATGTAATTTGAGTCTACATAGAAATAAATGGCATCTCTCCCCTTTTAGGGTCATGCTTTGTCTCATTTCTGGAAAAGTAATAGTTTAGAGATGTCAGAGACACATGAAATTTCACAGATACTAAATAAGGGACAATGAAAACTTTTATAGAGTTGTCATCACATCATTATATTATTTGCTTGCAGATAAGATAAATCATTGTTCTAAGAAACAGAGCAGGGAAAATAAAGACATGG
Organism: Passer montanus; assembly: GCF_014805655.1. Classification (NCBI taxonomy): domain Eukaryota; kingdom Metazoa; phylum Chordata; class Aves; order Passeriformes; family Passeridae; genus Passer; species Passer montanus. The sequence goes on along the minus strand of NW_024366480.1, from coordinate 13,088,317 downwards.
TATGATCTGCAAGTCCAGTAGACCTCTAAAGTTTTCCAGTGGATCACTATCAGTTCTTCCAGGGTACTTATAAGCACTATATTGGTCTCCATCACAATGGTGAGCTAAGTGATGCCGTTTGTTACCCTTTATGTAAATCCAATCAGAATTGTAGAATTTTTCTTTTCTTCACCTTGCTTAGAAATAGTGGAGAAATGTGACATTCACATTCCTTCAACATGATTCCTTTGCAAGGGTTTTTCTCCTGGGAAGCTGAAAGGCAGCGAGAGTCCTCAGAGAAGAGGAAAACAATTCTTTTCTCATTTGCTTCTCCTGTGTTGTACTCATGTGTGGAAAGTGTTTGGAGATTGTTTACCCACAGGTGATTACTTGATTGGACTCTGGTGTGAGTTGTTTTGACTCATTGGCCAATTAGGGCCAAGCTGTGTCGGGACTCTGGAAAGAGTCACAAGTTTTCATTATTATCTTTTCAGCATTCAGTAAGTACCCTTTCTGTATTCTTTAGTACAGTATAGTATTCGTTAATATAATATAGTATAATAAAGTAATAAATTAACCTTCTGAAAAGATGGAGTCCTCCTCATCATTCCTTCTTGCCATGGGGATCACCTGCATTTACAATAGAGAAAGACCACAGCCAAAATAGTAAGTCATAGATGTAAACCCTTTTTCTAATGACACTGACCTCTGCCAGGTAGGTGCCAGGGTAGCCCACATAAGGCAGAGCTGATTGCCAGATTTCTGAGTAGCAATATCAGAAAAAAAGAAACAGCTGGAAATTTCTGTCTAGAATTTTCTTCTCTTTCCTCATAGTAATGGGCAATATCCAGTTTCTATTATCAGCTGAGAATTCCACCTCATAAATAAAGCTCTTTCAGTCACAAGGATCTATGACATTGGCAGTGATAGATACTGTCACACCTTTCCATGGTGCCTCATAGTCATGTCCTTCTGGGCCTTTTATAAAACTGTAGTTTGTTGGAGTGTACTTTATACTATTGTGAGTTAGGATTTGGTATTTTCATAGTGATTCTAGATCAAACATCTTTCACAAGATAGCCTGAGAAGAGCAGACTCACTGTTTGTTTGTCCAGTCAGATCCTGTGTTCACAGGAAGTGCATTCAAAAATGAAAAACTATTTCTTATTTTTCCTCTTCATCCTTCTTTATTGATCAAGCTCCTGTGTCACCCTGTAGTTTTACAAGGATTCTTCAGGAGTTTAAAGATTCTAACATCAAAATCCATGCCACAACTGTGTCTGTGGTGTATCAAAATCGTCTCTGCCATCCCACCAGACTCCCAGCCCAGCTGTTCTGCTGGGATCCTTGGGGACTCCCAGGGCTGGCACGCGTGTGACTGGGCCAGTCTTCCTTGTGTTCCACAATTAAACATTTGAAACTGTCATTGATTATCAGAATATGATCAGGTCCAGAGCCTGTTCCAAACAAATGGTATGGATGAGATCACAGCAGAGAAAAGAGGGGAGGATTTATTCCTGCAAATGGGTGTTGTTGCACGCCTCTTGCCCTCAGGGAAGGGAATGTTCCCTGCCCTTTTGATTGCCAGCCAAAGTGAAGGTAATACTGAACTCTGTTGTCCATGATCTTTCAGAAGGAAGTCTAAGCTCACCCATTCCTTAAAACCCTCAGAGGATGTTGGAAGTGCCTTAACCTTCCTGTGTGAATGTAGCTGTCCTCAAACTCCGTGACTACACTGCTGCCTCCCCTGGGAAGGAGGATGTGGGTGGCTTTTTGATGTAGGAAGGAGAGGCAGGAGCACCAGTACTTCTTATGAAACTACAGCACTAATGTTCTTGCAGATGCTCTTCCTTGGAAATTCAGGGTTGGTGCACACTGATTGTGCCTTCAGAACTGCAGAACTTCTAAACAGCAGGACTAGAAGAGAAAGCATGGAAGTAATTGCAATGGAAAGTGTGACCCAGGAGGGTATTTGCTTCTATGCACATGAATTCTTACATGGCACCAAGGAGGATTTATCTTCTATCTGAGTACCTGCGGAGCAATTGCTGGAAGATTTAGAAGACTTGAACAGTGCAACATGAACAGTCTGGGTGTCAGCAACCCAGTATTAATTGTGTTGTCACTTGCTACGCTTTGATTATTTGTGCAATAAAAAGAGATGTATCACGATCAAGGAGCCAGAACAGGGCAGAATGATGCTGGTTTAGTAACAGCAGACTTAGTGGTAATTAAGAAGAATACATTGGTGCTGTATGACTAAGGCAAGCTATTAAGACCACACTGTGACTGCACTATTGTCAAAACATGTGCTGCCTTGTGTCAGATTGTGAGCAAACTGTGCTTAGCATCTGTATGACTTTGAAATGAGTTGCCAATGCCCTTTTGGAATCTTAGGAAAATAGTTTGATTTTGGAGGTATATGCCAGTTTTGCAAGACAAAGTAAATAATGAATAATGATTTTTCATAAGATAGAAATGGCACTGAGTAGTCATAAGAAACAACAAAATCTGAGTTTGCAAGTGCTGTAAACTGCTTTCTAATAAAGAGGCACTATAATATGGTAGATTAGTATCACTATGACAGAACCAGGTAATCAACCCAGAAATATCCACTTAGCATGACAATTTGCTCCTGAACAATTTCTAGCATGTTTACTGGGTTTCTGGCAATACAGTTTTGTGGTGTTCTTTCTGATGCAGCTGTTGGTACTTGTGCTTCTTTCAAGCACTTCTTCTTTCCCCTCACAGGTTTCTCATCTTTGCAGGACTGAAGAGGTTTCAACACATACTTTCACTTTTCCATTTACCCTCTTCATCATCTCTTTTACAATTAGGAAGGAAATGCCTGTCAAATGCTCAGGACTCCACCAAAATTACTAAAGAAGAATTATTTTTTTTCTTAGGCTTAAGACGTATTAGACTTAGAGAATTAAAAAAAGTTATGTATTAAAACTCCTAATATATTTAAGGATTTATCATAACCCAGGCATAAGACCAGATTTGCCTTTCAGATGATACTCAGAGAAATTCACCAGCTCCCAGAATGTTGAGGTGCTGAGGGCATTTAGTTAAAATTTGTTATCATGGTGACTGTACCAAAGAAGGGAAACAGAAATAGGTAATATCAAAATAAGCCATTTAGACACATCTCCTAAAATTTGTATAGCAGGAGGTGGTTTTAGCTCACATAACATTTCTGAAGGACCCAAATTCTTAAGGAAAACAATTGCAATGGGGAAGATTCTATTTGTCTGTGAGCCAACATAAGGTTGCCTTTCCCAAAAAAGCAATTAAGCTGTTAAGGAAAGGTGTCCTTCCCATACCAGGGGAGCAAAATAAGTTGGGTTCCCAAGCAAGTATAGTAAGATTGTGTCTGACACCAGGACCATCCTTCATACCAGTGTCAGTCTGATGGTCTACAAATGGGAAAATGTGCCATCACTACAGACTTCTGCCAAAGCAGCTCAGGAAAAAATTTCCCTTTTTTCCAAAGAATTTTGCTTAAAACAGATAAAGTACCAATTTAATTCATTTTTCTTTTGAAATTAAAAAAATATGGGTTTTCCACTGAATTTTTCTTCTGAATTTTGTGTAAATATTGCATGACTTACTCCAGTGGAGGACTTTTTCTAGTCACACTATATTGGTTCATTCCTGTAGAAAATGTGCTTACTGGCTTGTCAAGAACATGTCATGGTTATGTGCCCATTGTTTAAATTCACTCATCATTTATTTCAGCTGACTTCCAGAAAGCACTTTTGACATAAATAATGCAGTGTCCACATGAGAGTTGCTCCCATGCAAAATGGGTGGCAGAAGACTTTGACCTTTGAGCAGCAGGCTAATCTGACTGATATTCACTCAAAGTTATACATATCCAGAAAAAAAAAAAAAAGAGTGCAAATGCATGCAAGGATGTGTGAACCTAGGTCAGACTTACAGGCAGAAGTGTGTAGTCCAGAGATGTAAGCAGCTCAGGAGACAGGTGATTTTAGTAAATTGCAAGACCTCTCATGCTTTCTCAGTGGCAAACACAGCATGACTACGACCACACCTTAGTCTTAAATATCAGATTTCATGAAAAAAAGCAAACCTCTTCTCTGCAAATATTATGTTCCTGTCCAGCTCTATGCACTAGTAGGTTGAACAGTTATTACATGTTTTCCATGGAACCAGCTTGCAGTCGTTTTGAAAAATTAGGCAAATCAGAAACAAATAATAGAGTAATTTTCCAGTGATTGAAATTGTTGTCATAGAATTAAGGCATTAGCAGGATCCAACCATAATGATTTTGTAAGCATATTATCTTCACTGGACAGCTGATTTCACAGAGTATGCATGACTTTATTCATCAGTTCCATCTCTTGCGTATGGGGATGAGCTTCCAAAAAAAAACCCTATTCTTAAATCAGCATTATTCTTGCATTGCGTTTCAAATCCCCTAATCAATATACAGCCTTTGCCCTTTTTTTTACCCTGCCTTTTACCTTTAGGACAACTGCGCGTGTGTGTGTCAGCCTATTATAATTTTAACAATGTATCACAGTTGCAAATCTGATTCAGATCAATGGCTTGAAAGTGACAAACTCTAATGATCTAATCTCCTATTAAATATTCATGAAGGAAGCTTGGAGAATACACACTCCTCTCCTTCCTAATGGACGTAAAAGAACCAACTGCATTTTACTGATTGATCATGTGCATGTTCTTATTACAGAAGCGTATTACAGAAAACTCTACATTGTGAAATTTATTTCAATCTCTAGCATTTATTTACCATTAAAGTAAATAGCAACATTATTCCTTTGATTGATAGATAGCTATGTCAGAAGTATATTTATGCTAAACATACCTATTCTTTATAGCAGCTTTTCAGGTAAAATCCTTTGTGGGATATAAGCCATAAAGCTCTGGAAGCCATGAACTCTGAAGCTCATGATGATTCCTAGGTAAACAAGGACAGAGTGTGTATTTGGAAATAATGCAGGTCCCTACCATGCCAAAATGTTCCAGGAAATGCATAAACCTCTAAGAATCTTCAAGTATTTGTTGATCTAAGTAAGGAAATGTATATAGTGAGATAGGCACGTTTGCCCATATCATGTTCTCTTCTCAGACAAACACAAGGCCTTTAGATTTTAAGCTTGAAGAAAAAAAAAATTATTGCAAAGAAGCTCTGATAATACTAGCAACATTTAATGAAACACTCTTTAGAATATCAGCATCCCAGTCATGTCAGGAGGCTTCTGATTTTCTGCAAACACCGAGAAATGGCATTCAGTGAATAATCATCTTCTTCTGCCTTAATTTGTATGCCAACTTTTTTACTTTGTTTTTAATTATCACTTTTTAAATGTTAGGGTGGGGAGGGGTATATCAAAAGCCACAACATTTACAAGCAAAAAAAATACCTTCCCACACTTTCCAAACTAACTGCTTGATAGAATAACTAAATTTGAGCCCTAGGCTGACTCAGCACTCAAAATGGGCCTGATTCGGAAGTTGTTATGCAAGTGATGATCTCTGCTGAGATCAATGAAAGTATTGCCTGTGCACATCCTCTGAGATCAGGGCTCATCTATGACTCAGAGTCATTCTCACTCCCCCCTTTCTTCTCTTATCTCAAAAAGTCCTAAATTTATTCCAGCCATAATGTCATTAGATTTAATCTATTTTGGTACAAGCAAACAAAATTTAACAGCTTTCCATGTATATTTCTGTGCTGTCCTGAATAGAAAGGTTTTACTGCAGCAGCCCTTATATTTCCTCTTTCATATTTAATTCATAGGACATAACAACAAAAAAGGCTTACTCCTTCATTCCAGCCAAAGGATAGCTTCTAGCAAACTGATATGAAAGTGTGTCTTTTCTTTCCTGCAACACACCAGGTAGATGAATTGTGACTTCCACTGAAAACAAAGAAGGCATCTGGAGTGTTTTTCAGATCATGGTTTGACTTCTTGGCTCTTTTTGATTTGCGAAGGTCAGACAGTTTAAGAGTATGAACCACAGACACTGAGACTTCACAGGAAGGAATTTGTCTCAATATATGCAGGTTGAATCTTCTCTCTGGACATGCTGGTGTTGAGCAAGAAGCCAGTGTTTTATAATTGAATAACAATGATATGCAATGATTTTATGAATAGCGGATGCAATCTAGTCAGGGAAGTGACGTTACTGCATAAGAAGTTAATAGTCTATTCAGCAAAAGTAAGGACTAGCTAAATAAAAAAAAAAAAGTGAGGATGACTCCTTTCACCTTGGCAATAACAAAAATGCCATTAAAATAAACAGGAAAGGAAAGTGCGCTAGCATCAGAACAACTTCTTCCAAGCTGTGACACAGATGTTTGGCCACTGCAGAGGACAGTGTCACTAAGCAGCTCAGGAGCGATTCGCACTCCTGAAGGGGAAGGAAGGTTGTAAAAGGGTCCTGCACAGCAGAAAAATTTTTTCCTTGACAGCAGACAAGACAGAAATTACTGGTGAGTATGACACTGCTGCCTGCATCCTAGCTGCTGTGCAAGTGCTTTAGGACACTGTGAACATGCAGGATCACCATATGGAATACAGACAGATGCTATACAGCCTACACACAGCTACGGACAGTTCATTGAATTATTTTTTTTCTTAAAGGCTTTTGCTCTCAATAAATTACGCTGTACTTGCAGCAGGCTGTTTTTTCACACAGGGTCTGTGAACAGCCCTGTTACCCCCAGTTTCCTGCTCATTTTCAAGCTGTTGTGGTATGGGTAGGGTCAGATGGAGCTGAATGAAGGCTAGGGAGCCTGCTCAAAAACACAGGTAGGTTTGGAGGCTGGTTGCACTCTGCAGGGTCTATGTTCCTGGAAATACCTTTCTACCTTTGTCTCAAGTATGGACATTTCCTAGTAGGTCATAGGCACAGGCTGAACACCACCTCAAGCACTGCACTCACTAAGCCCCAGAGACAGCCCCCAGGCCAGTTTGAAAGGGCATTATCAGTTCACTGCTGAGGAAGAGGTTAATTTGATGAAGGAGACTATTGGAGGTGTTACAGACCTTTTTTAAGGCAACTTGCTGTGGTGTTTTTAGCTAGGCACAAGTTTAGCCAGGATATATGCAAGTTAAAAGTAGAAACCAATTACCTGGTGATTGGTTCACACAAAAGACAGCAAGGATCCACCAGTCCATTGAGCTAAGCGTGGTCTTCATCCCTGACAAAGCACTGGAGCCTTTGTCAGACAGGCAGGACAGGAAGGGGGAGCTGCCACAGTTCCCAGGGAGAGACAATCAGCATTGGGGAATGTTGTGATTTAAAACCCAATCCAGCAGCTAAGCAACACTCAGTCTCTACCTTGCCAGCAGCATCAGGAAGAGATTTAGAAAAAAAAAAAAAAAAGGGGAAAAAACTCTGGGTTCAGATAAAGACAGTCAAATAGGGAAAGCAAAAGCTGTGCATGCAAGAAAAGCAAAACTAGAAATTCCTCACCATTTCCAATGGTCAGGCAAGTGTTCAGCCTTGCCCAGGAAGATTAGGCTCCTTCATGCATAACAGTGACTTGGGAAAACAAATGTCATAATTCCAAGCGTCCCCCCCTTTCTTCCTCTTCCCCCAGCTCTATGTGCTGAGCTGATCCTATATTGTCTGGGATATTTCTTTGTCATTTGAGATTAGCTGTCTCTGATGCGTTCTCTTCCAGCATCCTGTGCGCCCCCAGCCTCTCCACCAGCACAGCAGTACAAGAAGCAGAAAAGGTCTGGATGCTGGCAAGCACTGCTCAAGATTAACTAAAGCATCTCTGTATTATCAACTCTGTGTTCAGCACAAATCCAAATCATAGCCTCATACTAGCCACTGTGAAGGCAATTAACTATCCCAGGAAAAAACAGCACTCTGAGTTACCATCTTCATCCACTCTGTTAATGTAGATGGTGCCAATAGTTTGGCTTGGCAATCTGATGATTCCCTCTTTTTTTCTCTTTAGGATTTCACACTTTTTCATGTAAACTCTATCCCTTCTGGATCCTTGAGCTGCTAACAATCCCAAACCAAAATCCTAATTTTTACCTTCCTTTGCTCCATACTAACTTTCTCATGGGTCTTTCTGGATGCCCTTACTCAGCAGCCTGGGGGAAGGTTACACACTTTGCTGTGTATTTCCAGCTGGGTCCTGGACACTTCATCATGAGGGAGCTAAAGCCCGTGGGACAGCAAAAGGCTTTTGCTGACTGACCTGCAAGTGGTGAAGGGTTACCCTGTGAGAGCAGCAGCATCCCCTGTGGCTTTGGAGGGGCATTCACTGGTGAGCACAGCTCTGCATCCTGCCCTGTCTGGGCAGGGATGTTTCCGCACCACGGGCAATCTATTAATACCTGAACCATTCCCTGGGATGAATTACACAGCTGGTGTGTGGGAGAGTGTGTGCAAGTTAGCATCCTTGCTAAGGTGTCATTTCCAAGGTGTTCCTGCCTGCAGGCTTCCAGTCTACAGCTGAATCTCAGGGATAATGAGGAAGTGAGGAAAGCAGAGCAGAAAGTCAGTGGTCACAGCATTCACCCCTGAACAATCTAGGATTTTTATGATGTCAGTAGTACTTTACAAGATATTTGATTTTATTATAATTGCTATTTCTTTTATAACAGACATTTCTGATGTCACTACATCATCATTTCAAGAGTCACATCATCCTTCAGTGTTGTCAAATAGATAAAAATAGCATAAAGTTTTAGATGAGCCTTTCCCACAGCTCTAGCAGTGGAATGTCTTCTCTAAAATTCCCAGGAACTGAAGAACAGATAAGAATTTGTGTATCAGTTTCAATCATCTCCCCTCCTTTAACTGGCCAGAGTCATTCCTGAGGTCAGCAAAATGGACCCAAAAAAGGGCTTATCAGTTTCGTGATTTCTACGGCTCTATAAAAAGTCAAAAAAAAAAAAAAAAAAAAAAAAAAAAAAAAAAACACCAAAAAACCCAAAAAAACCTTCAGTAAAATAAGCAGTAGAGACTGTGATAATGAGTCACAAATAGGCTGGATGATTTAGTGAGGGCTTGTCAGAACTCCTTACTCAAAAAAAAAAAAAAAAATTCCTGATACTCTAAATATATGAAATATTCAATGGCTTCTTATGTGAGTGGAAACCCCCAGAAGAAAGTCTTGGGTTGTGCAGACTCCGATCTTATCTATACCTGTGCACAGACAAGAGCATATATTTTATGGTATATTGCTAAATCCCACATATTTGACCATGCCATTAAAGATGAAGTAGCAAAACTTTTTCAGTGGCCTTCAATAGGAACACAGCTGTTTCATCCTAAATCTGCTTGCATCAGCGGAAGTTATTCCCATTTTGGCACTAGGAGTAAGCCACTTCAGAATACCTTGTTCTCCTTTGTCACTTGAAAAACCACTTTTAATAAACAGGCATATAAAGTTATGTGTGAAATGAGCTCAAAATCCAAAGTTTTGCTCATTTACCTCTTCTTTCATGCAGAACCAAGGCAAGAGCATTCTTCATCCAGCTCAAATTAGAAATATTTTGGGTTACTATTTTGTAGTAAATAGACAGTGAGAGAATATTTGACAGACCAGATACAGTAAAAAATTAACTACATTTATCTGCTTACATTAAATGTTCTTTTATGTGCTAAGGAGATTTTTACTAAATAAAAAAGTCAGTCCCAGAGCATGTAAGACAAATCTAAAAATAGACATAGTTATAGGAAGATCATCTCAAATTGAAAAAAAAAAAAAAGTAACACTTTTTGCCTGCAGGGATCTTTCTTTTTACCTATGTTAAGATACCTATTTCTAGAATCTCAGAATAGAAGACAATGTTGAACAGCCAGAACCATAACAAAACCAAAAGGTGCAGCTAAGCTTCCTTGGTCTGTCAGACTGGAATGGCTGTTAGACATAGTTATACGAAGATCATCTCAAATTAAAAAAAAAAAAAAAAAGTAACACTTTTTGCCTGCAGGGATCTTTCTTTTTACCTATGTTAAGATACCTATTTCTAGAATCTCAGAATAGAAGACAATGTTGAACAGCCAGAACCATAACAAAACCAAAAGGTTCAGCTAAGCTTCCTTGGTCTGTCAGACTGGAATGGCTGAGGAGCCCCATGGCTGTAAGCAAAGGTGTCAGAGGAGTCTTCAGCAGCACAGATACTCCCAGGCCCCAGGAACTTCACCCTGACTCATGGCTGGGCTAAAGGAGAGCAGTCTTGGTTGGATTTTGATTTGAGGATTTCCTTGGCTTTTCGTAAGATTTCTAAGCTTACCCACATACCCAGTAAAAGTACGTATTTTTACTCAAAAGAGCATAGTTAAGAAAAGATATTCAGCTGATATAAATATACACCTGTGTGGCTCTATTGAAGACTGTGAACCCAAAGGTTTATATGACCTAATAAAATGCCTTCATTATGAGAAATGTGCTCATAATAAAGAGAATAAGCTCAATAGTATGGTTGTAACATATTAAAATATTTCTCTGCATAGCTTTACTTAAATCTGGTGAAAGTTATGATGACTGGAGAAAGCTATAAAGTGTATGTTAAAATGTAAATATAGACTTGACCCAGTAGTGATAATACCACAATACAGCTAGTTTCAGTAAGATATTTTTGAACATCAGAGATTAATAAAAAGGGCAACAACACCTATTTAACTTACTTCTCTTTCTAACTGTTTCTTATAAATTGGTTAAGGGAATTACTGACTGAGAAATCAATGTAAATATTTATTTGTGCTAAAATTGTTTAACTTCAATTTTAAAAATTATTTGTATTCTAGGAGTCATCCAGACAAGTGAAGCAAAAACCAGAAAAGCATTTAAGTGACCAACTATCCAGTACAAGCAACAAATGAGGACTAGCGAATAGTCAAAGCAGTCATTTCTCTTCAAGCTTAGTAAACAATTTAGAAGCTGAAAACAACCCCAATAAATCTTTTTTTAAATAACTTAAAGTAGGAATCTGATTTAAATGTAATGAAATGTAGGCATAAACAGCCAGTGAAAACAGAAGAAAATTCTGCATATAAAGTGTTCACTGCAAAGCCTGAGTTCTAGTCTATTTATTAAGATTAACATCATTTTAGTGACAGTATCATTATTACAGGAATGGTTCTGAAACTCACAGCGGGTCAGACATTGAAATAATTGCCAGAAAGGTGTCCTGATGGCAAAGAGAATATCAAAAGTTGCAGCATCCCAAGTGGAGTTAAAGCAGCCATAGACACTCTCAAGGGATTTTGCTTAACAGTCTGAATTAGAGGAAACTATTAATAACTAACTGACTTTGATATGTTTGTTTCTTTTAATCCCACTGCCTTTGTTTGACACAGGTACAAGTCATGTAATTAGAAGCTGTGTTCCACTAAGAAATCTGTGCCAAATGACATTGGGCTCATTTATCAAGTCAGTGTCAAAAGGCCACTCAGGTTCTTTCAATCATCTTTATCATCCTAAGAGTTAAGGCAGAGCACAGTAACTGGTATTTGACATTAAGGGTGCTTGGAGGTTTTCAAAGTAACTTGTAAATTAAGATTAGATGGGAATACATGCTTTAAATCTTTAAAAATCTTTAAAAAATCTTTAAAAACCAGTATGGGACCTCACAGAGCTGTTTCTTTCCAAAAAGAGACATAATTTACTTTTATTCATTATTTTTTAGGTATTGTGATCAATAGTTCAACAAATTGCTCTTTTTTTTCAGACACATTTAGAGAAGGACTGTAGGCAAGAAAATTATTTTTTTTTAATTAAAATGACATTGAAATTTCATCCATACAGTTTTTCAGTGGACTGTTAAATTAATAATCCATCTGCTGTCTTTCAGGGTTAGGAAAAATTAAATCCATTTTTGTATATTGGAAAGCAGCTGTGGGAAGGTCTCATGTTATTTTACCTTGCACACAACTTCATCCTGTTGTTCCAAGGACTTTTAAAACACTTGTTGCTCCAAGTCAAATCTTCTGTTGAGCTGTAATAGGGCAGAACCAGAGCCTAGAATTATGAATAGATGTGAAATCTTTGGAATATGTCATAGAAATTATTAGTCCCAGTAATTAGTCTTGTTCTTAGTAAATAATAAACATTTAAAAAATCTTGCTGAATTGTATATAAAAGAATACAGGAAACAAAAGACAGTTTGACTTTAATCTCAGGTTTTGCAGACTATTTACTCTTCTAATATCATTACATTTCCAAAATGCAATCAAGAATAAAGCAGAGAGAGTAAAGCAACAGAAAAGTGAAATGCCCAGTGGATTCTAGGAGATTTAACAGGATAACCTAACTATTTTTAGCTAATTATTTTTACTATCTTACTTTACCACACTGTTAAAGACTCTCCTAATTCTGCATGTATTAGTCTGAAAGAATGCCTAATATCCTGTTACACTATTTTTAGTGACAAGAATCAATATCACAAGGCAGATGAAAGAAAAAGTAATAAAATTTAGATTAACTTCTGTCGTCTTCGCACATTGATCAATTGCCTTTGTGTTTTCAAATGCAACACCCCTGTTATTGAGTTTAAAATTCCAATACTCCCTATTTTTCCTAGATATATTAAAGAGCTACTTAAATATGAATTTCATAACTCAGCAGCTGTTGATGAGTACACAAGCAACCTAGTTTGATAATGTTCATAAAGAATTGGAGATAAAGTCAAGGAAAGTTGCAACCAGATAGGGTCAGAAGCAACAAGAAAAGATGCTACAGATATACTGAGGTCCTCTACATTACTTTCAATCAATATAAGAACCACTGACTTCAAAATATTAAGACTTTTATATTCAAAGAATTCCCCAAAGATGTAATACTGCTGAAAACAATCATGGCTGACAAACACTGATAAACTATTCATTTTCCTGTGCAATTCTTTGGTTCTCAAGAATAGGTTCTAGAGAATCTATACAATGAAACAAAAATTTTATTTATTAAGATAAAACTGCTATGTTAACTGTCAAACAGCTTGCAACAAGAGTGATAGAAAATTCCCAACAGAAACCTGCATAATCTTATAAATTTAATGTTGTGGTTTTTTCTAGACAAAGGTAAAGTAAAACTGAACATGAATAGGAAAAAAAAAAGGCCACAAAACCACAGCAGAATAAAATAGAAATCTCAAAGAAGGTTGAGTCTAACAGGTACTTTTAAGAACCTGGATGTGATGAGACTGAGCATAATTGTAGCTCAGCAAAATGAATGATCCCCTCAAATGTGTATGCCTATTGTCAGAGCAAAAATACTTAATTTGGGTTCTAGCTGTCACTGCTTTGGAGGAGGTAAGGAAAAATAACTGAGTTCAAAAATCATAAATTGCTATTGCTGACAGAGAAAGATTAATTAGAGGTAAAGGCCCTTATGGAGAAAACGAGGGGAGAAGGTTTTTCAAAAAATGGAAAAATCACAAAGGTGATTATTAGATCTGAAATATAACACCTTAGAATGCACAAGACAGGCTGTGGATTTTTTGAATCACAGACTAAAGAAGAACTTGCTGGTTTATTCTGAATCTCCCTTTACAAAAAAACTAACTGTAGGAGAGAGAAAAGTTTCAGGCTTGAAAAAGTCTTTAATAAAATAACAATTATTTCAGTTGCAACATGCTTTCAGCTGATTTCTGAGGTGTGTTTGTACCCTAGTGGTGAAGAAAGTGATGAGTTGGATATTAACAGATGAGGGAAGACCACAGCCTGATGTTTCTGTCAAACAAATATCAGTCCCAGGTTCCCTTTCAGTGCTTACAGGCACTGTTTACAAACCAGAGGTTTTGTTTGGATGTTGGCTATTCCTCTTGCTTAAAACCACAGCAATAAAGGTCAGCCAAATGAAATTTAATTCAGAACAAGTCATAGAGCATTTTGCACAGAAAATTCCAAGCGAAAGAAAAATCAAACAATAGGATTTTAAAGTTCAGTGTGTAGAAACACAAAGTTTTTAGGGTATAACTAGTTATGCCCCACTCTGCAAGATTTAAGTCCTGTGTTTTCAGAAAACTTTATGATTGAGGACAATGTTACACTACATGCTTTACCACAGCAATGATGATTTTGCATTCAGTGTGAAAAGAGCCATAAAAAGTTTGACCTACAGACACTTGTATTTAGCACTGGCACATCACTTTAAACACATTTTGACTTTGCATCCCTAGCCCAGCTAATAGAGACTTCTGCATTTTCACTTCTGCTTTTTCACTTCTGCTTGTGCTTAGGGTATAAGCATGATCAATACCATCAAATCACATATAAATACAATTGTTTACAAATTGCTTCAGAGATGATTTCCCAGACCACAGCTTTCTAAGTGGTGCACTGCTTCTCTGACCCTTCAAAGCCTAGAAAGGAATTGCAATGTGTGAAACTACCACCAACAACTCCTACTCCAATAGGAAATAAGAAAATCCTTTCAGCCATCCTTCACTTAAGCTTCTACAACCACATCATTTTCTCTTACCACACAGTTTGGATGAGAAAAACCTTACTTTCAATAAAAAATAATATTTTTGAATCAAAAGTAGATACTCAGCCCATTATCTGAACATTCTGTGCATTCGTAGCATTCATGTCCCATCTCGCCATATGACATATATATGTATATATATAAATATATATATATTTTGGTATAGAATCCTAGATGTACCAAGGAAAAGCTCAACCTAGTGGCAGCTCCAGTACTTGACAGTTTCAATACGTATCTCTCCTAGTTTTGTCTGAGACCCCAGTTCCATACCTGGGATACTATCTGCTCTGTGACAACTTCAGTGAGTGAAAACAACTTCCCCATTTAAACATCGCCCCGCTTCAAGCAGTCAGGGACGGGAGAATCAAGCAGTAAAGTTTTGTTATTGAATTTTCTACCAATCAATTAGTAATATAATGAGATGAAAGTATGGTTCATCACCAGAATTTTAACTCAATGCAACACATTAAAAAGTAATTTCACTGTAAACACTTCTTTTCAGAAGATCACAAGAATACTTCTCTGTATATTGAGATAACGATTTTGAAAACACAAAATATTCCTTTTAAGTGAATTGTTCAGGGAGACAAGAAAAAAATTCATCATGTCAACCAAAACATTATCTCCAGTTCAGATGAGTTACTCTCACATTTGCCTTAAGTACAGGTAGAAATAGAAAAGTTGACTCTACCTTCAGGTTTTTGCTTTCGTTTTGTTTTTTTGCCCAGGTTATCTTTATTTGATTTGCTTATTTTCAAACACATAGGATGAGTATATAAGTAATAGAAAAATTCTTGGAATATATTTTGGCAGGACAACTTTCTAATCTATTTATGGAGTCGCCCAATATCCTATTTATTAATACCTGAAGAAAATTTTTAAATGCCAAAGTCCTCTATTCTTCATCTGTGTGTATGTTTAGTACACAATGTATGTTTAGCACACAAGTTAGAAGATCCAGTTGCCAAACAGATTCAATCTCCTATACAGAACTAGATCCAGACAACAGGACAATTTCCACTTATGCGGTCAAAAAGTGTTCATTAAGGACTAGCATCATTTGTAGATGGTAAATCCATAAAGCTAAAAAAACCCCATGCATAGGTTTGTTTTGCAAGTAAAAGGGGAGATTTTCCACATTGCTACAAGCTGGGTTTCCTAATTGTAAAAAGTTAGAAAATAGTAAAAATACAGCAGGGAAAGATGCTTTCCTGTGTTTAAAATAAACTTTCATGTAGAAAGCCTGCTCTTACAGATGACAATATTTGCAAAGACATTTTCTCATGGACCTGTTTCCTTATCACCTTTGTTTTTAACCTCCAACTTGGTGACATAACAGGGTGTTTAATCAGGAGCAGTGGCACACCTTATATATGTCAGCAACAGATTGTAAGTTTGTGTGGTGTTCATTTTCCTATTTGCAATGACCTTTGGAGACTGAGGCCTCACTGGAAACAGCTGCTCACCAGGAAAGCCATGCCATAAGCTCAGCCCAGTCTTCCAGTCAGAGAGCCCAACAGTTAGGGCTGCTGTAAGGTTGCAGCCAAAGATGGCAGAACATATGCCATTTGCAGAAGTGAACCTTCTAGGAATTAATTATCCATGCAAGGGGAATCGTTCTGGAAGTATTGACATTCTGAATCCCACTGCCAATAAAAGTGAAATCTCATCTCATTGCTGATACTCCCTTGGACTCGCCCCATTTCACAAAGCTCCTTTAGGGTTACTCTTATGGCTTATTTATTGGGTTTTATCCCTGATACTGGCACTGTGTTATGAAAGAAAAAAAAATTGGAGCAGAAAAACTCTTTTCACTAGAACCTCAAGAAACCTAGAGCAGCCTTTATGTGGACATCTCTAGCTCGCACACAGAGACTGGATGAATTCTGATGTGTGCAAAGGTACTGCAAACAAGGCACACAAGGTAGTGTGCCTGGTAGTTCACAATGCAGATTTGTCCCTGGCTTTGTAATATTACTTTGTATTCTCTCTAGCTTCACTCTGAGTGTCAGAAGAGGAGTAAAGTAGTTCAGCACCATGCTCCTGAATGTCCCAATGACTCTGGTTCATTCTCCTAACTTAGGGACTCATGCTTTCTCTGAGAGATTGTTTTGTGAAACAAAACAGGCTCTGGTCTTGAATGTTATATGGAGTATATAAACACTTGCTCACTTGAGTCCTCATCATGCTATGCATCCATTTTTGTCATTGCAAGCACCACTATGAGTATGTGGGATATGTTTATAAGGCAGTGTTAGCTCAAATTTATACTTGGGACAGTCCCCCCACAGCTCCAGGGAGTATCTTCCCTCATCACCAGTGGGACAGAGGCTGCCCTCACTTGCATGACCACTGAATCCTCACTTGCTGGCCCTGAATCCCAGCAAACAGCTGTCTGAGGGTTTGGGTGGGAAGTTCCCCAGGCCCTTGGAATGGTTTGAAGGCCCCTTGCAAGGGAAAGCCCCCAGAACAGAAAGTCTAGCTCCTCAGAAGAGATGTGGGAGGAACTGTTGATCTCAGACACGATGTGTGATGGAGAGAGGGCAGCAAGCATTAGTTGGAAAGCCTGCAAAGGGCAGAGATCATCTCCCCAGCTGTGCAGGCCAGCCCTGCTGGCTGCCTGAAGCACAGCAGGAAGGACTCCAAACACCAGGGCCTTGGGCAATGTGTGCAGAGCAGGGAGGCACTAGGTCCCCAGACACCACAGCTTCTTGCAGCACCGGCATCTGCCCACAGCTGTACTCGCTATGCCCAATATACTTCAAGCACCAAAGGAAATAAATAACCTCCCAGCATCCAAGCCAGATGAGCTAACCTTGAGGCAGATCACTGGATTTCACTGACGGCATGGTGATGTTCACTACGTTCAGACTACCACTGTATTTTCACTCTTTTGGCTTGCTTTCTATTTCTAAGTAGAACTGTAGCAGGCTAAAGAATATATATGGATTTCTCAACTGTCTTTGTAGAACTCAGTGTTTACACATTGAAAAAGATATTTTAACTGCATGTTCCTTGAAAAAATATCAGCACGCCGTCATCCATACAGCTTCACCAATTTAATTTTTGAAGACCTGGTCCCTGTTATTTTCCTTACAAAATAATCATGAGGCTCCAGGCATCTTGCAAATTTTCCAAGTTCTTGTGAACCTCAAAGAACTTTAAACTCCTCTGGATTTTCTAATTTACTAATGTTTGTTTCAGATGTGATGAAAAATCATTGCTATTTTGTTTGGCTTATGCAAGCCTAGTTTTGTTCAAAATTAAAAAAAAAATATTGGAAAATATCCAGAGACTGAATTGTTGTTTGAGAATTTAATATAAACTGGATTAGTTATGGGACTAATAAATATATGTATTCTGTGGCTGTATTGAATTTTAAGTAGATGATTCTAGGTCCTCTGAGAATCATTCTGAAAATACAGAATTATTTGTTAATATTTATGTCAAGGTTGGAGAGGTTTAGGGTTAAAATGAATTTAGAGATTGATTATGCCAGCCATCACTGCTATGAAATTTTAATCTTAATGGCAGTGCCAGTGAGTCTCTTTCAACTCTCTTCCACTGTTTCCAGTGCTTTGTGCTTTTGTTGTATTCCACCCTTACACAGCATCACAGAACTTAAGCAGCAGCTGACATACTGTTTTAGAAAAAGTACATTTTAGAATCAGACAGGTATTCAGAAATTCACTAGAACTAAAGAGAATCAAGGCTTTATCTATAATTAAAATACAGAGTTAAACACAGAATATAATGAGATATAAACTTGATGGTATGTGAATATGTTGGTAATTGTTCATGCTTAAAGGAAAATTTTCACCCTGAGTTTTGCTGAGGTTTTTTTGAGAAAATAGTCTGGTATTTCTCTCTGGGAGAGAAACAGGACAAAGAAAACTTCAGCTTCCTCTCTTTACCTCAACAGTGAATTTCCCTCACAGGAGACACAAGGGTGAAGTACTTTCAGCCCCTTGGATTGACGGGGTTTGTGCTGTATTGTTTCTACCTACACATGCTCTCTACTTGATCCTCATGCCATGCAATATCCTGAGCCTATCTGTGGAGATCCAGTACCCTTTGTGTAACAGATCACCATCACTCTGTCCCATTCAAATTTGAATGTAGCTCCTTTCCCCAAAGCATATGGAGATGCTCCACACTAAATAATAGCTTTTAAACATTTTGCTCAGGTAAATGTGGCTTGTCCTTAGCTGTCACATGAAGTTCCCTTGTCAAGGGAAGCTGACAAGTGACATTCTCTAAGTTTTCCTGTGATAAGAAGTGCACACGTATGGAGAAAATATTTGAAATAAATGGTCCTAGTCCTGTAAGAGCTACTCTGTAATGAGCAAGCGTGGTGAACCCTGCTACATCCAGAACACAACTGTGCACATTACATTACATGAGGAACCCTGAGAGCATGTTTGTCTTTTTCCATAAGGATATAATTTTCCCCAGCTCCCCATGGAAGTTGACAGGACATTCATATGTTCTACAGTTTGCATAGTGCTTCCCCTATTTTAATGTCATTTGGCTCTTTCAGTTGTAGAGTTCACCATAAAATCTACACTTTAAGACAGAAAACAGTGGAATGCCTCCTCTCTTTTCAAGGTAATATCCTCAACTGCCTGCGCTGGGCAATGATCACTGTATGCACACATTCATTTCCCTGTGTAATTAATGTGTTTACATGCACAGAGAATTCAAGGCAAATGTAAAGTAAAAACGAAATGTGTGGCATGAGATCACCATGTAACAAGTGGCATGAGATCACCATGTAACAAAAAGAAAAGGAAGGCCAGGAATGTTCTGGTCACATTTTACTGTGATAAAAGGAGCACACTGCTGAGATCATGAGAAACACAGATTAGAGTTCAGAGTGCTCACAAGCACAGTTAAGCCCTTGATGTTTTCCCTTGGTTCAGATACAAGCATTATCAGTTATAAAATACACGAGTTGGAAGACAATCGACATTCAGAGGAGTTCAGTAAAAGCACACCTTGAAATACTGTATGCAGTTTATTTCTTTAAGCCGAGCAGTGGTGTGAAGTGAATTAAAGTAACTACCTCTTAAATCTTTAATTATGACAATAAAAATGAAAGCACTAAAGCAAAAGAAAGCTTAAGATAAGCTTAAATCCACAAAAAATAACAGTTGAGCTGACTAAAACCTGATAAGGAAAGCTAAAGTTCATCTAGAGCAAAATCCAGCAATATGAAGGGTGACAACAAAAGTTTCGACCCCAGCAAACGACTATAGAAAATGTAAGTTAGCTGCTGATGTCACTGGGAGGCCATTCTCTACTGTCTTGGAAAGATCATGCGAATCAAAGCAAGTTCCAGAGGACCAGAACTAAACAACATCATTCCTTTTTTCAAGGGCAAAGAAGAAGACCAAGGACCTACAGGCTGCTTGGCTTTACCTCAACATTTGGGAAAGCAGTAAACCAAATAATACTGAAGGCCATTTGCAAGCATAAGAGAGACAAGAAGGTTTTTGGAATAAGTAGCACAGATTTGTAAAGGGGAGATCACACCTTACCAATCTCATATTCTTTTGTGAGGAGGTGATTCACATGGTAGATGAGGGGGGAACAGAGGATGTTGTTTATCTTGAAGTATAGCTGGAGTCTAGTCACTAGTGGTGCATCCCAGGGCTCAATAGATGTGCACTGATAAATAACCAGGCTCAAGTCACCACATATATATGTAGATATAAATATAATCACATACTCACAACAGGGTAAGAAAATCCTCAAAAGGCTTTATGCATTGCACTGCTCAGCCTTGCTCAAGATTTCCCAGAAAAAGGAGCTATTCTGAAAAGTGACTGATTGCAGGCAAAGGAAACTGGGCTCAGGAGGATGCTAGCGTGAATTTTCTGTAGGGTAAAGCCATTGACCGATCAGCTAAAGTGTAAATGAAGATGAAGCAGAATAATTATTTCTACTAAAGATATGATACATTATTTAAATTACTTATCTGCACCTTAAGATTAAAATCACTAAGTTCTTAAAATAAAAAGGACACTTCTGAATCTGTAACACACAGTGGAGGAAAATAATACTTGAATTCTGCCAAGTCACTAACCCACAATTTTATTTAAGAAAACATTGATTGATCTGTGTTTGTGTAACTAACAGCCTCTGATATGTACACAATTTCAAAGCTAAGAACATTTCAAAAGATGGCTGGAGGGGACAAATCCTACATTTCCTTTTAGAACAGCTTTTCTCCTCTCCCCCCTTGCAACTGAGTTATTTCCTTTATTGTTAATGAAAGCAGCTGCATGCTCCAGAGAATACAGCCATGAAAGCCAACCAAAGCCTCGTGGAAATGTTTCTCTTTTGCCAGTGTCATAATTGCTGAGAGGAAGAAAGGCTTTCCCCCTTTTTTAAATTCTGTAATCATCAGAGACACTTGCACATAGCAGGATCTCACTTTCTTGAGATGTAATCTGCTCCTACTGTTAGTACATGGTACCCCCAATCCTTTCTCTGTGACCTCCAACTCATGGCTACAGTCAGAGCTCATAGCTAGAGCTAAGTCATTCTAAAGTTAACAGCAAATAGTTAACTCCCCAAGGGAAAAGGCAACTGGCAAATGCCAACTTTGCAAACAATACATATTTTCTTAATGATTGTTTGAAATTCCTGGTATAATGTTGGTAACCTCATTGCAAAGTTGACCTCATTGGGACTTGACATGTCCCACAGGTAAGCTTCATCAGTACTTTATATGGTCACATTTGAAAAGCAATATGGATTAGCATTTCAGTCCCTAGGATCCTGTTAAATCTTTGGAGTCCTATCCCACCACTTCAACTCCTCTTTGACTTTCCCACCTATCCTGCCACAGGGTGACTTGGGATTTCAGCCAGACAAGATGGTGGTGCTGCCCCAAATGATGCTCAGTTGGTGGCTGGGGTCAAACCATGACACGTGCTGTCCAAGGGTGACAGTTCCCTCCCAAATCTGTCCCAAACCAGGACACATGCCACAATCTGAAATGGGTTGTTTCAGCTTGGAAGAACCAGTCTACGTGGAAAAACACTGTAGTCACAAGACCAGTTTAGAGGGCCTTTTCAAGAAACATGTATTGTGGTCACAGCTGGTACACAAAATCCTTTATACTTTTGCATTTTTAGTACAGCTTCATGATTTTGACTGATTTATATGTTATGGAGTTGCTGATAGCTATTTTTAAAGTATTTATTGTGTGGTTTTATGTATTAGTTTGTTTATAAAGGTTCTTATTACTTTACACTTCTAGAGAGGTGTATTGAAGTGTATCTAAGTGCATTGAAGATTTATACTATGCACCATGTTATATTATATAACCACATATTCTTTAAGAAACTGATCCTATCACCAACATTCCTTTCATTATTAGATTTTCATCTGGCTTTCAACACATTTGCATCCTCTTCTTCTTCCTTATATTCCACTTCCATGATGTTCCACACTCATGCCATCTGAACTGCAGCAATAACATCCTTCCTTTGCATCTTAATAGAGAAATAAATGCAAAGCATAAAAAAGGCAGTTTTGAGACCTGGCCTAGCACAGACAATTTAATCAATGTCATGAATTAGCATTTTCTAGTTGCTAGGAAATGCCACCTTGGAACATCTGACAGGCAGATGCACTTAGGCTTGCTCTCCAAGACAGGAGAGGTTAATTTGATTTCAACTACTTGCCAATAAAAAGGGAACCTATTTGTACTTCTATGGCCAGGAACAACAACAAGACTTTTCTCATAGCATTTCTTCTCAGATGTTGGGCTTTATTTTCATTAATTGTCTATTAAATACATACATTACTTAGTATCCAAAATGCACAGCAACCTCTTTAAAACCATCTTTAAAATGAGGAGACAGGAACGCCCAGATTATATCACCATCTGTCAAAAGGAATATACCTCTATACCTACAAACATTGTTCAGTTTCCCTTGGTATTTACTTAAAATTTCTTAGAACACCTTAAAAATAATCACCAGACTGTCTAGGATGAATTTCTCAGTTAAATTGTTTTTAGAATTGTTAGCCTGTTATAAAGCTGCTTTGGAATATATTTTTCCTTTTATTAGAGTATTAAAGAAAATTAAATTTGAGGCTTTTGAGAAATGAAACCCTGTTTAGGACTATCTAATGAATTTACTTGAGGCAGTAGAACTTCCCAAGAAATTATTAATCATATTTTTTAAAAATTAGTCTAGCTGTTATTAAATGAAGAATTGATGTAATAAAGTCACCTGCTATATTTTCTCTAGCAGAAAACTGTATAGAGATACACAGTTTTTACACAGACATACACCTGTGTGAGAAATATTCCTAGAGTTTGCTAGACGTGTGATGAATATGTTTGCAGAAATCCATACAAATTCCAATACTTTCCTATACAAAACAATCTAGCCACTGAGAGCTAACACCAAAAAACATCTCAGAAAAAAAGGATTTCTAAAAGAATTTAATTTGAAGGAAATTGTTCAGAACTCAAGCTAGCAAGCTGACTAGGAAAAAAAGTGTATTTCAGACCTAAAGGTTGAAATGTGGATGCACAAATATCAGATGGAAAGCTTTTAGGGCAAAATTTATTAGTAGGATGATTGGATTTTGTCTTTGTATGTCTCTGCTTGAAACTAACCTTTTTTATAAATGAAGGGTGACCTATAAATAATGTTCTTTGGCTGTGTTTTTATGTTCTTTCCATGGTTTAATAATACTGGTTGTCCTTTACCAATTATGCACCAGTACCAAAATTCCGTTTTCTCATAAACGTGAAGTGCAGTGTCACAGGTGTGACTTTGGAAAATAAAAACCCTCAAACTTCAGCTATCTTTTGCCACAGAATTAAAATTCAGAAGTAAGCAGAGTCCAGTCTTCTGTAGTTATTCAACACCTTTGAATGTTGAATTTAAGAAATGGCAGTTTTCACCATTAGTTGATTGAGGGGAAAATACAAAGTTTTGTTTCCATTGTGAAGAAAGAAATAAAGAGTAAGAAAGAAAGAGTAAGTAGGGGAACAAGAAAAAGGGAGAGAGGAAGGGATAGAGTGAAGAAGAAAGCAGCTGTCATAGACTTCTGGTGGCATCTATAGTAACCTCCTGCTGAGAGCAGGGCCAGCTGCAAATCCAGGTTGTTCGTGGTTTAGTCCTGCTGAGTTTTGACTTCCTATCTCCAGCACTGTGGAACCCACAGCATGGCACCTGTCACAGTGCTCAGTGCTCTGAACCACCCCCAGAGAGAAGCTCCCCAGACACGGAGATCATATTCAGGGTGAATGTGGGCTTCTTCAAATATCCAATCCCGTGGATATTTGTTCAATATCCTGTTCAAGTGTCACAGGCAAAGACCAGTGCCCTCTGCATTCACTGGAGCCTGGTAAAAGCAGAGGCAAGTGCCAGGAACTGCCTTAGGAAAAGGTTAAATATCAGTTTAGAAGTAATAAAGGATACAAATAAAGAAAGTTACAATTAAGGGGAAAGTTATAATGTTTCCAGACTAAAGCAAGAGTGGCTGGGTTTGTGCTAGTACATAAGAAGAAGGACACAGACTCACCCAGCCCCTGCTGACTCACCAGCAGAGAAAATGGAGCTCCTTTGGCTGTAATTGTCACACCATCACTAGTCTTGGGATTTATTTTAGCTTAGAGGTTAATTTCAAAGCATCAGTTAGCCAGGATTCACGCCCAAAATCCTGTCAAATTATTATAGATAATAAAAGCATTTCTTTAATACCAGCATGCTCTCTAGCATTCATCATTTACAGTTCCAATCCATTTCTCTGAAAAATTATTCCTAAAGTAATAGTGTGCCATAAGTCAACATTCTCCCCAACAGATGCCACAAAAGCCTAATGGTCATATTGTGCAACCAGAGTGGTGCTAACACAAGAGGGAGCAGGTCAAATAATAACAGAGACAGTAATGCCCTGCTCTCCTGCTCTCCTGTGACATCCCTGTGACAGCTCCTATAGCTGCTTGGAAAATCCAAATTTGATGTTAAATGCAAGAATCAAGACAAAACCCTGACACTATTGATGTAAATGATCTAGAGAAAACGTAAGATACCTAGCAAAAACTCATCAGTTGTTGTTTAACCTGGGGAAAAATTAAAGCATATAACACGATGATATTTCAGTTGCTACTATGTAATGCTTATTCTAAGTTCAAGGGCTTTTCAGTTTCCCATGCACTGGCAATGAGGAGATGCACAAGAAGCCAGGAGGGTGCATAACTGGGACAGCTGACCTGAACTAGTCAAAGGGTTGTTCCAGCCTATAGAAAGTCCTGCTTGGTATATAAATGTGGTGTGTTTATAAATTGGCTGGGAGACCCCAGTCACTGCTTGAGGAGAGGCTGGGGATCAATCAGCAGATGAAATTGTATTGCCCACCACTTGTCTTGGGTTCTATTTCTCTCTCTCTCTCTTTGTTGCCTCCATTTTCATTGCAAGTTTTATTGTTGTTGTTGCTATATTTTATTTCAATTACTAAACTGCTCTAATCTCACCCCATCAGGAAGGCTCAGGGGAGCTTCAGCACCAGCTGCATGATACTTAGTTGCCATACGGGATTAAACCATGACAGCCCTGTTTGGCACTCTGTGGGGCCTGGCACTTTGAGACAATGACAAACCTGACTAGAACATGCTAGAAAAAATTGTTTATAAACATTCTTTATATTAGTTAATAGTCATAGATCACAATGTTGATTTATTTGTTCTCAAACACTGTGTTTGATCTTAAAGCTGCATTATGGAGCACCTTACTTGCAGCACCCTGTTGTGCTGTTTCTATAGATCAAAAAACCACAATGTTGATTTATTTGTTCTCAAAGACAGTGTGTTTGTTCTTAAAGCTGCATTATGGAGCACCTTACTTGCAGCACCCTGTTGTGCTGTTTCTATAGATCAAAAAAAAGTGGTCTGCACAGCAGCCAGGATCCTACCTTAATGGTCCTACCTACAGCTTCTGTTAGAAAACAACAGGGGAGAGTAAAGATTGAGCCCTGGTTTCTTGAATCAGGGGTAAAGAGGCCTATGTCTTCCAACTGCAAAACTACTGCAGCTTATGGAAGAGTTCTAGCTGCTTCAGAAGTAATTGGAACTGAAGCACGGCTCCTCCTGACACCACAGCTGCCAGTGCTGGGCTGGCACAATCTCCTCTGCACATCATGTAACTGCTGCTACATGGAGGGTTATGTGTACTGACCACACAATGGCCTTGAGCAGAAACTCTTAGCCATTCCGAAATCTTGAAAGTGACCATGAAAGGATGTCACCAGAGGAAGAGGTGACACAGGTTTACTAATGGATCCTGCCATATTGTAGGAAAGTATCCATAGCTGTATGGAAAATTCTGAACAAGAAGGTGAATCAAGACAGTTTGCAGAGGTGAAAGCCATCTAACTGGCTTTATTTATGGCTGAATGAGGAAAGTGGCCAACACTTAATCTCTACACTGACTCAGGGATGATGTCAAATGCCCTGTGGGGATGGTTGCAGCAATGGAAAAAGCATAGAAGTAAACCCATCTGGGCTGCCACACTGGGGCAAGATACTGCTGCCCAAGTGAAGAACCTGGTTGTGAAGCTACTTCATGTAGATGCTCATGCACCCAGGAGTTGAGCCACTGAAGAACATCAAAACAACCTGCAGGTGGATTAAGCTGCTGATGTTGAAGTGGTCCAAGTGGATCTGGATGGGTAACACGGGTTTGAATTATTTACAGCTTGGTGGGCTCATTACACATTAAGACCATCAAGAAGGAGATGGAACATGTAGCGGGACTCATGACCAAGGGGTGGACTTGATTGTGGATCACACTATCACACAGGTTATTCATAAAAGTGAAATATGTGCTGCAATTCAGCAAGCCAAGTGGTCAAAGCCTCTTTGGTTGAGAGGACACTGGCTGAAATATAAATATGGGGAGGAAATATAACCAGATTGGCCACATGTCACTCCCACAAGCCCACCAAGGCCAGCTTACCATGTGCTTTCCATTGGGGAAACAACCACTGGGTGGCTGGAAACTTATCTTGTCCCCAGTGCCACCACCTGAAACAGTATCCTAGGCCTTGAAAAGCAAGTCATCCTAGAAAGAATTGAGTCAGCCAACAAGACTTATATTGTGGATCACACTATCACACAGGTTATTCATAAAAGTGAAATATGTGCTGCAATTCAGCAAGCCAAGTGGTCAAAGCCTCTTTGGTAGAGAGGACACTGGCTGAAATATAAATATGGGGAGGAAATATAACCAGATTGGCCACATGTCACACCCACAAGCCCACCAAGGCCAGCTTACCATGTGCTTTCCATTGGGGAAACAACCACTGGGTGGCTGGAAACTTATCTTGTCCCCAGTGCCACCACCTGAAACAGTATCTTAGGTCTTGAAAAGCAAGTCATCCTAGAAAGAATTGAGTCAGCCAACAAGACTTAATTCTAAAACAAGCTCATAGATAACTGGGCTAAGAAACATGGCATGAGTTTGTCACATTCCTTGCCATGCACTAGCCTTCAGAAAAGTTTAACAATACTGTGAACGGTCTCTTAAGACTGCACTGAAAGCAATGGCAAGTGGATCCTTCAGACACTGAGATTTACATTTAGCAAAGGCCACCTGGCCATTCAGTACTTTCATTCACCCTGAAACATCACAAACTGTCAGATCTGTGCAGCTGTTCTTTCCTTTCATGAAAGATTTTAATTGCTTATAAAAATACCTTTTGTGACTTCTCTTTTATTTGAGGAAATTGAAGCTTTTCTTCTTATTTCTGCATAATTATGGCAGCTCATATTCCAAGATCCATTTAGTTTCCTTCACTGTCTTCTTTTGCAATTACTTTCCCTCGCTATGTAGAGTATAGATTAATAGCTTGTTTCTGTCTAATAGAATACTTTTTCCCTGGGTTACCATATCTATAGATTGTAAAACTCACCCCTATCAAACTAAATGGATAAAATTAGGTATTGTGGTTGGGTGTTTTTTGTTCTTACAAGCAAGTTATTTTCTGGTTTGTTGCTAGTAAAGAGTTTAAATTCAAAATTGATACTGCTTTTAGGATTCTTCTCAACCATCAAAGAAAAGTCAAGATTCCTTCACATTTCAGTCACTGCACCAAGTCAACTTGCACAGTCATTTTTGGGAGCTGGGATGTTGTCTTTTCTCAGAGTGTGAGGTTGTAGCCTGCTACTCATGAGCATGGAATTTTCCCCTAAAAATAATGTGTGATTACTTAAACCCCATGGCCTTCCCCCTCCATACATATCCGTGACATCCCTCTGATGCCTCCAGTCTGCCAGAAGCTGTCACTCACAATGGTATCCTTCCCAAAAAAAAGCCGACAGTAAATGTATCAAAAGTAATTGAGAGGTTAAGTTTTGCAAGTAACACTGTGCAGTCTTGTATCCACCTGTCACAAAGGAGGCACAAGCTTAGGAAATATGGGGTTTGGGATTTTGTGTGGTTTGCTCCTCTGAGGGTTGAAACTCAGAAAACCCAAATGTTGCTAAAATCACCTTGGCTTCTGATGCCTTTTCATGTTTCCCATGCAGACTATCCCCAAGCTTACCAGTCCGGCCTGAGACAGAGCGAGGAGCTGCAGTGAGGCCAACACAAATCTAATTTAATTAGCTGCACTAAAAGTACATCAAATCTGCCTTGCAGCCTTTGGCCTGAGCTCTGGAAAGCAAATAAGCACAGAAAACTTTAAAGGGAGAGACAATATTTATCCTTAAAAATAATACCCAGGAGGTTTCTCCCCACAAGAGCATCTTCCTCTAAGCTGTGCTCCTTCTTCTGCCATTCCTCATTAGCACAGTTAGTAGGGGACAGAGTCCTGCTGATAAAAACAAGGGCTTCTGTTCAGTGGCCTAGAGGAGCCCACCAGGAGGTATGGCATCAAAATCAATGTTCAGTCAGACATAAAAAGCAGCAAGAAGTCCTGTCCTGTCAATATATGCTGTGGGAGGCCAGGCCCCCAGAGTTTAACTCCTGGGTTTTCTCAATTGTTTTTGCTCCTGAACATCTGAGATTTTAGAGATATATGCAGAAGCACAGCACTGACATATAGAAAAAGAAAACAATCAATACTGTGCTTAACCTGACCTGAAGAATATACAGCTCATTCATTTTTAGTCTCTTGGTTTGTCTCACACTGTGGGAAAAAGTAGTATTTCAAATTAATTCAACAGCAGATCAACAGTATTGAGAACCAAAATGTTTTCAGTCAGAGCTTTTGGAATTAAGAGTAGATGGGGCTTTACCTGTGTTACAAATAAAAACCATATGGTTTTCCCCTCTTATATAATAGCAAATCCAATTACAGAAATCTAGCAGTGTGTCTGTAACACAAACCTTACTAATACAAAAACCATGAAGGAATTGAGTCCCTTTCTGTTTTCTGTGATTTTTTTCAGTCTTTCTAGCAATTAGAAAGTCTATGATGACAACAATACTTCCAAAAATTTAAGTATCTGGATCAACTGCAAACCTCCGTGTTCCATCTGCAAAACTGTTTGCTACCAGTGGAGGAAGGGAGAGGATTATAGGAAGTGTCCCATGCCAATAACAATCCAGCTACCATAAATAGCATGTTTCTCCTGATTTTAAGAAAATTCTGGATGAGACTGCAAATTGTCAGTACAACAACCTTATCTTTTGTAGTACAAAGTGGCTTGGATATATTTAACAGAAATGCATTATTTAAAGTCACTGATGGAAAGCCTTGAACAAGGGATCGAACCCAGCTGTGCTACCAACCAACAGAATGGTCCAAAATCATAGAACAAAATGTTTTGGTCTTTTTTTCTTGTTTTTTTTTCTTTTTTTTTTCTTTCTTTTTTTTTTTATGTTTTGGTTTTTTGCATTAGAAAGAAAATGTGGGTTCTCACTATTTATTTCCCAATAATGTGAAATGGGATAAAGAAGGAGTAAGCTGAAAACAAAGAAATTTTCTACCTGGAATAGAACTTAAATTTTCAAACAAAACAAATTTAAATATACTCAAAATATTTTTTAAGTTTTTTTAAAATAGGTTGACAATGTATGAAACATTTTTCCTCTCTGTTCCACTGAGAGAAAGAACTGTATTTGGAAAATATGCATAAGAATGTTGCTCTATATAGTAAAACATTCACATAAATGAATATCAAACTTTTCAATAAAACAGTGGCATCATTTTGCTCATCACCATTTACTGCATGATAAACAGGTATTACTTTAATTTGAAAGTCTGCAGAGCTAACCTCAAATATTCAACTGCATGTGTACTAGGGCAAATAACACCTCAGAGTTCTGCAGGAATATAATGACTGACTGCCTGATGAAAGACTGTGTCTTCTTAATGACTCCATTCCCATGAGCATGTCCAACCAATTTTCTAGGAATTTCAAAGCTAGATATTTTGTTGGTTTCTTCATTACTTTTCAAGGTCCCTGACTGTTATTGATCACTCCAGGTGCTTCCTAAGATTTCAACCAGACATTTTTCCACAAAGTCAAAGTCGTAAAAAGTCAACAATGACAAGGATATTTGAAATTATTTAAATCCTTCCCCACTCCATCATGTCAGAAGGCAAATCTTATTTACATAGCATCCTTTGAAGGAATGCAATTATGTCATTAATCAAAAGCAAACCTTGAAGGCAAACCAGCTCTGTAAAAGATCCTTTTTTATCTTTTATATTTATAGCTCTCAAGAGAGAGCATGTTGCCTAGGAATAGAGTGGGCTGATTAAAAATAAAGTCAAGGAGCAAGCTATCATATTGCCATGGGATTGTGACTCATTTTACCGTGTAGAACATTCCCTTTCCAATACATACCCTTACAATGAAACCATTTTCTAGGATATTCTGTTCTCCACCTTTTCTTTGTGCAGTAACTGCACTTGACACGCGGTGACTTATTTGAGGTCTGCCCCACTGCTGGGTTTTAGGGCATGCTTCCACTGTTAATGTTGTAATTAAAGAGGTCTTATCATCATTTAGTGACTATGTGATAAAATTCTGTCATTTTGGGGTTTAATGCTGCTAGAAAAAAAAAATACCAGACATGTTTGTCATTTGTAAAATTCACATGATAAATGCTCCTCAAATCCTCATATACTTCCCCCTGTTGATTATCTAGAAGGAATTCTATAAGGAGGGTTACAGGTGTATAAACTTTGCTCTTGCAGGAAGACAATCAACAAAAGATAACAAAAGATTTCTCACTGGTTCTGCACAGTAAATAAAAAGCACTTTGATTATTTTGTAGGAACTGAAGGATGTGAAAGATCTACTCAAATTCACTGTTGTTGTAACTAACTCTGTTAAAGATGTTTTACTTTTGATTTCTTCATCATATCAGCAAAAGTAAAATATTTCTGTAAAGTTAGCACAGTCATCAGCAATATTATTTTTATTAAATACTACAGAAGCAGCAAAAACATTTTTAGGAAACTTACCTAGGATTGATGCACATATTCTTTGGAAATTACAATTCTCTTCACCGATGTTCCTCGCAGTTCCACTCTTTTCATGCTTTTTTGATGGACTCACGACTATAAAGTCATATATGACTTCAGTATGATTCTCAATATGACAATCATTAACTCAACTAATATTTTTTTCTCATTGTAACCTCAGTTTTCAATCATTTTTGTTCAGTTTTGCAACCAAAACCCAGGCTCTCTGGAACAAGGCACAAGGAAAGCAATTACTAAAATGAAGATTGACTCTTGCAGTGCAAGTTAACTTGTTTTCAACAAACCTTTGGAAAAAATGTAAGATGAGATGCATTGACTTTGTTTGAGTTTTGCACTATGCTTTAATAAGTTTACGTTTTTGGGTAGGAATTTGCCTTTTTTTAGCTGCTTATAATAACACACAGCACACTGCTCTATAAAATGAGGGTCATAAACAAAATAATAATAACAATGTGCACCCTCTGCAGAGGTCTAGCACAAGGCTGAAACAATACTTCTAAACTTCATTCCCTGGCAATGCTTCTAGGGAATTTAGAATATCAAGGTTGTGCTAGACCAATTTTTTGTGATCCTAATGTTTGCTGGATGCCATTTCTTGGAGATTTAAAGAAGCAGCTATAAGCAAGAACAATTCTCTACTGTAATTCATGAAACCCTAAGGACAGGTACAAAGCTGTCTTGAATATGTAGTAATTGAATTTTTCCAGATTTTAAATAAATTGACAATCAAAGAACAAATTATGTACTTTGCATCATTTCCAGAAGAATGCTAACCCGTCTTTACCTTCTACACACTGCAAGCTGACTGACAAGAAAGGTTGGTAACATTCTTCTTCATATCTGCCTGTGAGAGGTGGTTTTGCTGAACAAAGCACACCTGTTCCCATAGCCACAAATTCGGGAAATGTGTGTACTTGTATGTGTGTGATGATGGTGGCGATGATGACAAAGAGGACCAGAGATTCCCCAATAAAAACTGCTTCTATGGAGAACTTTACTTGAGCTGAGGCTCCCTATTGAATATACAGCAGTAATTCAAGGAGTGTTCCAGGACCTCTGCATTGTGGGTAATTCAATTTTTATAATATAACTACACCAACTCATCGTGTTCCCTGTAAGAGTGATCGAGAGACCAGACCATGCCCAAGATGGCACTACTGTATTATCATTTATTCAATTATAATTATTATTCCACTGTATTATCAGAGCCAAAGCAGGCTTTTTGACCAGAACAGCTAGCTCTGGCCTCTCACACAGTTGCTACTCCCTGGTGTGCTGGCTTTCAGCAGGGCACAGCAAAATAAGGCAACTGAGGGCTGTTAGCCTTCTCAATCTCTTTTTAATATCAGGCTACACTTACAGATAGCTGCTAGGTCTTTTTGAGTAGATATTGTGTTTTCCACTGACATAGCTGGTATTTGACAGAGCTGTTGAAATTGAAACCCCAGCACTGGCACTTGTTGGTTTTCAGTTCTGAAGCATGTGTGTAATACACCGTCCATCTCTGTTAAGGTAACAGCTTGGAAACACAATAAAATACACAATTCTTCCAGACTGTGTTTCTGTGGATTTCTGTCAGTCATGGATGCCTATAAGTGGCATTTCAACAGGTGGCAAGACTGCAGTGTCTTTCAGAAAACTGAAATTACAAGTATGCACTTAAAACTCAGCCACTGTGAGAGAGCAGCTGCTAAAGAAAGACACTGTGCTTAGGCTTGACTATTGTGAGAGCATTTTCACCATCCAGTTTCTTGCAGTGATATTTCACTAGCTCATTTTCATATCATTCAAAGTAGTGTGTAGTTGCATAGCACTATCATGTCCTTCAGGCATCCCACAGTCACACCTCACTCTGTGTACTGGGAAGTCAAATCACTGTGAAAAACCAGGCTTATAGTGTACTGAAACTTCTGAGATGCTAAACAATGTTCAGGTGTTCTTCTAGAAATACTTACCTGTGACAGCCGTGCCTTGCTTCGGACTGGGGTTGAACAGCCATAACTGTAGTCTCTGTTTCTCAGATAGTGCCATCAACCAAGGTAGCCAACATTCATATCCTAAGTTAACACTGCAAGTTTATCTGTAAGATAAACATTGGGTTGAAAGAAGTTTCTAAATATGGCTTTGGCAGAGCCTCATTTCTCATATAAAACTTATTACCTTTACATGTGAACAGAATCCTGCTAATTTTTGTTTGTTTGTTTCTTTGTTTGATCTCATCTTGTTTTGACAGATATGTTGACAATTGCTTTAAAAAAATTGCCCTTCAAGGCCATATTAGGTGAAACAGCCAGCAGTGGTTATTTCCTTACTTTATCAGTGGCAGTAGTTCTTCTGTGGGGAAATTTTGCATTTTGGATAAGGTTGCTTATATGCTATGCATCTTTCATGTTGAAATTCAGACACAGTTCTTTTAATTCCTGCTGACTCTATTTTACCTTCTTTTGGTGTTGCAGGAACCTAAAGCTATGTTGTCTTTTCCTCAGACCTTTCATTTCTCATTTGCTCATAAGTTGCAATATCCAAGCCCAGAACAAACCACCAGGCAGAGCAGACCAAAACCAGCACCTTGTTCGTCCTTTAGTTTGACACAGGGAAGAAAAAAAAAGTGGCAGAGCTCTGATAGGTACATTAATTTTGTCTTAAAAGGATGCAGTGCTGTATCTAGGAGAAGGGAAGCGGATTGTGAGAAGACACTGATAGCCTGTATAAAAATGTAGCAGGAGAAATTCTTCCTAGTTAGCAGACTGCCAATGTTTGCACAGCTGAGCTGCGTGAAAAATATTTCACCTACAGGTCTCACGCATCAAGAAACAGAGAGAGCATATGTAGTGCAAGACAGTTGTGTTCAGCTCTAGTGCGTTGGAAGCACATTTGTCAGGAGTACTTGCCTGTTTGACAAGGGGAATGCTTCAGTGAATAAAACACCAGACAAAACAAAGCCAGGTTAGAAGCTAAAGTAAAAATCTCATTAGTGAGGTGTTTAAGGAATGAACAATGATTATGTCTGAAACTGGTGATGTCCTTCCAGCCCAAACAGAAATGCACACACAATGGTAGGGTATTTTTGGACGAGTTCCTACAACCAGATTAGAAAATTTCTTCTAAAAGGCAAAGTACTATGTGAATAAACATATAATTATATTGCTGACTGGGGGAAAAACTAAATAGTTCTGTTAAAAAAAAAAAAGTCCAGTAAAATAATCCCCATGACCCTAACTACTATTGTTACACCTTATATGACAATTACTTACCTTTCATTCTGAAAATAATTTTGAATAATACTGTACCCCTTGCAAAAAATCTATTATGAAAACGAATTTGTTTTGAGAACTGAACTTGTATTTTTGTCAAAAAATAACTGCAGTTAAAGAAGGCTATTTTCCTGAAAAGCACATTGACCTGCTTTCATCAAACTGTTGTCGTTTATTTGGCTACTGCTGATTTGGACACATTTCCTCCTTTGTGATTTCATATGAGATCTGCATGAGCCTTCCTCATATATCATACATGCTGGCTTTGATTACCCTGGCTGCCAGAAGACTCTTAAGTGAAAATTAGCTCATCCTCCAAAATTTGTGGGCCTGAGTGGAAAGAGCAGCTAAGGAGACTGATGTAGGTTCAGATATTTGCTCTCAGGACCTTTTCTGCACTCTAGTGGAAGAAACATCAGTACAAAAAGGAAATGACAAGTACACACATGAAGCTGGAGAGGACAGGTAGTGATAGATAGGTATTTACAGGGACAGATAGCAGTAGAAAAAGGCGAAATTACGTTGATCTCTAAGAGGAGTGATTTAGGTTAGATCAAGACGACCTTTTCTCAGAGGGTGGTAAAACACTGGAAAAGGTTGCCCAGGGAAGTTGTTAGTGACTGATCACTGGAAGTGTTCAAAGCCAGGTTGGGTTGGGCTTTGAGTAACTTGGTCTAGCAGATGATGTCCTGGTCCATGGCAAAGGGTTTAGAACCAGATGA
Organism: Passer montanus; assembly: GCF_014805655.1. Taxonomy (NCBI): domain Eukaryota; kingdom Metazoa; phylum Chordata; class Aves; order Passeriformes; family Passeridae; genus Passer; species Passer montanus. The sequence continues at coordinate 13,053,434 of NW_024366480.1, read as the reverse complement.
TCTTTAAGAGTTTTCCCAGTCCAAACCACCCAGTCATTCTATGAAAGTGCATAGAATGATGGGGAAAAAATACCAGTACATCAGTAATGTCATCTTGTCAAGTGCATAACAGAATTTCTTGGTGTCCTAGAGCCGTGTTTTGATTCAGGTGTGCACCTGAATTTGTTCATTCTAGGGAGCAGCATTTGTCTCAAAAGATCATCCATGTGGTAGGACAAATGAAGTATCTCTTGTATCAGCCAGTCACTAGGACTAGGATGTTTTGGAAAGTAACCCAAGAGAGTTTGTGCTGATCATACTATACAGGTTCAGCTGTGGTTTGTGCTGTGAAAGGACTCCTTTGCAGGGTATATGGTGCTTAGTTAGAAAGGGATAAAATAGGCAACAGGAGATGGCACTAAATAAAATTCCACATTCACCTCAGGCCTGTAAACAAACAAAAAAACTCTAGACTGTGATGAATCTGGATTTTTGCACAAATTTCAGAATACTGGGGTGGGAGGAAAGATGTTCCACTGGATGGCATTGGTCTTCCTCGAATCTGTCTTTTCTCTAATTAAGATGTTCCACCAAGCACTGTGAAGCGTGGAATTCAATCAGCTGCTTTAAAAGGGAACAAAATGGAGCATGTAACAACCATGAGAATTAGCTTGTGGTTTCAGCTTGAGAGAAAATGATAGGGGCAGTAATGTGTGTGAAAAAGGAAAAAAAGCTGCCACTACAGCCAGAATTCAGCAGTCAGGAGGCATTGGCAACCCAAGCAGCCCGAGGGCATGGAGAATTAGGGAACATGTTCCTTGGAGCTAACATTATCACTCCATAACAATTTTCTGGGGCTCTATTCTCAGATAGCCATTTTTCCAGGGATGTAACAAACAAGGAATATTCACATCCACAGTCGAGTTTGTACCTGTTTATAGATGCATGTGGGCTACAGCAGCTAAAACTGTTCCTTTCTGAATATTATGTTAACCTTTTGCCTGAGAATGTAAGCTGTCTTGTTTCCCTTAAATTCAGCCTGCCTTTCATTGAATTTGTGCATTATATTTAAAGTTGGGTTTATGGTGTTGTGTAATTTATTGTGGTACCGGATACAATGAAATATCAAAGGTCTGTGACTGTATATTTATTGATCTGTCTACTGTTCAGGTCTAAAATAGAATTAGGTCCCATGGCATTTTTAAATATTAGGCAATCAAATTTAAACTTGCAGAACGTTCTTAAAATGCTGTAATATATTTACCAACTCAAAGATCTCAATTCTTTTGGTAAAGCCATATCAGCATAAAAACAAATTTGGGATAAAAAAGGCTAGAATATATTTTTCATGCTGATGAAATATGAAAGAGGTTAAAGTAACTTCCTTGTAGACAAAAAATTATTGATGAAAGAAAAAATTAAATATAGATTTTAAGCATCCACCATCAATCAACATGATCATAAACTGTTAAGATTGCCACTGAGTAGTGATATCACTAATTCATTTTCACACTTTAGTTTTGTCACAGGTTCAGTTTTTGCTAAAGAATGTGAAGATTGCTATGTTGTATGAAGCAAGAAGTAGAAAATCCAAGCCAAAGCAAAAGAAAGACAAAATTAGGGGAAAATGCCCAGGAGAAAAGGAATGAAATCCATTTACTTTTTCGAAATATGAAACAGGTCCATAACATAGCAATATATTAATTTTCTTTAGAGTGAGGGAAGAGAAAGAGATGCAAAAAATATTCATGAGCTCAATCACTCACAGACACATCCAGATTAAAAAAGATAGATTTCTCCTGAGAGTTTTCATTAACAAGGCACTGACATTTTGCCTTCAAATCAACAAGCTTAGGTTTTCATATTGAAGCCTGAGAATCTTTTTACATTTTCTCCCTGTTATACTCACTTGAAGGATCTCCACTTTCTTCAAATAATCATGGAGGGGGGGAAAAAAGCACTATAATATAAAGGGGGGAAAGCACCTTATTAAACCTCCTACTTCACACACTAAGATAATAAATATCCCACGGAACGAGAAGACCATTCTGGATTTTGTACAGTGTCAGATTTCTGAAATGTAGTGTGCCAATGTAGGGGCCACACCAGGTCACTGCACTAGCACATTCACGCCTAGAAGGATGCTTCAATCAAGCACAAGCCCAAATGACTAAAGGGGAAATTCTAAATTGATAGCTCTAAAGGTCATGAGGAACAAATTCAGGTTGGGAAGGAAAGTAATCAAACAGGCTCAGTAAAGAAATATTGTCATTCCTCAGCTTAATGAGTCCTTCACAAGAGTAAATGAGGGGAGAAGGATGAAAGTAATTGCTGGTTATGTGTAGAGTTCAGTGTGGTTTTGGTGCCTTTTAGGATGACATGTGGTAGAATGGCTATTTGGAGGAAGGTTTTATTGGTGATTTTCATTTTGAGCAATCCTTCCCTGGCTTCAGCCATAGAACATGACCTCTTTGGTGAACTATAACATCAGTATAGTTTTACTCAAGTCAAAAAGAGGAACAGTGCACATTTTCCATCCTTTCCTCTTCAGTCCTTTTCTTTGGTTTTTTGGGGTATTTTTATTGCTTGGATTTTCTTGTGCACTAAAAAGTGTAGAAAATAAGATAGATATTGAAAATAACCTCACATGAACCTCATATAAATAAATAACAGTGACTTGTTACAATTCCTGGTCTTAGCCCTGTTTTGTTTAGAAAGAAAGAGATAGTTTGACCCTACATACATATAAACACCTTGTATCCCTTCTCATTTGGTTTGACATTATGCTGTTCTTACTTTGTCAGACTGTTTAAGACTGAGACTAAAATGAGGGTAGAGAACTAAAACCTATTTTAACTTCCTGAGAAAAGAAGAGCTATCAAACATTGAGGTGCATGGGTATTTGTCTTTTCTCATCCTTCTGTTGACATATAAAATTTATTCAGTTTAGCTATTTTCATTTATTCAGAGAAGTGGCTAATGTAGAATGCAACAGCTAAGAAATGCTTGACAGCACTGAAATTCTTTGTTAAAGGTGAATATTCAACAATAAGCAGGCAAAGCAGTAACAAAGTAGTGGAGCAAGACCAGCTCTTGCCAACAGAAAGGCCACAATTTCTACAGATAGACAAGCCTTACAGTTGACTCAGGTTTTTCTGCCTGGAAGTGATACCACTTCTCTATAGCCCATTTGTACTGTATGATGTGGGTTAATGACTGCACAGAAAAGTTGCCTGGAAGCAACTGCAAGTCCCTGATGAACTGTTTTGATGAACACTGTGTTTGCTTTCCAATCTAAGGGTCAAAAATTACAATTTATATAATAAAAAGTGCTCACAATAGTGGGTACATCTGCCCTATTTCTGGTGGAGAGAAATACAGTATTTCTTTTGCCTTAATTACAAGTGGCAGCATCTTCTTTCTATGCAGGTACACACAGATGAGCCTTCTCCAATGGCATCATAAATTTTTTGACATGTAAGAATAACCTTTAAAAGGGGGAAAAAAAGAGAGAAACCTGACAAGCCCTGCAAGCTGCACACCATTTACACAAGAACTCTGTAGAATTTACTCTACCTGTGCCATCTGCTTATGCTGGTATCTAGAGGGCTGTGTTCGTCGAAGAAAGGGCAGAGTTGACAGAAAATGGCTTTCGTCATTTCAGAAGAAGATTCATAGAAAATAGTTGGGACTTTTTCAATCCATAGTCACACACCTTCTCTTATTGGATAAGGTCAGAATGACACCTAATGGAAAAAAAGAAGTGGCATTTCATGAGATCCCAGTACTGGAAAAGTCCCTCTCCATGTCAATTTACAAGGACAATTCACTAAAGGCAAATCCTACTTGACCAACGTGATTATCCTCTACAAAGAGACAACTTCATGCATGGATGAGGGAAGAGCAGTGGATGTTGTGTACTTTGGCTTCAGCAAGGCTTTCAGCACTATCTCACACCACCCTCATAGGAAATATGTGTGGGTTGGATGAGTGGACAGTAGGATGGATTAAGAACTGGTTGAGTGAAAGATCCCAGAAAATCATAATCAGTGGCACAGGGTCTGGCACAACTCGTGGTACTTCAGAAACCCTTAAGATTTATGGCCACAGGAGGAGAGTCCTCTGACTGAGTTTATTAGCTTGAAGATAGTGTTAGTTAAAACAGGTAAAATACCAGACCTGACCTTCACAACATGCTCTGTTTCCTGGCACTTGTTTAGTTTGGCACCCAAAAACCCCATCTGAATAACCTGAAGTTCTTCCTCACCTCAACTGTGTTAATACCCTTAGTGCATTCATTTCCTTCTTTCACCTCTTTGTCTGAGTTTTTCCTGTTACCAATCCTGTGTACAATTTCACAATCATTTTATTCAGATCCCTCCTAAAATTCACTGTTGAGTTGGATCCATGATCCAGTGATCACAAACCTTACCCAAGTATCAACATATTTTCTTTTCATACCACTTCTAAGAGTGGGATTAAGAAAATGGAAAAACAAAAAGATACAAAAACCTCTGTATTAATTCTTTCCTCAAGCTTTCCCAGGGAACCTTATTTTATCTCTGTGGGTTTTTATGATTAATTCTCTCCACATCACTCAGAATCTTTACTCATATAGAATACAGTCTGAATATCTTACTGAAGCTTAACAATATATAATAGTAGGTCTGTAAACAGAGACAGCAGGAATTTTGAAATATCAGCAAGCTTACTGATTCCCAGGATTTTGTTGTTGCCCACAGATATGCCAAAATTGAAATTACTTTTGCAAACTGAAAAAGAAAAAACATTGCAATCAGACTTTGCTGCTTTAGATGTTTATCACTCTAATACATCACAAGTGTCATGCAATATATAACTCTGGAAGTCCAATCCCGACTAAATTTAAAGAGAAAAGATTTGAAATGTTTTGTCCAAGAAGTTTCTAGGGGATATCAGTTTCTAGAGGACATTTGCTTTAAACTTGAGCAAATCCTGAGTTCATTAAATAGAATAATTCAGCTCTGTTCTCAGTTCTTTTCTTTCTTGACTAATTATTCAGCTCTAGTTGGCCAGTCAAAGTTTGGGTTCTGGCTTCATTTGACTAGACATAGAGGTTGCAGAGCTTTTTTATCTGGCACATGGAAGTTTCATTTCTTTTGGGGTGAGACCTCTTGTGAGCTGCTGATTAAATTCTGTGATAGTTTTGTAACTTTCCATGAACGGTGTGGCTCTGTCTCCCTCAGTGGGTGTTGCTCTGGATGAGGTTGAGAGCTCCTGGCACTGAGAATTCAGGTTGTCCTGCATGAATGCATATGAATTTGAATCTTAAAGTGTATGTATGTTTTGAGCATGGGCTAGACCACCCTGATACGCTGAATACAGTTAAAAAGAAAAAGTTTGGCTTTTGTTTTACCTCGAGTCAGCCAGATAGATAGAGAAGGAGCAATAGGTATGTATCACACCAAAATTCCTCTTCACAGCAATCATATCTGGTCAAGGGGAAAACTAAATGTTCCTCTGACATAATCACACTATATGTTCCAGAGTTCAATAACTTCACTTGATTGCTGACATGAGAGCTGATGTGCAAATGATGTGGTAACCAGGAATTACATCAGTGGTTGATAGGAATCTTTTGATTCCAAGAGCAAACCTGTGTAGATAGTCTTGCCAGGTGTGCTCAGTAACCCTTGCTGAGTCAGAGCACAAAGACTACAGACACATTGGCCTCACCTGCAGCACCACAAACACATAGAGGACAAAAAGGCAATCAGAAATGGTCAGGGTGACTTTACCAAAAATAAATTATGGTTGGTCAGCTCAGCCTTGTTTCCTTCTACAGTGAAATGCTGTCTCTGTGGGCATGGCAGGAGCTGTGCACGTCATACAGCTCGAATATCATCACATTTTTGACGTCAACAGGAGTCTCCTAAGTAGGAAACTGTAATCTTGGGCTGCACAAAGTGCTAGATAGGCTGCAAATTTGGCCAGACCATCAAGTAAAAAGAGGAAAGCATACATTTTCTGACTGGTGACTAGAAATATACTTCAGATACTAAAAGTGGAGCCAGTGTTGTTCACTTTATTTGCCAATCCTGTTGATAGAGGATGTAGGTCCCAGAAGATGGCATCCTTAATGAGAAGGACTAGCTGGCAGCCCAAAGCCCAGAGCTTCAGCCTGGAGGAAGTTTGCAAGGCAACAGAACCTCACAAAGCTGTATTGACATTTGTGATTAGAGTAATATATTAATTTTTGTAATGATTGGAACCTGTTGTTATTATTTGAATTCTGATGGAATATGTTACCAGCTGTAATATAAGTAATCATTTCAAATTTTGATCTTTTTTTTTCAGTTTAGATTATTTAGTTTATTCTTAAAATGTAACTTTTTAATTATTTTTTTACCACAATTAGACAGTTCTTTCTGAGTTTTCATGTATTTGGGTTTATATCAAAAAGTGCTTTGTGAGTTTTGGGGTTTTTTTCCTGGCTTGAAGTACAATCATGCAATTTCAGATTCTACACATCAAGCTTGCTCTTTTCAGAAACACCCAGTTTGGTCCATTCCTTCATGTAGCTGTCTCTTGCCACATGTCTAATTGGCTCCTGGTATGTCTAGGTGAACTTTTACAATGTCAAGCTAATTTTTGAAAGTCTGTGTTTCCTTTAGCATTGTCTGCAGCCTTGAGAGAGTGAGCTGAATCCTGTATCAGCTGCCAATGTTTTTCTGCATAAAAGTCAATAAGTTCAATAGTTTGAAGGATTGGTTTCCTGACCACATTAACTTGCCTTGTGTCTTGAAGCCAGCAAAGCATTTAAACATTTATATAAACTTAAATGTGTAAGAAGATTCGTTCAGTAAGAGTTATCATCACATTCTTATACATTTTGTCTTCATGACTTTAAGTATATTCTGGATTAAATGTAAACAAATTAGAGAAAAAAACATTATCAAACACTGTACAGAGTATTTAGTGTTTTGTTATTGCTTGTGGACAGAGTTCACTGATTTTGTTCAACACATCTGCATCTAAGAAGATGGAAATATTCACTGTGAGAAGCATACTTTGTCTGAAGCATTAATTTCAGTGTCAACATCAATTATAGGATGTTACGCAAAGTGTTTGGTTATCACTGATCTCTCAGTTCTCTTTCTTGTTTTTCTACTAGAAATTATAAAACTAAATGGTTTTTCAATTATATTGTTATAAATTTCTCAGATAACATTAATCCCAACCAAACTGTTAAGGAATTTCTTTCATGTCAGTTTCAATTCCTTTTCACCTTTGTTACAGGATCAAACCCACCTCACCTGTACCTCAATTTACAACATCAGTAAGTCATGACATTTTTACCCTTCTATGAGGAGCAGTCATCATTCCTCAGAGCTTTGTTTGTAGTCTGAAAGAGTTTCCTTTTTTATATTTTTGTTATTAATGCCATTACTACTTCCTTGAGGTGGTGGTTCAAATATTGTGAAATACAGTTGCTCAGAGGAAGTGAGGAATTCGTCAGATCATGAAGTAAACTCGTATAAGGAAAAAAAGAACGCCATTATGCTTCTGTAATGGCATTCTGTATTCCAGCAGAGAGACTAACATTTCTTTTTCTTATTTGAAGTGTCTAAGCCAGATGTGTGTCTGTGTGCTTGCAGAGAAACAAAGAGAAAGACAATGAGATTTAAAGCCATAACTTACCCTTCTCGTGATGTAAGCATTTATGTCATCACTGAAAGTATTGTGCTATTTCAAAATTGTAAGAAAACACTCTAGGGAAAATCTTCACAAAAGTCAAAACTTTCTGTGGATCTAAGGAGCAGCAGAATATAATCTCTAACCAGAAGGTTATGCTTTGCATAAAATGTACAGAGAGCTCTCAACAGTAACATTGGCTCAGAGAAACTACATACATTTAAAAGACATGAAAGAGATCAAAGAAGATTAGGGGATAACATGGACATCCTTGTAGGGCAAGCACTTTTCTCCCATTCTGAATAGAAGAAAACTAGGAAATGGCCCTAAAATCATCTTTCACTGATCCCAGCATAACACTGGCAGCAGCCCTCCAAAAACTATGTACCATTATCAAAATGGTAATGACACCCCTTTAGAAATTTGCATTTATAATGTCAAAATCTTGTTAATAGGAAGAAATATATTAAAAATTCAGCAATATTGACTAACCATGACAATGAATTTGGTTATCTGGGCTGTTTGATACAGTAAGGCTTTATCAGTGGGACTTCACTGCCCTATCTAGGAGAGATCTTTGAAGGACTTTCTTTCCAGTATTTTGCCATAGCATGAGCATCATAATGTCTATGAAACATGTCTTTATTGTGTCTTCAAGACAAAACTGAACTCTACTTTTGCTGTTGCAGAAGTACGACACTGGAATGCAGAAAGTGAAGTCAGGGGATGTGTCTCAAAAATTCCTACCTAGGAAGATTATCCCTTGGACACCAGTAGAATTATAATGGTTATTGTTATGTACTTGAAACAGAATAAAAACCAAGGGAAGTCTAATTCTGCCTTACATTCCAAATAATCTCAGAAAGGCTCAGGGCTCTACACATATCAAGATGCTGTCACATCAGGATGCCCTGCTTTATCTTTTACTGCAAAGTAGAGCAGGCTGGGAGGCCTGATCCTCTGGGGAATTCTTGTGGATTATATAGCAGATACTTGGGCCCAAGAAACTCCCAGAAAGACTCTTTGGTGAAAAGAGAGAATACAATAAATATATTCATTTTGAATAAAGTAAAAAATTCATAATTGGGAGTTGTATAAATTCAAATTAATACACACAATATTTCTGCAGCTCTTACTGAAAAACTGTTGTTTCTACATTTTTAGGAATCATGCTGAAAGAAACCCCAGAGCATTCAGAGAAAAGCTTTGTCACTCTGTAACATAAAAGACCAAAACCCTTCTCTATTTACTGTTCGAAGAGGGTGATTGGGTTATGGCCCAGACTCACCAAAAATGACATGTTCAGCAGCAGAAGTTTCAAGGCAAAATGCCCAAGTCAAGATGTGTCATGCTGTTACCAGAGGTCCAGCTGCTGGGTATCAGGAAATCTTGCAGATTTCTACTACTCAAAGGGGCAGGTGAGACACACTTCTCTAGATACTTCAAATGGCAATATTAATTGCAGTGTTTAGATGGAGCCTTTCCTATCACTCTGGTTTTCAGGATAGTACTGTAGGGGATATCACATTCCCCAGTTCCAGTATGTGTGTGTTTCATTTGTTAGTTCAAGAAGAGGTGGTCACCATTGTGTTCTCTTCCCTTGTGTGCATACTGGGCATATGACATGAAAACAGCAGGACCATAAACACATTAGGAGGTTACTTCTGTTGTCAGAGCATATTTTGTAAGTGTTTTCAGCAGTTTGTATCTGTTTTCAACAGATGTATTTCATTTTCTGAAGTCCTGGCACTTTGTGTGCATACTGGTCATATGACATGAAAACAGCAGGACCACAAACACATTAGGAGGTTACTTCTGTTGTGAGAGCATATTTTTAAGTGTTTTCAGAAGTTTGTATCTGTTTTCAACAGATGTATTTCATTTTCTGAAGTCCTGGCACCTAATTTTACTAGTTAGAAGTGCAGCCTGGCTTCCACAACTGTTGAACAACATGTGTTTGTGAAATGACTGCTAGCACTGCAGGCAATTAAAACTAGGACCTGAAAAGTATTTCTGATTCAAGCTGCTAGCGAGAAGCTGGAGATTTATGATAACAGAATGTGGCAGAAGATCTATTTAAGTTTTGCAGACACCTCAGCTGAAAAGAATATACGCATGGGTGCTCACTTCAAGGCATGGATTGATCTGTTTTGTGGCAGCATAACAAACCAGCTCCTCTCTCAAGCTGTTATTTTGTTCTGATTTCTCAACTTTTGATATTTTTTTTTATTTCTTTCTGGGCATTTTTCCTCTTTTTTTTTTTTTTTCAATGCATATCCCTAGTAGTTATGGTTGTCAAAGAAAATGTTCACATTTTTGCCAGTGTAACATTTCTTATGTGAGTTTTTAGGTATTTCAGAAGAACACTGACAGGCAAAGCTTAAGGAGCCCAGAAAAACCAGGGGAGCCCACACCACCACTCCTTCACAGTTAGGACCATCTGTCTTGAAGGATGCCTTACTGGGACAAGAAAAACCAAAGTGTATTCTGACTAAAAGTTGAGACCATTCCACTGTTTACTCTTCTTTGGCTTGACTTCTGGTTCACTGTGGATCATTTTAAGCTGATTGTAGCCAAAGACAAAATTCTTTTGACTACTGAGCTGAGGGCTTATTATCTGGAGAGAGGACAAATCTTTTGCAGTCTGGTAGTTAGTGATTTCTTTTCTCCATAACCTCTTCACAGATTTTTTTCTAGCAGTGTGTCAGAGCAGATGCAGATGTATTCATAACTCTTAAGATGTGATGGATTTAGATACATAAGTACTCTCCAGGTTCCCTGTTACAGGACCAAGCATTTAAGAGCAACTGAGCCTGGATTTCAGAGACCCTCTAAGCCCCTCCAACAAACTCCAGAACTCTCAGACCCGAGACCATCAGGCTGAGAATGTAACCTCTAAACCAGGAGAAGCCTGAACAGGCCTGGAGCAAAACCATTGGCAATTCTCTCTAGTCTTATGAAAACAGGTGGATTTCCTTGAAACACTTATTTTTTAATGAAACAGCATTTTCTAGGGAAAAATTTCTGTCAAGCTCACACCTCAGTCTTTGTTAATGCATACACACCAGTCTTGCACTAACCCAAGCCAGGAGACCCTTTTCTGATTTAAAACTGAGTTAATTATCAGTGTGTGATTATACAGAACATAGAACTTGAATGGCTGAAATACAAGAATTATCATCCATTCTTCTTCCCCAGAATTTGATCTGTTAAGGAAATTAGCTGTACTCACACTTCAGCCTAGCTGTAAACCATATTTGGCTATTTCAAAGCATGTTCTTATTCAAGGACAATTCAGATGCAATGCACAGAAACACACTTTTCTTTCATAAGACTCATTAGGCTAAAATACGGCAGCATATTTCAATTCATGTTTCCAGCTCTCTTTTTTAACCCTTGATGGCATGCTGAGTTCCAGCAACTGAGAAAAACCAATTAAATTGAATATTAATGAATTTCCTCTTGCTGAAAGTTTTCTTGTTAAACTGTAGCCGCAAAGTTGTTAAATCGGCACCTGAATTTCCACACTGCAAGTGAAGGATGAATTATTATGCTGTTCAGCAAATCAAGTGCATTTAGTGCATTGTTAACTGTCAAGAGTTTGTGCTCAGGATGATGAAGTTGGAAGACATAAACATTACAATCTCAGTATTGTCATGCAAAGGTGAATTTGGGAGATGCTTCTTTTGCTATGCTGGTTCTGTGTTTCATGGAGTGTTTCAAAAAGCATGGAAATAATGGGAAATATTAACTTCTGCTCTGAATGGAAAATTTGAATTAAGTCAGAAGAATAGAATCCTGACTAAACCTCTTCTCAGCCAGGCATTTTCTATCCCCAAGCTGCAGGTGAAAGATGGAAAGTAATTAATGCAGCATTTCAAAATACGCCTTATATACAAGCAGACATCCAGTGCTAACTGAAACTGGGCATGCACTGAGATTTTTTTTTCTTTTCCCCACAACAAAAACACTGTGAAGCCATTGCCTAAAGTGAAAGATAATAAATGCATATATATCACCAAGAAACATTCCCATTAAAATGCGTGACTAGACTGTCAAATTAATTTAACACAAGACTTTACTTAGCCCAGGCACAGCCACCTTCTAAAAGATTTAGAGGGCTCAGGCCATTTTGGTGATGTATACACACATTGTTTCAGTGAAAGAATAACAAATAATATAACAGAGAGCAATGTTTTTATTTTCAGTGCACAAAATAAGGCACTCCAGGAAAGTTCCCCTGAAAAACATTTCCTTATGATTTGTTTTGTTTTGTCTTCTTAAAAATCTTAGCACTCAGCAGAGGTAAGAAGAAGCCACTGAATTAAAGACCACTCACTCAAATCAGTCTGGTGTTTCCCATATTGCCTTTTTATGTCTTTCTTGTCAATTCACTCATCATTGTTAGTGGTATTTCTATCTTATTTTGTGGTTTTTTGTCTTGTGGTAGGTGGACTCCTGGTGTCCACACACTGCTTCCTGTGGCATCTCAGAAGTTACCCACCACAATGGGATTGATTTTTTCTGCCTTACTGTTTTTTTATTTATTTATATTCCTGCTGAAAATATACACATTTGATGACTTGACAGACGGCAACCAATCCGAGAACTGAGGAAGCCAGGAAAATTGAATGTATTCTGCATTTCAGGAAACAATAGAGCAAGAAGTCTGGCAGCCTTGGAATATCATAACTTTGAGGGGAGAGCCCTGGACAGATAAAATTAGCCTAAGCAAGTATATTTAGCCATAGAGAGGGAGTCTGAGGGGAAGCCTTGTGCATTTGGCTCTTGCCATTTGCTCTGTCTGTAAAAAAATGCTAGACTTGACAGTCTTTGGGTGCAAGAATATAATTCACGTGAGGAAAATAAATAGCACTTCTCCATGAAGAATGGGCACAAGTGAACTAGAAAGACACTTTGTCTGAATACTGAGAGAGTTTTAACCTGGTCACATCAAAGGGACAGTGAATATTTACATCACTTGTATGCAGAAGACAGCCTTAGGGAGACAGCAGCAGCATTACACAAGATTCAGAACCCGCACTCACTCAATATGAGAATTTTAATTTAGGCGTCAGTGGTAGTTCAAGACTCAGAAAAAGCCACAAAGCCAGAAGAGAAAGGAAAGAGACGATCAGGTTGGAATTCAGCTCATCAGCTGGAGGATTACAACTTTGCCTTTTTTCAGGGTTCAAAATTAGGTTTCTTTCCTTTTCTATATTCTTCCTTTGATTTCCCTGTGGAAAAAAAAAAAAGGTCATCAATCTGAAAATAATCAGTCATTGAAAAGGAAAAATCTTGATTTTTCTTGAAAATGTGAAGGCTGTCAGTAAACACATAGAACTGATTTTCACCCCTTTTCACCATTATTCTTGTTATAACTGATGGATATTTTGCATTTGCAAAAATATCTGTGAAAGCACAGTCAGGCCCACAGTCAGGTTCTAAGTTATTCATTGCATCTGAGTGTCTTATGAAAAACAATAACCTTTGTAATAAAAGAATATGAGCTCTACTTAGTGTAATTCATCAGGGCTCAAATGAAATAATTGCAGCCATATGTATTTACTCCAGGGGATTTGGTGCAAGTTTGTAGTTCTGACATGCTAATACAAAGGTTTTAGAACATTTTCTCTAATTTTATCTTTATACTAAACTGAAGAGGGAACCTGTACATCAATTAAATGACAACTGCGGGCTGCATTGCTGTCTCTCTTTAATAATTCTTACTACTACCCCAGCTGCAGAGTCAGTTCCTTTACAATCAAGGAGATGATGTGGTGAATCTCCCAAATTCAGGGGTCTTTCTCCATTACCATCAGTGAGACATGGAATTCAATATGTCTCAATGATGGCAATTAAATATATCCCTATCCCCAGGCACACTGAGGATGTTAGGAATGGAAAAATGAGACATTAGACAGAAAGTGAAGGATAAAATATTTTCCATTTAGAAGAGAAATTCTACAGCAGTATTGCCCAAAATAACTGGATTAATGAAAAAAATGGCAAAATTTTGGTTTTCTTCAGCACCATTTTTTACTAGACCATGAGTGTCCATGTGCCCGTTGCATACATGCCCATTAACCTGAGAAATGATTGAGACCTATATCTGTTTTTACTTTCTTGACAGAGTCACAGAATGGGTAAAGTTGGAAAGGACCACAGTGGGTCTTCTGGGCCAAACTTCCTGCTCAAGCAGGGTCATCCTTTGACAGCTGTAATAAGAAAGTGTTGTTGAATACATAGCATATGTGCATTAGCATAGGTTGAAATATTTTTATCTTATCACAGTCTCAGAAAAGTTCAGCATGTTCTCTGTGTTGTCAGAAGGGAAAGAAGAGCACACAAGTATAAATATTTTATTCCTCCGGTGCAACTGTAATTAAACTAAAACACAGAGCGTTAATGTGTTCTTTATGTCACCATGATTAAGAAAACATGACCTGGGGTTTGGGGGAGGTTTTTTGTTTGGGCTTTTTTTCTTTTTTTTCCTTTTTTCCTTTTTTTTTTTTTTTTTTTTTGTTGATGTGGGCATTTTTTCATTAAGATATTCAATTTCTTACACTAAAAAAGGAAGAAGTTGGTTGTTAAGAAAATGAGATAATTTCCTACAAAGCTGTGACTTCAAATGCAAAGTATCATGAACTCAGAAGTGGCTCTAAATAAAAGAAACAATGACTTTAGGGAAAATAATAAAAAAAATATAAACAAATAAGCTTGTTAACTTTGGGATTTTGCTAATTAAGTTCTCACATGAAGTTAGTCATGAGAGCCTCAGGCTCAAGTAGCTGGTCTGAATCAGACCCAGTGATGAACTAGCTACTCCACCAGAGAGAGAGATATTTTCCCAAAAGAAATATATTTTGTTGCTATAATCTTCTGAGCTTTACATTGCAGGGTGTCCAAGGACTTGTGCTTGCTACCAGTGAGGTTTTCCCAGCCTGCCAACTGTACAGGAGTGACATCAAGGTGTTTGGACAAGGTGCTGCAGAATTATATCTGCAGGATCTTCAGCAGAGATTTGCGGGATTCACATCATGTGCTGTGTGATATTGCACCCAAAACATAAAATAACTGTGCCTACACTGTTTTCCTCAAATGGATCTTTAGCTTGCTTTCCAGACAGTTTCCCCTAGAAACTGAGAGACCACCTGTGAAAGAAATGGCCCAATGTTTTGATCCTAAGCTGCTTCAGAGGAAGGTTGCTGAAGTTACTATGTCTCCATATGACATCTGAGGAACAGGGGCTCTGGGCAAGCATGTGCTAAATAGATTTGACCCCAACCAGCTGCTGATCAGACAGCATCTGAGGCAGTGACAGAGACCATGCCATGCTTGTGCCCACATGAGTGTCTCCCTTCCTGCCCCATAGAAGAAGTAAATTTTCTCATGGTGTTCAGATTGTGACTCCAGTGAGATCTCTAAAAGCCAGGGAGGAGCCATGATACTCCTGATGTGGAAGCAGGGACTGGATGGCATGCTCATCCTCACATTCCCCACATAGGATGCTCCTCCCCAACACCCAGCACAGAGGACTGGTGGTGTGACTGCCTGTCACATCCGATGCAGCACGGAGAAAAACGGTGGCAAGCCTTCCAGAGAGACACTCAGGATGCCATTTGTTATGCTCTTCCTGCTGGCAAGCAAATTAATCAGACACTTTTGTTACATAAACATTTTCAGCTCTTGCCACCTGTGCAGCTACACAGTTTTTCCAGTCCACTCCTGTTTACAAACTTCTGTGTTTTCAGCCTCAAGGAAGAATCAGCTGACAGAAGATTGCGCCAAAATCACAAAAGTGGAGTAAAATAGACCTTTTTAGTAACTGCTTTATCAGCTGTGACATCTCCAATTTTCCTTTCTTCAAACAAGAGGAAAGCCATTAAGCTCCAACACTTACAGCAGGGCTGATGTTTAGGAAATGTTCAGAAATGTCCCTTGGGCAGTGATCACTGAAGTCACAGCCTGGAGCAATCCTAAGGACTCTGTGCAAGCTCTCTATGCTCACTTATTCATCATCATCTTGTCTTACGTAAGCGCCCAGACTGGCCTCTCCAAATGACCCAAGACTGACCCTTCAAATATTCCTTATTTAGCCTTGCTGAAGTCTTTGCCTGACTGTAAAATGTTATAGGCTGATTCATTAATGCCTATGAGATGCATTTTTATGGAAGGGATAACGGAACTATGTAAGGGTTCTTGTCCTTTATTAGCTACTTTTACTCTCAGTCTCAAGCAGCTCAATTCTCCCCATAGCAAGAACTGTCAAAAGCTGATCAGGACCTAACCTGCAGTGAGGTAGGGTTTTTTCCCCAATTGCTGTATCAAAAAAATATGAGTGTGGTCAGATAGGAATTTTCCTTGCCCTCTCAGCTCAATAGCTTTATCGGCTCAGACTGCAGAAGCATCTGCCATCAACCAAAGGCTCAACTGCAGCAAGGACGTGCATTTCAGGTTTAGCCAAGACCAGATGGTTTTTTATCAGCTTGTGCAATAATATTTTATGGTAGCTTTTGTTACTCCATCCTGTCTACAGGTCTTTTAGCCGTGTTTCCTCCTGGACATTCTGAAGACAAGGTTGGGGCAGCCATCAATTCCTGCCTGGCCTTAGCCTCATTTTGACATCTATCGTGCTGAGGCAGTGGCTGTCATGCCTTGTGAGTTAAATTCAGATTTTCATCACATCACTCCTTTCAACAAAGACGAATGACCCTCATCTTCATGAAGCAATTATAAAAATTCACTGCAACCTAATAACATGATTGAACCCAGAACTAAGCTAACAGAGAAAAAGCATGGGCAGGAAACAAAATCACAGTGATGATTTGCCCAAAATATAAACCAGACAAATGAGATAATGGAGATTGCTGACCTCACTGAAACATCAAAACCCACAGATGTTTCCAAGCATGGCATAAGAAGTCTCCTGTGTCTTGCAACTTCTGCATCCACCAGAGTGACTCCCTAACAGGTAGGAACTGTTTTCATGCAGCTCCTTCAGTGCTCATGGCTCTCTGCCACTATAAGCAGACAGTCTACCATGGAAGAGCACCAGCACCTATCAACAAACTGGATCTAATGCTCGTCAGATATGGGAGATCAGGCATGGTATAGAGCAAGATATATGTGTGCGATTCCATGGCTTCTATAGTGTTTCATGAAGGGATAATGACCCCAGACTAGATGCCATCAGGAAATCCCATGGAGATTGAAGAGCATTGTTCCCCCAACTAACAAAGCTCCCTCTCTGAGTATCTTCATTGTCCATGTCATGAGCCTGTGGGTCCTGGTCAAGTAACAGGATATGAATCCACACTGCAGTCTGAATGCTTGTCACTCAAAAGCTTGCATAAAACCACCAAATGAATTCCAGATGAGCCATCAAAGTGTTCTTCAGCCTTGTCAGAACTCCCTGCCTTGCCATGGATTTTAGTGGGGTTTTGAACTGGACTAAGAGGAGAAATTACAGGTTGGACTGGCTTTGAATTAACAGCTCAGCACTGAAACAAATCTCCTGAACAGAGTTCTGTCCATTTTTGTATGTAAGGCAACCATGGGATGCAGTTTTCTTTGGTTTATTCCTTCGTACTAAAATTCTAGACTTACAACACCAAGTAAATTATATTTAGGAGCACATGAGAGCAACATGAATAGAAGCTGCATAAGGAGGAAACAACTTCCAGAGAATACCATTATGTGTGTGTTTTAGATTAGTGCTGAGCATAGGGTTTATAATATAATGATGTTTTCGTTACTGCTGAGCAGGGTTTACACAGAGAAAAGGCCTTTTCTGCTCCTGGTACTGCCATGCTAGTGAAGTACAGGGTGCATGAGTGACTGGGAGGAGAGACAACGAGGACTGGGTGATCCCAACTGACCAAAGAGATATTCCAGACCATATGACATCATGCTCAGTATATAAAGTGTGCAGAAGAAGAAGGAAGTGGGACATTTGGAGTGATCACATTTGTATTCCCAAGTAACTGTGACATGTGACAGGGCCCTGCTCTCCTGGAGATGTCTGAACGCCTGCCTGCCCATGGGAAGCAGTGAATTAATTCCTTGTTTTGTTTTGCCTCTGTGCATGACTTGCTTTTCCTATGAAAGTGTGTTTCTCTCAACCCACAAGTTTTCTGGCTTTTGTCCTTCTGATTCTTTCCCCAGTCTTACTGGTGGGGGAGTGAGTGGGTGGCTGCATGGTACTTGGTTGCTGACTGAGGTTAAACCATGACACACAACTGCTTAAATATTTTTTTCTTCAGAGTTTTTATGAATCAATAATTTCATTATTTACTTTATATTTTAGAATAACTTTTTATGTTTACTTATTGCATCCATTGAGGGCCCAGTATGACTGCTCAGTAATTTTGCTCCTAAGAATTTGTCATTCACAGCTCAACAACAGTGACTTTAGTTACCTGCTTTAATGTGCTCTGATTCACAGCTAAATGCTTGTAAAAGGAGGTCTCAGATGCATCCCCCTGTGTAGCAATACTGGAGAGAGAAAGGTAAAGACCCAGCAGGTCCAGTGTGCAATGCCCTGGGCAGAAGCCCTGCTTGGAGAACCCCATCAGCACAATTGCAATGTCATAGAATCACAGAAAGGCTTGGGTTGGAAGAGACCTTAAAGATCATCTAGTTCCAAACCAGGGACCCCTTCCACCAGAGCAAGTTGTTCAAACCCCATCCAACCTGGACTTGAACACTGCCAGGTATGGGGCATCCACAGCTTCTTTGGACAACTTGTCCCACTGCCCTACCACCCTCACAGTGAAGAATGCCTCCCCAACATCTAATCTATAACTCCTCTTTCAGTTGAAAATCATTTCCCCTTGTCCTATCACTATCGGCCCCTGTAAAAATGTTCTCAGGTACAAGCTGAGCCATGGGGCTCTGCAGCCTGGATGAATAGAGGTGGTGCAGGCCAGGGCCAAGCCATGCCAGTGGCCCCTGGAACCTACTTCCAGCTGTGGAACAAACCCCTCCAAGATCTGCCTTTCTTGAAGCAGCTTTAACCAGCTGATGTGCACCTCATGGGACTGCTATTTTTGGTGCTTTATTTGCAATGGAAATACCTAGAAATGGTGCCAAGGAACAGACCAGTCAAGCAGCTCCTGGAGAGGAGGCACCATTATCTAGCACCTGGTTTCTCCACAAGATTCACATTTTGCTCGTGTTTTGTGGGAGTTAAGTCTTCTAAGGCCCAACTCTTCCAGGCTA
The DNA here is from genome assembly GCF_014805655.1 of Passer montanus. Classification (NCBI taxonomy): domain Eukaryota; kingdom Metazoa; phylum Chordata; class Aves; order Passeriformes; family Passeridae; genus Passer; species Passer montanus. The sequence goes on along the minus strand of NW_024366480.1, from coordinate 13,034,558 downwards.
ACCTGGAGTGTCAGAGGGAATTTTAACGCTCTTGGTCAGACTTGCCTGAGGAAATGAAACATGGTATCCTTTATTCCAGGCCTTCATATACATAGTTTAGCTAAGGGCAAAATCTCCCTTTCTCACCTTTCTTGCCTGTGGCTGTCTGAACTTGACATTATTTCATTTTTAGCAAAGTTACGTGTATATATATATATATATATATATATATATATATATATATATATAAAATATAAGCAGAATGATCAAGATGATGGAAAACATGAGATCGATAGCATTTGATAGCACCTAGGCACCCAAAGACAAGTCATAAAACACAGCTGCCCAAGGCCATCTCCTGCATCCCTTGAGCTCCTTCCATTTCCATTTTTCTTTTGTACACAGAAATACTACACCTTTTGCCCAGGGCACCAGCCATGTTATTGTCATTATTGGGTGGGAATCACAAAGACACTTGAAAAAGACCTGTGTTCAAAAAAGAAAAATACTTCATTTTCCTTGTCTGATTCTTTGTTCCACAGGATGTACAGCAACTGCAGAGGAAGCGGTAAGCTAACTCCATTTGTCCTCAGTCCCAGAGAGTGTCTCTCACTCACCTGTGCTTTCTTTACTCCATGATACCACGTAGTGGTATTTGGGTATTCCCCAAATCATAGTTTTATGTCAGTAGAATAAATACCAGCCTAAAAAAATCTTTGCATCAGAGGGGTTTTGCATCCTGTTTGATTCAAAGAGCATGGATGTAAGAAACATTCAGACACAAACTCAGCCTCATGGGCAGGGATAAGACTGAGTCAGCACTGAGTTCAAACAGTGTCAAAATTTGAGTCATGTACACCACACAAACCTACTCTTAATCAGAAAATTCCTGCCCTTATCTTCTTCCCCTTGTACTTAATAACATAGCAGCAGGAATATTTTTACAGAGCTGCACTCTCTCTTTTATTTGCATTTTGGGGATCATTAAGTGCTACCAAAAGCAGAAATATGGTTGTGTCCCTGTTTAACTCTTCAGGTGAGCACTGGAAATGGAAAACACTCGCAGAAACCTGGCACAGCTGGCAGAGGGAACCCAGCTGCCCCCGCTGTGAGGGGAGCAGCCCAGCCCTCAGCTGAGTCACTGGTGGCTCACCTCTGATCAGAGGCTGCCAGCTGGGAAAATTGCCTCTCCTGAGCTCACCTCCTGGTGGGTGAATGCAGATCCCACTTCCAGGATCAAGGCTTTCTAGAGTGATGTTAAAGAGCCCTAACTCCCCAAAGAGGACGTGTCACCCACCTCTCCATCCCACTCTCCACGTGCTGTGACAATTATCTTGGATCATTGCTGCTGTCAGCACATGTCCCACCAGTGCTGGGAGTTGAGCAGCTGGATGTTGGGAGTGCTGGGAGTTGATCCTTGATGCACAGCTCATGTGCCACCTGCAATTTGTGTGTATTTGTCACTGAAATTAGTTTCCACAAGGACTTAACTTTTCTTGTATATTGCTATGCATTTTTGTATTGTTGATGGTTGAAAAGAAGCTATAAGGAAAAATAAATACAGGAGCAAAAAAGTAAAATCAAACCCCTTAAGGTGACAAAGTTACTTTTAAATTTATGTAGCACTGCATCCACAAGGTCATTTAACCACAGTAATGACAAACTCAGAACCTCCAGACTTGAGAAAGATTGATTATTTATCATTCAAGTATTTTTCTCTTTTTTTTCTTCTGTTTTTGGGGGATTTGTGGTTTCTTTGTTTTTGTTTTTTTTGATGCCATTGAGGATTTTGTTACAGCCTTCATATAGGTAGAAGCACCCCTTAAGACATACCTTTACGTTTCTTTACATTTTTGTATTTCTTCACTTCATCTTCAATTGCTGTCACATGAGAAGAATTTTGCTGCTTCTCATTTCTGAGCTGCAATCAAATTGTTTTGGGTTGTTTGTTTTTGTGTCTGTGCATGGCTACTGTTTTTTTCTCTTTTTCTTTTTTTTTTTTTAAGTAGGCTAGGTACCTCTGTATCCAAAGCAACCAATCTCTCGTTAATGATTCTCTAGAAATTCACCACAGAAGGTTATTTGTTTTCCCAAGAACCTGTGAAAGAAGCTGCTTAAAATTAAAAGAAAGATCCACTCTAAACTTTTGAGCTAAGCAACCCAAGAAAAGCCCACAACTAAACAATTTGAAGTGGGGTTTCAGGGAGGTTTGGTTTAGGCTTCCTCTGACGGGAAGGAGGAGTACTCAAAACTGAATGTCAAAAAAAGCAACATCAATACTTGCTGGAACTGGTTTAGAATTTGACCAGCTGGCAGAATATAAAGAGTGAGAATAAATAGACAATTTATCATAAGAAGTTGAGAGTGTCTTAAGATATTGGCTTTATTTAATATATTTTACAGTGCTCCAGAAACATAAAAGGAGAGTTGTCAGCAGCAGGACAATCTTACAAGATTATTTAGGTTAATCATGCCAAAGTAGCTCTGTTATCTAGTTTTTCACTCCAGCACAGGCAGCTCCCCACTACAGGGCCCAGTGGAATAGAAGGGCCAGATCATAAGAACACCAGACTCTCTGGCCTCTGCAACAATCAGTATTCACATCTTTACTCTCAGAGTGCTATCACCTGCCCAAAACTGAGTCATGTTGTTCCAAGGAGAACCCCCTAGCAACACAATTTGTAATTACTGGTGACAAAGCATAGGCCTTCTAGAGCTCTAGGAAAGAGGATGATAAAAATTAGAATAGAAAAATTGAGGTTTTTTTCCTCTTCTCTCAGAAAAAAAAAAAAAAATAATTACAGCTCAAATTTTCCAGAATGCCATTGCCTCAGGTAAATAACCAGCATGAAGATATTCAGTTCACAGATACAGAGTTTGCCTGAGATAAAAACAGCTGTAGACATCATTTGATAATTGGAAGTGTGAAAATTGCAAATATTGCAAGTAATTACAGAACAAGTGTAATCAATTTCCCCAATGTAACAGGAATGTGATACAATTATAGAGAGGAAGGCAGAAAGCTCCTCTTGCTTACAAGTTGCTTCTCTTCTGTTTAGTGTTGACTGTATAAACCATTGCTTTAATTTTTCCCTGAAAATTTTCTTACATTGCAACAGCTCAGTAGAGGCACTTAATCCAGCAGGAAAAAATTACATCTCACCTTATGCATCATTAAAATCTTGAATTGCTTCTTTTGAAAGCCTTTGCTCAAGGATTTTTAGAAGCTTAATTCTCCATTCTTTATTATTTTTCTAAGCAGTTCTGGAGAATTAAAAGAGGTCAACCAGGCATCAATTTCTACCATGGAAATCCTGCTGATATCCTCCAAGATGTCATGCTCTTTGGTTATTTTATTCTTAATTATCATTTCTCCTCATTTACTTGGTACTAACATAAGACTTACCAACATATTATTCCTAGTACATTTTGAAAGGAAATATGATTCCCTTGCCCTTTCTGCTATTATTAGCTCATTTAATGACCATTTCCTTGGTCACTAAGACAGCTGGACAGTCTGACCTAGCTCAACCTTCACAAAATAAATAATTCTTTGCATTTAAGTCAGAATGTCAACTGTGACTTATTCCAGATTTAATTACTCCTTCAATTTGCAAATCTAGGGAGATATTTCCCTATGTTTATTATAATTCATTAGAACTAATTGCAGAAGCCTGTTTCCCCCACACACTGCCAAACTAACCCTCAGTCTGAACTTCCCTCTGCTCCCTTTCAAAGCCTTTTTCTTTAAGAGCATCTCTGAGCTCAATCTCTGCAAAAGCCATTATTCCTGTAAACTTCACTGCAGCTCATTCCACTCTTGGCTGGGAGCAGGTGAAGAACAAACACTACCATGACAGGCACAGATCTATCACTAAGGTCACCAAATGAGCTGACCCGCAGACAACTTCAAACTGATGCAGGCAGACAACTTAAAACTGATGCAGATTTGGTGGACATGGGATGGAGGAGCAGTGAATCCTGCCTGCTCTCAACTCACCTGCAGGGTCAAGCCTGCTCTGCAAGCTGACCTGCTGCTGAGGATCACCTGCTGCTGATGGGTACAGCATCCCTGTGGATTCTGTTCCTCCACGCTGACACGTGAGTGCCCATAGGACAATTTGGTTCAGGGAAGTTTACACCACTGCTAAATAACACAATTCTTATTATTCACAGCAGCACATCTGAAGTTCAGGCTTCTTCCTGGCTTTGTTTTGTTGGGTTTTTTGTTTGTTTTGGTTTGGTTGGGGTGTTTTGTTGTTTTTGTTTTGTTTTGGGGGGTTTTTTTGCATCTTGTTTACTACAAAATGAAGTCATTTGTTAGGGGGTTTGTTTTCATATTTCCTTGGCATTCTCTTTATCGGTGTTCTTTAGGTATGCACATACCTCGATTAGAGTTTTTTTCTTGACAACCACAAACCTCGAACAGATGCCTACAAATTAAACATTTTTTGACTACAGTTTTGGTTGCAATGAAGTCCATGTTCAGTGTGAACTTGTCTTCTCCCTGAACAGATGCCTACAAATTAAAAAAAAAATTGGCTACAGTTTTTGTTGCAATGAAGTCCATGTTCAGTGTGAACTTGTCTTCTCCCTGACTCTAGTTTTCATATTTCATATGCATATTTCAGGTCTACTGAAAATATTGCTGAAAACAGTAAACAAATAATTTCCCTGAGATTTTTGTTTGTGCAATGAATCTTACCTAGTTCCTAATTGCTGTGCTTCATGTGATCAGCCAACTGAAGAAGCTGTTTAATAAAATTGCTATTAGTGTCTGAAGGGATGATAAAGGCTATCACTATCAATTTACACTTCTAATGCTCATAGCTTTTTCTCTTATTTTAGTGCCATATTTCTACAGCTGCTTGATGCATTGAAAAATGTTTCTGGTATTCAGCAAGGATCTCCATAACAGTCATTATTCACTTTAGCAAAGCCAGATATATATTGTGTGGTAAAGGGAATAAATCAGCCCAAAAGGCCTGTCCAGATATCCAAGTCCAGGCAGACAATCCCACTGTGAGGCTGTCAAGGAAACCAAAATCATAGAGGTTTGTTTGGGCTCAAAATAGCCCTGAGGAGATGGTGATGTCTGTTTCTCAGAACTGAACCTGCTCCACGGAGTCACTGCTAGGTCTCAAAACACAGGAGGATTATAGAAACAGCTCTGCTATCCTTAAACTTTCCACACCTCTGGTTTGGCACAGGGAAGTTGCAGTACCCTCCACATGATGTTGGGATAAAATGGACATTCATAGGCATGGAGCAATCAATGCCAGCTTGAGACTGCTGAAAAATGGTGACAGCTCCGTACTTCTAGTGATTTATTTGTATTATACATTAAAATAAATTTCTCTAGGTCAATTTATAGTTTTCCTGAAGCGGAACACAGGCATCCACTCCTGTACTTGTAAAACACAGATTCTCTTTGAGACAAAATATGTCTTTTATTCTACTCAACACAGAGCAGTTTCATTACCTGCAGCCTTGTCTATAGCTGATTTCAGACTACCTGGGCCAGAGGGGATCTGATAGAATTTCTCTGAACTTGGATAGAAAGCACTACTACCCTGACCAGCAATTTCCACATAGGTTTCCCACCCTCAGGAAACAACAGGGATCCACAAGCTTTCCCTGCTGCCTACATCATAGCCAAATCCTTCTAGTTGGGAGTCAATATTGTCCAAGGGGAATGAGCCAAAAAAAATTTTCATCTTGCTTTTCAAAACGCTGTTGATTAAGCAATACTATCACCTTATAAAGTAGTAGGATCTGGGTGACATAATTCACAATGAGTGGAGCTTCATTTGAAATTATCTCATTTCTAAACAATCAGGTTTTTGATTACAGCTATGCCTGAAGCTGTCCATTCTCTTTCCTCTGGATGCTTGGCCACTTAAAACAATCACTTACTCTTGATCATGTTTTTGTTGCTGAACAAACACAAGTCTGGTGTTTAATTTATGAGCAAAAATGCTGCAGGATGTGAAGATGCATGAAATAGGAACACGAAAATCAACAAGATATAATGTCCCTGATAATATGTAGTCCTGCAGGTATAATCTTGAATCAGTTAGGCCCAAAATTTAGATGCACTAACTTGTCTCGGCACCATTTCATAACTCTGCATTACAAAAAATTTACCAGAAGACAGGTTTTAGTGGTGTCTCATACTCCACAATTAAAATACATTTTCCCAAGACAGAACACTGTCTTTTTGCACATTATACAAAATTCTTCTGCAAGTCCTTGAAAAAAAAATCAAAATTAGATCTTCTAAAATGTTGCAAAATTGTAGCTTCTTCACTCTTCCTATAAGACCCCTACATATCTTCTGGTCAAGCCCTTAGTAAAACATGCTATAATCATTGAACACATATGTGCAGAAGTGGTCAAAATCTTGTTAAAAGAGCAGAAGAAACACTCTGTGGGAATTGATGACATTGAAGAAGATTCAAATATAACAAAATCTGAGGAATGAACTGGATTTTATCCTAAAGTTTATCTATGTATCTTGAAAGTGGAAGTAAAGCATAACAAAGGAAGGTAAATGGACCTGAGGACCCCAGGATACGCCATTCCATTTGCAGCTTAGCTCTAGTAGCTGCACAACACAAACAACATTTCTTCTGCAAAAGGAAAGGCTGAAACAAAAGGCAGGGATTTTTTCTATTCTTTTCCCAAATGACACTTATTGACTTTAAACAAACAATACCAGTCAGAGAGGAGACGTTCCAGGTGCAACTTTGTTAGTTTAGATGTAGTGGCCAGAGTTTCTCCATACTACAGCTGCAAATACTGGCTTGAGAAAAGCTCCCATCCTAGACTTTCCTCAGAAATATGGTGTGAAAAACAAAGAAAACTGATGTTTCAGAAGATAATTCGGATTCAAACACAAATTTCTACAACCAGACCTAGGAGTAGCGGGGGCTGGGAAGAAGTATCTATTTCATTTTTATGCTTTAAGAATAAGTTGGAAGTGTTCACAAGATGAAGATGTAACAGTCTCCCCTTACTATTCATCCTTCCTCCAGATAATATATGCATTTTCTTTATCTCCTACCATTGTGTTTTAAAATAATAGAACATGAGGGGTTTTTTTCTTGTGCTTTATTATGGCTAGTATCAAATGGCCTAGCCTAAGCAGTTCTTTATTTTAAAACTCTTATCTTCTGCATTCAGATTACCTTCTTTTTCTTTCATTTTAAGTACCATCCTACAGTTTCAATTTTGCATTCAAGCCTCCTTCTAAGTACATTTCATCAGCCTGCTCAAACAGATTTGCCTCTTAAACCAAATAGAAGATATATTAATACTTGGGCAGTACAGTGCCATTTCATCTAAAGCATAAACTCATTCAGATTGATTTCCCAAGCTAAAAAAATATATGTTCAGAAATTGGTAACGGTGAAGCAGAAATACAGCAGCAAAGAAGTGGCAGCTGGAGACCTTATGAGTGGTTCTCAGTGAGGTGCTGAAGTGGTGTACAATGACACTGTCCATGAAGGACAAGCTGCAGTGAAAGGCAGCCCCACTGTAGCATGGCAAAGTCTGGAGTGGGACAGGGAGAGGGCTGGGAAAGAGAGATGTGGAAGATGAGCAAAGGGAGCTCCATGGAAGATTTTAAAACTGGAATAAGAGCAATAGTTCGTAGTTAATAAAATAGTTAATAAAATAAAACTAATTCCATGGCAGGGGGAAGCATCTGTAAAATTGCATCTGTTCTCAAATGACTTAGCCTAAAGTAATGTGAGCAAAGAACTCTTGAGGGCACTGTGTTTGTGGATTGCTTCCTGTGTCTTTTAAACAGCTCCAGGTATGATGAAATTATAAGAGGTCTTTTTACTCTGTCAGCTTCCTATGGGAACTTTCATTTTCCTTCACTAATCTTTTCTGTTGTGTGGACTTAATTTTCATTAAATGGCTGGACATTTAACTCAGACTTTTCTTGTTTCAATACATGTTGTTACAAAGGTTTTTTTTTCCGCAAGAGTTGTCCCATATTTTTGGCTGACTTTCACAATGAACAGTAAATTTTTCTGAAAATTTGATAGTATGAACTATCTTGTAAAAAAATTTATTTCAAATTTCTGAATGTCAATTGATTTCATTCATTAAATATTTCACAAGGTTCCTTTCTGATTTTGGGGGTTTTAGTAAACACCAGAGTATTTGTCAAGACATCTTGTTCCCCCATTCTCTCTTACAGTTTGAAGATTTTTCAGGGAAGCAAATGAGAAACAATACTGTGATTTTCACAAAATGTTTCTGTAACTAATTTTCTGTAATTGATGAGAAGCATCAATTGGAAAGGTTGGAATTAGGTTGGAAAGAAGTGTGGGAAAAACAGAAGAAGAAAATAGGGTGACATTGTTCTCTTTTGCAGGAACCAATGCTGATAAGAGCTGATGCTCGTAACTAATTTTCTGTAACTGATGAGAAGCATGTTAGGTTGGAAAGAAGTGTGGGAAAAACAGAAGAAGAAAATAGGGTGACATTGTTCTCTTTTGCAGGAACCAATGCTGATAAGAGCTGATGCTTCTTTATTTCTAGCTCATCCTCTGTTAAATTTTGTCTGAGCTTGTAACATTATTAAATCTCCCTCTGAAGCAAAGATTGAGCTGACCTGCATGAGGAACTTCAGACAATTCTCCCTTTTCATGACATATCTGGTTGAAAGCTCATGGAGATCTATAAGACTTCTTCAAATAAAGTCAATAGATTTCACATCAGGTCCAAAATGTTGCTCTAGTTCTAAACAAATTACTGAAAATAGCCCCAAGAGTGTCAATGTTTTTTGCCTGTCAATGATTCCCACATAAAATATGCTCAAATTACAGGCAAAACAATATACCTCTTCCTTCCTTTTTGACAGAAAATCTCTCCCTGTTGTCTGAAGTAATTTTATGTACTTTCTATAAACATTCTGAAAGTTTAGGAGATCAAACTGGGTTACGCTGATAAAAACATGAAATTTCATCAGCAGCATGATATTTCTGCAATATTCAGCTCCTGAAGGAAGGAAAGGAAGAAGTGCTTATTACAGTCCTCCCTTACATTTGTTGCCATGAAATCTGTGCATGAATAACTGGACAAGTGGTTGTGAGTATCTTCCATCCTACACCAACACCAGGGAAGTGTGAGACCAGCAGAGATGAGTAGGCTTGCAGTGGGTGCAGCAAACCCTGCTTGTTTCCTGGCCTAGGAGCAGTGAAATAAGATAAAAGATGACCCATTCCATCACCACGTTGGTGCTTGCAAAACAAAGGCCCTGCAGACTGCAGCAGGAACCTGTGAGGCACTGAGAGATTAGTTCTTACAGCAAAGATTTATCCTAAGGCCGTACATCAAGTGACTTGGAGAAAAAAGAATAGGTGGTGGTAGATGAAAATTAAAGAAAGGAGGTGGAAAGAAATATGGAAATAGGAAAGCAGAGTTCAGACAAGAAAAATATGCCATGATTAATAAGTATTGCTGGTTTCAGTTGTCAGCACACACTACATGAAAAGCTCTCATTAGCAAACAATTACAGCAGCTGTAACTGAAGTAATGTTGTCTGTGCTAGGGCTGATGGCCTTGGAAGGGTGCTGTCCTAGGAATTGCATATACAGGCAGATTTTTTATTTTGAAAGAGTGTAAAGAGTAAACTTTTTTCCTCCAGTCTTATGTTTTAGCTACCTATAAATAAAGATTTCCACAGGATTATAAATTTTATCCTAAAAGAGCCTTATAAAAAGCTTGTGGCAGCCCATTTCCATGTGTGACCAGCCTTTGATGTCTAAAGGTTACACAGAAATTGCCAGTGAACGATGACTGTAAGGACAGCTTCAATCAATAACGTTACCATGATTGATTTTCACTTGCCTTTGATCCCATGTCTAAGTAGCCTGTACCCATTCTTGTGAAAGAAAAACCAAGAGCTGCAACCTCTTCTCCCTGTGGTTATTCTTACACTAGAGATTTGATACCTCAAGTAGTCAGCATGACTAGCATTCTGTGTTTCTAACCAAGCAGTGAGCTGATGCACTCCCCTCTCCCAGGGCTGAGCAGCAGGTTCCTAACCTGGAAGACACACTGAAACAAAAGACTTTTCTGCCTTTACTGACTTTCCTGTATTTCAGATAACTCACTGGAGGAAAGAAAAAGGGATGTGGAATTAAATACATAGGCTGAATGGACAGCAATTTCTGTATCTGATAAACCTTTATCTTTGATAAGTGCTGATATTTTTAACCCTCGAGTTCAAAACAGACCTGTAACTTCCATAGATTAAAGCAATCAATTAAAATAGATGTGCAGTACCTAATGTATTTCCCTTTGCCTCAGATGAAAGGTCTTAGTCTATCCTTTGTACAGTGCTCAGGGCACTTCAGGGTCTTTGAAAGTTCTCCATCAATCTTCTCTGGCAGGTCCCACTGCTGCTGGTGAATCATTCTTGTTAGATAAGACCAGAATCTTTATTTGAATTCTAATTATTTCTTTTGGCATTTAGGCACTGCACAAATACCTAAATCAGGAATACAGTCAGGCTACCTACATGCTGCAGTACCAAACTCATTGTGTTAGGTCGCAGAGATTTTCATTTAACCTTCAAGGACTCTGGATTTTTACACTTAAATTATATTTCTATACCTTTTCTCCAAATACTTCTGATCATTCACCTATCCCTCTTCTCTACTCCCTGCCTCATTGTCAGGGATAAACTGAAATTCTCCCAGGTAGAATTAGAATGGCAAGTGCTACAGTGGTAAGAAAAGCAGTTTTCTCTGTAATTTGCACTGGGATGTAGTTTGCACAGTGCAAAGGTATATTTTGTGGCAATTCAAACTCATCCACCTCATTGTAAACTAGCACACTACTCTGGCTTGAAATATCTTTCAGTTGTTATTTTTCAGTCTGCAGAAAAAATATCCCCAAAAAAGTGAAGTTTTCATAGGTGTTCATTTTGATTAATGTCCCTATGTGGAGGGGGAAAGGAATAATTTGTCTCACTCGGCATTATTTTCAGACTGACTTGCTATGAAAGGGAGGCTTAAGCTGTGACACTTATTGTCCATCTGCCCATTCATCTGTTGAGCTGTCTGTCAGTCCCTCCTTCTCAGCAGTTTTTGAGCTCACTAGCCACTTTCAGTCAAATTTGACAAATGGCATCATAAAATCAGTAGTAAGCACCAAATTAGAGTGCCCACTGATGAGGGGATGGCAGCAGCCAGCTGGCCAACAAGCCTGTGAATGCTGCCTGGCCAGCCAGTGAGCAAGGGACACCTTACCCAGGCCAGCAGGCAGGAGAGACTGGGGACACTGTTCTGGTGATGTGTAAGACATCTGTGCCACTTCAGCCACTGATGGACGCCTTGTTAACGTGACAAACCCACTCTGTGCCTGCCTGGCTGCTCGGAGCTCAGCTGCACACAACACCTGCCTGGCTGTGAGCTGCTGGAGGGAGGGACAGGGTCTCCTCCAGGTCCTGCACTCAGGGGAGCTGAGGAGAGCACCTGCCCTGCACCAATTTGCCAAAATGCCGTGCATGGGCAGAGAGGAGGAAAGCTGCCTTTGCCTCGAAAGATAGGAGAGGTTCCTCTATCCCTGGAAGCAACCACTCCCTTCTAGTGGAGGAACCCCCACACACACAGGGATAAGGCAGGCAGGAGAGCAAGGCGGAGAGGCAGAGGCAGGAACTGAGAGTCCTGGAGAGAGCAGGGAGACAGTGAACAGGCAGTGCTATACAGGGGGGGAAAGGCATGTCCTCAGGGCCAGAGTGAGAACTCAGTGGCATTTCCTGCACCAAACAGCTGCTGCATCACAGCCATTCAGCCTCTGGCCTGGGAACAACCTGGAGGTGAGGATCTATCTCACAAAGGCACAGCAGTACCTGACCGTGCATCCACTTCCTGTTTATATTCTGATTCAGCCTGAGCTTTCCCTAGTTTAAAATGTTCCATGTTGCAGTGTGTGTTCCAGTAAAACCTTTTTCCTGTTGTTCAAAGGCCATCTGGTGCTGCTAACATGCTTGGTTTAAATTAATTGCTTAGGCAGAGTCACCTCAAGGCTCTGGCTGGCTCTGAGTGCCATGAGTTTGTCCAAATTTTTCTGATGTTATTTTCTTCCCTCCTCAGGCATCACCCTACCTGTTGGTCAGGGTTTGAAACATCACAGAGGGCTCTTGCTTTCTGTTGGATGCAGCAGGAGGTATGGGGAGAGGAATAGGTGACTTCTTTCTCCCCTTCACTCTCAGAACCAATCTTAAAATTGCAAAACTTATTTCTGGGCTGAACAGATGAATGGGGATATGAGCATCATAAAGTCACCCCAGTACGTGCAGCATTCGAGGATTGCTGGCATTGCCTTCCCTCATTTTTTATGTCATCTTCCCCTCTGCATTCCTCTTGTGTCCCAACTGCCTTCCAAGTCAAAATGCCAGCCTTCACAACGATTCCAGCTACTCCAACCTGGTTATCAAAACTCCCAGAAATTTGTGGAAGCATCTACATAATATATGAACATTTTCAGCAGAGACCCTTGTAACCACTCAGAATTTGGAAAATAAAAGAAAATAAAAATTTAGGGCAGAAATTATATGGGGCACAGCTACACAGGTTCATAGGTGAGAGGGGTTTATTATATTTTATTTTAATTGTATAATTTTTTTATTTATTTTAATTATTATAGAATTTATTTTGTGTGTATTTATATATGTTTTATTGATAAATAATAACTTGTTTTTGCTATTCCTGTTCTTTTGACACACAAATTATTGGCAAGGTGTTGCAAGCAACCAGGGTGGGGAGACGGTATTGCCTTCTATAAAAAAGCTAAATATAGGAACAAGCCAGAAAAGGAAACTAAAATAGTAGGCCACCAATAAAAAAAGGAGACTTCAAGAACTGAAGGAACAGGAAGAGATTTTAAACAACCTGAGGGAACAACAAATCTGAAGAACTAGGATATTTAAAAAAAGATACAACTACAACTATGATAAAAGTATAATAATATATCATTCCATTAGGGGGAAAAGATGGAAATCATAATAGGAGACCAAAATAGCTGTATTAGGTATTTTCTAAGCATCTGAAAATATTGATTGACTCATAAAAGAGGAAATAATAGTAAATAACTTGTTGAAAAGCTCACGGAGACGTAGATCTTATCATCTTTTCTTCTGCATTTGTAATAAATAGGGGTTGTGGATGCAGTTAATTTTAATAAGAGAGACATACACAATGAAATAGGCTTGGAAATGGTTTTGAAAGTATTAAGAAAAAACAAACCAAAGTTTTTCAACATGGCACATGCTGATCAAATCCACTCCTGTTTGAATTGCTACCCAAGCTGATGTTAACAGGTCTGCTACAGAAAACATAGGAGCTGCAGTAAGCACTGATGTGGGGTTTTCTTCCACAGCACAATAGTCCCATCAAAGCATCAAGATCCCTGTAGTACTAACAGGAATGACAAACCCAAACATAACAGAAGCCATTATTTGACCCTTCTTGGTGTTATTTAGGACACATCCCTGGAGCCTGTTTTCCAGGAAAAAAGGAACTATAACAGTCTTGAAAAACACATCTTGGGAGAAAAGACTGGAGGAGCCTCCTCAGCCTAGGAAAGAGAAAGGAAAGGAAGGCACACAAATTCTCTTCTAATATTTGAAATACTTTTATAAAGAAAATTCTCACTTTTTTTTAGATTTACTAGGGATATGATAGGAAGAAACTAATGTGATTTAAAACAAAGGAGATTATGGTTGGCTGCTGCAAAATTTTTTTAATGACAAATACAGTTTTACACTGGACTGCACACAGTAAATATATATATATAGATACATATAAATATATAATATGTATAAATATATATATATATGTAGATACATATAAATATACATGCAGCAGCACTGAGGAATTTTCTCCTTCGGACATTTTAAGAATGAATATATTGAAATTTGTTAGGGAGTGTCTGTATTTTTGACGACATTTTTGCAATTACATGGACTAAATGACCTCTTAAAGCCCTTCCCATGATTTGTCTTATTCCCATGCTTAGGTACAGAATTTTTCTTGAGAATCAAATTGTGGCATTTTCACTGACTTATTTAAACTTGAACTGGTTTATGCAATGTATGATGGCCACACTTCAAGGACTCTCTCAAGAGATGAAATTAAGCAGGTTATGCTAGCAATGTGTCCATATGAATGACAGATTTTTTTTTAACAAGGTCTTGACATCTGCCAATACTCAGCAGAAAGGAAAGAAAAGCTTTGAAGTCTGGTTTCAATGTGAGGTTCAGCAACACACACATTGTGTGTGCCTTGATTCAGGCATGCGTAATTTGGAAATTACATTTCGGACTCAAACCCCAAAATGCAATTTTTATGGTAAAGGAAGACCCACAACACTGTTTTACAGAATTTCTGTGAGTATTGCTTCTCTGGGGGAGTTTGTTTATTCATTATCCTTCTTATGCTGGCCTGGTAAAGACTATGTAAAGCTGATTGTTCTTGATGCAAAAGAGAAAAATCTCCTGGATACAGAAAGTTGTCCCTAATGCCTTCCCTACTGAGGGTTAAATAGAATAACTGGTTCTTCAGATTCAGGGCTCTTAATTTCCCAGGCTGCCAGCACTCCAGGCCTAATTGTACCAGTCAGGAGGTAGGAGGTTCCCTGGTGGAAGGCAGCTCAGAGTGGCTGAGGTAAGCAGCTCAGATGTGGGCGTGCACCCTTCAAATGTGCCTCGTTGTCAGGCACATGGACTACTTCAGCCCAAAGCTTCCTTCCATCCTATGCAGTCCCGGTGTTCTCTTCTCTTCAGCACTAGGAATTGAATCAGCCATCACTGGAGGCTCAGGCTACAACAGTGTTCATACTCACAAAAGGAACCAACCTCACTACACTGAGATTTCTCTTCTAGTATTTTTGGTTGCATCTCCTCTCTAATTCTGCCTATCAGCCTTTTGGGCTTGTCATAAGTTGATGGTCACGCAATTCATATCATGCTAGTGTCAGAAATAAACCTGAAGTGCAATAGTTACCCTTGTTCCTCAAAAAATGGAGTCTAGTTGGGAAATGGAGGAAATGGTCTATTTATTAAAAAACAAACACAAGTTGGGATCTGGGTTTCCTGAAGTTTTGAAGTTGTTGTGCAATATTGCTCTGGCACAATCTTCAAATGCCATAAAACACTGAAGAACTAGAGACAGATTAAATTAAGGAGATTGTGTTCTCAGAAATATACACTCCATTCATTTCAGTGTGCCAGGACAAACTGAAGGAGTAGACAGAGCACTCACTGAAGGATGTGTTCTGCTTTTGCTTCTTTTCTTGTGTACTTCATTGTTTTAAGTTACTGAAACTGTTGGCTCTTCACATTTTACTTTCCTAGAAAACCATAAATTAGTCTAGAAAATGCATTTCCTTCAACTTTCGTTTTGGTACATTAACTAGTGCAACCCTTTCAGTGTTTTCTAATCTTCTCAGTTAAATACAGTAAAGACATGCACAGCAGTCTGTAAAATACTGGATTGCATTCTCAACACAGTGATGCATAAGTCACAATTCCCAAAAGGGTGGAATCAGTAATACAAACAAGAGAAAAATAGTCCCTATTAAAACACAAACTGTGTGTACCAGTAGTTTGGAGGGAACTGTGGAACAGGTTTCCGTCATCAGCATCACTGCATCTTCAGTCAGCCATGTCTTTTGTGGGCTAAGTGCTCACTGAATATTTAAAACTTATGCTAAAACATTTAATAAATAATGCACTGAAGGTCTGATGATCTGTCAATGCCAACTACATTGGAAAATGTTAAGAAAAGGTAAGTGCTTTTATCACAGATTGCACTCTCCACCAGTTTGTTATTTGCACTCCATGAATAATTTGTGATTCTAAAAGTAATATTAAAATCCTTTTCCCAAGTGTATCTGCACATATTGCACTGTACTGCTACGTTCTACAATATGAAATATTTAAATAATTTTAACATTTTCTGTGTGATGGGGGAAGAGGCATTAGCAGTGGGGGAAAGTACAGAATGTGTAAAATATTTCATATTTTTATAAGACTCTGCAAAGTACAGCAAAAGTCCATTCTAAAAGGACATTACCTTGTGGTCTCAGTGGATTTGTTGCTCTTTTTTTTTTCTTTCTCAATTTTTTTCTGGTTTTATTCTTATAAATTCTCTCTGTCTACAGATCTAATTCTTTCAGATAATAGGCTGTACTGCTCTAGATGAAAATGCATCAGTCAGCAGAGAAGTTGCTACTGATTTCGGTGGAGATGCCATGTTTCACAGACTGCACAAAGATTTACAAGACTAATTATCTTCCAGCAGCACCGATTTTTGCTAAACAGCCAGTACTGAGGAAGGGCACTGGTTCTGCTTGGAAACTGAATGGCATTTTGTATGTTTTTTGATATTTCAGTGTAAAAATTCCCACACAGTTTTCAAAACATTTTTTTCCTTAAGAACCTTGGCTCTAAAGACCTTGTACTACCATGAGTCCTGGTGTGGTCAGTTGAAATTTGACAATGTTACAAGGTTTAGCAGTTTGGATTAATTGACACCAAAAGCATCCTGTAGAGTGCTAAAACATTTAGGAGAGCTGATAACCCCGAGATAACCTCCTCATTAGGCTTCAAAAGGTGGTTGTAAAACTTGCAGAACTACAAGGTGTTACTGCAGGAAATGTAGCTACATCTTCACAAGTGCTACTCAGTCACAAAAATGTGGTCCAGTCTAGAGAACGATTTCTGTCTTCCAGTGACCAGTCTTTCCAAACATTACCTCCCAGAAATTCACCACATACCAACACGACACTTTCTCATCCTTCTGAATAAATTAATGTGGGAAATGAGAAAGATTGAGGAGTTCATTAGCAATTCAGTTAAAAGGCTTGGATCAGAGATATTTTTGATTTGAGCACTTATTTCCTTTCTGAACCGCTTTGTTTGGCTTTTGGCTCTGTAGGCAGTAACGTCCTTAGGGCAGAGCAGCAACACTTTTATTATACACATTTAAAATGCTTCACACAATGGGACATAAATCTACTAATAAAGGGCACTCAAGTGGTAAATTTGGCACCTTTATAAAAATACCTTGTTCATAAAAAGTTGTACAGAAAAAAATCATTACCTACTTGATACATGCTTGACCACTGACTTGAACTAGCACTTGGGTCTGTTCCTAACTTTTTCGTGAGGTAGGTGTTCTATTTCTCCCTTCTGTTCCCTCCCTTACAAAAACAGAGATAGTATTCTGATTGTGGATGCTGTGTACCTCCTAGGCCTGCATTAAGTGCTTAACCACATATTCTTCTGTGATTTTATTAGTAGATGTTTATCAAAACTTTGTGTGTGTGTGTGTGTGTGTGTGTGTGTGTGTGTGTGTGTGTGATTTATCAAAACTTTGTGTCTGTGTGTGTGTGCATACACACAGCTACACAATAAATACATGGATCTGCAGAGTGATTTTTTTCTGACAGCTGTGTTGTCAAGCTACTGAAGAAATGCCAAAGAAAGATGTAAACAGTGCTGAATGAATGAGATAATGCTGTAAGACATCTCCAGGAGCTTTTAAAGAACACAGATGACAGAATACATCAAAAATTGTGATGAGCTAAAATAAAACGGAGAACAAGGCTGCAAAAAGCAGCAGCAATCCCCAAGGATGAAGGTACTTCTGAGAGCCACTTGTCACCTAGTTTAGACTGGGAGCCCACCAGAAATGGCTTCTGTTCTCACGGGACTCTGTGTTCAAGGCCAGGCCTTCCATCCTTCCCTTCTGCACAGTGAGCTTTCCCATTGAAGCTGCTCTGATCCAGTGCTCATCTCTTACTCTGTGTAAGGTCATGTGCTGAGTCTTGTACTCTTCTAACACTTTCCAGCCTGAGTCTCCCTTCTTGCACAACATTTTTAATGACAGTGGTAGTTGGACAGAAGATACTCCAATTGAAAGAGTAGAGAATGGAGGGAAAGCTGGTCATTACCTCTTCCTAAAATGTACAAACATTTCCAGAGAAAAATCTGGTGTGGTTTTAAGACAGACACGAGCTCAAATCTACAGAGAGTTTCCAAATGGACAGCTGAAAAGTTCCCTTAGGGAAAAGAGAGGTTAAGTGGCTAGCAGCTGCCACAGCACCCCAGAGGTGACAGGAGAGGCAGCAAGCACTGACCACAAATTCCCAATTAAGATTATCTTTGCCATGATCCATAATTCAGCCATTTTCTTTACTGGAAGAGAGGAATTGAAGCAGGAGCTTTGCAGCTAAAATTGTAGCCAATGGTCTTTGGTAAGGCAGCACTCAATACAGCAGGGAGAGCAAAGGCATTTTGGAGACAGTAACATTTAAGACTAGCAAAGAGATTGTGGCAGCAACACCAAGTAGAGGTAGACTGTTAAAGGAACATTGTCAGATTAAATGTCATGCTTACAAAAAAAAATTCTTTCCTTGTTATAAAGAGATTATTAAAATCAAAAGAGTTTAAAGAACCTAATTTACTCTCCTCAGTCAAAGGTGTTTACTTCCTGAATTGCTCCCAGCTTGCACTACTAAACTAGTTAAACCATTTCACTTTTAAGGCTAGTTTCTTGTTGATTTTATTTTGGCCTCTAATTCTATCTTATTGCAAATTGCAATAAAGCCTTGAGGCTTCCCAACAGGTCATGGGAGTCTAATACAGAGGACAATACAGATGTAATAAAGAGAAACCCACAAGTACAGACAAATACAGGCTTCTACAGATGAAACAAAGGGGTAAGAAAAAGATTGAGACTGCAGGAAGACACTGGTGATAGTAATATAAATATTATCATACAACCATACATATTTACTTTATATTGTAATTATTGTGTAATTATTGTAAATATTAAACATATTTATTGTCTGTTCATCACATCTAGCCTATTGTTAGTTATAATTAAAATCCACTGTTCTCTTTATTCAGCTATCAGTCACAAGATTCTATCATCAATTTATATTTGATCTTAGAACATAGTAACACCAAGAGGGCTCCAGGGGTAGACCCTTTATACTTGTTGCTCCTCCAGGATAAGTAACATGCTATAAAAATGTCTCACAACTTGCACTGAAGAGAGCTATTTCTTTTTGCTTCTCTTTTCAAAACAATTTATGTTTTATTTTTACAAGACTTAGAATTGGAGACTGAGGTACAAAACCACTTCTCCAGAACTGGATCTGATCCTCTCAGTGGTACTTTCTCACTCAATACAAAGAACTGCCATTCTCCCTTTGACAACTGAGATACAAATATGTACACCCTACTATACTCCTGACAGCCTTTATTGCTTCAAAATTGGCATAAGAGGACTTTGATTCTTTCTACTGACATTTGAATGCCCTGTGGTTTCTGCTCCTGCACTGCGCCTTCTATCATTACAATTGCTACCACTTCCCCTTTCAAGACTTCAGGGAAGGGTTGGACCAGTTCTTTTTTTTATCCTAAAACTCTTTTCTTTAAACAAGAAAAACAGTTCACCCATTATTTTAATTGAAAGGTTTTCTCTTACTTATGGACTTGAAAGTCTTAGTTGGACTTCGAGCCTTTTTCCATACCTAGTTTGTTCATAAATGATTGCTATGCTTCACTAAGATGTTAAAGTCTCCTGTCAGCTTTTGATGCCTACTTGTCATTCTTCAGTGCAGGAGGCATCTTCACTGGAATTTATATCAACTTATAGATTAAAATAATAAAGGATAAAAACAACTAAAAATATTTATATGCCGCACATTACTGGCTGTTGATTTGAGCCAGACATAACAGTGATAAAATTTTGGGTCTACTGATCTCTAACTTCTAACTCCAAGGCATATTCCATAATAATGTTTTTATAATATCAAGAATATTAATGAATCTGTTTAGAAAATTTAAATCAAATACATGAGTGGCAGGTAAGATAAGAAAGGATGAATTTTAGAGATGAATACTGAAAGTGAAAATCCTGACACTACTGAGGTGCCATAAAAAATAGCACTTCTTTTACAGCAATATACTTAAAGCCACACAAGAATAATTTTCGCACCTATATGGGAAGCATTTAAGGTTTATAAAAAATAGCACATACCTGAACAAATCGGATTCCCAAACTTTGGCAGCACTGACATTTCATATGTATATAATCTAGAGTCTGCAAGTCTTCACAGAACTCACCCTAGCAAAATTAATTAATTACCATCTCTGAAGTTATCATATTGATGTGTTTCACAATTTTCCTACTTGTAACATCACTAGATTATGCATTAAATCCAGAATATATTGACCAGGGTTCGAATCTCTCCTTCCTCTCCACACAGTTAAGTTAGGGAGAACAAGTCTAATTATTCTACTGTATGAGAGAGTAAGCCTAGAACAATTTACTGAAAATAAGAGCTGCAGCCATAGCTTCAAAGAAGATTAAAAATCAATTAAGTACCATAACTAGTTGCCTGTCTCCCTAAAGTATGCACTAATTTCTATCTCTCCAGATTCCAACCATCAGTAGGAGCTAAAGGAATTTGTCACTGATGCTTCTGTTGTTTCTCCATCTTCACAAGTATGTTAGCCTGAGAGATAATGAAGAATTGACTACTTTCCATTCAAAGGTTAGAAGACAGATGTTTCCAAAAACATACTTTAGCTGAGTGCCTGTGGTAATACTCTCATGATACTGTGTCCTATAAAGTGGTGTTGTCTTAGGTTTCTTTTTCTCAGGCCTTATAAAGGTCTTATAAACCCTCAAAAGGGAACCTAACACACCCAAGGATAGCTCAGCTATTACCTTTTGGGGACAAATAATAAGCAGGATGGCCTCTGCTGCAGTGTTAGAAACAAAGAGGTTTAATAAAAGGCAAAATAACAAACAGAAAAACTCGAGCCAGGTACAGAGGTCTGCCCCTGGTATAAAAACCTCACAAAAGCAACTTAGTTCTTTTATTCTCCTCTTTTCTACCTGATGGGCCAGGCAGGACTTTTTGGCTTCTATCCAATTAGATGACCTCGAGTTTTTGGTGAAGTCTCTGAGGTCTTATGAGGTGGCTTTTAACCTAATTGTTGAGAGAAACTTCTGGGTTTCTTTCCTTTTTTGGGGGACAAAGGCTAGCTTTGCCACTCTGTCATTAGGGGGCACATTCCTACAGTGTTGTTCTCCCAACATGACTGCAGCATTAATAAATGGAGGAGGCAGAAACACTTGGGGACATGGTTTAGTGATGGCCTTGGCAGTGCTGGGCTAATGGTTGGACTTGATGATCTTAGAGATCTTTTACAATTCTATGGTTCTACAGGAAGCTTGGAAGAAACCATGGCAGTGTAATTAATGCCATTTTTTGCTTGTCACCTGTCAAATAGAAGATTTGAAGTGTTGCTTTTGGGAGGATAGCTCATAATATACATTAGTGTATGTGGTAATAGCCAAAAAAATATTTTGGTGTGCTAGACCTCTAGACTAGTTAAAATTACAATGAGAAGTAATAACTTGATTATTCATTAACTCCTTTCAGTGTTGGGAAACACTGCAAAATGTTAGATACCAATAAAAAATTTATTCAGGATAATATATATTGCTGGCAATAGGAAAGTGAGTTTATTCACTTAGGTCAACAGTGATAGGTATGATTAGAGAAGGTTTGCTTGGCTAGGTCTACAACACCTGGCATAAAGAAAAAGTAATGATATTACAGTTGTTCTCACAAGTAGATGTTTAATAAACTATGTCATGTAGGTAGTTTCAACCTAACATAAGAGAAAGATTCAAATAAAAAATAAGTTGTTTGCTACCAGTGTTTTAGATGCTTTGAAATTCACAGCATCTACTCTGCCTGCAGGTGTAACAACCACCTATGATAATTTGCTGAAGTATTTGACTGGTAGCAAAAAATCCTGAAAGAAGATACAGACCTGAAGTATCTCATGTTGAGGCCACTTCACACTGAAGAGATTTTAAGGGCTATTTTTTTCTCCCCCCAACTTCACCTCCGTGAGTTAGAGGAATACATAAACCTCAGTGGCTGACTTTGTACAGCTGATTAACCTTGGCTAGAACCCAAATGCCCACCTAGCCGCTCACTCCCTGCCTCAGTGGGACAGGGAAGTAATAAGATGACAAAATTTGGGGTTGAAGACAGGGAGACTGCTTAGCCATAATCTCATCAGATCTTAAATAAACTGCAGTAGGCAGATCCAGTCCAGGCTGTCTTACTCTGCTTGCTCCCCTGATGTCCTGACATCACCTGCTGATGTGAGCACACGGTATCTGCAATTCCCTTCAGCATGGTGCCCCCTTGCTCCCCCATCGCAGTTGTGGGGCGGACAGAGCCCCAGGACAGAAGAGCAGGCATACAACTGATTTCCACATGGAAATACTTTCCTTTTACTTTTCTACACCATGTCCTGATAGGAGATCAGCACCCACAGACCTGATCCCCATTGCTGTTTTCCCAGAGCCACCTCATCCCTAGAGCACTGCCATTTGATGTGGACTCTCCTGATTCCCCCTCTTCACAGCACTCTTCAGCACTATTTTTAAGCTCTTCAATTTAGCAGAAAAGCCCTCTCTTGGAGGGTTTTAAGATCATCACAAGACCCTTGACCATTAATGCTGACTATTCCACAAAAGTACTGATTCAATTCACACTCTTTACTTGCACAGACAAGTCACTCTCCAGTAATGGCTTCAATCGGCTTCAGAGCACACAGCAATAAGGATTTAGGAGACACAGGTGTTTGAGCTCATCCTTGATCTTTTCTCTATCAGTACAAAGCGTGTTTGCAGTGCTTCTTTCATGACCCACTTGTAAATATCACAGATGATACAGGGAGGATGAAGAGATTGTTAAAGTGTTGAAGAGAAGAGAAATAGGGGGGAAAGAGGAAAACAGACCTTCTAACATCTTTTGATATGGACATAAAGATACAAGACTGAATGCTGTTGGTCATCATCCTAGAATCCAGACCACATGGCCACAAACTAAGGCACCATGGCTGAATAGTTAGCCATTAGCTGACCACAGAAAACAAATACATCAGAGGATTTTGTTCCAGTCTGTTGTTGCCGCTGGAGTGATACATATGGGAAAAGGAAGAGAAGAGTAACTAATTGCTGACCTCAGAAGTCATTCAGTTATAGAGTGGATTGAAAACTTACCCACCAAAATTTCTGATTTTGAAAATGCAGCTGTGTCAACCTAAAATTGCTGCAGCAAATTCACATCTCTAGCTTAAAAGAAAACTTAGGAATAATTATAAGTTTTACATATTTTTCTTTCAGATTTGTAATAAACACTAAAATGTTCATGGTTTACATTCAAATTGAAACAGTTTCAGTTTATCAAATAAAATATTTTCTTTGTCTGATTTCAAATATTGTTTTGTTCCACTTCCCGAACACGTAAATTTGTTTTCCACACAGGATGAACATTTTACTAAACAAAAATATTCTTTATTCAGTAAAAAGGGGGAACTTTAAGGATTTGTCCTAATTATCATACTGTGTTTCTCCTTTACTTTTCTAATTTGCAATTCTCTTGCTAGAGTAAAATGCAGAAAAATCTTCACTGGTCTACTTTCCTCTGTCTGGATTGTTTTCAGAGCCTGCTTGCTTATTTCTAAGCTGCTGTGTTAGTTTTGTTATGGAGAAAGGGAGAGCAGGACAAAATTTATAACAACATTCTCTTTGGGATGCTGTTCTCATAATGAACACAAATTGCTCTCATTTATCATCTTGTGATGTAATCATATAAAAGCTTTTCCCTATAAGGTAACTGTTTTGCTGTATTGGATTATAATGACAAATGACAAAATCTTTTGCATGACTTCAACTGTTTGAGTCTGAAGGGATTGTTACTCTGTAATGCCACTGTGGACTTCCAATGGCTGAAACCCAGGCTGAAAGCTGCAGGTGGAAGTGTACAACACACCAGTAACTTAACTATGCAGTGATGGCTCTTAAAGGGGGAAAAAGAGAAACAAACCAACCCAAACAAACCCAACAGTGGTCTTTAAGACAGCCCAAAATTTTAAACGCCACAGGGAGTAAATTGTGGTTACATGTTACATCTGAATGGGGGATAAATCCAAGGATTCCACTTTTTGGATGTTTTATTCAATAAACAAAACCAGTTGGATTTCTCACGATATCAATGTTAATAGGGTACAAATTACCATGGAGTTATCTGTAGGATTCATTTGCTTCATGTCGTTTGGAGTCTAATGAATCCATTCAATTCAGAGCTGAAAAAACATGCAGACTTCCAGTAACAAGTGATTCAACTTAAGGGTGCTCAGCAATGCAACATCATTGTCTACCATTTCTCAGGAACCTACTGTGTTGGTATTTCAAGTAGAAGAGACAGAAATTTTCCCCAGTGTTCCAGGAGAAAACATCAACATTTTGTGTTTCCCCAGAGTATGCCAGCAACTTAAAATTCATGATGTACTATTTGCAAATAGTTATGTACATAATTAATACTCACTTTGAACTTAGAACATTTGCTCTGTTGAGCACAGAATTTGACACATGAGTGAACTGTCTTTTCAGGAAAATAAAGGACAGCCATTTCCACATTATCTGCATGAGTCCTCAACAAACACCACAAAGAAGCTGAGATATGCTTTTCCTTTTGTCTTCCACAAGTTTTTTCTGGAGATTTTGATTAAGTACCATGGGCTTTTATATCCTTACATATCAAGTTACAGAAGAGTTGAGTCAGCTTTCTAGTATCATTCTTTTCTTCATTTATGCTGCCTGTTCTGTACATGATTAAATATTCAAATTACTTATAGACTGTACTGTTTTCTTTATTAGAATGAATAGCTATACATTTAAAATACATTTAATCTAAATCTCATTGTAACACATACCTCCCATTGAAATAATTGAAATATATTGCAAAAAATTATACATATCTACACTGCATTTCATTAAAGAATTTTGCAGGCTTAATCAGCCTTGAATACACCTGTGCTCCAGCTCTCCACAAAATTACAATAAAATGGTACCATACTGCTCTAATTATAGTGTTGACCTAAAATCAGCCACCAGCTCTACTGAATTCAGTGAATGTAATGGTGACGGTACTGTGATTTTTTTATATTATTAGCTGGGGAGAGAAGTAGTTGACAAAGAAAGTTGATCTCTTATCACCCAAGGAACAAATGTTATGTTTTCTATATATACTCCCTGAGTAAACATAACAGCAAAACTCTTGCTTATGTCTTAGAAGCTCCTCTATTAAAATAGACAATTTGTTTCTCGCACAGTTTAAAGGCTCTGCTTTTTGAGATGCCAAGCAGCAAAGTGATGGAAAATTGCAGGTCTTCCATGAAATCTCCTTTGCCCCATACTATTTTGGCTTTTTCATTGAGTGTTTTTAATACCATAGCAAACAGCACATCAATGACACTACAGCTGAACAGACTAGGAAATAGGAACAGGAGTACCATTGCTCTTATCTGATGTTAATCTCCTGCTACCAATGAGAACATTTCACCACCACATTCCCTGAGTCTTTCAGTTCATTATTTGATATTGATAATACCTTACTGCACAGTGGATATTTTGGAACAAAACCACAGGCACACAAACAGGGGACTCAAAGCAACTCTGAGAAGTGACACAGTCCATCCCCTGCCCCAGTTTAAGTCATTTACAAAAGCCTTGACAGGTTATGTCTAAATAATTCCTTAATTTCCCAAATGGAGATTTTCCAGTTCAGCTAAGCATTTTATTGTTCAGTTTAAATATACATAATAAATATAAGTCCTATCAATGCTCAAACTGGACCATAACAGCCATTGTTTGAATTCACGACCAGAAAATGCTCCTTTTCTTAGCAGAGACTTTTTATGTACCTGGAGACTGCCGCAAGCTCCATCAAAGTCTTCTCTGTAAATTAACCAAGTTCATTCCATTTTTCCACTGAATTCACATTTTCTACATGTCCTGTTTCTCTCTGAAGGCTCTTTCCTGGAGCTCCATGAAAGCCTATGGGTCCACAGTGACAACCTGAAGCAAACTGTCAACAAATATTTGTCACATCGCAAAAATGCATAAAAAAATCACTGTGGAAATAATATCTGGTTCAGCTATTCTTGCCCATAAGGGACAGATACAAAACCCTGCATAGAGAAGTATGTGAAGCACTTCATCAACATTAATTTTTAACTTACTTTTATTAATTCACTTTGATGGAAATATTTAATTAGCTACTAAGAAGTAAAGGAGGGTTGTGATCCAAGAAGCATGTTTTTGGATGACTTTCCGTTTCAGAGAGTTCACATTGTACTTACTCCAGCTGTTGGCACTACCAGGTATTTGTCAGGGATTCCAGGCTGTTCTCAGTACTGTACAGGAGTCTCAGTGGGTACAAAGGGTTGGAAACAACTCACATATAAACAGAGTCCAAAAAAATCCTTTCAGATTTTCAGAACTCTGCAGTACCTGTGGTGACAGTGTCATGGTATTCTGTTGAAGCAATACACTTCTGTAAGAAATAAAAATGTTGTTTAGCTATCACTCAAGGTCCTAATTGAATATTTGGAATCCATGACATTTGGAATTATTTTGCTAGTTGAGCTATGAAGGTACACTTAGCTGTGGAAAAGTTACCCTTTATCTTTGGCTGAAAGCTTTGTATAACAAATTATGCCCAAACTAATATATTTTCTTAAAATACGTCTACTTTTTCAACAGGTGTCTTTAAGGCTGTCACTTTTTCCTAGTAAGTGATTATTTGACCTTCTCCTAGAGTTTTTCTTTTGTTATAAGCCGTTTTTATGGTCATTTTTATGATTATAATGTATTCTTATCATAGCATTCAGCCACTTCTCATTGTCATAACATTGTCATTTTTGTAGCATAAGTACCCAATGTTGAAATTAACTGGAGGCTGACAAAATACATATTTTTACAAATCTCTCTATGGCCTCTGCAAAGCATCACAGTAATTTCTCACATTCTTCCCATCTTCATTCCTCCTTGGGGAGGGATGGAGGGTTTGCAAGATATCTCAGTTTTTAAGTCACAACCCCCCTGAGATTTGCATTGATGATTTTTGTAAGAGATCACTAGCCCTGTCTTGGTCTTTTCTTTCAGTGTCAGTTGCTCTTCAGCCAGCAGACCTGAAGCAAAGCATGGTAAGGGTATCTTACAAAAAACCCTCCATTTTTAAAAACCTGATACTACTTCTTTTCCATCACCTGGGAGACACAAGCAGCCAAATGCTCACATCTGCACAGGCCAGGTGCTCTCACTCCTTACAGCTTTAATCCATTTTGCCTGCTTAACTCCCTGGAGTAGGTCAAAATGAATGGCATTGACCCCAGGCATGCAAAATGTCAAAATCTCATTAACTTCATTGTTTCAGCACTTGGAGATTTTCATTAATTGCCCTTCTGTGCCTCTGGTGTCAGCAAGAAGTGTTCTGTGGGTTGCTCACAGCTTCAGGAGCTGACAGATCATCAAAGATATCCTTATAAAGCTAATACCATAGAATAATTGTGGCTCCCATACCACAACATTTTAAATTCCAGTGAAAACAGTTCCTGTGGCAGTTCATTTAGGTTCATATTTTATGGTTTTATATTCATGATTCCTTATTAGAATCTGTTTTTTTCAGATACTCTTCTCAGCATCTTGGAAAGTCAGTTCCTGTTTCTTTCAATAGAACATCATCTGCTCTTATGCTGATGGAACACACAAATATGACTTCTGAGGCACATTGATAGCTACATGTTAAAGGAATCAAAAACCAAGATTTTTTTATGTGAATAAATAGAACAGTGCAGTTACTATGTAGTCCAAAGCAAAAACAGCTATTGGCTGAACTAATTAAGGAAGCTGGAAATATGAAATCACCTTTCCTCACTTCACAGTAAGCTACTGGGTTCTGCTGAGCAACTCCATAACAGCCATACCATTATGTCATGAAATCAACAGCTTGGCCTTTCATACCATTGCATGTAATATGCTCACTCTTCACTTGATGTTGTGAAGCAGTTCCCAGGAAAAAGCACACAAAACTTAAATTTTTCATTATTTGCCTGCAGGCTAAAAAAAAAGACTGATAAATTATAGAATTTGAAAAAATGATTCTGTTTTTGCTCTTTTTCAGGAACATGGATCTCATT
Source organism: Passer montanus (assembly GCF_014805655.1). Taxonomy (NCBI): domain Eukaryota; kingdom Metazoa; phylum Chordata; class Aves; order Passeriformes; family Passeridae; genus Passer; species Passer montanus. The sequence goes on along the minus strand of NW_024366480.1, from coordinate 13,006,462 downwards.
TTGACATTTTAAGTTCAATGTGTGTGAGATATCACATGGAGTTGGCTGATTCAGTATTTTGGCGCTGCTTTGAAAAAATGGTCCCAAGCAGGAGAAAAGTACTTAAGAAGCAGGATTAGCATCAGAATTTTTAGGACTATTACAATCTTTTAGGACTACTACAATCTCATACAAAAATCAGGTTGTATAGATGTTTTTCAGGCTTTTGGGAAAAGTTGTTCTAAAATGGCATCCTTATTTGTACAAGGAATGACAATTTTGAGGTCTAGTTCAAAATTTTGTTATTTATGGTTAAAAAAAAAAAAGTTAAACCTAAAACCAAGATAATTTTGACTATTAAGCACTAGGAATAATGAAAAAGTCAACTTTAATTCCTTTATAACATGGTGATCAGTGAGAGAATCCATATCAAAAGAGCATGAAGCTGAGTCAGGGTGGTTTTGGTTCAAGTTAAGCTAGGAAAAAAGGCTTTTCCATAGGTATTGAAAGCTGTGGTATGAATTTCCTAGGATTTTATTAAATACTAGGAGGTAATGAGAAAAAGAACAGAAAAGTGAAATGGGAAAAAATATACATAATAACTAGTATAGCAACATTAATGAAAACAGAATTATTTTTTTAAGGAAAATTCAAATACCAAGTCGAACTGGTGTGAAGTACCTCTGTAGATAAAAAGAGGGATGGAAAGGAAAAACAGGTAACAGATAAAAGAAAAATAGCTAAAGAAAACAGAAACAGGTTCAGCCAGACACAGACACATCTATGCCTTCCTTGCCCTCCAAGAAAGGGCTAAGTCTTGAGGGTAGTTCTCATCATACTCCCACCATGTATGAGCAAACCTCAGCACTGGAAGGGAATCTTTGGAGCTCTCATTGGGTGCTATAACCACCTAGCAGATACCTAAAGGATTTTCACTTACATCCCAGGAGATCAGTTGTCTGACATCCTCTGCAGTGATCCGTGTAGCCTGTGAATGTGTGACTGAAGTGAAGCAGGAAAGCCAATGCCTGAGCCTTGCCCAGAGAGACCTTGGTGCCATACCCTGTGCACAGACACCTCCTGTACCAGTCAGAGATATCTGTGGGCATTCAATCAGTCCCTAGCACCAAAAAGTGGAGGTGAACTCACTGCTTTTGCATCTCATTTCACACATTCAAAGGATGATGAAAGTGCTTTTTCTGCTACAAAAAATTATCAGTATCTGGTGCTCCAGTTACTGCCAAAGCCCATGTTTTCAATATCTGCCCAAATCACTGAAGAACTACTTGAAAAGAAGTGCTACTACTGAAATGAATGGTGTGGAAGAGATTAACTGGTCACCAAATGGAGTAGGTGAAGCATTCACTAAGTGATACCGAGGACTGGCCCTGTCTGAGAGGCACTGTAGATGAAACTGAAATAAGGTATTTCCACTCATCTTAAGGACCTTTTACAGCACATCTTCAGCACCCTAGAGAAGCTCTTCTTACAGCTGACTTTGTTCCAGCTGCAGGATGGAAGTTTTTGTGTTTATTCACACCTAGTTATTAAGAAAGGTGGAGCCTTTAAATTAACCAAAATCCATTTGCCTAATGTCTTCAGCTGGGTAGCCAACTGAATCCATAGCTTAAAGCTAATATGTCTGTATATCGAAATATTTTATTCCAGTTCTATAGCACCACCTCATTGTAAAAGTCTTAGTGTCATTAATGAGTACAATTTTTTCAAAAATCCTTTTTTTAAATATTTACTTATGCATCTCCTGAAATACCAGCTACAGGATCTACTAGATGTTCCTGAACATTCACAAATAAAGGAAGGTGTAGGAAAACCAAAACACACAGACTTGGTTACCTTTGTAGAAGCCATGAATGATATTGTGTTGTAAGTCAAAACAGCACATCACAATACTCAGAGAAATCTATAAAACAGAGCCAAAGATATTATTTATGTTATTTCTTCACCCTAAGGATCAGCTGTCTTTCCTGACAGATTTCCTTCCAGCCTGTTCTTAAAGGCAGTCTGACAGATTCCAGCATTCTCCTGGCAATCTATTTCAGCACTTCATTGCTTTGTTAAAAGAATATGTCTCATCGTGAAGTCAATTCCTTGACTTAGTATTCTCTGTCTTCGAAAAGCAACAGATGTAGAAATGAAGTTGATCTTCCTTCTTGTCTCTCCTTCATTTTGCAGTTTTGAATTGGAAACCTGTGGGAAGAGATAAAAAAAAATATATAGTATAAAAGGAGAAATATGTAGTAAATTATATTACTTTTTCTGGGCAATCTTACATTATTCTATGGTTTTTTTACATACTTTTTAAGTTTTTTTGTCATTCACACACTTACTAAATTTAATACCCATATAAGCCACATCTCTGCAGTGGAGGTTGTGCCACCATAGGATCCTATTACTTCATATATCTGAGGAGTAGTGCATTAGTTTATATACATCATAATGTGATGCTTGCTTTACCACAATACCATGACTCATGTTCATCTTGTGAACCTTTGTAACTAATGACCTCCTCTGCAGTGTTCCTTCATTGCTCTGATTCTCCATTCTGCACCTGTATATGACTATCCTGACCTATATTTGTATTTCTCTTTGTTAAATTGCGTTCTACTTCTTTCTAAATCATTGCTCTTTAAGAAAAAAAAAAATCTTCTCCTGTCCTTCAACAAGCTAGAAATCCTTAAGAACTCTAACTTTAGTAACTTCCATGTTTAAGGACTCTTCCTGCAAAGATAAAGCTTTGCAGTCCTTTCATATCTTAGTCTCATATTCCAAAGAGTCCTCCTTCAAAAAATCTGGGAAGGAGGAAAAAAATCCCCAACTGATGAAGTTGCATGTGTGTGTCAGTAACATCCATATCATATGAAGAATGAAACTAAATATTCAACCATGCTAGAGCAATACTTATTAATTCAGTCCAGAGAATTAAAGTAAAAGCAGATTTTGTAGACAAAGGCGTATTTTGTTCCACCTACAAACCAAATATAAAGTCTTTCCTGGTATTCCTCAATCAAATGACCCATCCCTTGAAGATAAACAGAAAATGGGTATTTTCAAGCAGTGAATATGCTAATGTAGTATTTGTTTGAATGCATAAGGAAAATAAAACCTCCAATTATAAAACTATGGAATGGACCTTTTTAATTCCTTTTTCTTATTTTGTAAGAGCAATCTCATTCAATTTAAGTGTGATGTTTTTCTTTAGATGCCAAAAGGAATGTGAGCACTGAGTATAACCTCACTTTCAAACAGGGGAAGGGGGGACAGAAAAGCTGATTATGAGCATTGAACAAAGCATGATACACTTGGGGTAAAAATCTACATAAAAATGCCTTTTTTTCCTTTCATTAAAATTTATTCAAAGAACAGATGGGTATGGGGGTTTTTTAGCATTTAAAATGGTCTCTAAGGTGTTTAGAAGCAATGATACATGGAAGCTTGTCAACAAATGGCCTAGAGGAAAAGAAGCTTGACAGTAATAGAGGACCAAATATTCTTTTAAATACTCTCAGAAACAAGAAAAATATTTTTTAGACACACAGGACACATAAAAGCAAACTTGATGTTGTTTTGAGGGGTTTTTTTATAATTTAAATGTGTGGTTTCCTTAACAGTGAGGAAAAGTGGCTTCCTCTTGGATTCTCCTTCTGGTTTTCTCTACAGATAACTTCTATTTGTGCTATTCTTCCACAACTCCTTTTCAGATATTAGCAACATGAGTAGAAAGGAGACCTAGTGAGCTGAAATATTTGTTCCTCAGGCTGCAAGTAGAGGAGCCCTGCATTCAGTGCAGACCAAACACCTGCGCTCCTGTGTGTGAATGGAATACACTCCAGAATAAAGTCTCACAAATTGACTCCAGAAGTATCCTAGCCATGGCTAGTTTATTTAAAGCTATTCGTGATTTCTCTTTAGTATAATCTGTCTCATCCAAAGGAATAAATTTTCCTGGTTAACAGCAGCAGTGAGATGGGCTGTTTAAGTAGATGACTTGGATGTGTTGAGGGCAACCAGGTCTAAAAGAAGCCATAAGACTGAAATCCTTGGATATTTCTGCTTCATACATGAGTAGTGACGAATGTGAGTTATGTGTGAATGCAATTCCTGTTCTCTCTCCAATAAAGGCAAAAATCCTTTTTCTTTCGGAAAAAAGTCTCTGCACTCCTGCAGTATCTTCAGGACTTCTGGTGAACAGTGGTCTTGGGCATGTGCACATGCTGGCAGGCTGTAGTGAAGAATAAATGTCAAATCAAATCAAATCTTTCCAGCAGGGATATCTAGGAAAGTCACAAGGATCACTGAAGTTCCATTTCTTGCTGAACTTCCCAGAAGACACCCAAAAACCTATTACCTTCAACATTAGCAGCAAATTACTGCAACATCAATATTAATTTTGGGAATACCTAGGAATCCTTCCAGCACTTTGGCTACACTTAAGATTGTCACACTGTGAGAAACATACTTGTTTAAAAAATAGTAAAAAGTCATCACAGTGGGTAAGGGAAAAGCAATATTCTTGAGGCACAATGAAAATTGTTATTCATTTGATGTATGTACCTTCTTAAAGATCTTTTTTTTTACATACTCAAGAAAAGCATGTAGATGTTATCACAGAGCCATGAAAATATTTCACTATTTTTAAGGGGTTAATGGAAGGCAAAACAAAGCAGCTGTAACTCTAAGTCCTGATAATTTAAAAGATGTTGCTCTGTCATTATTACAACTCATAAAAAATGTATTGTTGCCATAACAACCACATCATCACATGTGAGACTGCCTGAAAAACTCAAGCTTTCTTTAATCAGACAGACACATGGGCCTAAACCTGAAAATATTTCACTGATACGCTCATGGCATTTACTCTCTTGTAAAATGAACTTTAATGCACACAATTATTTTTTAGCAGTCATTATTATAAGAGGGGAAAAAAAAGCCCACACACTATTACCAGAAGACTCTAACAGATTCTGCTTCTCCTCCTAGGAACAAAATCTGTGTCAGGGAATTATTGCATTTCTTCAGATGGAATAGGGTTGATGAATGCATTCAGTGTACATTCTCTTCACTGCCATCATTTTCCTGGGGCTGCACCATGTATCATTTGAGTAACACTGCACATAAATCCCAGATGGTGGCAGGACTTGCAAATGATCTAATGTGGCCGTCCCTGCCTGCATGCAAGGACTCATTGAAGAGAATTGCATTTTAATGGCAGTAGAACGTACACCACCTGGCTCCATCTGATCAAAGGCCCACACAAAAGAGCAGCCACATTTCCCATCCTATGGGCCTGAGAACGATGGCTGAGTACAGGACCTGCTGCTTAAGTTGCACAGCTCAAGCAGAAACATGGAGCTGGCTGGAAGGATGGCCACAGAGAGGGATGGGCAGCATGTCCCCGTGCCCTATGGCAGGCATTCCACAGCTGCTGTACAGCACAGGTGTCTGGTGAGATGGACAGCAGTGCAGTCCCACTGCTCTTGGCTGCCCAGAAGTCATCTCTGCAGCAGTAGAGATGACTCATTCCTGTCCCAGACCTCACAGGAACAGTTTCCTCAGATGGTCCCACACTTGGGCTGAAGCCCTCACCTGAATGAGCCAGCATCAGGAGACTTACATCTGAAGTCCCATTCCCAGGGGTGCCTAATCTCCAAATTAATAGATATCTGATGACATTGGCTGGGCTTAGAATAAAAATTTTGGCTTTGATGAAGCAGGACTTAAGTTACACCCTCCAAATTTCAGTTTCCACAAACTGAAGTTTTCCAAGCAAAATCTTATTTTGTTGGATTTTTATCAGTCAGTTCTCCTCTGCCACACGAACGACATTTTATGTGCTACATTTGATTAAAAATGTAATATATCCTTTCTTTCCATATGGGTATTTTCTTCAAGTTTTGCTAATTTTCAATCTTAATTCTTCTTGAGTGATGCTCAACAAGTAAATGCATTCCTTTCTAACATATCCTCTTGTTTAATCATGGTTTAATCTGATTTTCTACTTTGCATTTTAGGGGTCAAAGTGCTTGGCTCAGATCCTATAGCAAACTTTCTTTCTTTACTTCCTTTTCTTTGTGTTTCCCAATTTTTTTTTCCAGGATGTCCCAAAACATCCTCAATGTGCTCATACAGTCACTGGTGCTAAGTGCCCAAAGTAGCTGTATAAGTGGAAAGAGTGTTGTGCACTTGTCATTATAGCATTCAGGCTTCAGCAAATATCCTTCATGAAAAAGGAACAGCCCAGAAATATGTTTCTCCTTCAACTGAAATCCTACTCTATTCTGCTACTACATCTTTTTTTTTCCCCCATACTTCTACAGACTGTGTTAAATTCACCTCTAAAAATGAGAAGGAAACAAGAAAACAGCACAGAGAATTCATATGGTTCAGAGGAATATGTGTCTAATGTCAGAGAATGGTGGATTAGAGAAACCAGAGGTCTGATTCATTCTGGCATTTTCTGACTTTCCTCTGTTTTTCTATAGAAATGCACAAACACTTGGTGAAACGCCAGTCCTTGGCACACACCTGCCTCACTGATAGCTCCCACACACACAGGGGAGATGGGGATTACTTTGGGAAAGATTTAAAGGAAAAGAGGAAGAGAAAAAAGAGTCTGATAGGACAAAACCATGAGTGAATTCAACTCACAGGTTCAGGGAATGGTTAAAGGCAGAGTAAGGAAGAAAGATGCAATCCTCAGCCACCAATAAACCATTTCTCTCACAAGTCACTGCTAGAAAACACATGCTGAGTCACGGCCTCTGTAAGCAGTAATTTTAGGAGAGATGAGTGGACAGTGTGAATGGTCCCTTAAAACACTAATCTGCTTTGGAAATATTTTAGGTCATTCAAGGAATTCACAAAATAATCTTCCCTGAAACCCATCTGTCTGTCCAGACAATTTTGGATCACAAAGACTTAGTTGTTTATTTTGCTCATATTTCTATTAAAAGGTTATATGTTAAACTTAGTATTAATGAGAGGAAAAATAATGGCACTCAGCCTCCATCCCCAAATGAGTCCCTCCTAGAAGTGTTTCATGTTAAATGTCGAGATTGTTATGTGATTATACTTCAAATTCGCACACAGACGTACTGTGCTTGCATATTTAACTATGTTTTCCTATACAAGACCTGCTTTCTGTCTTACGGGCTGAATCACTGGCTGAAATGTCCCTTCTGGCCGCATTTAAAATCTTGATTATAATCCTTGATGAAACAGGGAAGTGAACAATCCTTGTATTTAATCATAATAAATTAAACTAATGAGCTTTCCTGGCAGATTTATTACTTCTCTTATGGATGAAAATTCACTGGCTGATCATATGCAAGCCAAAGAAAGTCTTCTATAAGGGAAGGGGGTGGGGGAAGGGGTGCATAATATTTTACGTGGAAACAGAACATTCCCTATATGTTCCTAAGAACAACTAGGTTTGTGGTTTTTCCTTCACACTTGTATGAGAACCAGAGAGGAGGAGTCAAAGGCAAAGTTCAGAGACTCAGTGATGGGGTGGAAAGATGCAGGATAGTGCAAGGAATGGTTTTAGCCAATAGCAGTCCTATCTGACACAAGGCGATAGGCTTTAGCTCTTTGTCATGGCATTCATGACTCTTTTGACAGCACTCTAAAATATCCACTCCAAAATTGCATGCACTTATTTAAGACTATACATGAAAAATAGGTAATATTTTCCACTTAAATCCAAGAAGCTGTTGAAGCACTTTTCCTTTTTCATCAGGAAAAGCAGCTTAGGATGAGGTCTTGTGTTGACCCTACAGAGATTTTTTCTCTGTAATATGGAGACAAAGCCTCGATCCTGAGCTGCAAGTAGAATCAGATAGGAGGGCTTCCCTCCTTGAGTTTCCTGGCCCCTTTCAAAAGTAGACACAAAACAAGAAGTATCCCTCTCTTCACATTTGTCTCAGGGCTGTACTAATGTTGGCTGATAGCAAACCAGAAGAAGGCATACCCCAGAGTGAGGAGACAGACTGCCCAAGAGAGCTGTGACCATGCCCGAACTTTAATGGGTGATTGTTAGCAACAGGATTGCAGATGAACAAAGTTCAGTGCATGAAAGGGAACAAAAATCTCCATATCCAAGTAACAGTAATTTGCCCTTGCAATTCTTTCCCTTTTTTTTCTCCTGACAATCAGATAAAGTGTGGGAGGCCATCTGTCTGCAACACAATCACTGCTCTGCAGCCCCCAGTAGGATGAACTTAGTCACCGTTTAAGGAGAATCACAGATCTGAGTCAATTACTGCAGACTTTCTACACACAACATGCTTGCTTCTTTACTCCACTCAGATAGAAAACTAATTTTAAATGCAATCCTATGACTTTATTTTCAGACCTCTTGTAATAAAACAGGAAATTCTTAATGTTTCTACTTCTGAAATGTCGGTCATTCATACACTGTCACTTTAGACCATGTAGTGCCGGTCCAAGAATATGGCTAAAATTTGTTGATGTGCCTTTCAAAGACCATTCAATTTGCAAGAACCTAGTTAAAAGAAATGAAAAATGTTGTTTTCTGTTGCAGATAAAACTTGTTCCAGACACCAGCAGCAAACTCAGGCATCAAAGAATTTCTGGTCCAGTGGAGCCTTCAAAAGCCTAATCAATACTTCAATTGGATACTGCCTGGCAGGGCACTGTCTCTGAAATAATTTTCTTTTGACTTTCTTTTCACCCCATGAAATACCAGGTGAGAAAAATTTCCAATCCAGAAAGAAACCAAGACACAGAGATATAGAGCAAAAGCAGCAGTGGGAGAGCTGGGCAGCTGCTTCATTACAGGCTACTGGCATTTGACTGACATTCCTACAGCAAAAGACAAACAAGCTCTGGGTACTAGCATTCATTTTTCTCCCTCCTGCATACCTCTCTCAGAAGTGGCAAGCCTCTGATAACTGCTGCTGGATTCTCCCCTAAGAAATGGATAAGATGGGGCTCTAAGTGCACTGTCCAAACAGAAAGAGAAGAAATTATATTAAATTCCAGTGTTCTTACTTTCTTCTTATCTAGGTTTGCTGCTTCTGGGTGACTATGGATTCAGCATAGTATACATGGAGAATTTAATTAAGGAGGGCAAATGAAAGCAAACCTTTCCCTGCTCAGCACGCATACTCTGATTTTAGTTTTAGAAGCTTGCGTGATTACTGCAGGAAGCAGTTATTCAGAAAAGTAAATTTTGATTGTTCTTCATTCTTAAACTCTGTTTGATTACATCTGGTAAATATTGTGCCCTAAAGTCATTTAATTATTCAGCTTTTCCACTTTTAAATAATATTAGTGCTGTATGAAAGGTTACCTGGAGGGCCAATTTTAATGGCTAAATACATCCTGAATAAAAACATTCAAAATTATTTCCAAATGTTTACCAACTCCAACTTTAATAATATTCTTTTACAAGCATAGTTAAATTTCAATGTGTCCATCAAACTTAATTTATTTTTCTGATTTAACTGCTGGGCTACTCCAGTTGTGGATTTCTGGATATTTTGGAAACAGGTGGCTGTTAAACTAAGTTCTGGTTGAGAGGATAGTATTAATCAGTGTATTGTAATTTGCAAGACACTTAAGACTTGGATCCCCCATTAAATCCAAATCTACCCTCACAAGACACTAATTATGGAAATGCATTCATATATTTCAATGATATTAGTTACACATCGACATCTGCCTCAGACAGACAAATTAAAAAATACTGCTGCAAGATAAACATGGGGCTCTTAGACACATGAGAAGGGAGATGCAGTACCAGGCTACCACCCATTGCAACAGAATTTCATTTCTATGCACTTATAATTGTTTCAAAGATGATAGATAATTTCTAAATACAATCGCAGAATAAAAACAGATGAAAATCAGAAGTTAGCTGAACCCTTTCAGTACAAAAACCTCACATTTGATTAAAGTCCCAGACTGAGCAAATATTCATTTGGAGTCACTAGACTACACTCTCCATCATTTTACATGCTGCTCTGTTGTGCAATAAAAAGTATAGAAGCACAGCAGTATCTGTCAAAAGTATTGGCAAAAATAAGGCACTCAATTTCAACAATTTTACTAGTTACAGTATAAAAAATTGTCATATTACCCTGCCTGTAATAAATAATAATCTTCACAAGGGTTTGAAAAAATGATATTACAGTCATGTGAATTCATAACTCAGGGTGTCTAAATGGGAGAATAATATCTAAGGTAAGCAAAGCCTTCTGGAGCCTTCCCTTACAAACCACAATCATACACTAAAGACAGTGCAAAGTTCAGCAAAGCCAGCTGGAAGGCTTCTGTGAGCCTCAGGAAGGATTGATCAGACCACGACAAAAGCACTTCAGTCAAACATAAATAGAACCCACATTCATTCAATAATGGTATATCACTAGTTTAAAAGACAAAGAGCTTTTCTGTCTTCTAAAAAAGAACATCTGAGTTGAGAGTGTGATGTAAAAACCTTTACAAGTAGATGAATCAAAATGGATTTTCATCATCTATTGGGTCACACATCTGTAACCCAAAACCCTTGGTTCCTGACGGATTTATTGTCTGCTCCAAATCATGAGGCTCTTTCCTGTTTAAATTGCTAAGGCTTTACTTTCAGCACTGCAACAATGTGGGTGGTTTAGGCAGAGGTAAATTTCTACACAGGAAAGGTCTGGTACAGCTTGAACCCCTTGCAAAAAGAAAAAGAAGAAAATAAAAAGAAAAAAAAAAAAAGGAAAAGGAAAAGAAAAAAAGAAAAAGATACTTTGACAAAAGCCATGTAATCTTTCAAAGTGAAAGGCAAATATTTGGCAAGGTTATAATGGACTCAGATGGATTTCTCCAAAGGAATAACTCGTGCACCCTTACTGGCAGCAGGACTCTGCTGTGATGAGATATCCTATTTCTTCAGGTGTCATGGGAACGTGGGCCTGGGGTTGGGGGTGCTGGTCTCAAGCTGAGGTCTCACCGGGGCTGGAGATCTGGTTTACAACCACGCAAAACCAATCAACCAAAACCCACCCAGACAAAAGGGGCATGTCTATAGTTTTTGTTTCTGAATTGAAATTCTCTGAAGTGATTTGATGGTGTTGAGCTACCTGGTCAAAGAATTTACTTTCCTTGAAGTATTCCTAGCGCCCATTCTGAACACCACAAGAGATGCTACCGGGAAACAGGAAATTCTCTAAGCAAATCTCTTCAGAAGCCCCAAGTGATCAGAACAGAATGTGAAATGGTCACAGCCACTTCTTCCTCAATACATCTTCTCATAACACCCTCTTCAAAGCAAGGGGGAGAGAAGGAGGAAAATCCTCAGCCACCAGAACTTTTGATGGAAAGTCCTTCTGCTTTTGTAGGCATGGGAGAAACCAAAACTTGGATCTCCTGAGGCTAATCACGGTTTGGAAACTACACCCCAAAATATTCACTGTGTTAACACTTCATTTCAGGAAATAAAAAATAATAGTGAATGAGGGGGAATGCTGTACTTCACTAGATGAGCAGTCTTGGAAAAGATTCCAAGAACTCCTTCATATACTTGAGAGTGCTGCTGGCACCAAAATCATCTTGTTTTACTGTGATGTTGCTTTTACCTAGGTGGATAAATGTTCAGCTTCCAGATTCCAAACAAATATCATCTCACTTGTGAGGTTCTTTGTCTTCCAAACAAAGCTTTAGCATTTGGGGTTTTTTCTGAAGAATTTCAGCCTGATGGATATTGGCAGTGGAAGGCATGTTAAATAATGCATGAAGAAAAAGATGGACACAAGAAGTGTCAGTTTTCCATTTTATACTCTTTTCCCCTGCAGCCTTTGAAACATATTTTATGCAGTTTCTTTATAATTCATACAAATATATAAAGGCTAACCCTTCACATTGAGCTCTCATGAATATACCATGCAAATTCACATGCAAAGCAGATGTAACCCTCAGGCCATTGCCACATGCCCAGCTGTAAAAGAGGTATCACTGTGTCAGGCAGCATTTTGTTGTTTCTGGCAATCCCTCTGAATTTAAGTCAGGAATGAAACAAAATGGAACAGACAAAGGCAGTATATTTTACACTCCTTTACACTGGAAGTGCAAGTACAGATCAACACAATGTCTCTAACCTTGTGGGATTTTTAGCTGTCTCCAGGGTAAATAAATCACCCTCTACTTTTGTTCCTTCTCTTAAAAATGCCCACAGTTCTGTCAGTGATTTGAAAGTAGTGGTGTAGTAAGATATCTCAAAAACTGATTCCATATGTGCAACAAACGTCCTTTATTTCAAACACAAATATATTTGTATTGCTTGCTCAGAGCTAGACTGGGACAAAACAAATGGACGAGCTCATTCAAGAAAAGCTTCTTTCTAATGATGCATGTTGGCATCATATATTTTGATAAAGAAAATACCTTATCTTACTAAGAACCAGTCACTACACGAGTGTCAATATGGAACTGAAGAGAAGTATTTGAAAATGTTTGCTGATCCAAAACCAGCTGATACCATTGGAAAGACTGTCACAGTCTTTCCTGAATTAAGTCTTAATCCCTTGCAGGCACCACACACTATCCTGCATTGATATTCCCACCTAAATAAAGTTGAAATATTTGTGCATCAAAGAACAATTAGTCTGAGAAAAGCAAGAACAAAAAATACTCTCAAAGAACAGTTTCTACTAAAAATTTAATATCAGTATTTTACCACTAGGCTAAAACAGCATAATACAACCATGAATGTTGACATAAGACATCCATTAAAATCTTAATTAAAGTGCATTCTGTGTAACAGCAAGCCTTGGCAGTGCAAGTCATCTGCAAAACACCATGAATTGCATTTGAAATTTGAAAAGAGGATGTGCAATTCTTTTTTTAAAATAGATAATTTATCTCAAGAGAGAAGGAAGTTTAATAGCATTCAAATTGCCCAGCACTTTAGGTTTACCTGAAATTACGCACACATCATATAATTTTGTCCTTATAGATGTTATTATTTACCCTACCCAAATCTACCATGCTATCTCAGCCGTGGTCCCAGTAAACTGGTGTTTTTGCAGAAGGGCTTAACACTTGTAGCTCTGATCCAACAAATTCTTTCCACCATAATCTCTTTGGAATTAATAATTCATTATACTTAATGACACTTCTAACATGCAGAAAATTAGACAAGTCATTATGTCTTCAAAGGATCACTTCCTGCCAGGCAAAAGGAAGAAAGCAGCAGACACTCAGTAGAGGAATGATTGCTCCAGCTCAGACAAACAGCTCACTATTTTTTTTTAAAGGTATGAATTAATCATCTCCAGTTACCTCTTATGAAGTCATTGCTGCTTAGTTTTTATATATAACTGTACATCTCAAATCTTTTTATTTAAGTGTTGTACATCTGTCAATTAGTATTAATGTGATACAAGGTTCTCTATTTTAGGCTTCATGAGAACTTAAAGTAGTTAATTTCCTCTCAGGCTGCTCCTAAGCATTAGCTTCAAAACAGTAAAATCTCACTTTCCTCTCTTAAAACATCTGTAATTCCTCTCTTTATCAGCAGAAATTCTATTACTTTTAAACAAACACTATAGTGTTGACACTGTGGCAGCCAATTTGCACAGCAGTAAAAACATGGTTCTTGTCTCCACTGCTTTTTCCCTTCCTTTGGATCTCACATGCACAGTGCTGGATCAAGATTTAAAGGGTCTTCACCAACAGAGCCCACCCCAGACACCTTTCCTGTGAAGGTCAACTGGTTCAGATTAAAAACTCAGATTCAGACACACTCAGAAAATTGCTCTTTCTTGAGCCAACTCATCCCCCTAACGTGTGGTCAGAGGAGGAAGTGGCCCTTGCCATGTAAGAAGGGCTATAGCACCCTTGTGAGGAAGCCATTGTGCTGTCATTGTGTGTTTGGTTATGGTTTTATTTTAGAGTGAAGCATACTCAGTAAACCTGGTAAAAGGAAGCTATGAGAAAAATGGGAAGATGTTAAACCAGGGTTGAAGTCAGCAAAAAACAGATGCCAATGTAAGAAGGTGGGCCATATTTAGAAATAATAGGATATGAGGTTACACTAGGGAAACCAAGAATGGTAGGATTCAATGATGCAGGTGGGGATAAGATTCTGGTGTGAGAATCTTAGATTTTCAGTCCTTTCTTTTCTCCAGAAGAGATTAATTTTCAGGGTCTGATCTGTTTTCCACTTTTCCATTCATATATGACAGATCCTGGTTTCACTTCCTTAGGCTGTGGGACCAATCAAAGTGAAAGGAGAAAAGTGGGAGATGAAAATGCTGTTTACCCACTGTAAACAACATTTACAGCTAAATATTTGCTCAGAACTGCTCATTCTTTCCTTAGGGGACTTTGGAGGAAGAGACTGGAATCAAGATACAAGACTCATCTTGTTTGTTTCAGCCTCTTACACTGCTCCAAGATAGGAAAAGCAAGTGCAGAATTAGGGAAGACATATTGAGTCACCAACTTTTGTGACCAGCATGGAATCAGTGTTAGCTGTTTTTGTCTTTGGGGCTGAAGGATGGGATTTAGCATCTGGAATGACTTTTTCTGTGCTATGGTTTCTTTAACTGCTGCCTTTGCAATGCACCAAAAGGAACACAAGTGCCAATGCTTCCTGAGATTTCCTCTGCATTTACCTTTTCTCATTAGAATTTATTTTAATAATCACACATTACTCCAGAGCAGCAAAAGCGTGCCCTTGTTTCTGTCAGAAATATTGCACTTGGTATGCAAAGTTGTTTTTAATTTTCAGATTGGTCTGCATACGTATAGATAACGCCTTACAGCATTGTTTTTGCAGCCTTAATGGGGAAAATGTACATACTGGGGCAAAGTAATTGGATTTCGGCTGAGAAGCAGCATTTGAATGAAATCAATAAAGATTCTGTCATCTAATATTTTAAGTTTGGTACAATGTGTATACTGCAGGTCAGTGTAAATTCATTAAAAAGATCAATGTGATGAAATTTGTCTTGGGTGCCTTGAAATATCCTAGGGTGACTGGAGAGGAAGTTGCCAAGGAAACAAGAGATGCAACTCAGAGAAACATTTAGGTGTTTTAACTTGATGTCTGAATTCTACTGAGTTTCTGAGATAGTATAATATAGGAAGTTGTCATGGAAACAAAATTTAACAAATGGTTAATGAAGAGCCAGGCCAGGCAATTACTGCAAGTGGCCGTGTCAAACAGTTTGGATCAGAACACTCTTGAAAAATGAGAACTCTCCACAGGTCCTTGATTGTTGTTTTTTACACCAACTAAAAAGAGGAAATTATGTTTAGGCACCAAAATAGTAGATGCATTCTCAAAACTGCTATTAGACATAATACAGACATCTTTATAACTGTGTTAATTTTCGATAATATAAATCATAACTCCTTAACCAGCATCTAGAAGATCTCCTACAGGTAATCAACCTGCTTTGAAGTTCAGATATAATTCTCTTGTATTATTGTCCATATTAAATGAAACATTTTAATTAAAAATACTTTTAAAATTTAATTTGTATCTTGATTAGTGTCTCTTCTCTTCCAAAGACAAAAATTTTGTTTGACATGATGTTTTGGTTTTCTCTTTTACCCTAGGTTTAGTCCCATATGTACTTTTCTTCAATAGTAAATCCTTGCCAAACTTATTTTAATTTCTGTAATAGAACATAACAGTCATTTTCCAGGATCATGTAAGCATCAATACTTTTCTTCCTTTTCTCAATTCAGCTTCTCAATTTCTCAATTCAGCTTCTCAATTTCTCATTAGGTCTGAGGCATTTGTTAGCATGTGTACAGTGCTTTAGGGCCTCAGCACTGATGTGAAAACCCATAACTTCCTATCAAATTCAAAGGAGAAATCTAAGAGCACATACAGTAAGTAGTATGCAATCTATAGTCTTTTTTAATGCTTTGAGGAAACCATGGCATTGGCAGTCTCAAGGAGATTCGCTGATAGAGGCTCCATAACTGA
This sequence comes from Passer montanus, assembly GCF_014805655.1. Classification (NCBI taxonomy): domain Eukaryota; kingdom Metazoa; phylum Chordata; class Aves; order Passeriformes; family Passeridae; genus Passer; species Passer montanus. The sequence continues at coordinate 12,990,519 of NW_024366480.1, read as the reverse complement.
ACATGCAGAAAGCATTTCATTCTGTTATATACAGAAATAAATATATGTATATTCTGTTCTATGCAGACAGACCACACCAAAAGAATAGATAAGATAGACAAGGTAATTGAAATACTTCTGTATGGAAATCTCTTTCACAAAGCTACTTAAAATTCACAATAATTTTACTTCCCCAATGGAAAGCCCTCAAATAGTTGTTCCTGGGAAGTATTTCCTATCTAACACTCATACTAAGAATATAATGCTATTTAATTTGCTAAAAATCTCCTGGCCATTATGTTCTAGCTTCAGCCTGTCACTTGTTAAAAATAAGGCTTTTTGAGACATTTCACAAACAGTTTTTCCTGCCTTAAATAGCAAAGAATTAAGATGCCAAGTACTGGATGACAATATTTGTATCTACCTCACCATTTTAAGTTATAGCTACAATTGTGAAATTTACATTATATCATTTCTGCCAGCTACACACACACACACACAAATGGGACATTTTGAAGCATATCTGTGCTTGCACAGGAATGAGGGTGAAGAAAGCTTGTGTCATGTGCTTGGCTACTGGAAATGCCATACACCTTTAGTGAGGTTTAGCTTTTTCAGGAACACAGAAAAATCTTCCCTTTGATCCCTTCACCTCCTCCTCACCACTGTACCACAACGGTGACAGAGGCTGGTGGAGTATCCACAGACCCTGTGGTCCTGTCTCCCTCTGCCTTCTGCCCCAGGCTATTCCTCATTTAGTTAGCCTCATTTGGCTACACTGATGGGGAGCAGGAGGAAAAATAGGAAATCCAACCCAAAAATACAATATTACTAGCCCAGCAAGACCCCATCTCACTCTGCCTTCTGCCCCAGGCTGTTCCTCATTTAGTGCAGCTGCACTGATGGTGAACAGGAGAAAAAATAGGAAATCCAACCCAAAAATACAATATTACTAGTCCAGCATGACACCTCCAATTTGTTATGGGATTTCTGTGGGTTTTTTTGATCTAAAGAAAGGGAACATAAGATGGAGTGTTACTTTCAAATCTGTCTTCACATGAGCTTCACAAGGCCCAGATGGATGCTTGGCTAGAATAAAAAAAGAGAATCAAACTTTCACAATCTCATTAGAATTCTGGAAATATCAGCACTTCCCCATTCCTTTGAATAAAGATTTCCAGGAAAATTTCAGCTTTTATGTAAGTTTTTTGACTTCATGGTCATGTAGAAAAGTGCTTAAAAGATTTAGAAAGAGAGGACAGAGAGCCTAAGCCCTGTATAGTATTTTTGTATGCTTTTTTAAACATCTACACATTACTGAGAGGCTTAAAGCACAATACATGAATGATTGGGACTGGTCAAGAATCAAGACTTCAAATGCAAACCATATTTAACATGAATGCATGCCCTTGGAAACCACACACAATTTCTTTTACCGTCAATCCGCCCAGCAGAAAATCTAAATACAAGTAGGATTTCACCAAGCACCAGATGATGTCCCTCAGCTGTGAAGGGTACAGTAAAATAAAGAGAGGAAAAATAATTCATTGTCATTCCCAACATAGTAGTTAAGCCTACCTTGCCCTTAAATGTATTTTGCAACCTGTGTGATTCTGTAATTGTACAGCTTTGTGCTACAGATAATACAATAACCTTGAATTGTGCTTCATAGCAACACAATCAATTAACTACTTACATATGGACAAACACTTGAATATATTGTATTGTGTCTGGATGCTACATTACAATTCTCTTGCAGACTGCATTCAATTAACTCAAGGCTGCTGCGAGTTCCCCAGCATGCTGCAGCATAAAGTCCTTCAGTGAAAGGGTGTTTGCCTCTTGTGTGTCAAGGTATTCAAACTTTAAACTTGAATGAGTCCTCTGAAAGTTTAATTGCAACACTATTAGTGCTAGAAAGTCTCTTTTTAAGGCCTGTTGCAGTTTAAGGCAGCTGAGGAAGCAAATCAGACTCTGGCTCACTGCTCATTGCCCAAAGATGATGTAGTCAGCTGGATAAAGGCAAAAATGCCTCTTTGTTTGCTATGCAGTCAAATACCATATGTTCCCTGGATTCTTTTTTTTCATAGCATCTATTAGAATTTATCAACTTCTTGAGATCTTAAGTAAAGGGTATGGGAATAAGGAACCTTAAAGTTAGGGGGTTTTTATCTTCTCTACTATTTGTGTTAGCTAACAAGAAATAAAGGTGCTCCGCTATAACAGCAGTATTTTCCCAGTAATATATTTTGCTGGGTGTTCGGAAAATACAAGCTGAAAAGATATTGAAGCAATGGGAATCCTGGGACACAAAGCTGTGCTATCTTATTAATCATCTGTCCTTCTGAAATGCTCACAGAGGTTAGCATTTATGTAAGAATCATTGGCATCACTGGGTTTCTTGCATACTTTGTAATGACCAGTGCTACTATGTTCAGTCAGGGGTAACAAATTATACTTTACCGAACTAATACAATTATAATTTCACATTTTGACTACTCACAAAAAGCAATTTGCATCCCATACACAAATTTAATGCTTGTACCTGTGAAATTGGCAGCAGCTCTATAAAGAAAACTGATTCCTTATGAATGATTTTTCAAACTGTAAATGTGAAAACTCAACCTTAAAAAAAATCAACAGTCCTTTTTCATTAATATAACTTTCAAAATGAATAGGGTTTTGAGCTTTTTATTCTTGAAAAACAGAGTGGAGAGAGGCCAGAGCTGTATTCACAGGAAAAGTCTGTTAAATAATAAATACAAACCCCAATAACTTTCAGGCACTTCAAACCCGGCACAAAATACAGAAAACTCACAGCAGTTGGTCAGTAGATCAGAACCAGGGATTCAAGTAATTTTTATTCACTTGTGCAACTCAGGGCAGTTTGTCTCTCACTGAACTGCTGTTTACACAAAGCATCGGCAGCAGAAGAACATTTTAAACATCTTGTGTACGGAACTTCCCACTAGGAAACACAGCTGGTGATACGGCAATTTAACAAAAATAAATTAAATCTATCCATGACCCTCTCAAAGGCAGAGCAAAGGAAGGTTTGCCAGTGCTTTGGGGAAAATTCTCCTGTTGCTTACATCCTCTTTCACAAATTTTCAGGTCTCTTCTGATCTGCAGACTCTCCCTGCATCTTCGCAGTATGGACTCATAGGTAAATTTAAGCCTATGGCCAAAAGACCTAGCAGGGACTGAGCAAGAAAATCCACATGCAAGGGTACAGGCTGGGACAGGGAGTCCAGCCAGCCCCTTGTTTAGCATCAAGGCAACAGTCGTGCACTGTAGGAGGTGAGAGTGCACACCCATGAGCCCAGCCTCTTGCAAAGCTGGTGTGGTCTGTTCTCGGGAAACAGTGAGAGGAAGGGAAACAGAGATAAGGATAGAGATAAGGCACAGAGAAAATGCCAGTCAGCCCTTGCTGGGGGCTGCAGCATCTGGGGTGAACACCTCCAGCAGTGACACCTGCTTCTCCTCCATATGAGAAACTAGACCACCTGCTAACAAACACATCTGGTGCAAGGTCTGCTAACCCCACCTGTGGCATCCTTCATTCCAGGTGGAGAAATCCTGACCTCTTTCTTTCTTTCTCACCCAGCACTTTTCAGCCATTCCCTGCACTGGACATGCTGCATTGCTGTGTTGGGTCACCCTTGACTTTAGACTGTGCCCCTCACTGGGCCAGCAAAGATCTGCTCAGAGCTCACACAAGCACAGGTGAAAAGTTTAAGTGTGCTGCTGACAGAGAGATTTTTACTAAAATGCAGGTGGGAGCCTGAGTTAAGCCTGTGGTGAAGACTCAGTCTCAGTCTAAATACTCCATCACAAGAATGACAGACACAACATGCACCAATGCATTGTCCTAAATCACACTGTTGCTAGTGTTGGGAAATGAAAGCAAATAAAGCAAGGAGGTAAGGACAAAACATGATGAATGAAAATATATATGTGTATCCATAAGCACCTGTGCCCACCCTACACACACACAGACACACACACACAGCAAAATGTAATTGCATTTCCCGTGATAACACCTTCAGGAAGATAGTTCAGCCATGAGACATAGCTCCATTTTTTTGGGTATGTCATAGATTTCAACTGGCAGTTTACCAGTTGATAGTTTGAGGCTGAAGAAAACACTTTCATTCATTTCATTGAGGGTAATCATGTTGTGCAAAGGCACTGTTGGAAAATGAAAGCAAATAAAGCAAGGAGGTAACGACAAAACATGATGAGTGAAAATATATATGTGTATCCATAAGCACCTGTGCCCACCCTACACACACAAACACACAGCAAAATGTAATTGCATTTCCCGTGATAACACCTTCAGGAAGATAGTTCAGCCATGAGACATAGCTCCATTTTTTTGGGTATGTCATAGATTTCAACTGGCAGTTTACCAGTTGATAGTTTGAGGCTGAAGAAAACACTTTCATTCATTTCATTGAGGGTAATCATGTTGTGCAAAGGCACTGATTAAAATGATAATCTGAAAGAGGGCCAGAAGTGAGAGATAATGTCTCTGCTCCCTCCTGCCTCTACTCACTTCCCGTTCCTCAGCACTGGATTCCTCAACCTTTGCCACAACTTGCTGGTAAATAGTCTGGGCTAAAATTAGGTATATAGCAAAGGGTAGGTGTTACCATCTGCTGCATGTTGTTAATTCTTGATGGCCTGATAACATCTATTTTTGATGTTCTTTATTAGCTTTCTGGGGAAGAGAACACAGGGATAGGGCTCTAGTGCCACCATCAGTGGTTTGCAGTATTTGCTGCTTTTCTTCAGTTAACAGACACCCCTGCCAAAGGTAGAGCAAAAGATTTTAAGAAGAACATGCTAGGTAAGACAACGGACCATGGAGATATTTGAGATATATTATTCTTCATTTCAGTGTTTTGAAATCATCACTGCTTTTTCTCATCTGGTTCTGAACTCTCCATTTTCATTCTCCCCCACCTCTGCCAAAGGTAGAGCAAAAGATTTTTAGAAGAACATGCTAGGTAAGACAACAGACCATGGAGATATATTTGAGATATTGAGATATTTGAGATATACTATCCTTCATTTCAGTGTTTTGAAATCATCACTGCTTTTTCTCATCTGGTTCTGAACTCTCCATTTTCATTCTCCCCCTACAATCATGCTCCCAAAGATGGACTAAACAAGCCAGATAAGTGACTTAGCACACACGACTCTCAGCCTCTTACTAGGTAGTAAGCATGATGGTTCTTTAAAGACAACAGCTGAAGGCCTGAGCTGCCTTTCTGATCTTTTACATCATACATGGCTAAGTATTTTGCATCATGCTTGGCTAAGCATACTGCAAACAAAAACTGGGAAGAGAAAATAACTCAGAAATTAGCTCAGGCCTCTCAAACTAAAGAGAATCTTCACCATAGGTAAAATTTTCAAGTGAAAAGTTCATTAAATATTTTAAAAGTTAGTACTGGAGGCTACCTTTTAATACCAGCTTGGCATGCATTACAAGTTTTCACCTGGAATCCTAAGCTTTATACTGACCCGTTATTTTGGAATTCTGATTTTATGTTGACTTCTCACTCTTATCTTGCACATCCTCATCAAAGCTCCTTCATTGCATGCTACTCTTCCTGGAGTCCATGTTGGTCATACTCAATAATTCTCTTTCTTCTCCAAGGTGCCAAAGATTCACTATGACACCAGCTGTGGCAATTAAGTGCTTCATCCTCTAATGAACCAGGTGATGCCGCAGTCCAGCGCTCAATCCCGCTGAGCTGCCTTCCTGGCTGGGTGCCTCTGCCATCTTGACCTGCCTGCCCAAAGCCTTTCCTGAGAAAGCTTGGCTGTGTTCTTACAACTGCATCAAAAACCCAAAAAAGCCAAGCACTGCTTTCAGGACTGGCAAGTATATTTGTTTTCAGCATCTCTGTGGTGAGTCAGTGAGACAGATGTACTCTGGAGGGCTAGCAAAGTCACATTGCCTTTTTATGAATAGCTGAGATATTCAAAACTGAAAAACAGCTTCCCACAGGAGGCAAATGCGCCCCAGCCTGAGTCGGCTTAGGCCCTCCTGGAAGGCTCAGTGTCTGGAAACATTAAGAGGTAAGAAATATCAACAGCAACTGTAAATGTCAGCAAAGAGAGTTACTACTCACAAGTGATACATTAAAGATCCCCATCCAGTGGGAAAACTGTATCTGATATTAAGCTCTCCCCAGACATAGCGCTCTGCGACATAGAGATGGAATACTTGTAACTGAAATAGATAAATGCTCTGGCTGCTTTTGGAAAGCCTCCTGAATTATTTGCCTTTTTCAATCTAAAGAGATTTATATCTCAACATGAGCGGGCTCTACTAGAACAAGAAGAAAAAGGGGAATGTCTGCAGGTGACAGTGTTACCCAACTCCAACACACCATGTGACCTAGAAGCACGAATTGTTAACTACTTATAACTAATATTTCTAAAATTGTGGTCCATGATGTTTCTAAGGGTCAATAAAAGATACAAAAGAAGTTTAAAATGTTAGATATCAGGAGCAGCTGCAGTTCATTTCTAAAGGAGGTGGGTTATGGATGTGGATTATAACATGAGGCTGCAATGTTCACAGGAGGGGGAACTCATACACCCTCAGCTGCTACCAGCAGCTCAGTTCCTTCAAGGCAAGGCATTAATTAAAATCACATATAGCTGGCAATTATAGCTTGGTTTGATACCCTTGTAAGACATGGAAGGAGCTATGTCTGATGCAGTGAGTAAAAATGTTGGGATTACATGGAAAACATGAGTAAAAAAATAGTCACAGATGGTTTAGAAAATACTACGCCTGCCTTATAGGGAGTTATCTGCTGTTTTCTAGTCTGAATAAGCTGAGAAATTCACAGAAGGGATGATCAGTGATGAGAAAAGTGGACACCAGAAGCTGTCAGGCAAAGGCTTTGTTTATGTAATCTAGCACCATTTCATCAGCTTCCAAAAAAATTCACAAGTTCATTCCAGTTGAGGACCATCACTTGTGCTGCTGCTATGAAGAAATGGAAGAAAGAATAAAGGTCTTGCAAATATGAAATCATCACGCATTCAGAGAAAGAAAACTAAATAGTTGTAACCCTAAATCTTATTCACATGCTCCCTTCTCTCACAAACACTCAGACATGCAGAGTATGCAGAAGGATAAGGACTGCTTGCTAATCCTTGGCTATTGCAAAGGAAGATAAGTAATCCTCTGTAATCAAATCTGTATGGAGCCTTCGTTTCTTCATAATAAAGCATTCATGTTACAGATGCCCTGCCAGATTTTACCGTCTTGCCATTATATTGATTCTTAAATAGGAAAGCTATCATACTTCTGACTGCTTCTCATGAGGAGACTAATTAGATTATTTCATCATCTGGTTCATCAAAGCAGGAAATACTTAAGTGTCACAGCTGGTCTCGAACGAAATATCTAGTACCAAGATTTTAAATTAAAATTATTACATCTTTAGTGGGTAAGCATTTCATAAATGGCTAGACAGTAAAAAATTATGAAGATAACAGATATAATCTCACATCTTTGGGCTACAAAGGGAGTCAACTCTGCAAGTGCATTTGGATTTATTTTCTCTTTTTTTTGCTAGTACTATCATCAAAGAGGTTTTGTATAATGAACAGATCTGGAAAACTGAGAGAGCTATGTAGATTTCTGGCAAAGATTTATGGCTGAGAATTAAAACTCTGAGGCAACATCTTCATTCTAAGTGAATCTCCTGTTATTGATGCAACCTTTCCAATCAGAGTACTCACCACTATGGAAAGATCAGCAAGAAGGAAGCACATCCCCCTTGCAAAGGAATTATCCCAATGCTCAATCACTATTCACTGCCCACCATTCCTTTCTGAATTTGTACAAGATCTTCCTCTTTTGCACACATTGTATACACACATTCAGCAAATCCTCCTGTAAAGAAATGTGTGTGAAAAAGCCACAACTTTGTTGTGCTTCACCTTCCATATATACACAGAGGAAAAGAAGAGACAAACTACTCATGTGAAAGAAGTTTGTTACTACAGTGATTTGGAGTGAAATGGCCACCTTCACTTAGGACACTGAGGAAAAGGCACTTAGGAAAAGGCCTAGGTTTTGCAGGTCTACATAAGATGTCAAAAAAAGCAGTGTGATAGTGAGTAAATAATTTCCTTTAAAGAGTGTTCTTATGAAAATCACATGTAAAAGCAGTCTTCATATTATACCAAAACCTCAGTAACTTCGTTATGGGACAATATAATCCTATTTCTCTTACAGACCTATAATGTCATTATGTAAATGGCTATACAAAGCCATGATTGTATCAACAAAATGAAATTGTTGTGTAAGACAGTTCCCAGTCTCTGCAAATGAGGCTTTTCAGCACTGTAATACCAGAAAGTTTCCTCCTATAATGCTAGAGGTAATGTCAGCATTGCTGATTCCTGTGACATTTTTTACTTTGAGGTTTATCACAATTAACCTTGAAGAGCACAGGAATACTATATATGTGGAAGTTGCATCATGCAGTGAAAATTGTAATAATATTTAGACTCCTCTTATGTTGTACACTTCCTTGACTTTATTAGAAATTTAGAAATCCTCATAATTTTGCTGGCCAGTTTACTTGGTCAAAAATAGCTCCTTGTAATCTGAACTTTCTTGGGTGTTTTTAAAAAATTAGGGTGCAGTCCTCATAAAAATTTTCAACTGAAGTTTTGACTGGGTCACTTTAATGTGGAAAAATGTAATTTTCATGTCAAAACTATCTTTTTGAAGTTATATGAACCAATAGATGAACCATAACCTCAGAAAAGGACACATTCTTTCTGAACTCAGCCTAACTTTTGGAGTGCAGAATAATGGAAGATGCAAATGGTTTAAAACACACATGCAATAATTTGAGGGCAGCAGCAGTGCCATAAGAATATTTCCAATAAGCTGTCTCCTGAATTAATAGCATAGAGCTGTTACAAGACAGTGCTATTAAATAAACTGGTAAAATTTTGCTATAAACTTCAGTTAATGATCCTGTAAAATCATGACCCATGATGCTGATATTTTTAGCCTATTACATTATTAACTATTCTTAAATTTCTGACTTATCTCTGCCTTTATGCTGGTTTTGCCTTGAATGCATTTCATTTTCTACACAGTAGCCATTGTGTGGCCATATTTTGTATTTGTGCTGAAAAAAAGGCCAGAAATGAAATTCAGATTTTTATACAATTCTGCAGTTTGCCTGTAACCAGAAGTGTGCAACATCTGCTCTGCTAAAAATGCTGGCCAGGGCAGGGGACTGGACCCACTCTCCTGGGTTGAAAAATGTCTCCATCTCCAAAAAGGCAAAGAGATGGATCTTTACAGATCTTCACAATAAAGTCTAAAATGTGTGTATGAGCTTGTCCACAGTAATGGTTTAGAGAACTGTGAGCACTGCACAGAGAAGGGAAAACAGTGATCTAAGACAGCCCAAAGCGAGTATTCCACTAATCCCAGGTGCTTAAGGGACTGGAGGTTCCACAATCTGAGGCAAATGGAAGCAATATTACAGACAACTGAGAATATCTGACCTCCTTGTCCCTCAGCAGAAGTTATTGTTTGGGTTTTACACAAGAAAAGGAAAACTGAATATGGGTGCCCAACTTTCCAACGTGCAATAAGCAATACTGCTATTTTATTTTAAGACTATTTACTTACTGACATGGGAAAAAGGAAGACATGCCACTGCATATTGAACAGGGGTGAAAAATCTTACTCAAATATTTGCTTTCACAGCTTTTTGTAGTAGTATTTTAACCATGAATATCCCTAGCTGATCTGGAAAAGTCTCCTGTATTCTGTCAGAGCTATAATTTCCAAAAAGGTCATCAAATGAGGCCTTACTTTGTTGTTTTGTTATCAAACAAGTAGCATCAGAGAACTAATAAATAAAAATTCCCTTGTGGATACTAGTTCTGCTATGGTACTGTTGTCCTATTTAACTTTTTTACTTACAAATTAGGCAACACAACAGAGAAATCACACCTTTCTCTCATGTGGCTTGCACATTTTATGTTCTTGCAGCAGCAGCCAATATTGCTATTGCCACAACTTTTCATCCTCTGGCTTACATTCACTAAGTAGCCCCTCATTCCCCCCTAATCACCAGATGTGGTGTTCATGTTTCCAATCCCATGCCATATGGGATTCATGGTTCCAATCCCATGCCACACTCTGATATCTACAGCTGTTTGTGGAAACAGGCAACAAACAAATTCAAACCATGCAATTTTACAGACAAGCCTTCCTAACAGTTAAAAGAAATCCAAAGGCACCTCCAGTAACAAATATCTAACAAAATAAAGTTACTAATGTGTAAATGAATATTAGATTGAAGAAAACCACATGAGAAATAGAGAAGGAGGAAGGAAGAACTAAGCCGAAAAACCAGAGCTTATGGAAAGTCAGACTTACTTTGTTGTAAGTAAATGCAAACTACTAACTGAAATATAAAAATGGTCTGAAACAAGTAATGGACATTTCAGATTTTCTCATCACAGGGAAAATATGGAAGATGACACATTTCTTAAGAAGGCACTGTGATTTCAGTGTCAAGACCCCAGTGTCAACAGTGCCTCCCAGCCCTTCTTTTCATAAGACAGCTAAAAAGCCAAAAAGCCAGAAGGGAGGACCACTACAGAGCTCTGCCTCCAGCCCTTCTTTTCATAAGACAGGCAGCTAAAAAGCCAAAAAGCCAGAAGGGAGGACCACTACAGAGCTCTGCCTGCAGTTTGGCAGCCAGAGTACTTCCAAGAATGCCTGGATGTCTGGAGACCAGAGACATTTTGAATTTCAGACCTCAGAGCATGGCCCATGACTCTCTAATCCCAAAACAGCCCATGTGGCAGACTCAGAACCAAAGCTGAAAGCCCAGGCTCTGCAGCACACCAAAAGTTCAGCAGGTTGAATAAAAAATGTTCACAAGTAAAAAGCAACTTTAGAAAATTTTCAGGCTACTTGAAGAACAACCCTGATAAGGTGATAACCTCAACTCCTTTATGCCAGGAATTAAAATCATCATAGCCAGGCCCAGCAAAGGAACCAAGACTCACTAGAACAGCTCTGATGTCATTTTAGTGATGTTAAGGCACATTGAGGCAGCCAAAGAACCCATGGAACCACACCCAACCCCCTGCAGGCTTCCCATGCTTCTGAGATGTGGCCAGGGTCACGGGAACACCTTGGCAGCTGCTGTGCTGTTCACTCATCAGTGCCAATGTGATGCTTCCAGAAGATTACCAAGCAAAAATACATCCATTAAACAGTCCCCAGGAAAGCTTTCAAAACATGTATGGTATTGGGGCATCTGTAACCAAATAAATAGTACCTTTTCCCCACAAACTGGTAACATTAGGACACTGACAATAAAAATATGGTGATATTAAATTTCTAGCAATGCAAATATCGTTGTTATTCAAAGCACTGTATACCACTGGTTCACACTGCTCCAAGAGGTCAGCTTGGCTGCACACACATATGCACATATACAATTCTCTCCACTAAAAACTGGCAGACCCATGAAAACATTCAAGGTCAGGTAGGGCTGGGTACAGGGCTCCTGGCAACCTGATCCAGATGAAGATGTCCCTCATTGCAGGGAAGTTGGACTAGATGACCTGTAAAGATCCTTCCAAATCAAACTATTCTATGATTCTGTGAAAAAACCTGCCAGCTGGGACCAAGATTTCTTTCAGCAACTGGAAAATACCTCATACCCCTTGGTATTCTCCAGACACTTTCCATTCTCTTCCTCTTATGTCCAATCCAAACAAAGCAGTAGGCAAGTCTTTATTGGTATGTTGAAGCTAATGAATGCAATTATCAAGGTATTTATCTCCTGTAATTTATAGTTGTTTACGTAATTTGGAAATCTATTTTTAAAAGTCAACTCTTTGCTGCTGCTGACACATATCCAAGCTGAATGCTATGAAGAGGTACGACCTCCTCACGTACCTCACTTCTTTAATAATGTTTAATCTTGCAGAAGAAGTTTTGCTGTTTCCACAGGAGTACATGCCTAGCAATCATTATTCCAAAAATACATCTTACTGGTATAATTCTTTTTACTTCACAGAAGTTTAAAAATACAAGTAAAGGTCATATGCTAATTTGACATTTCAAAATCACACTCAAACCTGAAGATTCATAAAAGTTTGATTATGATACTTGATGTACTCTTCATATAGAAAAAGCTTAAAATTACTTCTTTTTGTAATGTAACTGAGTGTTTTTTGCAATAAGACATAATTTTAAAAGGCTTTAAATAGTAGAGAACACCTAGCCAAAGAAACTTTTATCATTGTCCTGCTAAAACAACAGATGTACCAAACATGCTTTCTGAAAATTCTTGACTAATCACAGTTGTCACTTCTCCAAGCTGCCACAAGAATTTATAGCTTAAAAAACCCTTTTATTTTGTTAATGTAAGTAAAATACACACTTAACCTATTTTTTATTTGAATGTGTGATACAAGAATACAAAAGAAGAAAATCCCATTTAAAAGAGGGGAAACAACCTTACAATTCCTTAGGAACACTGAAGATGTGCACAATACCTAGGCTCATACTTATTAAATACACCTTTAACATCTCATTACCATCTTGTATTCCTCCATCCTTATCTTCTCCCTTTTTCTTTCATTTCTTACCAACTTTGTAAACTCTTCAGAGCAAGTTTGCTTTTTTATACAAGGCTTGACACAACAAGAGAGCATTCTTCCCTCTGAGCAATTGACATATATAACATAAAAGGAAACCAGATCTTAAATTTTCTTGTTATATTAGCTGGTTTCACTCATCGCTGATCTTTGAGTATGCTGCAGATTCTGCCTCAGAAGAATCTTTTGACAGACACTGAACAATCTGATGGCTGGTTAGGAACAGCTGGGGTCTTGGAGAACTGGAAAAGTGTAAGGGGCTATTCAAACTATTAATTCAGCGTAACAGGCAAATAATTATGTTCAAAAGATGACCCTAGATGATCCTATCAATTCAAACTATCAACTGCTAATACCACCATGAGATTTCCAAGTTAGCAACGGGCTTTCTTCTCCTGAGAAAATGCAATGGTTCCAGGTTGGCTGCAGATATGGAACACCACTTCTGTCATATTCTTCATGGCCAGAGCAGCAAACAGGTGTCCAAGGCACAATTTTGTAACTATTTAGGAAAAGATCAGGTATGACACAAGTTCCAATCTTCAACGTTTGACTTAGCCTGAGAAGCTTAGACTCTGCCTGCACAAGTCCTCTACATACAAGCCGTACTTAGGAGGCTGGATTCCCAGGTGCTGGAAGTAGCTGCTCAGCTGCTTCAGTTTAGTGGTGAACACAGTGATAGTAGGTTAACAGCTGGACTTGATCTTAGAGGTCTTTTCCAATCTTAATTATTCTAGGATTCTAGAAAGCCACTATTTGCAAAGGGACTCCACAGAATAGGCAAATTAATAAGGTCATCAATTCTTAACAAGCCTAAAGAAGGGTATTCCCTTAGAAGGATTCTGCTGCTTAGCTCAAGGAGAAAGGTAGTTTCTTGATCTCTTAAGATTGCTCATCTTTCTTTTAGTTGGAATTAAACAGATAATCTGGAGTTGTTCATAGCAGCGGATGTGGAACAGACAACATTGTCATTTCTTGTGCTGTTCTGCAGAGTACAAAGAGAAAACAAGATAAGTGCAGCAGTTATCATTTATTCCATGCTTGAATCCCATACATCATTTAGCACTGGATGAGAGCATCTTGGGAGGGCAGGGGAATTCGGACTGGGAAAGCAAAAGCTCCAGGTAGGGAATATCTTCTAAAACTAAAAGCAAATAAAGAACCTTCTGTCCCTAGAGCTGTAGCTGTAGGTAAGATTGCTTATATATTGACAGTTTAAAATGCAGAGAAAATAAAATCATGCAGCAAGAAGCATCTTAGTGGGTAACTACTTCCACTGTTACATTATTTACTTATTTTGAGTGTATGTTTAACTGTTGGGGGAGGGAGAAAAAAGCATTTTCTTTGTTTATTAACTCCACTGCTCCAATAGGCAAAACACGGAATTGAACGCTAATAAAGAAACTGCAAATAAGACACAAGTTTTTATTTTTATCTTTATTACAAAATTATCAAAAATACTCTGCTAACATTTGAAGTTTAACTTTTAAAAAATCTTCACGGCTCACCAAGCTATCAAAATGGAAATGAAGGTAAAGAAGTTAGGCAATGTATTTTGTTCTCCATTATGAACAGTCAGAACTCAGGAACCTGCCACCAGGAAAATCAGTTTGTCCAGCACCTCTGACTCTACTGCTAAATATATAAATGAGTATGTGGCAGAGGCCTCATTACATTTTCTTTGTATTTTTCAAAATAAATCTAAGCACAGCAAAGTATATACAAAGTGTACAATTCTTTAATTTTTTTTTTAAGGGATCATTTTTCTGTTAGCTGAAAAATACAGCTCACTGGCATGGCTTTATAATGTTCCAGAACATAAGGAAACAATCTTTTAAAAAATACATATAATCTGTTAAAATTTCCGAATTTTTAAGATGTTGAGACTGATCATTTACAATGTAGTCCAAAAATTAATATACACAAAGACAGAATTACTGATTGTTTTAAAAGGATAATTTTACATAGAACATGGTCAGTCAAGAATTCATGTGCCAGTAAATATAAGCACTGCTTCTTTTATTTTCTCTGAGGCAGACAGATACATACAAATATGCAAGAAGATGCACTGCCTTCGTAACTATTTTAGTTTAAAATCCATTGTTTTGCAAAAAAAAAACTTTAAGAAAACATGCATCATTCCAAATTGTTTACTTCCATTGACTCTTGAAAAACAATACATTATAATTCTTTAAAAATAGCATAAGAGCCACATTACAGAAGCAGCAATGTGCTATCAGCTCAGATTTGACAGCTGCAGTGAGAATACTTTAAAATATCTTTCTTTTCTTGAAGTTTGAAAAAGAACAGGGATGAAAGTTACACTCTAACATTGTTGGCAGATAAAAAAATTGTTTTAACCCACCAAGTTAACCTGATGGGTTAATATGCTTATTCTTCAAAAACCACAAGCCTGTAGAACCACAAAAGGCTTATTCTCTAGGGTCATGTTAAACATTGGCCAAGAAGGAAAACTGCACAATAACCAGCCCAGTTATGCCAACTTTTATTACCAGTTCACTGGATGGTCAAATTTGATTTTGGGGCGGCTGACCACCAGGAACCACCAAAGAAACCCCTGTTAGTGAAGAACATGTGTGCAAAGGGGAGGGAACATATGTTAATGATTTTGGGGAAATTATTATCATCTGTATATGATGATAATAATATCTATTATTATCTGTACGTTATTCAGAAAGGTCAATGAATATGTATGTAATATACAGCATATAAACAGAAGCTTTCTCTGTAATCAGTATACACAATATTTCAGAGAAGATACTCCCTCATGCATCTGGCCAAATAAAGAATGCCTGCTTCTTAATGCTACACTGCTGTTAAGGAGTTTTATCTTTACTGATTTTTGGTAACAACATCAGTATCTAAATATGTTCAGATCATAAAAATAAGGGACCACCTTGCACAGAGGGGAGATAGCATTAAACAAATATCTTGTCACTTAAAGAATTTTAACTAAAATGCAATTTGTTTTATTTACATTACCTTTAGGTGCACCATCAGTAATAAAGCTAAGTTCAAGAGTCCCCTGGGAACATGTGGAATTTCAGAAGGTATAGATGTCTGAGACCCTGCTCAGTTTTCATTCTGCAGAAGAGTGAAATAATCAATGTGTTGAAACTTCAAGACCTCATTTCCCCAGCTGGTCCAGCCAGGCTGTAGGTTGCGAGCAAACAACTCCAAGCATTCCATATCTGGCTTGATAAACTCTGTCAGGACTGCTGTGCAAGAGAAAAAAGGAAAAAAAGAAGAAAACAACAATGACAATGGCACAAATAACAACAGTAAAAAAGTAAAACCTCCCCTGTGATGCTAGCATATGAAAAAAATGAATGTTTTATTAAAAAAGGGAGAGACAGCAAATTAATTTCAGAGGTTTCATCAAATAGCTGGACTATTTATAGTGAGAAAGTAATCTTAAATAAATGCCCTTGAGATTCTGGAAAATACTGTCAAGGCCTTCAATAGCCTTGATTTATTGGTTTTCATTTAGCAAAAGGGAAGGAGGATTTATTTCAGCCTCTGCATAGATGAGTTCTGAATTTTTTTTTACTAACATCAACCAAAGACCTCCTAAAGCCTCACTTAGCTCAAATAACATGGAGGCAATATTTATATAAATAAATAAATGCATACATACATACATAAACCCTTTTCTTAATTAAGAGCACACTCTCTTTTCCTCTGTACTTTAAAGGGGAAAAATGCATTTTTGTAATGACAACTGTTAAAAGTAACACCAGTTAAATAAGTATAGCACTAAAATGGATGTAAAAATGCAGGAACTATTTTCTCCCCCAATATCAATCTGGCAGCTGAGGAGATATTTCTATAACCGTTACTGTTATTTAGTAACATATATCTCAAATTTCTCTTACAGTTAGGCATTTTTCCTGCCTAAATCCAAATATAAAGATGCCTGTCATTAACATCAACTGTGTCACTGATCATGACTGGTATTCTTGGAGTGATAGAAAAAGATCTTGCATTTTGCTTGAAAAGTATTATTGCAAAGAGTTTATTGTTAAATGTGTTACTTGTCATATAGAGCCATTTAGTCTGTGGCTGGTTTGAGCAACCCCTTAACTAGGTTTCATGAAATGGCTACAAAAACATTGTGTACAAAAACATAAGGAGCACTCAACACAGAGAAGGCAGAAAAAATGAAAAACTTATCTATACTAAAAATTGCATTAAGTTTTTTGTTTTGCTGCTGAAGATAAAAGAAGAAAAATTATGGAAACATATCCTTTTCCAAAGGATACTTTGGTCATTTTTAGATCAGACCTGCCGTGATTTCTGAATCTCTGTCACTCAAAAGTACAGCTCATAAGGTCAACATTTTGCTGCCTTGCTCAGTCTCTTCAGATATGATCACAGCAGAAAGCAAAAACATATCCAGTCAACATACACCCAAGTATGAAAGAAAATGTTTTTTCTTTTTTTTGGTGCAATCCAAGTACTGACTTTTTGCATCAAGTTTACCAGTCACAGATGCCCTATGTGAGACTCCAGCTGATCAGGCCATGGATTGCTCCTGTTGCAGAAAGATGAGCACTCAGTTCACCTTCTAGGTGTTAGCCAACCCAAGATGCATTTCCTACCTACATGATCATCTCTTCCAAAGCTCCAATATATTAAAAACTTTTCTGTAAATATTTTTAATGGGTGTTTCCAAGCTTTATTGTATTTTGGCATAAAAATAAAAAAAAAAAATCTATTCGCCTTCCCCCAATCTTTAACAAATGTCACATGAATGTCTCAGATGAGTTATCACGAAGGCAGCTTTTAATCTAAAAAATACTGCTACTGGAAGGAATCTTATTCCAAAAACCTGTTTCTTTTATAAAAGATAAAATGTTTAAACAAATCTAGCATTTGCAGAGAAGAGTCTGGGAAGTTTAGAGGAAAATTTACGTTCTGACAGAAAACTCATGCACTGTTTGGTGTCGTGGGTGTTCATCTAATTAGACACCACTTATGAGTACTTGCTTAATACTATTTTGCAAACACATCATAACAAAAAAAGTGGTAAAATTTATTGTTCTTTTCACAGCTCCATTAAGATAAGAATTTCTTGTGCATAATTTGCTGACAATTTGATCAGAGGGCCAAAGTACCTCTCCTAGGAGGACAAGCTCAGAGTTGGGGTTGTTCATCTTGAAGATGAGAAGGCTCTAGGGAAACCTTATAGTTGCTTTTCAATGCTTAAATGGGGCCTATAAGAAAGAAGGCAATAAGCTTATTTTAGCAGGGCCTGCAGGAATAGGACAGGGGATAAAGATTTTCAACTAAAATAGGATGAATTCAGACTAGATATAAGGAAACAATTGTTTACAATGAGGGTGTTGAAACACTGAACAGATCGCCCACAGAGGTGATAGATCTTAAAATTCCTAAGTTAAAAATAATCATCATAGCATTAGGTTCAGTAATCCAAAGCAGTTTTAATAGGCACCAAAAACTTTCATGCCTGAAAGAGCAAATTTGAAAAGCACATTTCAGAGATTCAACCAGCCTCAAAGACTGGTTCAACAGAAAGCAAAAAAGAGGTAGCAAAGAAACCAATCAGTTCAACAGAAGCACAAAACATGTGCCAGTCTTTCTATCAATTTGGTTCTAGAATTTAAAAAGAAGTCGCAGGAATCTCCCTCTCTCCTTCTGGCAGAGACAGCATATTTTTAAACTTAGAGGGCTTTTTAAAAAAAACAGACATATTACATATAATTTGAGATCACATTATAGTATGATTCTTCATTGCTAGGTTGTAGGCATTTACATAATCACATCAGGCAGTAACTTGCACTGCAACAAAATTACCATATCAAAAGAGCTGAATTTTGTTGGCTTAAAATCTCATTACATTGGTTTCCTTCAAATTGGAAAAAATCAGTGTTTAAGCCACAAATTATGTCTTCTTTGTTAGACCTTTACATTACCAGTAGGCTATCTTAAGACACATGGATCTGATCTGCAGCCCTCAAGCAAACCCTTGGGGTTTTTTCATGTGAAAACAGCTTAGAGGAGTTCCATCAGTAGAAAAATTAAGTATTGAGTTTTTCTACCACAGGAACAGATTGAAAAACAAAACCCAGAACACAATTACTTCTACCCATTTACAGATACCACTGACAGGAAAACAGTTAAATAGATGATAAACAGCCTGTTCTTTATCACTTGCAGGTGTCACAAGCACTATGACAGCAACTCAGGTACTTATAGGTGAGCACCTAATGCCCTAGGACATGTGAAGCGAGCACAAAGCCAGCTGGCAGACACAACAGTTCCAGAAAACCCGCTTCATTCTGAAGCACAATCCAGTGGCCAGGCAGGAGACTTGATACACCTGCATACTCCTAATCCCAGACACATATTGAACTTGCATGCTCCTGAAAATGTTTAAATGAGCTAAAGAATTATCTTTGAAAAAAGCGACAGTTTCTCCTTATTTACTGAACTTCCACTGCCTAAAAATGCAGGTTCTGCATTGACAAATTGGATATATAAAGTGAAAATAACTGTCTGCTTTTTCACTGCCTGATCAGTGAGCCATGCAAAGCACAAAGCACAAGTTATCTCAGTTTAAAATAACCCTTCAAAAGAGTTTGCAACATAGAGGTCCTTATTGCCCAATTTGTCTAAACCCTGGACCAGAAAATTATCTGAAATCCAGCTGAAAGATCTGCACCACATCCTTCCTGAACTTCAAGTTAAACCTAGATGCTGATGTACCAATCAATTAATCTTACAGCAAGTGCTCCACAAGGCCCATAAGGAAACAAAAGGCATTTACTTTTTTTTTAGTTCTTTTTTTTTACTTTTTTTCGTTCCAATAAAACCTGTATAACACGGCCTAATAAACCATCATTGCTACAGAGGAGGGACCTCCCATGACTCCTCATTGCACAGTTCTGCTGAATATATGCAAATTGGTTAGAACATAGCCAAGAATTAATTCCACTGCTTTTAGGCAAATTCCTACACAACAGTATTATTTTCTAACAATAAATGCATATACTTATAAACTAGAAGAGCAATGGCTGTAACAAGAACAATCTATAATACAGGAAAAGGAAAAAAGGTGAAGTTATGTAGAACTTCATACACATCTGTAACAGAGTATCTTTTGTGCTCTCAAAGACCACCATTGAATTGAATTAGGAAGAAAACCTGCTGTTATGTGAATCAAAACCTGGAGTAATAAAATTTGATTTTAACACATTTGCATAAAGCAGCTTAAATACATTTACAATGACATATTAGAGCTGTAAGCATTGAACACAGCACATGCATCACCAAAAACCCCTACAGTTGCAATTTCATGGTTAAATGCACTGTAGGAACACAAACATCTCTTTTTGATGGCTTACTTTAATTTACATCTTTCTCTTCCCCCAGAGAGATAAACTCTTATAATCAGTCATTAAGTGGCTACATATGTACCACCATACAACCTTTATTGTCGTAATAAGAAACAAAGTGCCAGACAGCATCAGTAAATACTAATATTTTTGGCTTTGTTACTACTTAAACAAAGCATAAAGAATGTGTGTGACTCATCAAGTGTCCTTCTCCCCCCTTACCAAATCTCTGCTTCTGTTCAAATTTCCTCTGAACCCCTCTAGGATGTAGCTCAGCTGCTCTCTACTGACTGGTTGAGAATATTGCCTGGTCATGAAAGCAACAGCTTGTACAGCACAGAAGTCAAAGCATCAGCAATCAGCTTTTGCTTTATGGTCTACCTTTTCATTACATAACCATATTCTGCACAGACTGCAAAAAAACCTTGTACGTTATACGTGGATCTTCACAAAAACTTTTAAATCATTCATATTGCTCCACAACAAGTTCATTTTTTCAAAGACAAACATAAATGCAGCACAATGTTATCAAATCCCATCACTCAAGTGAAGACTTATGAAATACACAGAAGAAATTAGGAAGGACAGTTCCTTCAAAGTCACTCAGGGTTACAATTTATAAAGTATTCTCCAATATGGTTTCTAGATTCTGCCCTACAAAAGAATTGTTCCGAGGACCATTGTTGCACTAAAATTTTCCATAATACATCCAAACTGCTGGTTTGCACCCTTGGATACCTCACAAGTTTCCTGTCTGTGTCCAAGTTTGCTGCTAAGTATTGGCTTGCTAAAGAGACCCCAGGTGACAGCCTCATAAATAACCACCCCACTGTTCATTAGCTTAAATCAACACATATAACCCCTGCTGTAGCCCTAATTCTTGAAGATGTGGCTTCAGGATGGCACAAAGGTCCTCCTAGAACTGCCCTTCTTTTTTTTATTTTTATTTTTAGCTAACCAAAGTATGTTCTTCCTACTAGTTTTTTAACAAGGGGGTGTGTGTATATGTATATATATATATATATATATATATACACATATGGTAATTCAATAAACACAAGCCCCCAAACACAGATGTTAGAGCATCCCTGAAGGTACAACAATTGTTCAGATTAAGAGAAGTTCTACCTCTTGGGAAGAGAAAAAGGAAAGCATATCAGTGAAGCAAAGTGTGACACCTCTCCTCTCCAAGAGCATTAAACATTTCTTCTACCTGCCTTTTCTGATGTGAATACAAAACACCTGGAATATTTGCAGACCCATTGCTTTCCCTTTGGTGGAGGATGTAATCTATTTTGTGAGAGGTATTAAACATATTTCTTACCACAGCCTTGTAAAGTTCTACGCTGCTGTAATGATGAAAGAAATACCCCTTCCTATTGACAAAATCAGCAGAAGTGCTCCAGAACAATTCTTTGGACTAGCTCTAAAACATTGAATTTATACCCACACTAACTGGCTGGCTGGAATTACTGCATCAATTTCAGTGAGTGAAATACAACTTCAGTGGGTGAAATACAACTCCTCAGAACCAAGCAGGGCATGCCTTATTTTTTGCCTCTTGTTAGCAGTCTTAAAATAGTTAAGTTTTTTGATTTATAGGCATAATTATACTGCAGGCATATAATCAATTCATGCAGATATGTAAACACTTATTTGAGGATGACATAATAAAGAAAGAGGTTTCTGCTTTCCTATTTTATGTATTCCCAAAGTTCTCTCCCTCACAAGGTATATTAGGTCATTTGTCACAACTTCATATATGAAGTATCTGTAAAACTGGTCTTGCAGCATTTAAAAGATAAATTTTGAAAAAGGCAACATTTTTTCTATGTCTACCCAAAATGTTCACAGTACTACTTGAAGTTCTAGTTTTCACATTAATTTTCTGAGACCAGGACTGAGGTGCTTTGGAACACTTTTAGAGGAACCTCAAGTTCTGTTGAGTAAAATTGTTTGACTGATGGGAAATTAAGGCATTTCTAGGTACATTCCATAATGAGGAATTCAAGATCACTGTGCTACAGAAACATTAGGAGAAAAAACCAAAACATACCAGCAAGAGGAGGTTTATGTGAATGCAGACTGCAGGGTATGCTGACAATCAACTGATGCTCTGGAATTGGAAGAACACCTTCAGATTTCCTGTCATATAAATCAGAAAATAAAATAAACATGAGAATGAATGTTAACCCAATGTAATGCTACAGCTCTTGCAGAGTTATTTGAGATGGGAGATAACACAAAGAGTGTTCATTCACAAACTTCAGGGAAGTCCAAGGGAAGTTAAATGCTGCCCAGACATAATATACAAAATGACAGTTTATGCAATCATTGAGGCTTTGGCCAAAACACGGTTTACAATAGCCATGCAAAGCCACTGAGAACAAACAATGCAGTCCTGCACGTCGTCATGTGTGGAACAACAGCAGCACCCCCAAAATGGCATCAGCCTGTGCAAAGGACTCGTGATCCAAGAGAACATGTCAGCAAAGGAAACCCTGCCCACAAGGCTTTTGTCCAAAAAAGTTTGGATCTTGTTTCTCAAGACCACAGATGCAGGAACAGTCAGGGGGTTCCATTCTTTAGTCTCACTAAGGCACTCCCTTACTCCAAAGCTAATAAAGCTATCTTTAGGTCCACTCAGCCAAGAGATTTTGGGACATTATACTGCATTACGAGTAAGTGATACATACAAAGGAAATCCTAGTAGCTGCAAAAAAAAGACATTTACCATAAATATCCTGACATACCTTAAGGCTTCCTTTACATCTCCTTGAACTCTCCCCAATATGAGAACTTCATAGGGTTTTTTGTGCAAAGAATCCAAAGGCAACACAAATTCTCCAGCTGTAGTAATCTGACACAAGAGAGTTAAAAATATACAGTAAAAAATGTTAATATTCCATAATTTTCCAAGACCTTTTCCTTTATAAAAAGGAGGATACTGATATCACAGCTTTCAAATACACAAGCAAATAGTCGTAAACAGACAAATTAGAAGAACACAAAGTGTCATAGTGCAAGTCTTCTCAGTCTCCAAGAAAGTAACAAAATAAATGAAGAACTTACTTTTACCCAGTGCCACTCAGCAAGTGTTTTCACTGACCAGTGAGGATAAAGTTCATCCTTAACAAAACGTAAGTGCTTCTGTCTATTAGTCACCCACGTGACTACAAGACAATTTGGAGCAGCTAGTGCTGGCACAGGAATCTGCTTGATTTGCCATGAAGACAAGTGGCTGTACCTATGCCAGTAAAGTGAGAAAGCAAATTAGCATATACCAACCATAAAAATTGTAAAGCAGAACAAATGGATTTAAAAATTACACAGACCAGTCACTTCAAGAATTATCTCCTGTCTATCTCTCTATCTCCTTCAAGAATTGTCTCCTGTCTCCAATCTAAGTCATAAAAATAGTTCAAGACTGACACCCAGTGGACAATTCTGAGAGATTTTATATAAAATCATTAGTGCATGTATATAGGTTTTACTGAGCAGAACCTTGAACTACATATTTCCACTATCTTTCAAAATAAAGCATTATTAGTTGTGACTCTGAAGTGTAGAAGCCCATGTTTCATTTAAGAATTACCAGATGTAACTCAATATTCTCATCTTTGCGCCAGAACAAAGCTATTTAGTGAACAGCAGCTTCTTAGGCAAAGTAAAAGTATTCACTTCTCATAATAACTCTCTTCTGAATGAAAATGACAAGTGAGTCACACTAATTTGAATGGCGAGTGAAGAGGTCATTAGAGATAATAACTTCTCCAATTATTTTCACAAGTTGTTCATTTTTTTAAATTATCAGCCATGGTAGAATTCTAGGCTATTCAAATCCATTCTGCACTTTTCTGAGCTAAATGAAAGCTACACTGGTGAATTCAGGATGCTTTCCAGATCCTGTCCTGTTCTACCATTTTTTTTTCGTTATGCAATTCTACACTATCAATAAACTGCAGCTCGTGGAATCTACACATTGCAACACCAAAATTATTGGCACACTGCCTAATGAAAATTGGCAGCCACTGTGTGGGTAGCCAGGACCCTAAACAATGCTACAGTGAGAAACAGTGAACAAGGATAAAATCCAAATACCCCCTGGACTGTCCAGAGGAGAAAATATTCACCTAGATGAGAAATGCTTCACAATGATTAGCTGCCAACAAGATAATTATGAGCAGTGATAGCTCCTCCACTCTTTGCCTTTATTCCATAAGGGAGAAAGGATCTTGGTGACTAACTTAGGCTCGTAACTACAATTATTCTCTGAGTAACTTATATACTCAAGAAAGACATTTCTGAATGAGAAATGTCTCATTTGAATGAGTTTACAGAGGTTTCTGAAGGGCTTTCAAAGGAAAGCCTACACATCAGTCTGTACATCTTCAAATTATGTCTTCATAATAAGCATCAAAAGCCACAGCGAACTTCATTCTAGAAAGTTGCAAGACCATATTTCCTGTCTACCCTTCTTTCAAAGAGATACAATTCTATGGTAATCAAGAGGACTCCACTAGCATAAACATGATGTTACTCAGCAGTGAAGGAAGCCCATAAAAATTTAAGTTAATAACTTCAAAAACTACAGTACTCAGAGTTCCTATTGCACTAGAGGATTTCACTGCTGCATTATCATGTTCTTCTAAACATTAGACTGAAGCTTAAGTTACACCTCAAATTAAATAAAAATGCACTCAAACCTCTGAGCAAGATTTCAGTCCTGGAAATACTTACACATTTATCTAGCTTTATGTCCACTGAAGTAACCCTATTAATTACAAACTAACATGTGCATGATCTGGGCCCTACAGAACAGCTGAATCCATACTTTCTTTGTAAAGGGCTAACATTCTCTCACCAGCTAGATAATTTAAGATCTACTCTTGCAAATATCTTGTATGCCAATCTTGTATCCAACACATTCAGTGAAATACCTAAGACAGTCCATAGATTTGAAGGTAAGCATGTTTGAAAATATGTACAAGTTTGAGCTACAGTCTCACAGTTATACTGGTCCTGGATTGGATCAATACATTAAAATGTTAATTACCCTTTGTAAGCTACGATGACAAAGTTTGTTTCATTTTACTATAAAACATACCTGTTACTCCTTTTAACAGACTTGTTCTCCCATGGTGGATCAATCACAATTACATCATATTTTTTCTTGTCTGCAAGTGAAATGAAGGGGGGAAAAACGAAAAATTAGTAAAGTAGCTTTAAAAAATATCTATGTATGAAAACAGATATATATCAAACCTGCAAATTTCTTCTGTTCTTTCCAAATCAGAAGTTAAAATACTTTTGACATGCTTGTTTTAATTCAGATAATCATATCCAGAAAATTCAATATTTTTAGGCTGATTACCTAAGGAAAGGATTTTTATGTGGTCTGTGTCAGATCCCTCAAAAAAATTGTAAGTATCTTTAGGAATTTCAGGGAAAAAGGACAGCAGAGTGCAAGCCTCAAATTTTCCAAGTTTCCCAACAGAAGCTATGCAATAAGGCACCCAGCTGAGTGAAAAGCTACAGCCCTGAATGCAAGATTCCTGCCCTGTTTGATCTTTTATCAGGCCAACAGGGACATGCAGAGCTTCAAGCCAGCCCTAGAAAACTGTTTTGCACTATTGGAGGTAAAGAAAGACAGATAGCTAACACAGCGTGTGAAATGGGAATCAATGAACAAGAGCAAAAAAACCAAAAGAGTTTTCATGGGAGAAGCTCAGTTTACTTTAGCTGGAGGATAGAAGATACAGAACACATCCATGAAAAAACAGAACTCCCCAATTTTATTTCTCCAGAGAACATGTTTGTTCTTTCATTTAATCTGATGGTATGAACAACAGCTTAGTATTTGATGTTCATGAAATGTGATTACAATATTACATACTACATATTATTCATTTAACACCAGAGGTGTTATCCTTACAGTGGACTGACCAGCAAGAATTACTTCTCTTTTGACAGGTGGAAGGGAAGAAGAAAAATAATAATTAAAATGCACAGCAGATTTACTCAGAAAAAAGTCTACAGTCAGGGCATTATGTTAGCATTCGCTGTTGTTTATTTCAAAAGCATTTGCTCAGATTTCTTGGACTGCTCTGTAACTCTATGGAGAATCTTATATGCTCCACTGTGCAGAGTGGTAGCAGAATGATAATAATCTTCTTTCCTACAGATGAAAACAGGTAGCTAGTCAGATTTTAGACTTCAAATGCAAAATTATTATTTAGATAGTAAAATTCTACCTCCTGAATAGATATTCTCAACAAAAAAAACAAAATTTAAAAAACATAATGTCTAAATTACATATGCTTCCTCTCTTCTTGTGTGTAATTAAAAAAATCTAAAATTACTGATTAGAGGGTAGAGCAGTAATGCCCAGCTCTTGCTCACAGGCAACATCTTTCCTGTAAGACTGTCTAAAAAAGCCTAGCTGTGAGTGATAGTGATAAAAATAATAGTAATGAAGGCCAATTTGAGAGCTAATGGAATGGCACTGAAGACTGATGCATGCTGTCAGCTTAGGGCTGGGGATAGTGGCTTGGATAGCTTTTGATCTACTTTTACAGAGAACTTGATTATTCTAAAATCCCCTCATTTCCCTGTCACTGATTTTTGCATAAGCCAATGCTCTCAGCTGTGAAACACAGCAGCTGAAAAGTCAAGTCATGTTTGCTACTGGTGGTCTTACTAAGTCCTGGGTTGCCCTCCACCTGGGTGCAATAGCCTCTCAAACTGTTATCTTCCCTGGGGGATACTGGGCTTTGTTCCACGACCAGTTTATTCCAGTCTAAAAAGACCCTGCCACTGAACAGGATGAGTCTGTAAGTGAACATTTGCTTTATGGTGCATTATCTCATCCCTCCCACATGGTCTAACCTAGCTAAAAACCAAGACAGCAGGACCACCACGTCAGCAGCAGCATGGACCTACCTATGTTAAATGCTCATCCTGTGGGACAGGGACCCAGCTGCACAGCTAGTCCCAATTCAACGTGTTTATGTGACTTCTGTGCTGACAGAGGCTCAGAATATGCTCACAAACTGCTGTGGCTCATCCTGTGGGACGGGGACCCAGCAGCACAGCTAGCCCAATTCAACGTGTTTACATGACTTCTGTGCTGACAGAGGCTCAGAATATGCTCACAAACTGCTGTATTTTGGCTGAGACCTTTAAAGGAGCCTCCTGGAGATAAATAACCCCCTCATGACATGATTTCTAACCACTTAAGATTCCTTTGAAAGTCCTTAACTATTTGCACGAAGTTAGAAATATCACCGTGAAAGCCTGCAGCAGCATTTACTATCAGTGAGATGCTTTATGCTAAAATCTGTTAATTGAGCCATCTTGACACTAAGTGCCCTTCTTGGGCAGGAGAAAAGGGAAAAATTCTAACACCTAAAGATACTTACAGTTCAGCAGGGGCTGTAAACATGAAATATCAGACAAGAGGAAACTGCTTTTTGGTGGCACCAAGTATTTCTGCCCCATTAACACAATTATCTTTGCAGAGTTTGAGCTGTTTTCCATAACGCATGAAAGCAGGTCCTGCTCTGCAGTGGAGGTTTCCTCCTCTAGCACACATACAGCTTGATGGTCACTTTCATTCACAGCTGGAAACTGCTTTGCCATTTCACATAATTCAGCCAAGCCACAGACAATGTGCTGAGGAACATTATTCTTCCTGCAACTGAGTTTTGCAGTCGTACGGTGAAGAAAACCACTTTTGAGTCCCTCTTGGACTAAATGCAAAGTCCCTTCCCAAATGAGCTTCCTGACCTGTATGGTGACAAAAAAAAAAAAAAAATTTAAAAAAAAAAAATCTTTCAAGTATTTACTTGACCAGGGAATGCAACTGAAATCAAAACATTTTCAATCTGCAGGCAGGGAAAAGGATCCTTGCCAGTTACTGAGATCATTGGCTCAAAAGCTACAAAGGCATTCATTATAATAAGGTGTGTGTCTTGGTCTAACCCCAGCTGGCAACCAAATACCACACAGCCATTCGCTCACACCGCATGCCTCCCAATCCCTGGTGGAGAGAAGAATCCAAGGGAAAAAAGCAAACCTCATGGGCTACTATAAGATCAGTTTAAAAACGGAAACTAAAAAATTATTATCATTATTTTTATTATTGAAAAGTGGGAGAGAGAGAGAAGTACAGCCCAAGACAAACAACTGACGCACAATAATATTGCTCACCACCTACTGACTGAAGTCCAGCCCATCCCTTAGTAGCAAATCCATGGCTCCTGGCCAACTCCCATTGTTTATACAGTGAGCATGATATCCTATGAATGGAATATCCCTCTGGTCAGTTTGGGTCCCTGTCCTGGCCGTGCTCCCTCCCAGCTTCCTTTGTGCACCTGCTCACTGGCAGAGCACAGGAAACTGAAAACTCCTTGACTTAGGGTAAGCACGGCTTAGCACAGTGATGTTTGAATTGTTGCTGTCAACATTATCCTCCTGCTAAACCCAAAATGAGAATCTTTGATGTTTTCTGATCTATCCTGACCAGGCTGGAAGGGACAAAGCTGCAGCCGGGTGCAGACGTCTGGGCAACACATCTACCTTTAGCATCCAATATGCTAACTCTGGGGCTTTTTAAAAGTCTTAGGTTTATTTTTCATTTGCAGCGCTCCTGCTCTGCATTAGCTGTGCAGTTACCAGGCAGAAAAACTAAGTCTATCCCAGCCCAAACCAGGACTAACTTCTGTTGTTGGTTTTCATTTTTTGTTAAAAGTTAGAATAACTAGAAGGCTGGAGAAAGAAAGAGCAAGAAACTACTGAATAAAACATTTCAGACAACAGACATGGAATATCATTGTTTCAACCAAACACAAATTTCAAAGCAATTATCTGAAGTTTAATTTAAAATTCTAATTTAATTTCAAGTTACTGTGCCCATGAACATCTTTTTAATTGAAATGTATACTGGGATATAAAAATCAGTCATTTTCCAGTCATTTCAATTAACTTCATAAAACAACAGTTTATGCATTTTACAGTCATAGAGAAGTACAATCAGCAAATCAAATTAAAGTATCAGAATTTCATTTTTGTCACTTTTCTAAGTGGCAAACGTCTCAAATAGCCTGTTAGTCTGGGATGACACTATTCTTGGATGTATATACACCGTCATTCACCTGCTGGGGAGTCAGCACCTCCCCTTCACAAAATTCAGAGACCCATTTTATTTCCAAATCATGGAGCCTTTAGGAGTTTTGATTGTCAGTGAGGTGGGTTTATCCATTTGTCCATTGTCAATTACTGGGGCTTTATTAAAGCCCCTGTAAAAAGCCATTATACCACGGTTTCAAAAGCTTCTGACTATAGAATCTTCAAGATTACAAGAGGGTTTTACAAAATGCACTTTATTACAATTCCCAGATTATTAGAAGGAGAATAAAAAATTTTTGTTTTTTATAATTTAATCATGCCACCTCTAGATACCAGAGAGTAGAGTCATTCATATTTAGTACCTAGGTTTGTGGTAAGAAAAGTTCATACTGCTTCAACACAATTAATAAACATATCTTCAGAAATTATACCTTCTTACATGCATGTGTTAACTCACAGGTAGTAAAAGTGGACAAAGTCTCTTGACTATGCAGCAATCAAAGCAGGAGTTTTAACAAATCACTGCTGAAGGAATTTAGCATATTTTGTACTGTTCCCTATGTTGACACTGACTGAAATTCACAAATGAATTCAACAGCTGAAATTCATAGATTCGCTTGCAAAAACAAAAGAAATTGCAGTTGTTGGGGTTTATTTTTATGAATGTACATATGTAAATAAGTACCAAAATAATCTGGGTTAACTTGCAGAGCTATAACCTTTAATAACACAAATATAATAAAAACCCAATACTTTCTAATCTGTGAATGATTTAAAACGCTAACTGGAGTCACAGATTTTTTCAAACTCTGTCTTTTCCACATATTCACCAAATATCACCAAAGTTATACAGGCCTCCAAGGCACCGAACTTCTTATCTTCATTTCTTTCTTTATTTCTATTGTTGAATGATTTTATTCTAGCCTTAGCATTTTCATAGTCATGTTGATGCTGAACTTCAAAGTTTTCTCCTTTAAGGTGATTCTACACACCTTATTCACAAAAATAACCACAGGACCTCTACACTGTATCAGCAAGCTGCACGTGTTTACTACAAGACGTTACCATATAAAAGAAAAAAAACATAGTCATCTAAATGTAGTTCAAGCAGAACAGATTTAAGCAAAAAGCCCAATATGACTAAACCTTTGTCTAAGGAAAGGAAGCAAGTGTAGCTCCTATTCAGGTTCACATCACTACTTGGGAAAGCAGTAAGAATACATCAAACATTACCTACAGATAGCATTTCTACCATTTACTACTACGCTTCAATGTAATTCAGTTGTATCTTCACCAGTAAACTGGTGAAGATAACTGACATAAGCATACAGAAACAACTGACATAAGCATACAGAATTGAATTCCAATTAATTCATAATGTTTTAGTAGGACAATATGAAATGTTAGAGAAAAATTAATTTTTTTTCAATTTCAGAATAAGATATTATGAAGCACATTTGGTCACAAAAGAATTGAGTAACTCCATCACAGTGTCCTGAAACACTGAGGAACTGATCTTATAGGTTACACTGCCAATTTCAAATCAGCCAATTCCTAATAGTCAACTCATCACAACACAATGTCCAGTTGTCTAAACAGTCCAAGTTACTTTGTGAATGCAGCTTCCAGCTCTTCGCAATGTCTCAGATGCAATTTCACATGTATCTACATAGAAGATGCGGATAGATAGAATGTAGGAGAATAGAGATAGTGGTGAAGGTAATCTGGCCCCTAAGGAGTTACAGCTGTGCTAATTATCAAGCATTAAGAACAAGCCTGTCCTTAATAGGCCACAGCTGGATCCAATCAGGAGGGGTATTGTAAAAGAGCAGGTTGGCTGCTCAAGATGGAGTTTGTTGGTTGTGCAGAGGAGAAGGAGTCAGTGCTGTGAGGAGCTGCCCATGAGAAATCTCTAAGAAGGTGTGAAACCTTTGCAACAAGATGGCAACAATTGGTGATTCTGACCTGGTCAAGGACCCAGGATGGTGCTGGGCTCTCCCTGAATGGCTGTGTGTGCAGCAGGACACAAGCTGTGTGACAGAGGTGGCAAATGGCATGGCCACAGCAGCAGGGGGTGCCTCAGCAATGGCATGACCCCTGAGGAGTACGGGGAGGGGTTTGCTAAGTCACTGCTACACGAGCACTGGAACAGAAGCACCATGGAGCTCTGAGAGGCAGAGTCAGAGCTGCACAGACAACATGTAAGAGCAGCCCTCTAAAATTGTATAGTGGCCATCTCCACAGTAACCTGGTGTGATTGGGAGTGGGCTGTAGGGTGAGGTGCAGCCAGAGATGGAGCCCCGTGCAGCATTGAGAGCAGCAGGAGAAGCTGCCTGGGTAGGACCTGACAGATTTTGACACCTGAGGTACAGGTGAACTGCTGGGGACACAATGAGAAATAACATATGGAGTGCAGAACATATAGATTTACATATATGGAAAGAAGTTAAAAAAAACTGAAATTTAGAGTCAAAAAGGGGGCAAGGCAGCTGCAGGTTTGGCTGCCACCTGGAAATCACTTTATAAGACTTTAGAAGAATGGAAAACACAGCAAGACAAGAGAGGCTTGCAGTGATCAACTAATACAACAAAATCTAGAAGGAAGGAAGAGAATTATTAAAGCAGCAGTGGGGTCTGGGGAAAGAGTAACTCTATTATTTATTATGGTGTATTTGTCTGCTAATGACATGTGCATTTTTTAAGTTTGGGTAACAAATCAAAGTTGGCACAAATGCATTCCAAACTTAAATAGAAATGACACAAAAGATGATTATACTGGGTTTACTATCTTCTGCAAAGGGCAAAAGATAGTAAACACAGCATTAGTTTAACTCATTCTCGTGAGTTAATCTTTGATTAGGCAATTAGGCATAGATCTAAAGATTTTGATGATAAGTACTCTGAATTTAGAGAATGAATCAGGTCTATACTGTGAAAAAGCAAAACTGAATTAGAATTTAGAGACATACACTTTCACTGTGACATAGAAGTCTAAGTACTAGGGTTTTTGGTGATGAGCCTTAAGTTGATGTTCTAGATTCTGAAAAGCAAAACAAAATCAGACCTTAGAAACATATGTTCTTACTGTGATACGGTGCCGGAATTTTCATAGAACTGTTAGTCCTAAGTAACATATGTGAATATGTTATAATGTCAATTTACTTGAACATAACTTTCTAGAGTTACTGTAACTTTGTAATTAAAAGAAAAGAGGGAATTGGGGATAGGTAGAATGTAGGAGAATAGAGACAGTGGTGAAGGTAATCTGGCCCCTAAGGAGTTACAGCTGTGCTAATTATCAAGCATTAAGAACAAGCCTGTCCTTAATAGGCCACAGCTGGATCCAGTTAGGAAGGGTATTGTAAGAGAGTAGGTTGGCTGGTTGAGATGTAAGATGGAGTTTGTTGGTTGTGCAGAGGAGGGCAAGAAGAAGGAGTCAGTGCTGTGAGGAGCTGCCCATGAAAAATCACCAAGAAGGTATGAAACCTTTGCAACAAGATGGTAACAGAAGATATATGCTGTAAGCACAAATTCAAATAAGATTTGGATAGATTGACTTTCCCTTTCCTACTTTTCACCAGTGGAACAAGCTACAAAACCAGAATTTGTCTGCAACCATGCCCTCCACTCTGCACACACCCAAATTTAAGTAGCAGGTACTTGCAAAATACACTTTTTTTCCACCTTACCTTTGAATGGTATTCCAAAGCATCCAGTTCACCTTGGTTGAATACACATTTCCTTTTACGTTTCTGCAGAATTAGCAAAAACCACCAACAACAAAATCTGTATCATTCCACAATGAAATAAAAGGTGAAAAGAAATCAAACACACTTGAATTACAAATAAACCCTTTCAAAGCAGAAGAAAATTTCCATCTCTTTTTCTATCACAAGTGCAAGTCAAATAAGCAAAAAGATCTGAAAATACCGAACCTGCTGTAGGCTTTCACATGGTACTTAGGCTTAAAGCTGTTTTAAATTATTCATGGCACTAGGATCTGAAGGCACCTAGTGCACAGTTTGTGCTCATGCCTCTTTTGGGCCCATACTAAAAGTTTCAGATGCCAAGTACAATTTATCAATAAAAGAAAAAAAAATTATTACATTTATTGGTTTAGACCAGTGACTCTTATTTTCTTTTGTCCATATGGAACAGTACTGAACAACACTGAAAGTAAATTCATACTGTCCTTTCCAACTTGCTAATCTGCACAATCTCAACAGCTACCACAGCTTCAGACTGTGCACCTGA
This sequence comes from Passer montanus, assembly GCF_014805655.1. Classification (NCBI taxonomy): domain Eukaryota; kingdom Metazoa; phylum Chordata; class Aves; order Passeriformes; family Passeridae; genus Passer; species Passer montanus. Next base: position 12,957,082 of record NW_024366480.1, on the reverse strand, counting down.
CCACAACCAGTGTCAGGAGATTTCAGGAGCAATCCACTGCTTATGAGACACAGAATGTACATTACTGACATGAGGGACACAGGAATATTCTCAGAAGTTCCACTCTTCTACACTACCTAAAAAGACTTAGGTATGCAAAACAATATTAGTAGTATATTATTTATCAATGGATTACTGTAATTTACTGTGTTACAGATAACATACCTTCCTAGCAGTGGCAAGAGAATCTCCAGTGTCACTCTTTGCTCCTTCTTGGTATTCCTCTTTGTAGCTGTTGGCCTTTGTGTCTGTCAGACTCACCTCAGAGCATCCCTGACACAGCTGCTCCTCAGGAGCTGCAGCTATATGGGGCTTAGAGATATCAAAGAACTCCTCCCGAAACACATATCTCTTTTTTGCTCTTTTACCTTCTGTTTCTAGGGCATTTCCAGGACTGTCCCTTGATGAGGGGGTGGCCGCAAAAGTAGAAATACTGTGACAGTCTTCAGTAGATGTGACAGAAGTATTGTGAGTGACACCACCAGGGTGTGCAGAGGAGTCACAGATCTCATAGCCACACTGGTTGATGAAAGAGAGATGATCCACAAGCCATCCCGCTGTCAGACGATGTACCACAGACATTGTTCGTCCCCTTTTCAGGCTGAAAAATCAGCTCCCTGAAACCACAGCCTTCACCAACCATTTGCCCTTCCTGGAGCAACTTCCTCCTGTGGGAATTTTTATAAGAATTCACTTTACAGAATTAGCACCGATCTTCTCACAGGCATTTCCATGCACACACAGGGCACACTTTCTGTTACAATTTCTGACTTCAGCTGATTTCCCTATTATGTTCATCCCTACACCACTACTTTTTTTTTATAGCAACTAAATTTTATAGGACTTTTTACACTTTTATACGGTATGCGCTTACTCTTTTTAACAAGTCAGAAAACAGCCCTCTGACACACCAATTATGCTTAACACTATATGACGTGTATATCTATACACAGTACATACACCACATATACATTCATTTACACTACATATCTTTACCACCTATGTTACACACATGCTATATAGACTACATAGACACTATATATATGCACACACTATATGCACATATGCTATATATATTCACACATAAACACACACAGACATGCATATATACACACACTATATATATATGTGCATACACTGTATCTACATACACGTATATCTACATATTTATCTGTATATATATATATATACATATAGGGACATGAATCACTATGACACCACCCGGGCGCAGTAATACAGGCACAAGGGCACTGGCAGCCGCGGCCCCAGCGCTGCTGAAGCCGAACCCCAACTCCCATCCCCGCGAGCACACAGGGACCGAGAGCTCGGGCTTTTCCCTAGGAAAACTCTCGGCGCTGGAGAAAAGCGTGAGGCTCGCCACGGCCCGATACACACTCACCGTGGGCGCGACCAGGTCGCCGTACGGCCATGGCCCTTCCGGGGGGTGGGACCCTCCTGCCCTCTATTTCCAGAGCTCCTCCTCCCCGTGCTTCCAGCGCCGCTCGTCCCGCCCGCCGCGCTGCTGGCCCGCGGCCCGGCCGTGACGCAGTTCCGTGTGACGCTCTGGGCGACGTCCGGGCGGGCGGATTTGAAATTGCGGCGGCGGTAACGGCAGGGCGGGGAGCGGCAGCGACACCGACACCGACACCCTCACCCCTCACTCACCCTCGTTCTGGGACAAGTGTCCGTGTGGCGGCGGTGAGTCCCGGGCTGCGGACTCGCTGCTGAGCCCCCCGGTCGCCTTCGGTACGGCTCAGACGCGCTCTCCGGGCGGGCGGGCGGAGCTGCGCCCAGCTCTGCCGCGCTCCTACGCTTTCCTGTTTTTTTCCTGCTGGCGTGTTGGCTGTGGCAAACTGCTCTTAAATCTCTGCTCTTACAGCGTCTCGGCTGATGTCGGCAGCAGCGTGGCCAGCAGGACCAGGGCAGTGACAGACCCTATACCCGGCAGTGGTGAGGCCGGTTCTGGGCCCCGCAGTTCATTGAGGGGCTGGAGCGTGTCCAGAGAAGGGCAGCGGAGCTGGGCAAGGGTCCTGTACCCGGCAGTGGTGAGGCCGCACCTCCCGTGCTGTGGCCGGTTCTGGGCCCCGCAATTCATTGAGGGGCTGGAGCGTGTCCAGAGAAGGGCAGCGGAGCTGGGCAAGGGTCTGGAGCACAAGTTCCCTGAGGAGTGACTGAGGGAGCTGGGGGTGTTCAGCCTGGAGAAGAGGAGGCTCTGGGGAGCCTTATCATGGAAACGCCTGAAAGGAGGCTGTAGCCGGGTGGGGGTCGGCCTCTTCTCCCAGCAACAAGCGAGAGGACACGGTCTCAAACTGCACCAGGCTTGGCTGGGACACCTGGGGGAATTCCTCCACAGAAAAGGCGATTATGCACTGGAATGGACTGCTGTTGTGAATGAGTGTGTTAAGCTTGCTCAAAAAACCACCACACCTGCCCGGCATGGTTGTGGAGTCGGTGTCCCTGGAGGTGTTTAAGGAAAGGCTGGATGTAGCACTTAGTGCCATGGTCTCGCTTACAAGGTGGTGTTTGGTCATAAGTTGGACTTCATGATCTTGCAGGTCTTTTCCAACCTAACTAACTGCTATTGTAGAAGCTAGTTGCTTGCTATGATTGTGAAAATTCATCCTCTCTGTGGTTGGTCCCAGTTAAAGTAATGGAATAATGCAGATTCTTCCCCAGATACAGTGAGAAATGCTGCCCTATGAATTGAGCTTGAGCTAAACTTCTGTTGTGGTTTGTGAGCAGTGGAACTGGAAACAAAATGAAGCAGCAGTTTATATTAATAAATGTTTTGGTAATGTTTGTAATAGAGGGTTTTTTTATTAGTTATAATTCAGTCATTTAATCCCATCCCACAAATAAAGTAGAACCTCTGTAGAGGGCAGAAGCTGGAATAATTTTTTTTTGTGACTTCATGTTTCATGAGTTCTGTTTACTTCAAATTCCCCCTTAATGCCACAGTGGGGACAATGGTATTAATATTCCAGTTTGATTTATTATCTGCATGCCCAGTCTGAAGAGACCCATAATATTACCTCAGAACAGGTTTTCCAGTTATTGTGCTTTAATACTGGGAGATCACTTGCAGAGGAATGGGTGGGCTCAGAATGAGCGGTTCAGGAGCTGATGTATGGCTGAAGTGCAGTAAGCACTACTTGTGTACTCGTGGTAATGTGGCCTTTTTCTACAGTGGACTGAAATGAAAAATTTCTCAAGCTCTTTTGCTTTTGGAACCTGTAGGTTCGAAGTGACCAAACATAAAGAAAGTCAAAACAGTAGGTTTGGAACAAGCACTGACACTTTTATCAATAAAATGTTTGATTTAAAACGCTGTGGCTGCTCTTATATATTTCTGGAGTCTAACAAAATCTTTTTTCTTTCTTCATTTTTTTTTTTGCTCTGATGTACAGGTCTACTTGTTTATTCCAAGCCTTTGGAAAATCGTTGTAGCATTTAGAAAAGAAAATACCCTTAGGTCCTGGATTTTCTGATACTGCTGGAATACTGAGGGATTGTGGATTACAGCAGTCACAATGAGGCGAAGCTCAAGTATTGCTGGAAACAGCAGTCGACAATCTATGATGGCACTGAGAGTGCAGGATAACAACAAGATGGGTCTTCAGACACCTCAGATGTAAGTCTTGCTGGTCATGTTGCTAAAAATAAGTATATAAACCTAATTCTGAAGAGAATTATCACAGTATGTTTGAGTGTGAGTAGCAACTGAGGGAAAAAAATTGAAACAGTGAGAAGAATGCTCCTTACAGCCTAGGATGTTTGAACACATGCTCCAGTTTTGCAAAACTACTTGCTTGAACCTTTTTGTGTACCTGTGTCAGGTTTCAAGTGGTAACACTTGCATGTTTCTCAGGAGGTCACTGGGTGCATCAGTTGACCTTTCTAAGAGGTTGCTGGGATGGAGGTGCTTAGGAATATATGAGAGGGTGTATAGCTCTTGTACGAGCAAAAGATGAATTGGTGGAACTAGTCCAAAGGAACTTGTATCCTTTTCTCTGTTCCTCAGGAAGGACAGAAGCACCTTTGGGAAGCTGAGCATGAGCAAACCTACATCTGGAGCTTCAGAAAGAAAAGTCAGCTGTTTTGGGAACAGGTATGGATAGCTTTTGTTCTCTGCACTGTAAGTGTTCACTGCACTTGTTTTGTTAAAACAAAAAAGGTCTGCAGGTAATTTTGGCATTTTTCTTTCTTGATAGATTTTCATTACAGGGAATAATGGATCTGAGGCAAGCAGACCAGGTCTGCCTTCTTTCAGTCCTTGGTCACTAAACAATGCTGTGGAGCAGGAATTGCTTTGGGAGCTGTTTTTTTTATTTTTTATTTTTTATTTTGGGAATGATGTGCACTGCAGACCTTAAGAGTATCTCAATATATTTTTTCTTGTTTAAGGAAGAATGACATTTGAAGTATACTCTGTGTTAGTTTCCTCTCTCTAAGATACAAACCTTCCAAAACTCTATAATCTTTCTGCTTACCCACAACACAGAAGGTCATGAGCTATCTTCTTTGATAGTACCCCATTGTTGTAGGGGTCTATTCCTTTTAAATATTCCTTAAATATTACAGAGTTTATTTACAGTCGCCAACATGATTCTTTCTTCATCTTTGGGGTACTTTCCTGCTCTCTAAAAGTTTATTTCTTTCCATAAAATGAAGAAAGCATTCATCTAGGATGCAGTAATCCGTTCATTGTACGTGTGGCATCATGACTTCCAAGCTGATGATGTTTTTCCAGTGACCTTAAATGAAGAGAACTTCAAGTATCACTTTGTATCACAAATGCAAAGAAAACATATACATAGCAGTTGTTGTGACTTAAACATGAAGAGAGTTCTTCTTTATAGGTATTGTCACAAGACCTGTATTTATTGTCTGTCCTTAGAGCAAGTGGGGCTGGAGGGTCACGCAGCAGCCAGTATGGTGTGTTTGGGACAGAAAAGATAAAGGATCCCAGGCCCCTTCATGACAAGGCATTCATCCAGCAATGTATCAAGAAGCTTTGTGAGGTAACATATTAACTTATTCTGCTTGTATATTATGAGGTGTAAAATGTGCTAATCAAAATGGTTCTTTCCCTTGGTTTCAACTATAAATTTAATTTAGTGACTGGTATTCTGTGTTTCGTTTGCACAGTTCCTTGCTGAGAATGCTTATGCCCACAATGTTTCCATGAAATCACTACAGTCTCCATCAGTTAAGGACTTTTTAAAGATCTTCACCTTTATCTATAAATTCCTCTGTCCTTCTTATGAACTGCCTGACTCAAAATTTGAAGAGGAGATTCCCAAAGTTTTTAAAGACCTTGGGTAAGATGATCATTGTTAGTCTCCTGGGCTGCATGTTAGTCTCCTGGGCTGAATAGATATGCTACGGCTAGAAATTTAAAAGCTAAGAATTCTGCATTGATAGTTGGGGAGAATGGATAGATTTCTTTATTGAGATGAGATTTTGTTTAGCTCTAGGTTTAGGTTTACTCTCTTATTTTCTGCTGTATATTTTATATTTGAACTTGCAGAACTATAAGTTCTTGGAATTTTGCTTTGTAATGTAAAATTTAACTGATTATTTGTATAGATATTTGAAAGACAAGACACAACTTTCTTTTACAAAGCTTTCTGTTCATTCTTTTAGAATCTAAGAACTGAAATTTCCAGGATTTTGGATCAAGACAATTTAATTTTAGTTTAAACAAATTTAATTTAGTTTAAAATACATTTTCCTGCCATTTTTCTCATTCTCCTTTCAAAGCAGAATGTGGAAATAACAAAAATTACTGTTGAGGTGAGAAAAATGCTAAGTAGCTGAGTGGCTTATTGCTGAATTTAACAAGACACAACTTTCTTTTACAAACCTTTCTGTTCATTCTGTTAGAATCTAAGAACTGAAATTTCCAGAATTTTGGATGAAGACAATTAAATTTAATTTTAGTTTAAACAAATTTAATTTAGTTTAAAATACGTTTTCCTGCCATTTTTCTCATTCTGCTTTCAAAGCAGAATGTGGAAATAACAAAAATTACTGTTGAGGTGAGAAAAATGCTAAGTAGCTGAGTGGCTTATTGCTGAATTTGTTCAGTGTTTGAAATCATTGATGTCCCAACGCTTTCCAAGAAAGAAAATCCTCTGACTGTTGATAATTGTGAATTTTCTGTCTCATTAATAAAAAAAAAGGGAGTGTATTTTACTCCTGTAGATTTGAACCCATGATGGTGTCCAAGAGCCAGGGCTCCTTAAATGTAGGTGTAAATCTTTTTTGTTCACTTCTCAGCATTTTAATAAAATTTTGTTTTAATCTATAACATTTGAAACTGCTGACATAGCTTGAAATGTTGAAAAGGATTACACTCTGCTGCACCAAGAGTGTAATTCTGGATAAAATTACTAATTCTGGCAAGTCACTTGAAGTTTTGGGAGTTCAAGGAACATCTGGATGACACTCTTGATCATAGGATTTAGTTGTAAGCAGTCCTATGAGGAAGAAGGAGTTGGGTGTTGATCCTTACAAGTCCCATTCAAACCAAGATATTCTGTGAATCACAAAATGAGAAACCCATGATAATTGAAATGACACTCTTGATCATATGATTTAGTTGTAAGCAGTCCTATGAGGAGGAAGGAGTTGGATTTGTTGATCCTTACGAATCCCTTTCAAACCAAGATATTCTATGAATCACAAAATGAGAAACCCATGATAATTGAATAAAATAGTACTATAAGAACTCAACTTATTTCCTTTGAAGTACAATTGAGTTTGCTCATCCTTCTCTGATTTCATCTACATATAAAAATGTGCTGGTTTGTTTTCATCACTGTCTGTAACAGCTATTAAAAATGTGTCTTCTTTGGCCATACAGGTACCCCTTTGCTCTGTCAAAAAGTTCCATGTACACTGTGGGAGCCCCACACACCTGGCCTCAGATTGTGGCAGCTTTGGTTTGGTTAATTGATTGTGTCAAGGTAATGTTTGTCTTAAGATTGATATTTCCACTTTCCAGGCTGGAAGCTTAGTTTCAATACTAAGTGAAAAAGATCTAGTAAATATTTTTTACAAATCTCTTTGTTTAACATATATGTAGACATATATCTTCTTAGCTGTCATCTGGGAGATGACCCTTAGCCTTATGTTTCAGAAACTTTTAAAGTGAGCTTTTCATGTTGTATTGTGGTAGTTTTTTTCTTTAAATGTATGAACTGGATAAATTAATGTATAAAAAAAGGTGGCAAAATGCTGATCTGTACATACATTAAACATGAGAAGTTAATGAGTATAATCACTGAATAGAATGTGTATCTGCAGTGCAAATGTTGTGGCATCTGCCATTTTCTCCTAAATTTGAAATCTAAGCATGGAATTTTCAATTTAAATTATTCAAATAGCCCGTGATTGTGATACAGAGTGGTGACTTTTGTGTTTGGGTGGGGTGTTTTTATTTAATTTTGGTTTTATTTGGTTTGTTGGGGTTTTTTAGCAGTGGTAACTGTTGCTGCTGCCAGCTCAGGTCTGAGCAAAATTTGGCATCTGTGACAGAAGTTGACCGGTGCTGAATTGAGGACCCATGAAAATCCTGTCCTTTTTTGCTCAAAAGACACAAGACAACTTGGCAGTGTTGACTGTTCAGTTCACGCCTCTTTACCTGCGTGTTTAGTCAGCTCAACACAGGCTCATTCCAACCTGCTTGCTGAAATCCTAATCCAGGGTTACTCTGCTTCTTTTCACAAAACCAGTATGGAAATTAATGGATGTCTTCACATTTGCTCTTTGTGTGTGCACCTCTGCTTTTCAGCTGTACAATGCTATCAGGGAAAATGCACCATCCTTCGATGACAGACAGAGCTGGGGAGGAGAGACAGATGATGGAATTGTACATAATAAGGTACCATAAAAAGGAAATTAGAATCAGAATTGCTCAATTGAATTTTGCCATGTGCTGTAACAACAACACAATTTAATTACACTTTAGATTGTTGTGTCATGTATTTATAGATTCTGTTCCCTTTGATATTCACAATGCTTTCTAGGAAGTAGAGTAGCATTGTATAAAAACCTTATCAATTATTTCCTGAGCAGGTATCATGATCAGTCTATTGGTGAAGACTGGGTATTAAACAAAATGTTCTCCTTATTTTATATTTGCCTTATTCTCCAAGTATCTACTGTTTCAGTTCTCCTTTGTGGAGAAAGGGAATCATTATGCTGTTTATTGTTTTAGTAGAGTTTCTGGTATATTTTGCTTTAGCACTCAAGACTTCTGAAGTTAACAGCAGTTCAGTGTAAAGACAGTGACTTAATTCTAAATATAGTGACTTGTGCCAATATCTACTCAGTTTACTATGTAAAAATTGGTTGTAAAGTTTTATTTCTGAGCCACAAAACAGGGTGGCAGTGTAATTCAGGCTCTTCAAAATCCAACAGATTGCTTTCTTTTTAATTTATCACGGATTATTAGAACTACTCAGATTTAACTCAGTGTTGACACAGCAGGTGTTTGGAGAGGGTTGCATTATAAGCTAAAACATTTAATTAGAAATTGCAAAAATCAAGTAAAATCATAATTGGATTATTAGAACTACTCAGATTTAACTCGGCGTTGACTCACAGCAGGTGTTTGGAGAGGGTCGCATTATAAGCTAAAACATTTAATTAGAAATTGCAAAAATCAAGTAAAATCATAATTTTGGACTAAGATTACAACCTGATAGTTGGCAAGTAAAAATGCTTTTAAACTAAATGCGTTCTTACGTTCTTCTACGTTGACATATATGTTGATCCAAAATTCACAATACTGGTGTAATTGCTTCTGAAACATCTGTGTCTTAGTGATTTGCAAATTTATTTTGCATAACCTTTCTTTAATTCTAGGTAAGTACATTGACATCTGCAGATCTGAATTTTAATGGTCATATTTATAGAAGAGGTCTGTTAAACAAATTTTCAGTTTCCATAAACTAGCCTGAGAGAATAATATGCATCAAGATGAAAAATTCTTAAGTATTGTACCTACAATCTTTGTTAATTATCCCAAAAAAATACAGTATTTCCAGACCTTTCTTAATGTGAATTATAGGTGTCTGTTTCTGCCTGAATATAATCTGTTGACATTCTATGTTCAAAGGGAGGAGAAAAGTTTAATTTTACAAAAGTACAATTGAAACATTAAAGATATTTTTGCTGTCTGTTCAACTTCACTGATTGAGTAGCTTTAGACCATCCAGATATTTTACAGGCCTTGGAATTGTTGAAATGAAAGATTTTTAAATTGTTTTCAGCTTTTCATGGACTACTGTGTGAAGTGCTATGATCTTTTCATGAAAGGGAGAGATACCTTTGAAGAGTTGGATGCTGAAGTGCAGTCAAAATTAAGTAAGTTTTCAAATTTTAATTAAGTATTCAATTGTGTTACTGGTTTCTTTTCTCCTAGCATCAGTTTGTTCAGTTTACAAGTGAAAGTGATCTAAGGGAGTCTGAAATTCCTAAGTTTCAGCTACTTCAACTTAATGCTCTCTTTTTTATATATATTTTAATATATATATTTTTAGCAGTACAGATGGATAGGTCATGATCTGCTATCAGCTGCAGTTGTGTCACCTGGCTTTTTAATGTCTTTGTCATGGAAAACCAGTATGCCATCTATGCAGATGACTCTTGTTTCTGTCTGGCAAAGTTAACAATTTAAAAAAAAGAAAAATATTTTCAGAGGATGCACACCTGATAAGAAAGTTCAGCTTTTGAAAGATCTGTACACAGTCTGCAGGAGTTCCAAACTCCATTGTGAGGGTTCCTGTATGTGATCCAGCATGCACCTGAATCACAGGTGTTTGTCTTCAAGGAGATAGAAAATTATTAGGTTTTTTTCACTCACTCATTTCACCACCTACAGAAATACAAACGCAATGTGAGAACAAGGAAGAAAAACATTTCTTACTTTCTTTGCTCTCCTATGAAAAGCCAGACTAAGAGCCCTTTGTTTCCAAACTGGAGCCATCAGTTGGAGAGGAAACAAGCTACCATACTGTTACTGGATATTAGCAAAAAATAATCATCCCATTTTTTGGCAAAGGCCTGGTGAAGTTAGGGAAAAGATGTCTCAAGAAGCAACGAAGTATATGGATAAGAAAGAGGTTGTTAAATAAGTTTGATTTGTTCTGGCTTCACAAGGGGGTCCAGACTTGTGTACTCTCCTGTGGTGTGGGCCATATGAGAATTTGGAAACCCTTAACTCTTGGGAGTGATTTTGACATGAGGACTGAGAAACCGATTTCTCTTCTTGTTTGTTTTGGGGTTTTTGCCTGGTTATTTCTTTAGAGTAAAATAATTATCCGGATAATGGATATTTACTGTGTTGAAGATAAAGTTCAGATACTCCAAATAGGTGGTGATATTGAGATGAATTTGTAACTCCACTCTCTTCTGCTCTCCCACAGAGGATTTATTTAATATAGATCCATTCCAGATGGAAAGTTTAGCAGCTGAAAACAAAAGGCTTCAAGAGGAGATTGCAAGACTAGAAAAAGAAAAGGAAAGTGAGCCGGTTAGTAAATTGTCTGTTTTTATGGTGGTGTTGAATTTTATAGCATTAACTATTTCTGAATGAAGATACTTATGATACATAACAAGTGGAACATTTTCAGTGGTTTGAGGTTTTAAATAGGCCAGGTTTTTACAGACTCTATACCATTATAGAACAAGGCTTTTTCTGTGGAGTCTTCAGTAACTATTTGTTTGCTAATGTGCAGATATCTACAGGTGAAAAGGTCTTATATTGACTGAAATATTAATAAAATACTTGTTATTAATATATTGACTGAAATATTAATAAAATACTTGTTATTAATATATTGACTGAAATATTAATAAAATACTTTATCTACAGGTGAAAAGGTATTATATTGACTGAAATATTAATAAAACACTTGAACCATTTTTTTTTAATACAAATTTCAACATTATTTCTTTTAAAGGTGTTGGTATTCAAATATGAGGCACAGGATTCAGTATTTATGGAAAATACTTTGCTTGAAAAGCTGGATTCTGCTTTTAATACATCCTGGGTTTAAAAATGGGTTAGTGGCTGCGCAGATGGCAAATTGATATTCCTGCCAGCTGTGCAAAATGTGCTGAGTATATTCCCAGCTTTCCATGCCCTTGTTTTATCTGCCCTCCATACATTATTAGAGTTAAGTGTGAACTACCAGTAGTAAGAATTGTCTAAAGCAGTGTCTGATGCAAATGAGAGACTTAATGCTGAAATGCAAGAATCTTTTCAGCATTCTTTGCTGTTATTTTAAAGGTGCTTGACTTGAATTAGCTGTCTCAGAGATTAAAAATTATTAAAGTTGTTTAGTTTTATATTTGTGCTATTGATATTGATCAATTATTCTGCTGTCTTGTCTGGAAAGCGAAGTCATTATATTTATCTAAGAGTGGTTGTTATTTTCACCCATTTCCTAGGATCGTAGAGTAACGCTACGAAACGTGAAATCATCTCTTCAAGCAGATGTCCAGAAATACCAGGCTTATTTGGCTAATCTGGAATCTCATATAGCCATCCTTGATCAAAAACTGGAAAGTGTCAATGATGAAGTTGAGACAGCAGGTAAGGAGACTTGATCACTGTCAGGACAATGAAGCTAGAAATAGTCTTCAAATAATTGTAGGACAGAGCAAGATACTTGAGTAGGGTGATGCTACAAATAAACTTTCCAGAATGGATTGCTAATAAAGATTTATTTTTTTTTTTGTCTAGTAGCTCTTTGTACACTGGAGTAATGAAACAGTAATGACATGTAATAATTATGTTATTTACTCATAAAATACCGAGGTGAGGTTTATGTATATAGGCTGGTATTTTATGTCCATTTCACAACTGTTTTATGAATTTAGAAATGGAAGTAGAAGCAATGAAGCAGGAGAATGCCCGGCTCCGGCACATCTTAGATAACCAAAAGTACTCAGCTGCGGACATTGAGAGAATAAATCACGAGAGAAATGAGCTGCAGCAAACCATTAACAAGCTGACTAAAGAACTGGAAGCAGAAGAACATCAGCTGTGGAATGAAGAGCTAAAATATGCTAGGAATAAAGAGGCGGTATGTGAAAACCCCACTACACTCAGAGGTGGCTGTCAGTTTTCATCATGCAAGCTTAAAACTGATAATTTCTTGATAATTTCTTTCCTAAATAATCTAACACCACCATACATGTATCTAACCAGGCAAAACTGACAAGAGTGGCCTCTGTTTATGTATCTAACCAGGCAAAACTGACAAGAATGGCCTCTGTTTACAATACCTCTGAAAAAGGTTTCTTTTTTTATTTTCCATTTTCTGTTTCGTGCTTACTGAAAATGGTTTTTTTTTCTGTATCATAAGAGATGTATCTAGAATATGAAGAGCTGTCAGCTCTCACTGCTATAGCATTAAGAGCTTTGATAACATTAGCATGCCATTGCTTTGATAACACAACAAATTACAAGCTAATGTTAATATTTCAGAGCAAGGAAGTAAGGCAAAACTAGTGAATTTGAATCAATAGCTTTGCATGCACTAAGACCTCATTAGTTCTTTGTGTAGAAAGTGTACCATTTTTCAAGGGCCAAGTTCAATCCCTTCAAACAGAATGAAATTATATAGTCCTGTAAGTGATGGGATTTAAAAGCTTCTGCTTTGCCAATTAGTGAACTAAAGAAAAAAGTTACAAATATATTTGGTAGGGTTACCCTTTATCAAGCACTTGTATTAATTTAAATCCTCATGTGAAAGTATGAGTTTATACATAAAGGTGGAAAAAAACCCGTGGGTTTTTTAACGTTTGCATATAAATAGCACTCATTAATTAGAAATTAGAGCATTTAATAAGCTTTGTTTAAAGGCACGCTCAAGTTAGTTTGTTACTAGGATGTGTGGCATTTCCTGTCAAAACTAATGAGAGAAGACATATTGACCTGATCATTGGTTTAGTATTATTTTCCACCATGTTTTTAGTTACCTATCAGCTAATTCTCAAAAACTTGAGGCAAATGAATATGGAAAACCACAGGTGAAACCATTCAGTATTCTCAGCCATATACACTAAGAAACCTCAGTGTGAAAACTGAAAGAATCATAAAACAGCAGCTAATGCAGCAAATTGCTGGACTGGCATTACATACACCTCATGAATACTGTGGGGTAACAAGGAATTACGGCTATAGAGAGTAACTCGGGAATTTGTTTAAAGTACTATATGAATACTTCTTGCAAATCTTTTCACTTGTATCTCTTCTATGATTTGTGCCCTTTTCTCTGAGCAGATCGAAATGCAACTGGCAGAGTATCATAAACTGGCTCGAAAGCTGAAATTAATTCCAGTAAGTGCTGAGAATTCCAAAGGCCACGACTTTGAGATTCAGTTTAATCCCGAGGCGGGACCAAATTGCCTAGTCAAATACAGAACTCAGATCAAGGTAAGTAGAGTCAACACTGAAGGCTTTAGATACCACTCACAAAAAAGGTGTGTTTCTTTGGAAATGCTGGGAAGGTCTCTCAATCTCACAATGAAATGTCATTGAAAAGCTTGTGTGATGAGTCACCATAATTACATGGTAGTATGTGAAATTTGGTATTGGAGAATACAGTAGCCTAAAAAAAATAAAAAGGAAAATATGTACTGGGATACATCTTGGTTCAAATAAGCAGATTGCATTTGTTGGATCTTCTGTGTGTATTACAGGCTCCCCTCATGAAGATCATCAATGAGACTGAGGAAGAAATTCGTGAAGCTACTCAACGGAAGATGAGTTTGGAAGATACTTTGGAACAGGTGCGTTGGTTAATGAAGATTAACACTAAGTTACCAACCCTAAAACCTGATCTGCTGCTTTCATTCAACCTTTTGCATGGATAAAGTGTGGTATGGTGGGTTGGTTTTTGGATTGGTTGGGGTTTTTCTGAGGACAAGTGGAGGGGGAGAAGCTGTGAGAAAACTTCTTTAATTGTGATGGAACCTAGAAGTTTTTCTAAGAATTGGAATCTTTGTTGGTTGAAATATTGTGTATTCCCTAAATTAAAGTTTATGTAGCTTACCATAAACATTGGAAGTATTTGTAATAAGTTGCCCATTCCAGTTGATTGTGTGCCTTACCATCACTGACAAATTGTCATCAGAAAGAATTTTAGTAATATTGGATTTGAGATGGATTGAAAGAAGGAAAATTTTATTTCCTCATTCTTCTACCTTTACCTCAGTTTTTATTGCTGAGCATGATGTTATGTGGTATGAAATGTCCTCTTGGCTGGCTGGCCTGGCTAGGCACCTTCCCAGTCTCTTGCCTGTCCCTGCCCTACCCAGTGAGGGGCTCTGGGAGGGATAGAAGGCCTTGGAATGCTGTGCCAGCACTGTTTTCAGCAGTAGCCAAAACATTGGTGTCTTACCAACACTGTTTTAGCCCCTTATCCAAAACAAAGCATAATACAGGCTGCTATGAAGAAAGGTAATGCCATCCCAGCCTAGCCTAGTTTAATTGTTTTTTTTGGAGCTACCAGGTGTGGTTTGTGATGGCATGGATTTATATGTTGGAATTATTTTTGAACCATACTTCCTTGGTTATGTTTTCATCATAGGTGAAGGTAATGCTAGAGGATAAGAAACGCAGTGTGAAAATGCTGACAGAAGAAGCTGAAAAGCTGGATGATCTTAACCAGCAGAAGCTTAAGGTAGAACTTCTTACAGCTTGATGACAACTTATCCTTAATAATACCCTTAATTTTTGTATTTATAGATAAATTTTTGTGTTGCATTTTTGGTTGGGCTTCTGCCTTTGCCTTCTTCCTTTCCTCTTACAGGATTTTTTCATTCTTTTCAGAAAAGTGATTTGACTGCTGTCTTGACTGCATCAGTTTTCACTTTCTTGTAAGAGAATCTGGCATCATACTGTAGCAGATCCTGTAAATCATAAATTACTGCACAGTTATAAAAGCAGCAACAATCATCTGACCTCAGGATGTCTCCAGACATGTGCTTGAAGGAAATTTTAGGATTAACAGAATCTGCCTTGTCTAATCAATTTGTATATAATAAATACATTTACAGTTTTTAGTAAACATGTTTAATCAGCTTCTGTAAAAATGAAGAAAGTAATTAACCAAAAGTATGTTAAATTGTTTTAATGGACTGAAACTGTTGCTTACTTTCCCAGCACAGGAGCAGTCCCTATCCTTTTCCCCACTTGAAGTTCAGCTACAAAACATAGCCCTCTCTGTTAACAACTGAGTGGGTATTTTGGTACCTCCCAACTCCTCTGACAACACTGCTTTAGTGGGGTTGTGGTGCCCTGCAGAAAAATGTTCTTTGAACTAAGCCAGCGTTTACCATATATGCTCTTGTAAATCCCAACTCCTGTGCTACAGCCATGAAACAGGGCCATTTCACTCCTAATACCTGCTGAGGCAGGTATATATAGGTATATAAAGGCAATTAATTTAGTTTCTATTTTTCAAAACCACATGACATTTAGCTTTTGATCTGTGCTCTTGCATATACTTTTCTTTAAAGTTAAGCTCATAAAATACACACTTGCCACCAGCTGTTTATAATAAGACATAGTCATGTAATTCCTCTTCTAATTTTTAAAATGCTGTTTGTAAGTCTTAAGTATTAAAATTATTTTTGAAGGATGATGTTTCAGTAATCTACCAGCATTGCTTGTTGAGTTGAAGGCAGAATTTTGTTGGTTTTGTGGATTGTATCACATCAACAGTGGCATTCTCCTTGAAGAGATGATTATTTGGAATTGTACTCTTCTTTCAGACAAAAAGGAAAAGCTGTTTTCTTACTCAAATGTGGTTGTATTTTTTTAAC
The DNA here is from genome assembly GCF_014805655.1 of Passer montanus. NCBI lineage: Eukaryota > Metazoa > Chordata > Aves > Passeriformes > Passeridae > Passer > Passer montanus. The sequence goes on along the minus strand of NW_024366480.1, from coordinate 12,941,194 downwards.
CTAGAAACAGTTGTTCATGATGTGCCATTTCTAAGCTATTTAGACTATCTTGTAGTAAACAACATTTTTTGAGTGTTGAAGGGAAAGGTTTCCCTTCCTCTGAAGGGAGAATAGCTGCAACACAAGGCTTTAAATATGATTAAAGGACTAAAGAGATGGTTAGGCTTATTCTGGGATGGGGGTGATACAGAAAACCACTGAAACTTTAGGTCTGGGAGGGATGTCCTTGAGGGTTTTTTTTAAGTTCTGAACTTGGAGCTTCTTCTGTGAATTTTGAATTCAAGCAACAGGATATACCTGAGAAAGGCCATTTTTTTCCTCATCTTTCCTTATGACTGCAGGAGATAGAAGAGGAAGAGCAGAAATGTGCAAATGAACTAGAATCGTTAAAGAAGCACAAACAGTTACTTGAGAGTGGGGTCTATGAAGGTCTCAGTGAAGCCACAAATGAATTGCATGATCTCCAAAGACAGTAAGATTTGTAACTTCCATGTTTGCCTTGTTTATTTTGGTTTTTAAGGATAAAGATATTTTCTTGAATGTAACATAAAGTTGTTTCAGCATGTATCCATCTCAGTGTATTAATTTCATAAGTTAACAACTGAAAGATGTTTCTCCTCAACAGTGTTTTGCTAAAATGTTTTTCTGCTGTATCAGAACTCCTGTAATTTTTTTTTATATATGGTTGTAGCTAAGAAAGTTGTTTGTTTCCAAACTTACATGACAACTGCATTTTATACCTCAAATTCTAGAAAGAGTATTCGGACTCTAAGGTACATTGTTTCTTATCAGTTAGCACAATATAGTCCTTTTTTTTTAAGTTGAGTATTAATATATTGTAACATGGTTCAAATTAATACTAATGGAAAAAAATGTATGGCTAAACATGAAGATAAATCAGACTTGAAGTGATTCTTTTAAATGTCAGGAATTCTCTAATTATGGACATGACCTTCTGAGTATCTTTACCTTTTAGGTATCAAGTCGTTTTGCAAACAACAACAGAAGAGAAGAGAAAAATTGGTGCTAACTTGAGTCGTCTTGTAGAAACAGTTGCTACTCATATAGCATCTATAGTGGTAAGCTAAAATTTGATATTCAGAATTAAACCTGTCTAGAGACATTTGCAGTTAAACACTTGGAAATTAGAGCTTACTCTTTCTAAGGAAGTATCAGTTGTTTAGCTGCTTGACTGAGTCCATGGATTCTAGTTAAATTTTCCAACAAAACCTTTGGTATAAATAACCAGAACTGATCATTAAGTTTCAACAGTAACATCCTGTCAGGTTAAACTTGCTTCTGATAGATGTCTTTCAGGAAACTGTTTAACTGAAATTGGTTAACCCGTGCAATGACTGCTTTAAATGCTTCAGTAGAATCAGTAAAATACAGACTATGATAGAGCTAATAAAACTTTCTGTACCTCTTTTCTAGAAATACCTTGATGAACAGAATGTAAGAATTTACAGAGATGATGAAGAATTCATGCCCGAAGATCTATTGTCAGACTTGACCAATATTCTAGACACTTATAAAAAGAAGGCTGAAAGTATCTAATCACTAGAAGTATGAAGATAAAAACGTTGCATTTCTGAAGCTCTAGTATGGTGCCTTCTAAAGGGATGGGTACTTAGCTGTGTTTAGCACTGAAACTGGTTTTAAGTGGAAGGAAGTAGTTATGAACATTCTTTGTTTTGTTGACACAAATACATTTAAGAATTAAACAACATATTTGCATTTTCTTTAAAAATGCTTTGCTCAGTCTTTGTACTTTCAATAGCATATGTATGCGTTTAGGGCACACATATCACAGACAGTTCACTTCCTTCCCCAAGCCTTATTTTGCTAGCAAGACTAAATGTAAATGTCTGTCTCCTGCTTGTTCAGTCACCTATGAAACTGCACAGAGACACCTCTTAGATGAGTGAAAAATCAAAACCTGTTTTGAAAAGATTTAGTCGTTACACAGTAGTCTTGTAAATAATCTAGAAAAAGAAACGCAGTAGTTTGAAAACCAAGCTTTGTCTTTAGCTGCTCATACTCCCAGATGAAACTTCACTGAACTTCTTGAATATGTGTACCAGAGAAAGCTCTAAATAGGACATCATATGAATTCTGGCGGTATATCTCATCATTTGTAGGTTTGGTGCATGTTGGATACATCAAAATGGTCTAAAATGTCTGTATTCTTCTGTGTTCTTCTTGTTAGCCAGTTGGACAGACTGTGACTTTTCCTCGGGAAAGTAGCAGTAGAATTACTGTGTGGGCAGCTCTGGTCCAAATACTTTGAAGAAAGTGGATTGATGCTATGTGAAAGTAGTATATTTTTATCTATTCTGTGTATAATTTTGTTGTAGAAAATAAATAAAACCCAGCATCCATATCTTGGATAGTTTATGATGAGATTGATGCTATATGAAAGTAGTAAATTTTTATCTATTCTGTGTATAATTTTGCTGTAGAAAATAAATAAATAAAACCCAGCATCCATATCTTGGATAGTTTATGATGGTATTTCCTAATGAAAGCATTGAAGTATTTGAGTGGTGTTTTTAGAGGACAGACATTCAAATATACAAAGATAAAAACAATTTTGCAGTTGTTTAAAGGCATTTAACAGCTGACAGACAAAGAATGCTGCTTCTTAATTCTACAATATTTGAATGCAGCATGGATCCCTAGGATATACAACAAAACTTGAGTTAGATCATCTAAACACAGACTGCAGATAAAAACTGAATTGTCCAATTCTAGTTTAAAACTAGAAAATCTAATTCTGAGTTTAAAACTCAGTTGTTCTTAACATAGTGTGTGAATCTTCTAGCCCTGGTACAAGTATTTTGTTTCAGATATGATAATGATGACATTATTTAAGCTTCTAACTTTCTGTTCCTTTTTTATACTCCAGTATTCTAATTTGACAGCTAGAAAAGTCTTCTGATGGGTGGGAAGGTTTTATGCTTTCTTTTGTTGTCCTCTTTTCTCTTACCTTTACAGACTTATTTTTTCTTTTCTGTAACAAACTAGTCTTTACTACATCCCAGTTCCTTCTCTTCAGTTTTTTCCTTTTGTGATCTCTTTAACGTTTTTGTTATCTAAAGCGACGTAGCTTTAGATAATCTAATGGAGCAAAACTACAAGCCATAGATGAGAAACACGTTCCTTTAAACTATGTGCTTATTTAGTGGCTATGCTGTCTTTTGAATCCCCCATACCTGTTTATCTCTGCTTCTACAACTGATCTTGTGTTTTTAGCATCTGTATGTTCCTTGCCATGTGCAGTAGTCAGTTGATTAAATGAGAGCAAAATAAATGGCATTTCCAAGGGCCCTAATGAAGGTGGGTCAAAGAATCAAAGTCACAATGCCTTTGCTTAATGCGCTGGCCAATGTAATATTCTGAAATTAAAGTAGTCCAAATAATAATAGTTTAAAAAAATCATGTCAGTAACATTGGTAATGTGTTTTTGTTATTGGTCTGTATGTCAGTTAAGCTAAACTGCCTGTAGAACCACCTCAAATTTGGATCTAGGTTCTGTAAAATACTATGGGGCTGTGTGTTGTAATCTAACAGATCAACATCAGCCAATGCTTACTAGGTACTATGTCTTCAGAATTTAAAAATTGAGGTAATTTTTTAATCCTTGTTCAACATGTTTTCTCTGTGATATTGAAAGGCAGTTATTTTTGATTTGTGATCTGGAATATGGCTTCTAAATTTAGGCAGTAGGCACTAGAACATAATTACTGCTCTTGATTTTGGTTTTGTTTCTTTATTGGAATATAAAGTCTTAATGAGAAAGTACCACGGCACCTGTACATTTCAGTAGTATGAGTCATTTGTAAATGCTGGCTCTTGTATGGATACAGTTGCCTCATTCAGTGCTAGTGTACCTTTTGTACAGTTTAATGTGTCAATTTTTGTATTCTTACACTCAATAAAATTTATGCCTGTTTCTATAAAAGACTGATTCTTACTGCAAGTGTAGAAATATGACAAAATCCCAATCATCTGACTTTCCTTGAGGAAATAGATAATAATTTTAGCAGCAGATACTAATTCCCTGGCTCTCCTTGCTGTTGAACGTGCATTGTGTAGGGGAAAATAAAATACAGAAACATCTTCATGTAACTTTTAGAGGAATAAAAATTGCTTTAACCTTTTTAAAAACAGATGGCTTTTTAAAAATTCCTAGGAACATAGGGCCAAGCTGCTTTGACAATGATTTATGTAGTGTTCTTTTGGCATTAATCTCACCAACCATCCTTTTGCTGTCTTCATATTACATAAGTATTTCCTTTACATGACCACTCTTGCATCTGCTTTATTATTATTATTTAGATATAAAAAATAACACTTGATGCTGTAGAAGCATGCTGGAAGTCTGTAGCTTTCTTCTTTTCTCTAGGGTATGTTGCTTTTTTCATATTTTGTTGTCAGAAACTCCTCACCATCAAGAATGTGGTAATTCTTTTTTTGGAGTATTTCTTGAGTGCATCCTGTAGATTCATTCAGGTTGGAAAGGGTTTCTAATTTCACTGAGTGAAACTGTTAATCCAACACTGCCCAGTCCACCACTCAACCATGTCTGTGAGTGCTAAATCCTCATGACTTGTAAATGCCTCCAGGGCTGGTGATTCAACCACTTCCTTGAGCAGCCTGTTCCAAATCTTGACAACTCCTACTGTGAAAAAACTTTTCCCAATAGCCTATTTAAACCTCCTCTGCTGCAACCTGTGCCTGCTCAGGCTTTAACTTTGCAGTGTCTTATACGAGGCTTCTGCAATGCTCTTTATTGGTTTTGCCAACATAAAGCATGGCATGCCAATGCAAGCCTTTAATTCTGAGCTGGGTAACAATTTGTGCTCTGTGGTTCTGCAATACTTCCAAGAGTTTGCCTGCTCTGGCCTTTTATGGGAGCTCTCATCCCTGTTCCAACTTCTGTGGTAGAATTAAAAAAAAACAGCTGTATTTTATGTTCTTTTTTGAAAGAGTAAGAGGGGAAAAGTCAATAGCCGAAGACATTCCCTTTTCAGTAACAGGGGCAACTCCCTCAGTGCAATGGTCTGGTAAAAAAGGAAGACTCTGGTCTCCCATGCCAAATGATTCTGAAGCAATGGAGATTTGGTTAACAAGGGTATTGCCTATTCATTCCTAATCTACAGGTTATTTGGTATTCAAGTATTTTGAGCTCTGCAAACAATCTGAAGAGACTATATATAATCTCCTCTTTGGGGTGCACTTGTTTGCTTTAACTGGAAACCTTCATGTGTCCTTTAGAGCCAGTTAACCTTCCTCTTTTGGCAGGAGTACAGAACAGGGAATTTACCTGTTTTTTCAATACTTCCTGTCTACAGATTATTGGCTGTGAAAAGGTCCTGCTATGATGAAATCATGTATCATTGAGTCTTTTTTGCTTGCAAAGCTCTCCATCATATAGGGCTATTGAATCTTCATCAGGATTTTACATTTTAAGTGCTTGTTGGAAGTTTTGATGGTATTCATTCCTTTTTAAGAAATGGAAGAAGCACAGAAGAAACAATGGCTTCAGTGTCCTCCACTGGGTGAGGGATTATCAATGTCTTAGCCAGTATCATATCTAAAGGAGCTGCACTGACATCTTCAGTCCTCTATCAGGAGATTCACAGAGACCAATCACTCAGCCTGAGGAAACTTAATTTCACAGGTTGGGGCTTTTTTTCTTTTTTTCTTTTTTTTTTTTTTTTTTAGGACTTCATCTCTTTATAGGATTTTTCTAGACATGACAGATGCCAGGTCTGTTGTCCACTACTGCCCACTGGAGAGTGGACCTTTTGTGAACCCTGACTGATAAAGTTCTATCAGTCCCAGTATCTGCCTGAGGTAGACAGGATCACATGTCTGTCTACAGGACGATTTGTTGCACTGTCCCTCCATTACAGAAGGTCTTATCAACAGCTTCATGATAACAAGGAGCCTTTGTGATGTGTGGTCTGTATGTTGTTTTCCCTAGCACCTCATACATGAGACCACAGTTTTAATTGGCAGTGACCTGATAAGCATTTTAGTCTCAAGAACCCTTTGCACAAGGCAAAGATTTAAAAGCATGTCTTTTACTCTAATTTCACCTCCAAAGAAAAACTTACTGGTCTGGCAAGACACCAAAGCAGAAGAAAAGGTGATGGAATGTGTGTAAGTATTTTGAAACAAGCGAGATGTAATTTTATTTCACTTTTCCTATAAAGATTCAGAATAGTGCTCGCCTTTGTATTGGTAGAAGTCATGTGGTTCTGAGAACACTGAACACTAGCACAGTCATGCATACCATGGCTGATATGCCCAGCTGAAAGGCATTCACTATTCTGCCTGGAAAAGAGCATCTGGAGTTACTAGTTCTAATTATCTGGAAGGTCTTGATTAGCAATGGAAATTACATGACATTTGAAATGCAGAGTGGACACCAAATAATGGGGTCTGCTTGACTGCTGCTGGGTAGTGACTTACTATCTTCTTCCCCCCTCCCAAGGGTTAGGCCATCACTTGTAACAAAGTCATAAGGAAAGCTGCAGAGTTGAGTCACACAAGACAAGAAAGGAGAAAACAGTCAGGGTTGCACAGATCACACAAATAGGTATTTTAAGAGAAAACCACTCACTTGAAAGATATAGAATTGTAAAGGTATAAACAAGAAATCAAGGAATGACAATTCAGCATTAATGAGGATCTCTTCCAGCAGTTACTGGATGGTTTGATTCTGCAGAAGCTACTCCTCAGGTCTTTTATTATGGATGCTGAGAACACAAATACTTAGCCTAGAAGCTCCTTAAATACCATCTGTCTTTTGTGTGTGCTTGTATGGGGTTTGCATGGCCAGGTTTTGGTTTCAGGGGGACTACAGGGGTGACTTCTGTGAGAAGCTGCTGAAGGATTCTTCCATCTCCAGCAGATCCAACATCCAAGGCAGCTCCGAGATGGACGTGCCGCTGACCAAGGCTGGGCCAATCAGAAATGGTGGCAACACCTCTGTGATAACATATTTAAGAAGAAAAAAGTAAAGGTCATTGTATAGCAGAAATTGTAGCCAGAGAACAGCAGAGTGAGAATATGGGACAGGAATTCAGGGGGACTACAGGGGTGACTTCTGTGAGAAGCTGCTGAAGGATTCTTCCATCTCCAGCAGATCCAACATCCAAGGCAGCTCCGAGATGGACGTGCCGCTGACCAAGGCTGGGCCAATCAGAAATGGTGCCAACACCTCTGTGATAACAAGAAAAAAGTAAAGGTCATTGTACAGCAGAAATTGTAGCCAGAGAACAGCAGAGTGAGAATATGGGACAGGAACAACTCTGTTAACACCAGCCAAGGCTGGGCCAATCAGAAATGGTGGCAACACCTCTGTGATAACCTATTTAAGAAGAAAAAAGTAAAGGTCATTGTATAGCAGAAATTGTAGCCAGAGAACAGCAGAGTGAGAATATGGGACAGGAACAACTCTGTTAACACCAAGTCAGTGGAAAAGGAGGGAAGGGAGGTTCTCCAGGTCTGAGATTCCTCTGCAGCCCACGGTGAGAGCCATGCTGAAGCAGGCTGTCCTCCTGCAGCCCACAAAGGTCCACGGGGATACTGAGATCCACCTGCAGCCCATGGAAGAGACCAACACCAGAACAGGTGGATGCCCAAGACAAGGCTGTGAACACATGGGAAACCCATGCTGGAATAGGCTCCTGCCAGGGACCTGTGCAGAGAGGAGCCCACACTGGAGCAGGTTTCGTGCTATGACTAGTGACCCTATGGGGGCCCACACTGGAGTAGGCTGTGCCTGGAGGAGTTCACACTGTGAAAAGGTGACCTACATTCCAGAAGTTTGCAGACAACTGTTTCCTGTGGAAGGGACCCCACACTGGAGCAGGGGAAGGACTCATCTTACTGATCAGCATCAGGAATAATGTGAACTGACTATAATCCCCATTCCCTGTCTCCTTGTGCCAGTGAGCGGAGGAGATAGCTCAGAGCTGAGAAGGAGAGAAGTGTGGTGAGAAGGTGTTTTTAAGGTTTATTTTACTTCCCATTTTACTTCTTACCTGCTTGGATTCAGTTAGTAATAAATTCAATTAATATCCCCAATTGGGAGTGTGTTTTGCCCCTGACAGTATTTGGTGAGTGATCTCTCCCTGGCCTTATCCCAGCCCATGAATTCATTGCATTTTCTCTCCCCTGCCCAGCTACAGAGGGGAGCAAGAGACCACCTTTGGTGGATGCCTGGCATCCAGCCAGCATCAACCCACCACAGTGCTACAACAAAAACTGTGTGATACATCCTTGAAGAATTTCTGCATGGCTAAACACGCCCATAGTGACAAAGACAGGGCAATGGTTACTGTGTGACCGTCCCAAAATCTGGAGTACGAGGCAATGACATGCAGAGACATATCACAAATAACTAAGCAGTTAATTGGGGTTGCCTGGGCTTTCTTGGAGTTCATAGTGCCACTGGTAATAGAGCTTGTGATAAAATCACTCCTTGAAAGCTCAGGAGAAAGCAGCCAGGGGAAGGGAAAGGGTAAAAAGAAGAGTGTAAATAAGAGTGTTAAAAGCAAGGTAATAGGAAGAGAAAAAGGAGGAAGCAGCCTTCCAAAAAAGAAGAAAAAAAGGGAAAAAAAAAAAAAAGGAAAGGAAATACTAGTGATGCTCAGCACACCTGGAAGACACTCAGCTAAGACCACAGAACAGCAATAGCAATGGAAAAGCATAGGGTCTTACATACAAGGCAGGATCTTCTCTCTGACAATGTATTTATCAAGTTTTCCTATTTCTTACTTATTTTACAGGAGAGAAGATCACAGACTTTTAAGACTGTGATTGGAGGGATTTCTTCAGATATGATCTTAAAAATCTTTGCAATCATAGCATCAACAGTGTTTTATTTGAACACTAACGCTTGAAGACATAAATCTTATACTGCAACAGCCTTTCCACAAATTAAAAACTGTTTTCTCCCAATGTACATTTGCATATCCATCTTCTCATGTATTTGTTCAAGAATCATTCACTTTTTTTTTGTCTACAGAGGAAGAATGTTTTTAAGGTTTAGTACATCCTTATTAATTTCCCATGAGAAAGTTGACTCTGAAACTCACAAGGTGCAGTGGATTGCCATCAGACTTATTTCATAACCACTGAATATTTGGCTGCATTCATTTGCCCTTGTCAGAGGTGAATGACAAGAGTTTCTTGCTGAGAGCAGCTTCTTGCTGAGCTTTTCAGAGAAGCTCCCTGCAATTGCCATGGTTACATAGTTACATGACTATCCTAGGAGAGATGACAGGCTAAATCCTACAAGTATCCATCTAGTATGGTGTCCTCCTTCCAAATACGTCTTTGTAAATTAGTGCAAAGCACTACAATGATCAGATGGAATAACTTGTTTTCCAACTTAAACTCTTCCTACTCAGTAATATTTGAATATTTTATTCTAAAGCCAAAGTATATGATTTGTATGTCTCCTGGGAATAATTCAATTCTTAATTTTTCTAGTTTTTTATCTCTTTTCTATTCACAGGATTCCCTCAAATAGTTACATGACTATCCTAGGAGAGATGACAGGCTAAATCCTACAAGTATCCATCTAGTATGGTGTCCTCCTTCCAAATACGTCTTTGTAAATTAGTGCAAAGCACTACAATGATCAGATGGAATAACTTGTTTTCCAACTTAAACTCTTCCTACTCAGTAATATTTGAATATTTTATTCTAAAGACAAAGTATATGATTTGTATGTCTCCTGGGAATAATTCAATTCTTAATTTTTCTAGTTTTTTATCTCTTTTCTATTCATAGGAAGAAAAATTGTTTGAAATCTCAGTAAATTATTCATTCTCATTACATATTTCATAGCTCAATCAAATGTTTTATGAAGAGATCTTCCTGTCAGTTCTGCATGTTTCTTAATATAACTCCACGTTCCTTCTTACTTTGTGAGATATACTAAAAAGTCCTGATTATCTTTCCTATTTTTATACTTTTAACCATAATATTTTCTTAGTTTGAAAATCCCAGTCATCTTAGGCATGCTTTCCACAACTATTTATAGCCTATCTGCAGTCATCAGAGCCTTTATTTCTACTGGATTTTAATGAGCATGTCACTTCATATTTTTCTTAATGAAGTAGACAATGAACAGTGAGAATTTACATGAGTTTTGCTCACAAAGCCCATCTGACAAACTTAATTTAGACCACAAGAGGTTGAACTAATGGTTTGTTGTCCCTCCCCCTTCTTCACCATCTCTCTCTCAGTTGCCTTCAATTATTAAAATTTAATTTAATCTCTTATCACATCAGTCAGGTATTTCAGAACCATGGACTGTGTTTACAGTCTTCTCAACTTGACTAAGTGGATTGTTTTTCAAAATGCTTTGTCACTAGTTGCTCACAATTTTTGTCCAGTTACTGAGAAGCAAATAAAACAATTATTAGCTAGCACTTCAGTAACCCACTTCTCTACATCTATCTTAGTTTTCATGTTATGATGATAATTCATTCTTTAATTCTATGATTTGGTTTTTGTCTCTCAGATGGCTTGGTTTTCTGAATAGTGATGCTACTGTTTCACACCTCAGTGGCTCAAATAATGATGTTCTTTTGTTTCACACCTCAGGGGTTCTCACTAAGGTATTTTTTCTAACAGGCCAGGTCAAAGGTCCATAGAGTTCTAAATCCAAGATGCCAACTCTTCTTACAAATAAAACCTTTGTTACATTAAAGAGGAACGGCATTTTTTGTTGGATCATTTGGAATTGGTAGCATTGCACCTACAAACCATATGTAGGCACTAGCATCCAGTATCACTCAATAGACCATGCCACTGCAACAAACTACTAGAGAGGCTGTGCACTTTCTTCTAGTGAAAACACAACAACTTTCATTATGTGTATACAAAATATTTACTATCTAAAAATGTCCAGCGCTGGAACTTAGTTAATATTTGCCCTCAATTAAAAATAAAAAAAAGAAATCAGACATTTAATTTATTCCTTGCACCAAAAAAAAAAATTAAATACACCCAGGATATAACAATAAACACATCTTGCACACACACACAAAAGAACCCCACTTTCCTGAGCATCATCTGAAATATCAAATTGCAAGATGAACAAATTATTGGTTACTCTACTGTTACTATTAATTTTGAAAAATAACATGATATCTGACCTTAAAATACAGTAGATAAATATAAATTCCTTTTTCCAGATAAGAAATTCTTTTTCACAGGGATGAAAATAATTATTCAGTTGCTCAAGAACAAAATACTTCATACTGCAAAATGAAAACTTTGCAACTGCAGGCATTCTTTAAACCAGCATGGAGACAGGCTGAAGGGTGAGCAACTTAATTTCATGTAAATTAAGTGCCTGCATTTCAGGTAGAAACATCCCTTCCTCCTTGCAATATTAATTTTGAAACTAGATTAAATAGTTAATCAATCAAGTTTTTTTTCCCAAAGCACTTAGCATTCCAAAATGGAAGTGCTGTCTCAAGTACAGTGTAAAATTAAATTTTGATTGATGAACTCATAAAGTAACAAGGTTTGACACACTCTTCCAAATTTCATCAGGTCATCATTTAGAGGGGTTCAGTCACAGCCCATATAAAAACTCTCAACAGACCCTTCTTCTCTGCAAATGTTCTTTATTCTCACAAAACTCCACACTGCTCAGTTCCACTATGCAATTTCCTTTCTTGTAGTCTAACTGGGCTGTAGCTATGATATTTTATGAAAAATCCTTTCCTAACATTTTTCCCCTCCTGAGAGCTGAGTGCCTCAGGAAAGAAATGTAAACAATAACTATCTGCTGCTGTGGAATGCCACAGGTGCATCTTCCATTGGTCCATGTGGATTGTTTTCAATTGATGACCAGTCACAGCCACCTGTGCCGAGGCTGTGAGCAGTCACAGGATTTTGTTATACAGTCTATTCTATTCTTGTTCTTTGTAGCCTTCTGATCGTTCTTCTCTCTCTGTTCTTTTAGTATAGTTTTAATGTAGTATTTTAGTATATTATATAATAAATCAGCCTTCTGAGAAAAATGGAGTCAAGCCTCATCCACACATGGAGCATCCACCGCAACACTGGGCCCAGAGAATGGTGGAGTCACATCCAGATGATGGCCAGTCACAAGCCGTGCTCTGCAGGGCTCAGTGCTGCAGCCTGTCCTGTTTAGTATCTTCACTGACAACCAGGTGATCAAGCAAACCCTCAGTCACTTTGCACCAAGATGTGCAGAAGCGTTGATGTGCTGGAGGGGAAGAAGTCTGCAGAGAGATCTGAACAGGCTGGGTTGATGGGCTGAGGACAATTGGCCGAGGTGCAACAAGGCCAAGTGCTGGATCCTGCCCTTGGGTCACAACAACCCCAGGCAGTGCTACAGGCTTGGGGAAGAGTCACTGGGAAGCTGCCCAGAGGAAAAGGACCTGGGGGTGATGGTTGGCAGCAGCTGAACCTGAGCCAGCTGTGCCCAAGTGGCCAAGAAGGCCAATGGCATCCTGGCCTGGATCAGCAACAGTGTGTCCAGCAGGACAGTGTCCCCTGTACTGGGCACTGGTGAGGCCACACCTCAAATCATGTGTTCAGTTTGGGTCCCTCACTCCAGGAAGGACATGGAGGTGCTGGGGCATGTCCAGAGAAGGGCAATGGAGCTGGTGAAGGATCTGACACACAAGTCTTACGAGAAAGAGCTGAAGGTGCTGGGGTTGTTTAGCCTGGAGAAAAGGAGGCATGGGAGAGGCCTTATCTCTCTTTACAACCACCTGCAAGGAGGCTGTAGCCATGTAGTAGTCAGTCTCTTCTCCCAAAACACAAGCAGCAGGACAAGAGGATATAGCCTCAATCTGTGAGAAGAGCTGAGGGTGCTGGGGTTGTGTAGCCTGGAGAAAAGGAGGCATGGGAGAGGCCTTATCTCTCTTTACAACCACCTGCAAGGAGGCTGTAGACATGTGGTGGTCAGTCTCTTCTCCCAAAACACAAGCAGCAGGACAAGAGGATATAGCCTCAATCTGTGCCAGGAGAGGTTGAGGTTGGGCTTCAGGAAGACTTTCTTTACTGAAGGGGTGGTAAAGCATTGGAAAAAGCCGTCTAGGGAAGTGGTAAAATCCCAGTCCTTGGAAGTGTTCAAAAGGCAAGATTTTTTTGTTATTCATTTGTCGCCTCTATTTATTTATAAACCTCCCCTATATGCTGTCACAATCCTTTCCTCAAAACCAAGACTCCTTGAAACAGAATCAGCTACACTTTGGTGAGGGTTGGATGAGTGGACAGTGGGGTAGATTGAGAACTGGGCGACTGGCAGAGCCCAGAAGGTCATGATCAGTGGCACAGAGTATATTTGGAGGCCTGTCGTTAGTGTTGTCCCCCAAAAGTCAATACTGGGTCCAGTACTGTTTAACTTGTCCATCAATGAGTTGGATGAAGGGACAGAGGCCTCCTCAGCAAGTTAACTGGTGACACAAAGCTGGGAGGAGTGGCTGATACCCCAGAGGGCTGTGCCACCCTTCAGAAGGACCTCAACAGGGTCGAGAAATGGAAAAAGAACCTCCTGAAGTTCAACCAAGGTATACAAAGTTTCTGGCAAGGGAAGAATAACCCCCTGCACCAGCAGAAACTGGGGGTCGACCTGCTGGAAAGCAGCTCTGCAAAGAAGAACCTGGTGATCCTGGTGGACAACAAGCTGTCCACGAGCCAGCAGTGCCCTTGTGGCCAAGAAGACCAATGGGATCCTGGGGTATGTTAGGAAGAAAGCATCACTAACAGGTCAAGGAAGGTGATCCTACTCCTCTGTTCAACCCCAGTGGGGCCACAATTGGTGTTCTCTGTCCAGTTCTGGGCTCCTCAGTACAAGATATGGAGCTCCTGCCGTGAATATAATGGAGGGCAACAAGACAATTAAGGGACTGGAGCGCCTCTCTTACGATGACAGATTTGGGCCTGTTCAGCCTCAGGAAGAGACAAGTGAGAGTATCTGCACACACCAATGTGTGCAGGTATCTAAAGGGGGGTTCCAAGAGGATGGAGCCAGGCTCTCCTCCATGGTCCCAAGCAGCAGGGCAAGAGGCAAGTGGCGGAAACTGATGGACATGAAGTTCCACCTGAACAAAAGGCAGAACTTTGCTCTGCAGGTGACCGTGGACTGGAACAGATTGTCCAGAGAGGCTGTGGAGTCTCCCCCGCTGGAGACACTCAAGAACCATTTGGGCACAATTCACATTCATCCACAATTCAGGACGACCCTGCTTGAGCACAGATTTGACCGGGTGACCCACTCGCGTCGCTTCCAACCTGACCGTTCTGGGATTCTGTGAAACAACACTTGTTGAGATCCGGACTGGCCGCTTGGTTTCAAGGCAGACTTTCAGGCAGAAGCGGGATTTCACACCTCTGGCCCCTCCCTGCCCGCTGCCCGGGCTGCGCCGGGAGCGCGCCCGCCGGTGACGGGAGCGCCCCCGCCGGTCCCGCTCGCGCTGCGGGTCCCGCTCGCGCTGCCTGCGCCGCGCGCAACGGCCGGCGGGCGGCAGCACGCGCTCCCATGGCCCAGCCCGCCTGCGCTTCCTACGGCGACGATGACGACCCCGATCCCGATCCTGCTCCTGCCCCACCTGGCGGCGGAAGCGGTGCGAGGCGGAGAGCGCTAATTCATCCCGAGGTCGTATCGCCGAACCGGCGTCTTTGTTTCCAGGCCCTTCTCACCCGCCTGCCCAGCGCCCCCTCGCACCACCTCACATGGCCGGCAGCACAGCCACCGCCGTCCCTCTCCTTCTCTCCCTCCCACTTTTTTCTTCCGGGTTTCCACGGCGCCTTTTTCCTCGGCTTCCGGGCCGGCTCCGCCTCCTCCTTCCCCGGCCAGGACGTGTTTTGCCGGGCGGGGGCGCTGGCGGGCCCGGCAGCAGGAGGCGTCGCTGCCGCCATCGCTGCAGGACGGTTTCAGGCTCCTCAGCTCCCCAACATGGCAGCGGCAGCAGCGGCGGGAGGCGGCCGCGCACCTCGCAGGCCGGTGCTGCTGACCCCTCGCGGCAACGGGGACCGCACCGTGTTCCTCTTCGACCGGCGCCGGGAGCAGGCGGATCCGGACGAGAAAGTGCTCAGCTACGGCAAGGACAGCTACCGCGCTTTCCGCAGCGCCGTCTGCCAGGTACGCGGCAGGGCAGGCGGCGTCGGGCGCGGCGGTGGCGTTGTTTCACCACTGAGCGTCCGTCCCTGTGGCGCTGGGGCTGAGGGGCGGCCGGGGCGGAGCGGGGGTGTCACAGCCTGCTCGGGGGCCGCCGCCTGCCCGCCAGCTTTGTTGCCGGGATAGGTGGGCGGCCATGGCCGAGAGCCCGCGGCCGCGCCGTCGCCGTCGCCTTTCTCCCGCAGCCCGAGAGGCCGGTGCGGGGCGGCGGCGGGAGCAGCCCCTGGCGGCGGGCGGGAAGGCAGCCGCGGCCCCCCAGCGCCCCCGCGCGGGCAGCGACGCCGCGCTCCGGAGCGCGTTCGTTGTTGACGCGGTGCTTGTCGTTCGGTCACAACGCCGGCTCGGGCGTCTCGGAGGTCACTTCCAGCCTAAGGGATGTGTGGCTCTTTCTGCTCTCCAAAGTGTTGGCGATGGGCGCCGTTTCCCGTCTGCAGCGGTGGCTGCCATTTAAATACCGTGCCTGGCGGCGCCTTTGTCCTGTCGCGTGTGCTTTCGGTTCTTTTTCTCTGTCGTAACGCGAAACGAAACTTACTCCGTCCTCACAGCTCGGGGAAGTGGAGATTGTTTTCCGCGTACGAGCTGTTTACAGTAGTTTGCTGGCGCTGCCAGTGGGCATCGCCCGTTTCTGGCATGGTTTCGTTTTCTGAGCGAGGGGTATATGCCATAAACCTGTTAGCTGCCTGCACGTTTTGCCATGTGAAATGCGTAGGAAAATCAGCTCTGAATTTCTGTACTTATTTAGTCGGATAAAAAATTTAATTTTAGTTTCTTTATCCAGTATAATTTGCTCTTCGTTTTCTAGCATGTAAATTTTATTTTTTGCATATAGATGGGATATAATAAATATCTGTTTTACATTTTAATAAATAGAATTATTTCTAAATTTTATTAAAATTTATCGATTTATGAACAATATAAGTACTACCAAGTGTCACTTTTATTTGTAATACAACTATATCATGATGAAATAAATAATTAATATATGTTATAATAATTACATATAAGATACAGGCAAAATATTTATTGAGGAAAAAAACCTAAATAAGTAGTGTATAAATTGTTCTGTGTCTGGACAGTGTTTAATGTACTGGCTTCCTACTGTGATGGAAGCTTTGAATTGCCAATGTCAGCAGGGATAGCTGTCACAGAGTTCTGTGTCCAAAATGGCATAGCCATGATCTGGTAGGGTCACTGAATCTTAACGTGGAGTTATCTCCCCTGGAAGTGTCCAGAAAAGGAGTAGAGGTGGCACTTTGTGCTATGATCTGGTTTAGAGAGTGTGAAGACTTGGAAGTCTTTTTGATTCTGTGGTTCTGTACTCATAAATAAAGGGGTTGTGGAGTGTTAGCACATTCCTTTGTCTGATCAGTGCCCAATAAACAAATGAATACACTACAGTGTAGCATTCTGAGAAGCTTGACAATAGGGTGGGTTCGTGACCTTCCAAGGGTTTGTATCTCCTATGAATAATTGAGTGTTACATAATTTTCTCCAAGAATTGTCTTAATAAATACATCTGTACCTAGCAGATGAGCTTCAAGAATACTAAGTATTTTCAGTAGTTGAGGCAAATATGTACATGATGAATCTACCCCTCTTTTCTCTTAGATTTTGTAATTAATCAATGGTCTGAGTTTAACATTAATTTACAGTTTGTTCTAGAATGGAGTCTGTCTTTTCTGATTATTTTTCCATATACTGCACACTCCAGTGGCATAATGTTTCCATGCATCCTCATGGTGTGCAGTAGTTCACACAGCTTTTGGCACATTTGCAATTTTATTAAGAACTAAGCCACCATCACCAGCTGTGACAGATCTCGGGTACAAGGAGCTTGGGGGATTTTTTTACCAGAGCAATGTATTGACGTTTTGAAGTCGGAACCTTAATGCTGTTAGGCAGACTTCTTGCATGGGCAGTGGAGCGTTTGAGAAGCCTGATGCTGCAGAGCAGACCTTGCTGTGTTTGAATGTGATGCCTGTGCAGGTAAAACTTTCAAGTATAGTTTTTTAGTCTGTTTAATATCACAAGCCTTATCAGCAGTCCTGTGGCTGGTTTGGGTGTTAAGGATAACAGGGTCTGTGCTCTTACAAGCTTATGCAGCAAGAACCTCAGCTGATCATCCTCTTAGAGAAGGACCTTCTCCAATAATGTGTTTACCATCAGTGAGTGCAGTCAGAGGTGCTTCTGTCACTGCTAGTTTCAGTGTGATGACTCTCTGCACTTTGGATCTTTCATCATCTGATATGTGGGACATACGACTCTGAAAGGATGCTGAGACAGGTGGATTGGCATGACCTGTAAATGTTGATGCAGTGAAAACTGGACAGGCAGAGGGTTGGGATGTTTGCTGTCTCATGTCTCCCACACCAACAATATACAAGTTCTAGGACTTCTTGAAGAGCATTCTGGCATCTCAGTGCTCCAAGAGCTTTTGTGTTTCTCTGAGTGTTGTAATCCAAAGTTCTCAATTTCTGGTATCTTGAAAGTTGCAACTAATTACTTTTAGGAGAAAGTGATGAGTGGGTTCACAGGCTTGGGACAGACTTTGATGAAAGCTCAGGAAGAACGATTCTTTTGTTAAGCGCACTAGGTTCGTGGTGCTGAAAACGCGGCAGGGAAGTGACGAAAGCTCAGGAAGAACGATTCTTTTGTTAAGCGCATTTTGAGTTGGTTCAAACTAAGGTGAAGTGGAATGTTGTATTCACTTGTAGTCACTTAAAGCTGTTAGGCACTGTCAGACTGCTTGATTGGGCAGATACCGAGTATGCAGCAGTGTGGTTTCTGCTGGTCTCCTGTCTGGTGGCTCAGCCTCAGTGCAGGCTCAGCTTTCAATGGACTGTGATTGGCAATTTGTCATGGAACTGAATGATGTGACTGTAGCAGCGGAGGCGCTCCCACGTGGTCATGGCTGACAAGGATACCAGAAATAATAAGTTGTTGGAACTATTTGCATTGTGAACATCTTCCTATGGCACAAGAGGATTCTTCTGGATAGAACTGGATCTGTAGGAGTCAAAACCTACAAAAATTATGAAATTAAACCTGATTGTGATATCTGATGATTCTGAGTTGAAAATACTTAAGTACCTGAAGGCATGGGCTTAGGCTTCTACTTCTGAGATTAGGGGTTTTTAAAATAATGTATAGAGAAGGTATTTTCTCGTTTGTGGAGCAAAATTGATTCAACCACTTCAGAGGTTGATTTAGGAGCTTATGTGTATTGTGTCTGTTGTCATATAAAATATTTCTCTATTATTACTAAAGTATTCTTAATTAATTTTTGAAATTTTGGGGCGTCTTTTTAAGCAAATGTTTGGGTTTTTTTACTATCCCCTAAGCAGTTAATGCATGTTTGTGTGGTTGGAAGTGGCTTTATATACTGATAAATTAGCCTTTTATTCTCAGTGTTGCAGGAGGGAAGATTTAGGGAAGAAATATTATAACAGGGTGGAGCTTATATGGTCTTCGTTCTTCATCCTTGTAGTGATCAATCCTAAGCAGAAACCTCTTAATTAAGAATAATGCTAGCTTGAGTATTCCATTTGTGCCCATGTGGAGCAGTCCTATAATTTCAGTCTACAGAACTGTGAAGTTTTGAGGTGACTAAGTGGGTTCAATATTGTGTTTTGTTTCTTCTTGGCAGTACTGTTTCTTGTGCTACTTATTGTCTTCTGCTGGGTCTGTGCCCCACTGCTTGTCCTGATGTTTAGAGGATAATTCAAAAATACTTAGTAGCATTAAGCAGAATGGAGCTAAACTGTTGGCATCTAATGTGAGATTCCTTGCTCACGTTATCCAGGGGCAGAGTGGAGCTGGACCACTTCAGTTTGTTGCTGAGATGGCAGAAATCCTTCAGGCACTTAGAGAGGTCATGCTCCTTTTAGAGCAGAAAATGTCTGTGCTGGAAAACCTGCACAGAAATTTGCCATTTTTTTTTTTGTTTTTTTTTTTGGTTTTTTTTGTTGTTTTTTTTTTTTTTTTTGAGAGGCTTTGAGGTGAAGCTAATCTCCGAGGATAATATTATAATGCTTGTATTGTGCTTCAGCTACCAGTCTGAACAGAGTAATGGTAGTAAGATTAGGGTTACTACTTGTATAGGAACCAAGCTCATTGGTGAATTAGTTCTTCTGAAACTTCTTCTCATTGTTGTGATCTCCTAAAAAAACCCAAACCCATAGATATGTAATCTGTATAAAAAGTAAATATCTGTAATTGAAATAGTTACTCAAAAAACAGGTATCACAGTAAAACAAAGTTTTTTGCTTTTAATCTTTTGTCACATCTTTTGTTGAGCTTCCCATTGTATCCTAACCTGTCTACTTGCTATTTAAATAATTATTTTTCCAATCCACCCAAATGAATTCCATGTCTCAATGAGCCAAGAAGCAGAAAAAGATATTAAGATGGTGTATGGAAAATAAGCATAAGTGTAGTATCAAATCAAGACAAGAAATAAGTGAATTTTTGGTGAATATTTGCTTAACAATGCGTAATAAATGTATAATTAAATTGTTTACAGTCAAAGAAAAATATTAGGAACTTTTTCAAGTTTGTATCACCAAAACATCATTCTGAATAAATGCTTAATAGCGATACTTCCATTAATGATTAAATCAGTCCATCTTGCAATAATTTTATTTTTGTATTTTAAGCCCTGTGTTTGTTTAGCAATTCTCTATAACCAGAAACTAAAAATATATGTATTTTAAACATGCTGTGCATACGCAAAGCAAGTTTCTCTTTGATGTTTAAAGACACTGTTGGAAATACTGTAAGATGCAGCAATGCTGTAAGTTTTTTCCAATACGATCACACTGTATTTCAGACTTCACTGAAATTGTTACTCATGTTTGGTGGGAAGAATGCAGTTTGCCTACATTTGTGCACTTAAGTACAGCCTTATGTGTATCACTTGATTTGGGAAGCTGAGTGGCTTGTCGGTTCCTGGCTGGTCAAATTTGAGTGTTGTCAACACAGTCAGATGAAGAGTATCAGCAATCTTTAGGATTAGTTATCCAGGTGTAGCTTTTAAAGTGACTGAATGTTTTTTTGTTTTGAAGAGTGGTTTCTGAATTTTTGTTTCTTTAACAAGTGGTGCCATATTTTGGTAGGAGAAGCGGGCATGAAGTTAATGTTAAAATTTTGGCTGATAGCTGCACTGAGTATTTGTGATTGTGATTTCAGACATGGTAGTTTGTGAAGGTCTTGTGGAAGTTACTGTCTAGACTCAGACTAAGTCTAGTAACATGCTCTTTGTAGAAATTCTGGGGTCCCAAGCTTCTTTCTGCTTGCTAAAAGTTGCAAATCTTGAAAAGATGTCTGAGTTAACACATCATTCTGGACAAATGCACTTGTGACTTCTGTATAGATCTTGTGTCATACAGTTTCTCTTTTCTTTTTTTCACTTTCTCCATCAAAATTGTGGTAAAACTTTAAGAAACCTCAAAAACCTATTCTATTACTGAATCTTGTGATACATAGCAATGTTCTAAATGTTTCTGTTCAACTCTTAGTTCTTAACTTCTTTTATTGATCACTTTTTGTAAATATTTAGAAGTGTATCAACTGAACTTCTGAAAGTAGTGAAGCTTTTAAGTGTGACAGAGGAAAAGGACCTTGAAGTTCTGCAAATGTTCTCCTCTGTAATTTGTTCTTTAGATGGAGATGGTGCTGTCAATAAAGGATGGTTGGAAAATATTTTAAAGTGTTAGTTGCTAGTTTTTGTCTGCAGATAGTCTATAAAAACCATTTGTCCAGAAGATATGGGCTCCTGTGTATTTCTGTAATATATAAATTTTTGCTTTTAGCTCTAAGAAATGCTTAGAAATAATTTCTACCTTTATTTTTAATTTCAGCTACATTTCTAGAGACTTTTGGATTCCTCTTTCTGTTGGTGTCCAAAGATGTTATAAGTTTGTGTTCTGACATTAGGGAAGCTTCTTGAGATTATGATTAGAGATGGCTGTTACCATCCTTGCCCTCCTACCATGAGTGCTTAGTCCCAGGTCCTCAGCAAGTTGTCATCATGTTGGGAACTGTCCTAACAGTAAATTGGAAAAGTTTCTTTGATTAGCATTCTTATGTGGCACATACAGTTGTTCTCATTTACTTCTGGCAAGGTCCCCACTTAATCTTTTCATATTTTAGTTTTCATATCTGCTACTTCTATTAATTACCTTAATATTATAAAGTTGTATGAATAGTTGAGAGAGATGATACAAAACACAGTTCTTGGCTTGAAAATCTGGGATTTGAGAATGAACTAGTTTCCCTTAAATGAGTACTGTCATTTCATCCATTTGTTGATCTAAGAGATTTCTCTCAATTTGGACTGATAAATGTTCTTTAAATGGGCTAATTAACTGATAAATGCATGTCTTTCAGATGATAATTTGGTAAGTGGCATATTTGGGATATTTAGTTAACAGAGCAAAATTACAGAAGGCTACAGGCTTCTCAGTGTTTGGATGTGGCTCTTAGCTTCATTTTTTCAATTTCTTGGACAAGTTTTTGTAAAGGAGCTGCTGGATCAATTTGAAATACTTAAAAAGCTATATTGCCTTTTGCCATGTTGGGTAGCTCAGTGTATAACTGTGAAGGAGAGCATTGAAAATCCCATCATCAGATTTCTTTACGTTTAATTAATACAGTTCACGTTCCCCTTCAGAGGTTTGTACTGGCAATACAGTTCTATCAGAAAAAGTACTTCTTGGCTGTGGAAGGCAACTCCATGTTTCTCTGTTATCCCTTGGCTGCATCACAGGCCATTTATTCTCATTATTCTCATGCACTGTCTGCTTGGATTGGTTACAGTGGGAGGATGCAGAATTTTAAGGGTACAGAAGTTGAATATTGTAGGGAACAACTGTTTGTGTTGGAAAGGTTTGGGTTCCAAGGGATTAAACGTATTTTCTGAAGATATTGTAGTTTTGGCTTCACTGTTCTACCTTTGTCATGTTGGAGAGTGTTCTGTTCCTTCAGTTTTAAAAGTCACCACCAGAAGGATCAGAGGAAGCAGGCCGATGACTGTCCTTACAGCATGTTATTTCTCCTTCTCTTACCAGCTCAAGCCTATTCATGTGACTGCAAGCTGTGGTGGTAAACTCACAAAGTTAAATATTTGCTCTTTGAACACCTTTTCCAAGGCAGATAGTAAATCCAGAGGCAAAATCTATGTTGACTTCATGCTGAGTGTTTTAGTTGGCTCAGTAGGCAGGTAAGACTTGCTCTGTGCGTGTAGATCAAGTAACAGTAAAACTTTTGAGCTTTTGTGCTCATATGCGAAAGAGAAAAGAAACAGAGGCCTGTTTGAAGAAGTGTAAGCTGCTGAGGAGTTATCTGGGTTTGAGAGATTGTGTTTTGTTTTGAGGTTTGTCAGGTTTTTTTTTCTTCGTTTATAAAGAAAACCTGTGACTGAAGTTGATACATAAAGTGAACCTTGCTTCTTGATTGACATTTAAAAGTTAAAGATATCACAGTTCATTCACACTTTGTGTCATACCTGTGAAGTGCTCTGCTGAAAGCTTCTTAGGCATGTGACATTGTCTCAAACTCCTTTAGCATTATATTAATTTCATGTCGTAAACAGCAAATTGAAAGCTACTAACTTTATTTATCATGAAACATAGGTGGTGTTCCTATGTAACTGTTCCTCCAGTTACAAGGAAGACATTTTTCTTGTTTGTACAGGCAGCTTTTTTGCTTCTGTATCATTCCATGGGTTTGAGGACTGATGTCCTGCTATGTGCAAAACAGGTTAAACTCAGGGGTTTTGTTTGTTTTTTTTTAATTGAACTTACTGTCTGTTAACACAAACTTCTAATGATTGATTGTGGGGAAAATTAATCACTTAGAGAAGTGGTGCATTTCTTTCCCCTTTTCCAAACTCATTTTCTGTCATACACCATTCTTTTCCCATTCCTAGTGTAATTTATTCATGTTCCCCCAATGCACATCTCATGGTCAATGCCCGTTCCTTTGATTAGGTAACAGGTGGTGCGAGACATCAGGGCATGTACAGGGCTTTATTCTGCTGCTCTTACTGTTTGTTTTCCTGCTATAATGAATTGCCATAGGTCTCAGCTCCATGGGAGTAGGAGGACAGAGGGGAAATTCTGTGCCCTGACATGGATCCTCCGTGGGCCTCAGCACCTTTGAGACCCTTCCTGCGCTGGTGTGGAGAACATACTCTCAATGGATCTGTCCCTGGCAATGTTTCCTGATGCATTTCCTCTGTTGCTTCTCATTTTTCTCTTCTATTACTTCCCTGATAAGTTAGAGGAGAAGTACCATGTGTCCTTCTGGTGTAAATTTGGGCAAGGAGTGAGTTATTTCCATGGCTTTGAGGGCTATCTGGAACTGGCTGTGGCTGTCTCAGGGCAATTGATTGCCTCTTCTCACACTGGTCACCCCTACACCTCTCTGACATCAAAGCCCAGCAGCATACACTCAGCATGCTTCCAAGTGTGGTTTGGCAGCTAATTTGGTTTTCAGTCAACAGCTAAGGTTGTTTTCCCAGAATATTACAATTTTGGTTTGTTGACATAATCTATACTTTTCAGGCTTTTGGTGTAATTTTTCCTCTTCGCTATGCACGTAACAGTTAATCTTTGTACCATTTTAACTGTTGCATTTGCATGTAGCAATATGTAACCAACAATGTAGGGATCCTTGCCTTTTCACAGGTCTGCCTTTCCTAGCTTCTGGATTTATTTGAAGTTTGTATCTGTTTTTTCCTCCAACATCTCTTCTGTTGTATACAAAAAGATAAAAGCTTTCACTTAGTTGTTTGAACACAGTAACCTCCAAGCATTGACTGTGCTTTCACTGTGAGTGTGCAGAGGCATTTGTGAGCATACTGATTGTACTCTTGAAGATTTTGGTGACAATAAAAGCTTCATCATGGTTGTGTGTCTGGATTGTCATAGAATAACTCACAGATTTATCATATGAATGTGTTTCTGGGTTGTCTCATAAATCTTATCAAGAAAAATCAGAGTTGTGTGCATCTTCAGTACTTAATTGGAAAAGGGCACCATGCTGGGGTGAAAAAGACATGGCAGTGAAACCTGAACTTATCAACAAAAGCTATCATGATATCTCTTACATGTACAAATCTTACTGAGAAATTGAACATTTGACCAATCATTGTCTGTCAGAACTGAATGAAAATCACCAACTGTACAAGTAAATTGCCCAGTAGAGTCACTGAAGTTCAGGAATGACCAGCAGCTTCTCGTTCTGGAAACCAGATCCACATACTGGCACAGCTGTGCAGCTGCATTGCTGTGACCTGGCATAGTGGGAGGAGACAGGGACTGGGATAACCAAGAATGTATGAGAGAGGGAGGGAGGAAGTAAAACAAGTAAGTCTTAGAAGTCTTCATAGAAATGAAGCATTCAAACTGAGTAATCCCCAAAGTTTACAAAGGATATGGCCTGTTAAACCGTGGCATGGACAAGAAAAAACAGTAATCTGCAGTCCAGACTGCCAGACTTGGTCTGTGTACCAGCTTAGTAGCTTGTGAAGTGGAAAGGACCTGATGCCAGTGGACACTGAATTGCTGGGTTCACCCAGGAAATTTAAGCATCGCCTGCCAGGCTGTTTGGGTTGCTTTGGTTGAGGCTCTCCCGTGGAATGGGGGAAGGACCAAAAGGATGAAGCTGCCCCTGCTTTCATAGCAGGCTGCTGTCTTGTACATGCACTAGCTGATCCTAATTTCTTGCTGCCTTAAAAAGTAAATACTGCACTCTTCATAAGGTTATGAGAGCAGAAAAGCTTTTGGGAGATTGAGAAAACAAGGAAGCTGTAGTTATAGCTGGAGGGAAAGATGCTTGTCTGTGCTTTCAAATGTAAAACTCTAGTTACTCTATATTAACCACTGACCTTGAATGGCACAGTAGGATGTTAGCTTTCTAAAATCCATATATTTTAATGCTTACTTTTCTTGCTCTGAGCAATTTTTATTTTTTCCTGTACAGATTTGCTATGTGGAAATTTATGTAAAGTGAGAGGTAGAATTGAAGTGATCTGAATTCAGAAGAGTTAAAAAGTATTACTCCAGGTTCTTAAGTCTGCCTGTCAGTCTCTGTGTCATCAGCATTTGTTTCACTTGCACCAAGTACTATGAGAAATTCAACATTTTTTCTAGTTTTGGTGATGGATAATAACTGTATCTTTAATGTGGTCACAGGGAGGAAGTAACTGAAATATGGAAAGTAGGCTCCTAATGAAACCATAAGTAGTGTTCAAAAGTATTTTCATGAGTAATAGGGATGGAAAGAGATGTGGGAAATGATGAGGGCAAGCTGCTGCAGATAATGCTAGAACTTCCTTCAGGGGAGAATCTGGCTAAAAGTGCATAAAGTACCTGAGTTGTCACTGCAAGACTGACTGGGTTGATGGAGTTTCAAAGACTGGAAAGGCAGGAGAAGGTACAGATATTAATTTTATTACTTTGGGAAAGAGCATCAGGGAGCAAAAATGAAAGTAAAAGTAGAAACATTTAAATGCATGTAGAAAGCAGGATAGAAAGTCTAAAGCGACAGTAAACACATTCAAAAGAAGGCATCGAAGTGACAAAGATTGTTTAGGTTCAGAAAAGTATTTTAACAGTAAAGAATTTTTCTGAAAGAAGTCTTTTTTTTTGATGTATGAATTAAGCGAAGAACAAAGTCTTTAATATCCAATGCTAAGAAATATTAGGTTGGTTTGGTGTCTCAAGAGTGCAGTTAAATATGGGACACCCTCTAGATCATAACTACTGCTGTAGCTTCACAATCTCATTCCTCTGCCTCAAGGGGGGTTATCTATAGGACAGTTCTTCCTCCTTAAAATTCCTGTTGCTCACTACAGCATATTTTATTTTATGCAGGTAAAAGTATGGACAGCTTTGGCTAAACTGAGAAGACAAGTGATTCTAAATTCAGCTGTGTTCTAAGAGATTATGTGATTACATATCAGTAGCTTGTGACAAAGTAAATAGACTGTGCCTTTTTTTGTTTTAATATATCTGAATAGTTTTTGGACTACTTAGTTATCATAACTAAATAACCTTCAATTTTTGTAGGCATTTGGCATACCTTCTGATGAAACCTTTGTTATCACCACAACAAATAGGAAGGAAATTACAGAAGATAACTTCAGTAAGTATCTTAGATGGCAAAATAATTACAGTTATTTCTTATCTTGATCGCAAAGGCCATATGATAACTGTGCTGTATGATGTACTTTCAGTTAATTACTGTATAAATCCTGTAATAGTTTGCCAAAAATTGCTTAAAAATTACTTTCACAAATGTGTTTTTGATGTATTTGTATGATGACAGTTATACTAAGCATCTCCTGTCACAGTCTGTAAATGATAGGAAAAAGTTATATGTACATAGCTGTCACCTGAGAAAACTTGCATTATAAAGCTTGGAAATGTGAAAAGGTATTAATTTAAATGTTGTTGTTAAATGCTGAGTGGGCAGCGCCTAGGACAATACGCAGATTACACGGCTAAGCCCATAATTGTTTTGAGAGCAGAAGTTGCCTGATGCAGTGCCCTTCAAAGTACTTTTATGTTTCATCTTCACTGCAGGCGAGCTTGTTCATGATGGAGTTACTTTATATCTGCTACAGTCAGTTGATCAAATGTTGCTTTTGGCAACCAAGGAACGAATTGACTTTCTGCCCCACTACGACACACTTGTCAAAAGTGGCATGTATGAGTACTATGCCAGCGAGGGCCAAAATCCTTTGCGTAAGTACCTGCAAAAGTAATCTTGTGTAAATGATGTTTATGTGAATAGAATGTGGTTATGAGCAATTCAACTTAAAATTGTAGCTGCTAAAAAAATAGTCTTAACTGTAAAAAAAAAAATTAGCTATGTTCTTTATACAAATTTTTCTTTTAAAAATTATTAAAAGTAGCCACCTAAGAATCCAGATTTATAGAGGTACCTTCTCAAATACTTGTTCAAGAAGTTTGAGTATTTTAGAAGTAAAGTAACTTTAGCCTGAATAATCTTGTGCATGTTATTCAGACAGGTCAGCATTTGTGTTATCAGGCTTTTGTCTCCAGTGTTAAACTGTAGACTTTTTGAATTTCATGACCAGTTTTTGTGTGCCCTCCCATCTGGGGTGCTACAGGACTTAACTTACCAACAAGTGCAAGCATTTTTTTAAAAAGATGCTGCTTTAAGTGTTTTTTATCGAAGTGGTGCATGAAATATGTATCCAGCATTTTGTATTGTTTTATTGAATAAATTACTTCCTGTTTATGGCTTCTCTGAAAATTCTGTATGTGTCTGTGATTACCTTCTAAGTACTATGTACTTCATAGGTACAGCAGGTTCAAAATTACACAGAAAAAAATGCAAAAAAAGTCAAGAATCAAGCATGATACCATTCCTGATGTTTTAACAATATAAAATGTTTATAAATAGCAGCTGCTATTTTTAAGGACCAGTCTTTCCTCTTTGTGCACATCATTTGTTCCGTGCTCCAGGAAAGGCACTGTTTTGGTTTGGGTTTGGTGATACTGTTGAGTCAGTGGTATATCTACCCTGTGCACAGAAATTGCTGTGTAAGGCCTCACAGAGTAAGCATTCTGTGGAGACCTGTGCTTTTATTCCTGCCCACAGCCATTAGTGCACCTGTTGCTTTCCAACACAGAGAAGCTGACTGGAAAGGCCAAACTGGGCTTGGTCTGCAATGACCACACCCTGGTGGAATTTGATTAAATAGGCAAGTGTAAAGTATTGTAAGGACTCGAAACCTCAGGAAAAGACCTTTCAGTTGTTAAGGGGTGTGGTGCATGGGACACCGGGAAACACCTTTGGGGATAAAGGAGTAGAAGAGTGCATGATGTTACTTAAATTACTTTTTAGAGCACAAGAACTATTGATTTCTTTGTGGAAGAAATCAGGTGTAGAAGGCAGGAGAATAGCATGGCTGAGTAAAGACCTCCTGGTCAAACTAAAGCACAAGAGGGAGTTGCACAGCTGGTGGAAGCAAGCTGTAGAATAACTGTAGAGAATAATATAGGGATATTGCCTGGGAATGTATGGATGAGATCAGGAAAACTAAGGAACAGCTGGAGCAAAATTAGCAAGGGATGTGAGAAGGAATAATAAGGGTTTTACAGATATATTAGAAAAGGATGACAAAAAAAGTTGCACCCTAAATAAATGAAATGTGAGGTGTGGGGATCTAGGGGCAGCTGACATGGAGAAGACTGAACTACTAAACCAATGCCTGACCGATTTTGAGTGTTGATGAAGGACCATTGTTCTTTGATATGGAATAGTAAAGATGGGTCCCATAACTGATGCACAGCTACTCTGTTTTCAATGAAGAAAATTGCAAGAAAGTGCATAACAGTTTTTATATTTCAGTAACAGCTTTAGGAAAATGCCGTGTGCTTCAGTGTTGCTGTGTTGCACTAACACTCAAGAGTTTTCTTTTACATGTTTGAAGTATGTGGCCAGTGTAAATTGCACTGTAGCATCCTGAAGAACTCTGCAAATTGTAGGAAATAAGGTTTTCTTTTTAGAGAGGCTGAATGGAAATGTCTGTTCACTAAAGCTGGTCAGCCAGATTGAACTAATCTGAATTTGATGTATTTTTTTCAGATTAAATGCAATTTTCCAGTAAACTTAGGTTGTTTTACTTTAATTAGGTAAGTGCTCCAGGCATTAATGGTTAGAAACAACAAATTTGTGCAAACAGTTTGCCTGCTTCTGCAGTGTATTGCCATGGATCTGACAGAAATTTGGTTGTATTTACCATTCACTGAAATCCTTCAACCATTTCTACAATTTTCTTTGTTTTTTATAAAGAATTAACATTGTAGTTTTAGATGTTTCACAAAATTTTGATTCAGGTTTCTTCATTTAATTAATTCTTCCCTCAATATTTTAACAAGTCAAAGTCCATTTTTATGTACTTTTGACTATATGAATCATAAAAATTTCTGATAATGAAAGGGACAAATCTGTCTTTTGGTAAGGAGATGGTTAGTTTATCATGGTTCATTCTAATAATTGTGATCTTACCATTAGAGATGTGAGAGATTCAGTGATGAAACAAATCATAAGGTACATGTACAAAAGCTATTTTATTTTTTAAACAAGATGTTATGCGATTTTGATTTTTCTGACAGGGCTTAGGTCTTGTCTGTGTTTAGGAAATGTGTTTTCCTAATTGCTTGAAAGAAACTACTAAAAGTGGGTGTCTGATTTCTGAGCACTAAGAGGGTTATTTTTCTTCAATTTCTGTAGCATTTGCCCTTGCTGAATTGATTGACAATTCTCTGTCAGCTACATCTCAAAATACTGGCATTCGGAGTATACAGATAAAATTGGTAAGATAAAAAATACTTTCATGTTTTCAGACATAGCTTGCATTATCCTTTTCTTCCTGTTGATCCTTGTTGATTTGTGCTGTTTGTTTGTCTTTCCCCAAACAGTTGTTTGATGATTCCCAAGGAAAACCAGCGGTTGCTGTGATTGATAATGGAAGTGGAATGACTTCTAAACAGCTTAACAACTGGGCTGTATATAGATTGTCAAAGTTCACAAGACAAGGTGACTTTGAAAGGTTAGCCAATTCTAAATATTTCTACAACAATTAGCAAGCTCTGCAAAAGTCCACAAAATATGCTTTTAAGGCATAGCTGTATACCAGCACTTAGCTAAACTTCATCATTTTATGACTGCATAAATAGACCCATATTTTTTCTAAGTAGGCAATAGAGAAGCTTTATGACACAAAACTGCTCTTCTGTTAGTGTGACACACTGAATACTTTTTTATTCTTTGGACCTTTTCTAAACTGTCTTTTGCTTGTCTGCATACAGTTAAGGCCATGCTATGCCCTGCAGGGAATTTTTGTACTATGTTCACCACCTGAAAACCTTTCAGTAGTGCATTAAATGATACATTCAATATCTTTTAAGCTACGGCAATAACAGATAAACAGATGTATGGTTTTAGTTCAAATTTTCTTTTTTTAATTTAAATTTTAATTCTGTATAAATTACACTTAAGATGTCTATTTTTTGATGCAGGCTACACAAAGTAAATGTTTTGCATTTAAGGAAGAAAGTGGAGGTTCTGTGGTGGGTTTTGCTACTTATATGAATTAACTTTACGGTTTTGATTCTGTTCTCAAGAGATGTTCTAGCTGCACAGACAGGCTTAATCCTAGTGTATAAAATTCCACAAAATCAGTTATGTACCGTTTTTGCGCTTCGGTCATATTTTAAATACCTTAGGCCTAGGCTTCTAAATGTGAAGATGGTAATTACAGTCTCAGTCGTAACTACTTTGTCTTATGAGCAGGTAGTGTAAAAAGTAATAGGGCCATGGGAAGTGATAATATAGCTGGGGGAATTGAAAATATCTCCAAATAGAAAGTCAAGGTCTTCCAAACATCTGGAGATAAGGGCATAAAAAGTGATTCTGGGTCATTTGTAAAGAAATTCACTGCTTTTTGAAGTTGCTGTAGACAAGTTTAGTAACAGAAATGTGTAGCATTCCTAAAATGCAGATTTAAACTGGATGCTGTCAGAAAGATCAGGCTTGCTTTTTAAGCCATTTTCATTTAATAATATTTGGTTTACGAGGAGGGGCAGAAATGCTTATAAAATTACTTGGAAAAATACTTACTCTGTTATCATCCTTTAAAAAAGAATTCATCAGGAATTTCAGGCACATATTTTTTAATCTTGCAGTTTTAAAATGTATAAAATAAAGGATTTTTAAACAAAATGCCAGGAGGAAGAATTTAATGGAAGCTTTATATCAGAACTATCTTTGGGTTGTTAAATTAAATTTTAAAATTTAAATTTTAAATTTTGGGTTTTTAAATTTGTCTTGAAAAAAATTAAAGACACTCTTATTCTTAGTGATCATTCAGGATACGTGCGCCCTTTGCCAGTGCCTCGTAGTTTAAATAGTGATATCTCATATTTGGGTTTTTTAATTTGTCTTGAAAAAAATTATTAAAGACACTGTTATTCTTAGTGATCATTCAGGATACGTACGCCCTTTGCCAGTGCCTCGTAGTTTAAATAGTGATATCTCATATTTTGGAGTTGGAGGCAAGCAAGCAGTGTTCTTCGTGGGACAGTCTGCCAGAGTAAGTCAATGTCTGACTTTAATTTTATTTTAGAACATTTGCACACAATCAGATTGTTACTTCCTAACTTTTAATACTTTTAATATGTATTTTGTTATGTTAATTTTAAGTCTTCTTTTGGTTTTAAATGCTGTTTCTTTCATAAAATCAGATGATAAGCAAGCCTGCAACATCTCAGGATGTTCATGAACTTGTCCTTTCTAAAGAGGATTTTGAAAAGAAGGAGAAAAACAAAGAAGCAATATATACAGGATTCATTCGAAACAGAAAGGTAAATAGACTTAAGATTCTCACATTTATAATTGAAACCTATCCCAGGTTTATGTGATTTAACTGTGTAATTCCTGTAATACTTATCTGGGGATATCTTCATCTTATTGAATCATTTGCACCCTGTAGTATAAAAGGAAGTAACCAAGAACTTGAAGACACTGAAGACAATTTATGCCTTATTTTTATGTGATGCTTTTTCCTATTTTCAGTTAAGGTTAAATGGCAGAAATGCTTTACAGTTTTACATGTCAGGTTAAGAAAAATACTTTTCTAAGCACAGAAAATGTTTTTGTTGTATATGAAACAAAAATGAATTTTCTCTGAAGCATTAAAGAATAAATTAGGGAACCAAATTGTACTGTTTAGAAGTATGTAAGACTAATCTGCATATGGGAGAAAAGTCCAGCCAGACCAACAAAATCTGTTGGTTTTATAAACATTCATAAATGTTGTAAAGTAAATGAACTGTTTAACTGAAAACTAAACTCTGCAGTCCTGATGCTTTTCATGAAGAGCTAAGTAAAAAAGGTGTAAGATAAGGAGGAAGACTGAAAAGATCTGTTCTTTGGATATTTTTGGGCAAGGAGGGAGAGGCAAAGATGTAGCTATGGGTGCAGATGGGAGGAAAAATGGATGGTATATATGACAAAGTAGTCAGACCTTGAGCCTGTATCTGATGGGCTATATCAGTGTTCTTGGTGTTTTGTATGGATGAGAAAGGAACAGTAGGTAAATAAGGTTTTTATCATTCCAGTTCTGGGTCAGTGAGTTGCAACAAAGAATGAATGGCCAGAGTTTTGTTTTTATTTGCTCTACAATAACAGACTCAAAAAATAGAAACAGAAAATAAAAACGGACAAAATCTGCTTTATTGTAAGGGGTACAAATGCTTTCCCTCCCTACTTG
Source organism: Passer montanus (assembly GCF_014805655.1). Taxonomy (NCBI): domain Eukaryota; kingdom Metazoa; phylum Chordata; class Aves; order Passeriformes; family Passeridae; genus Passer; species Passer montanus. Next base: position 12,908,687 of record NW_024366480.1, on the reverse strand, counting down.
ATATTAAAGAGAAAGGTTGGATGATATAAAGGAGAAGACAAATGGACAGGCATAAGTTGAAAGAAAGTAGCTGAATGAGATGCATAGGTACTATTAAAGAGTTCAAGAAGGTGGTGCAATCAGCTGTTTGAAAAGTTGTGGTAATAATATAAAATCACAGTTAAATTGACACTGTTAAAAATGCAAGTAAAGTTCTCTTTAGAATGAAGCAATAACTTGTAACTATCCAAGAGGGAGGAGATGATGTGCAAAGTGAAGTGTGAAGATATTAGAGGTTCCCCTAAAAGATTCCTAAAACTCAAGTTTAGGAATTTTTTTTGTAAATCATTGAAATACCTAGGCCAGTTCATTATATTGGTGTGAAATAAAATGTGTAAATTCATATCACTAATGACTTGAAAAATGGTCTGCACTGCACATACATCAGCAAGAGAATACTGTGGCAGAGGTAGAAATTGTAAATTGATTACTAGTGTGAGAAGAATAATTAAGCCTTTGAGCCAATTGGAAGTGAAGGAAGTTTGTTTTGCAAAGAAATCAAGATGTAACTAATATGAAACAAAAGGGACTTTAGAACAAGGCCATAACACTGAAGAGAAGTTGTATTAATGGTATCCCTGCTAGTCATCTTTCCTTGATGGGTAATAGGCACCTGTCTTCACTGCAGTCATTTCTCTGGACCATTGAATACTGCAGAGAAGTAAATAGTAATTTTCTACTTGAGATAGAGGGTAGTAATGTAGGGGGAGGTACCATAGTAGTTTGTCATGTGTAGCGGGAAGGCAACCAGATAATTTGGGAATGATATTTTGGAGGCTCTTTCAGTCTGTAAATTTCTTCCATCCTGTACCAAGTGGCACTTGTTCAGCCTCAGTGTGCAGCTTCTAGGTTTGTCAGATCACATGGAGATGAGGACCAAGCAGCTCTGGCTTTTCTTTATTATGACCAATCCCATCACTAGCATAGAATAGTCCAGGCTATGCTGTGGGCAGGAAAAAGAGATGGGGTCTTCTTTGATGAACATTGTCAAAAATGGTTTGATTACCCTCTTAGCGAAGGCGAGCTCTTTGATTCCCTGGGGAAAGTAAGTCTTGATAGAACACCCTTAACTATTTCACCTAAGTATGGTTAGGTAGGACATGTCTCCTTTCCTGCCTTATTAATGTGGGGTTTGTCTGCTTTCTTGCAAAATAAGGCATGTAGCTGCATTTACTACAACATATCTTCTCAGTTGTAGCAATTGTTTACATTCACTAGAAAGATCTTAATCTTTGTTTTAAAAACAGGGTTTTTTTCTGTGTGTACCAAATATAAGGGATTACTCACTGGTCCAGTGTGAAGCATGACATCAACCGCAGTGTCCCTCTGCACTTTAGAAAACTGTCAAAAGAGCAAAGTGCATCCATTCAGGAAAAGACAATCAGTAGTTTCTGGAATCAGGAATCTCTCTGTTAGACTACTCAACATTTCATCTGGAATTGAGGATTCACCATTTTTTCTTTTACAGCAAAAGTGTTTCTTCCACTTGACTTTCTACTACAGAAAGCAGTCTATCCCTTTAAAAGCCAACAATTTTTTTTTGGCTTTGTTTTCTTAAAGAGGGCTTAATGTCTTGAGCACTTAATGCTTCCACTTGATGGATGAGAACATGGATGTCACACAGTGCTGCATTCAACATGATTAAATCCATTTCTAGACTGCACACTTTAAGTGCTGTCATGAAAGTGAGTTGAAAATAAACATTAGTGATGTCACATTCTCAGCTTGTTGACTTTAATTTGGAAACTTTTATTTTAAGCTTTAATCCTTTGTGATACTTAGCATCATGTGTTCTGTATTACTTTTCTGTTATGATTTTTAATCCCTTTCAAGTTGATGGGAGTTCAGAAATTCAGTTTACATCCCTGCTCTTATTATTTTACTCTTTTTGTAGCCATCTGATTCTACTCACATCACAAGTGATGATGAAAGATTTCTTCATAATCTAATATTAGAAGAAAGGGATAAAGAGAGTTTCACAGCAGTTATCATTACAGGTGTACAACCAGATCACATGCAGTACTTGAAAAACTACTTTCATCTTTGGACAAGGCAGCTGGCGTAAGTTGGTGATTTAAAAGATTTTATTTAAAGTGGGCTACTGACAAAGTCAAATAATTATGAACTGCTTCGTTTTTGTACTTTGATATTGGCCTTATTCCTTTTAAGGCTGTTGATACAATTAGCCTCCCTGTCTAACCAATTTTACAGAAACAAGCACAATTGAATGGGGCACCCCCAAGCAAAAATGTGACTTGATGATTGATACATAATTATCCACTGTCATTTTTAGTAGCCTATTAATTTAATGGTGTATTACTAATGGTAGAAGTTGTTTGTCTAGTTGCTAATAATTTCATCAGTTACTTTGCTCACAGCTGTGCTCCTAGAGTTGGTACCTGTCTTTGTATTTACAGTTTTAGGGGGATCTTTTGGTTGGTTGACTTTTTTAAACAACAATAAAAGAAAGTACTGCTCTTCATCCCAGTTTAAGAGGAAGAAGGATATATGACACTATCTGCTCTGTACTGTAATAATGTCATCAGTGGGCCTGCAGAGCCTGAAGATACCTGTGAATAGTTTGGGCTTACCTGTTAAGATGATGGATCCATCTGTGAATGTAAACTGAAATACAAAGTTGTAGACAATTTTGAAATCTGACAAACTACAGAACTTTGTTTTCAAACTATGATTTTATTTTATTATTTATTTATAAATAAATAATAAATATTTATTAATTTTCTATATTTATTTTATTATTTATGATAATAAAAGGTGTACTTAAGAGGACTAATATAAGAATTAGGTAATACATTACTGTGTGAAATGTCATTCAGTGTTGCACATAAAAACTTGTTACTGAAGCCATTTTTAACGTCATGAAAATATAGGGTACATCTATCTGCAGAGGATAATTTAGATCCCTCGTTAGCTTCTAGGTGCCCATCAAGTGAACACTCACACTTAAACGTGTGTTAGTTCTTTCCAACCATCTCTTGAAGTGAAAGAGCTGCTTCTGTTTCGGATGGAGCCCAGGTGCAATTATTCAGATATATGCCCTGTAGCTGTTAGAGTAAAACCACTCATTTAGCCTTCCAGTGCTACACAGTTCTGTGTCACTATTTCAGCTGTAATGACCCTTTTCCACTCAATCACCTCCCCATTCCCTGCTGCCATGCCTTCTGCCACACGTGCATGATACCAGTTTCATTTCGCTTCAATGCGCTGCAGCATAGCCCTTGTCATTTGTTTGAAGATGAACCCCTAAAATAACAATGCCTTAAGGCCAGAAGACTGCCTTTTGAAGTCTGGAATACATGCTCACAAAATACTAAGCAATTGGGACATACCATAAAATCCTGAGCAATGAGACCAGGAGGAGCTTTTTTCTGGGAGCCAGCATTTCTCTTTGGGGAACATTTAGTGCAGTGGAGGTCAAGCAAAGCAGCTATAAACTTGCGGGTGCATTTGACTTTAGTCATGCATTTGGTCCCTTTGTCTAGTACAATCTCATTTTTCTCCAAACCATCCCCCAGAGGTTTAAGGATTCAGTCTTTGAAGTTGGAAGAACTAGCTAGCTTGCTGAAAAGTTGAAGTACATGGAGTTAAGTTCCTCAGTTTTCTCCAATTGCATATCTCTATGAAATTATTTGACCATGTGGATTTTTTGAAACTTCTTCAGTGAGGAAAAATGATAGTTAGAAAGCAATGTTTACAGCTGAAAAATTATTTCTATTATGCAGATCACATCCATGACTCCTACCTATATTCAAATTTGTGTAAATAGTGTAAAGATAGTAATAGAAATATGTAACGATCAATCACTATTAGATAATTGATATAAAACTGGTATCAGAGACCAAGAGCGGAAAGATTTGTGGCTTTAGTTCTTTCTGATTTCCAGAGTGGAGAACAATTTACAGTAGTTTTTTTAGTTTGCCCTTTGATGTAAAGGATCTGTAGCCATGTAACAATTGTATTTTTTTCCCTTACTCATTTTTTTTCAAATTTGTTTCCAATTATTTTACTCAAAAATTGGTCTTAGTGTGATTGTGCATGTCAGAGGTGAGAGGAATGAAAAGGAATCACTCCCTTTAGTAAATATTTTGTACCAGATATATGTTGTCAAGGAGTTGATTTATAACAGTGCAACAAACCAGTTATATTTTAATAAAAATACAAGCTTATTTAGAATTTTTTACAATTATAATGTGCAATTTTTAAATTTCACTTGCTGGTTTCGTTTTTTTCCTGAAATGTATTTCAGACATATCTATCACTATTATATCCATGGACCAAAAGGAAATGAAGCTAATGCTGTAACAAAAGAAATAAGCCCTTTCAACAACATCGATATTCAGGTAAGAGATTTTATACAAGTTAGTCGAAAGTCCTCTTTGATGGCAACTTATTTTATATTGTGCCTGTTTCTCTGTAATCATGCATTTTAAAATACAGCATTGAAGATGTGTATGTAGTTTAATTTTTTGAAGTAATTCTGTTTGGCATTGCAGTGAAGGAACTAACTCCTTTGCTAACAGTCAATTGTCAAAGTGCTTATTACTGTAAGTTTTCTGCTCTAAGGGAAATCAACTTGTTTTCCTTTTTCCCAGATTTCAATGTTTGAAAAGGGAAAAGTACCAAAGATTGTCAATCTGAGGGAGATCAAAGATGACATGCAGACATTGTATATAAACACTGCAGCAGATTGTTTTGAGTTTAAGGCACATGTTGAAGAAGAAGGTATAGTTGAAGGCATCATCCGATACCATCCCTTCCTTTATGATAAAGAAACATACCCTGATGATCCATGTTTTCCATCAAGTAAGTGAAATGTTTTGCTGCATGTCAGTCCTATCATAGACAGTACTACTACTCTAAATATTTTAATGAAATACAAACCAGAACAATTTTAAGTTGAAGTGCAAATTATTACCTGATTTAGGTTGTGACAGAACAGAAAAGTTCGCATTCTTTTGGATGAACAGATCCTGTGAATTGGCTGTTGTGGTAACTCATTCCTGTAAACTTGATCTTTGGCATAACGCCATCTGATTTCAAATTATAAACTCTTATGGAACTTATTATAAACTCTTACAGAATTTCAACTCCAGTTAAACTTCGCACTTTCTTGACTACATCTTTGCTCCAACAAAGTAATAAAATATGAGCAGTTAGATTCAAGAGATTCTAGTAATGAAATACTGCAAAGGACAACATGTAGTCTGAAGTCTTTTGTTTAAAATTTGCTTTACTCAGTTGTGAGTTTTCAAATGCTAGGGGTTTTAAAATACTCGTGCCTTTTTTTTTTTTGACAAAACAAATCTTGAGTTAATTGGGACAGGATTTCATGATACTTACAAGAACATCAGTTGAAACTAAGGAAAAAGTAACACATTTTAAATTTTTGAGTTTGGTAATATATAACTTCCATTTAGAATTTTTCTTTACCTTCCTTAGTTTTTCTGCTTTGGTAGTTCTAAAACAAGAAAAAAAATGTAATATTGTATGTAATGAGCCTGATATAATGTGCATTGCTACTGTGCTGAATGTAATAACAATAGTACTTCTTCATTAAGATTGCTATGGGTTTTGATATTATTTTAGTTTTTTAAGGAAATATATTCAAGGAGACTGTCTTTTTTTTTTTTATCAAGGATTAAATGATGATGATGACGATGACTGTCTTTTAGTAGAAAAAGGTGCCAGAGGAAAAAGGCCTATTTTTGAGTGTTTTTGGAATGGAAGATTAATACCATACACAACTGTAGAAGAGTAAGTGGTGATGTGTTTGTGCAGTCTCTTTCTATAGAGTAAACCTATCTTTATAAAAAAGGATTGTAATGACTTTCTCCTTTTAAGTTTTGACTGGTGCGCTCCTCCAAAGAAGAGAGGATTGGCACCAATTGAATGCTACAACAGAATTTCTGGTGCGTTGTTTACCAATGATAAGTTCCAGGTCAGCACAAACAAACTCACTTTCATGGATCTGGAGCTGAAGCTAAAGGATAAGAATACTCTGTTCACAAGAATCTTCAATGGACAGGTAATTACTGCATTCTGTTGTTTCTTCTTGGTGAAGTTCAGTGCATGTAATACAGAAACCTTTGCTCACTGGTTATTTCTTCATGTCTCTCTGGTTTAGTGAGTAGTAAAGCTGAGTCTTTAAATCTGAAAACTTAAGACTCAGTATTTTTCCTTTTATTTTCTTGAACAATTACTTTAGTTGTTAAAGACAGTTTTTATGGAAAGACCTTCTTCCTAAAGGAATATGACTGCTGGGGGAAGTGTAGCTTTCCTAGAATTTTTTTAAGTTTTCAAACTGAATAATTCTTTTTTTTCTTTGCTTCTGTTTGTGTGTTTCATTCTTTTCTGTTTGTTCTTTTGTTCTTTTTGTGTGTGTGTCTTTTTGGCTTTTTGTTTGAGTACAGTATCTCTGTACTCTTACAATTGTTCAGGCTTCTGATGTGGTCAGATTGAAGTATTATAATACATTGTTAATATGTACTAATTTTGTAATCTCTTTATAGGAGCAGCGAATGAAAATTGACAGAGAATTTACTCTGTGGCTCAAAGACTGTCATGAAAAATATGACAAACAGATAAAATTCACAGTCTTTAAAGGAATAACTGTACGTAGTGACATAGCATCCAAAAGAATGCAGAGCCCTTGGACAATGTATGCTGCAATAGAGTGGGATGGAAAAACATACAAAACAGGACAGCTGGTAAGTTTGTTGAACTGTATAAAAGGCAGGTACTGTGCATTTGATGCAGGAGTAATGAATTAATTGGCGTCTTCTTCTTATAGGTGAAAACTACTAAGACTCATCCAATATTCTATGGAAGCATTGAGAAATTTTACTTGTATGGGGACCATGATGGGGATATATTTGCCACTGGGGGAGAGGTTCAAATTGCTTTGGTAAGAAGAAATACAGAAAGGATTCACACAGCTAGTGTGGATCTTAAATCTTTAAACATAATCCCTTGTCTGACCTGATTAAATTACTTTAAACAACAGTAAATACTCTTAATGTAACTTTTTACAATCAGCAGTCTAGAAATACTCAACTTGAGCTTTAATGTGAATCTATTAAAATTAGCAATTTTAAAACTGTGGTTTTAAAACAGTAGTTTCACCAAGTAGTATTTGTTAGCATATTGCATTATGTCTGTGTTGACTTTTTTAGTCCCTTGATTGGGAGGTCTTTCTTGTCTGATCTGTTATAAAGTCTGACCATTTATAACTGCACTGAATTTTTATTTCAGGAACCACAGGCATTGTATGCTGAAACAAAAATTATTCCAATCTCAAAACTTGACAGAACAGTGTCTGACAAAGTCGTTAAAAAATACATAGAGGATGAAATGGCAAGGTAAGCACTAGGTAACATTTACATAATTGTGGAGTTCCTAATTATAGTTTTTGTATTTAATTAGGAATCAAACAAAATTCAGTTTTATTCCTAAATGGGAAAGCAATCAGCTGTTTCAGTAGAAACAAAAAGAAAATATGAACCAAGAAGAAATAGGTTGGGATTTGTTTTTTCTTTCCCTACCACAAAAATAGTTCCATGTGTATTTAACTGAAGATAAATTGATCTTTATTTAAACTTACTGAAAAAATGTTCACCTTTTTTTTTTTTATAAGACTTCCTGACAAATTATCAGTAACATGGCCTGAAGGAGATGAGTTGTTTCCAAATGAAACAAGACTTGCTGGTACACCAATAGGTATACTTTTTTTCTTCCAAATACTCAAATATTAAACTCCAATTTAAAAATGCTTTGTGCACCCTTGTTAAAGAGACATGCATACAGAAATCTCTGATCACTTTTAATCCATAACATATTTTAAAAATAAGTCTGTTTTTCATTTTAAATTCAGGAGCATTAAGAATAGAAATTTTAAATAAAAAAGGAGAAGCAATGCAAAAACTTCCAGGTACAAGCCACGGAGGTTCAAAGAAACTTCTTGTTGAACTCAAAGTTATTTTGCATTGTGAGTATTTCATTATATTTAATTGTATCTCTATTGTTTTTAAAGTTCATCATGGATAATAAGGTATTTGATTGTATAATACATGTATGTATTTAAAATACATATTAGAATTTGATTAATGCATGTGGTAGTCAGACAATACTCCATCAGTGCATGTAGCATTTCAAAGCCACTTTTCATGAAGTGACAACTGCCTCAATACCATGTATTGTCTTAATGCTGTGTTTTGATTACATCTTCTGTCACAAGTAAGGATGGCCTATTAATTCCAGCCTGTCTACTTAACCTGCATAAGAACATGGGTAAAATGGATAATGTTTCTGTAATTAGTGTAGCAATTTACATGAAGTGCATAAAAGTGGGGATCAGAGTTGTTTAATATCTAACGTAAATTAGCTTCAGAAGTTTTAAAACATCAAATTTCATTTACTGTTTTGTGGTTTCTGTTTTGTGGGTGCTTCACATTTTTAAGAATTGCATTCTGTCCAAGGCAGCTGAAATCACTCAAGTTTTGTTTTGAACATAGAACACTAAATTCTCCAATTCTGCATGTGTCAAATGTATTTGAAACTTGTAGAAACCTAAAATCTTCTTTATTTCCATACACCATAGGAATATCCAATTCCTTCATCTGTTAGGAGTTGTAAAAATAGTTTTCTGGGGTTATTGTAGTGATAGATGTCAAGGAAACCAAATGGAAGTATCTTAGCTAAAGTTTAGTGTACATGTCATGAGGCTACACGTGGTATTTTAATGGCACTTGCTTATGGCAGCTGGCTGTTGTGCATGACCATTGTCCAGCATAGTGTGGTGGGACATGAAGAGGTTGGAATTGAACTCGAGCTGTTCATTTAATATAGATTATCAAACAGTCCTATCAGCATGTGTGACAAAACAGTGTTTTGCAAGCTTAATAAGATACGGCATCCTGATGTCGGGAAGTATGGAGAGAGACATGGTGTTTCTATTGTTCTGTTTTATCAGGGCCATTTTTAGGATCACTGAAAATTCTGCCTTCAGACCTTTCATGTCTCCTGACCCATTCATTGATGGGAATTTGCACTTTTAACTGTTTCCACTGCTTCCTGTGTTAGCTTTTTTCTCTACTCAGTTGAAGAGTCAGTAGTGTAATCCTCATATTCTTCACAAGAGCAAGGAATAAGTCCTATAAGTGATGATTTGAGCATAGCACACCTAGCGAAACTCAAACCTCTAATTGTATAAATGAGAGAAATGTGGTTACATCTATACTAAGGCCAGGAGCAAATATAGTGTAAAAAAAGTTTCTCTTCTCTTTTGAAGAGTGGAATACTTGGTGAACTGTACTATGGGCTACCAAGGGACCTGAGCTATGAGACACCTGATCTGTTACTGAGGAGTCTTATTATACAATCTTTGATTAAAAGTTAGGGTTTGCATTAGGGTAAGAGAATGATAAAGTCTCATTGACAGCTCTTACTTTATCTTATGTATGCCATTTGGTGCAAGAACAAGGTCTTGAAACAGTTTTGCTTAGCTATAAACAATTTGTGTTTTTACTTCATTTCTTTTTATTCTGTGTAGTCTTATTACAGTCACATTCTATATTCTGAAGTGTGTTTTGGGAGAAAATACAAAGTATTAATACCTCTTGACACTTCCAACAATAACTCTTACTTCTGTATTTATCTTAGGTTATAGAACCAGTCACTAAAACTGCCTCAGAGTTCCAGTGTGTTCTGTTTTTGTTTGTGTCTTAATTCTGCAGAGGTTTATAAAGACAGATGAAACAATTTGGAGCAAAACAGGAATTTTTTTTTTCTTCCATTATATTTTCTGTCAACTGCACATTTTTATGATTGCTCCCATTTAAGCAATTTTGCTGCAGTCATTTGTAAGTTTAATCCACTGCCAGCATGGAGTGCAGAGTGCTCCTACTTACAGGGAATGTACAACCAAAGAGCTAACAAAATTCACCTTTACAAACCTGCTACTTTCAGTGCAATGTGCCTGAGGCTAGCAAGTTTTAATTAAAATGGGATTAGACAGGGAACTGATTTGTTTAGCTGTGATCGGTGTGTTTAGTTGTGAAGTTGAATTGATGTTACTTAGATCCAGAAGTGATAGTAATACTTAAGTGATACCAATGCTTGAAAAAGTTAAGAATTATGGTTTAAAATCTAAATACATGAGCTAAGTGTTTGTTTTGCAGCACCTACTGAGAATAAAGAAATAATTTCCCATATCAGTCAGCATGGAGGCAAGTGGCCATACTGGTTCAAAAAAATGGGTAAGTTGCATATTTGATACCTTCAGTTTGTTTATAATTTTTTTTCTTTCTAATTGTACTTTTATATCTGTTTAGAAAATCTTCAGAAACTTGGTAACTACTCCTTGAAACTGCAAGTAGTGTTGAATGAAAGCAATGCAGACACTTATGCAGGAAGGCCTTTGCCATCTAAAGTATTTAAATTTACTATTGTAGGTGAGTATTCCCATCTTTTTTCCTACTTTTAGTGTTTTTGAGTCATTGTATATCAAAATTTCTCATGTCCTAGTTGAGATGTGGTTTTCTGCACTGAAGTCACATTTGCATATCAAATTTGAAGAATTTGCAGGAAAATGTTTGTTTTTTTTGTAGTAGTAGTAGGTGTTGATCTCGCATATAGTTTGTTGGCTCTGTGGCAGGCATAAAAAATAAAGTTTTGATGGAATCTAAAGCTCCTTGATGTGAGCTTTCCCAAATTTGTTGGCTCTGTGGCAGGCAGTTTTACATAAAAAATAAAGTTTTGATGGAATCTAAAGCTCCTTGATGTGAGCTTTCCCAAATGTACTTAAAAAAATAAACTTCATTAGAATCACCCTTTTTCCTCATGCCATTATTGACATAAATATTCATAAAACTAGTATTTGTTAGGCCAACTTTCATGCATAAACCACAGAAACTCATTAAAAACAGGTTATACGTTTAAAATAAGCATGTTGAGATTGAAGTATTTTTAAAAATAATTAAGGAAGAATCCTATGCAAAACTACATTCTCACTTGGTTGTAATGGATGTATCTCTTTACTGCAATGCTTACTAGAATACTCATTTCAGAAAGGGTCAGAGTGAAAGGAGAGGTCGTGGGGTAGCCTGGGAGTGTTTAGACTTTCTGGAGCTTGATGATGGTGACAATTAATGTTGAGTGTTTGTGGCTAAGAGAGCATGAAAGGCCATCAAGGCATATACTGTGGTGGGAGCCTGTTACAGACCACCCAGCTGGGATGCAGAGGCAGATGAAATACATAAACAGCTGGGGGAAGTGTCACAATCACAGGTCCTTGTGGGGGACTCCACCTTACCAGATGTCTACTTGAAATAAAACACATTAGAGAGGAAATGGTCTACAAGGTTCCTAGAGTGTGTTGAAGAGAACTTGCTGACACAATTAGAGAGGGAGCCAGCTAGGGAGGCTCTTTGTGACTTTCTTTTTGTGAACAGAGAAGGACTGGTGGGTGATTGTCTTGAGCACACAGTGTTCACTGTTCTTGAAGTAAGGAGAAGAGTTAGCAGAACTGTCAGCTTGGACTTCCAGAGGGCAGAATTTGGCCTGTTCAGGTGAGTGGTTGACAGAGTCCCTTGGGAGGTAGTACTCAAAGGCAGAGTAATCCAGAAAGACTGGAAGAAGAGCAAAAAGGAAGTTTACAACCTGAACTTCAGGAGAAGACTCTGGCCTCCTCAAAGATCTGCCTGTTAGAGTTCTGTGGAAAGAGGCACTGGACAGACTGGAGGCCCAAACAAGTTTGTTAGTATTCACAGTCACTTCCAAGTTCAAATCTTGAGTTCTGTGGAAAGAGGCACTGGACAGCCTGGAGGCCCAAGTTTGTTAGTATTCACAGTCACTTCCAAGTTCAAATCTAGTTCATCACAATGACTAGAAAGTCAGACAAAAATTCCTGTCAGTTAGACAAAAATATCCGTTCAAGCTCCTTGCATGTATGAACAAGGAGCTACTGGCAAAACTCAATGCAAAGAAGTATACAGAAGGTGGAAATGGGACTAAGTAACCAGGGAGGAATACAGACACTATCCAAGCATGCAGGGATGGGTTTAGGAAAGCCCAAGTCCAATTGGAATTGAAAATGGAATCGCTAGCAAGTGATATCAAAGTCAAGAAGATAGACTTCTTTAAATACATAGGTGACAAAAGGATGGCTGAAATAAACATGAGCCCACTGTACTAGCAAGTGATATCAAAGTCAAGTAGACTTCTTTAAATACATAGGTGACAAAAGGATGGCTGAAATAAACATGAGCCCATTGTTGAATGAGGCAGGGAACACAGGATGTGGAAAAGGCTGAGATACTGAAATCGTCTGCCTAAGTATTTTCTAGTAAGACAGACCTCAGGAATCCCAGACCCCAAAGACTGGTGGAACGTCTGGGGCAAGGAGGATACATCCTTGGTGGAAGATGATCAGGCCAGGGAGTACCTAAGCAAACTGGTGATACCCAAGTCCATGGGCCATGATGGGATGCACTCATGAGCCAGAGGGAGTTGGCTGTTATCCTTATGAGGCCACTCACACTAATTGAATAATCATGGCAATTGAGAGAACTGCCTGATGTTTTGAGGAAAACATCACTCCTATCTACAGAAATACAGGAGGAGGACACACAGAGCTACTGGCTAGTCAACTTCATCTCAGTTTGTGGGAAAGTGATGGACTAACTAATCCTGAAAACCATTTCCAGGTATGTGAAGGACAAGATCATAGGGAATAGTTAGCATGGATTCACCTTATATGATAAAAGGACTAGCTGAGTAAATGTTGTCCGTCTAGACTTCAGCAGGGTTCTCATCAGTAAGCTCCTTACAGAGAGGCTCATGAAGTTTGGACTGGATGAACAGAGTGAGGTGAATTAATGAACAGCGAGCCCAGAGTCTGGTGATCTGGAGAGCAGCAAGTAGGGGTTATCCCAGGGGTCAATACGGGGTTTGACCCTGCTCAATATCTTCATTAATGTTCTGGATAACAAGACAAAATGTACCTTTAGCAAGTCTTCCTGGTAACACAAAACTGGGATGAGTGGCTGGTATGCCTGAGAATTTGCCACCATCCAGAGTGACCTCAACAGGCTGCTGAAATCATCTGTCAGGAGCCTTAGGAAATTCAGCATGAGGGGTGAAGTCCTGCACCTGCAGAAGGACAACCCCCTGCCTGCCACCCAGGTATCTGGAAAGCAGCAGGAACGGACCTGGAAGTCCTGGTGGGCAGGCTCCTATCTACAGAAATCAGGAGGCGGACACACAGAGCTACTGGCCAGTCAACTTCATCTCAGTTTGTGGGAAAGTGATGGACTAACTAATCCTGAAAACCATTTCCAGGTATGTGAAGGACAAGATCATAGGGAATAGTTAGCATGGATTCACCTTATATGATAAAAGGACTAGCTGAGTAAATGTTGTCCGTCTAGACTTCAGCAGGGTTCTCATCAGTAAGCTCCTTACAGAGAGGCTCATGAAGTTTGGACTGGATGAACAGAGTGAGGTGAATTAATGAACAGCGAGCCCAGAGTCTGGTGATCTGGAGAGCAGCAAGTAGGGGTTATCCCAGGGGTCAATACGGGGTTTGACCCTGCTCAATATCTTCATTAATGTTCTGGATAACAAGACAAAATGTACCTTTAGCAAGTCTTCCTGGTAACACAAAACTGGGATGAGTGGCTGTGGGGTTTGACCCTCCTCAATATCTTATGTTCTGGATAACAAGACAGAATGTACCTTTAGCAAGTCTTCCTGGTAACACAAAACTGGGATGAGTGGCTGGTATGCCTGAGAATTTGCCACCATCCAGAGTGACCTCAACAGGCTGCTGAAATCGTCTGTCAGGAACCTTAGGAAATTCAGCATGAGGGGTGAAGTCCTGCACCTGCAGAAGGACAACCCCCTGCCTGCCACCCAGGTGTCTGGAAAGCAGCAGGAACGGACCTGGAAGTCCTGGTGGGCAGCAGGTGGACACAAACCAGCAATGTGCCCTCACAGGAATAAGCAGCAACAACCTCTTGGACTGCATTAGGAGCAGGTCAAGGGAGGTGATCCTTTCTCTCCGCTCAGAACTGGTTAGGCTAGCTAGGATACTGTGCCCAGAACTGGACACATTACATTACAACATAGAGACATGGATATAGTGGAGAGAGTCTAGCACAGGCCCCTGAAGATGATGAAGGGACTGGATGGTGCCAAGGCAGTGAAACAATTTTCCCAGAAAAGTTGTGGTAGCCCCATCCCTGGAAGTGTTCAAGGCCAGGTAGTGTGGGACTCTCAGCAACCTTGTCTAGTGGAAGGGGTTCCTGTCCACAGCAGGGAGGGGTTGGAATTGGATGATGTTTAAGGTCCTTTCCAACTCAGAGGACCATTCTATGATTCCATGATCTCTTACCTGAAAAAAGTCTGGAGGAGCAGTGACTGCTCTGCCTGGAGATGACTCATGAGGGTCTTACCAATGTCTGTAAACAATAGGGAGTGTAAAGAAGGTGGAGCCAGGCTTTTTCCGGTGGTGCTCAGTGACAGGACCAGAGCCAATGGGCACACACTGAAACACAGGAGGTTCTCTCCAAACATCAGGAAGCAGGGGTTCTTCACTAGAAAGGTGATGCAGTGCTGGCACAAGTTGCCCAAGGAGTTGTGGGGTTTCCTTTCTTGGCGATATCAAAAGTTGCCTGAAGATGTTTCTGGGCAACTGACTCTAGGTGGTCCCACTTGAGCCAGGGGCATTGGATAAGATGACCTCCAGAAAACCCATCTGACCTCAGCCATTCTGTGAACTTTATCTACAAGGGGGACAGGAAGAGGGAAAGAAAAAATAAGCTGATTTCTTTGCATTTAATATTAAAATTGTTATTTTTGTCACCATTTTGGGAGGTACAGCTAACATCTGTTTTCAGAAGATCAAAGGGAGGGAAAAAAAAATCAATGTCTTCTATTTCTTCCACAAAAGAGGCTTTGAATGCAAATTCTTGAGGCAGAAAATAGTTCTTTGTATGTAGCATATTCTTCTAAAAGTTTCTACGTATTGGCAGAGTTGAAAGAGAGATTCTTATATGACTGTAAAGGAAAAAAATGTTTGGCATTACTTGAAAAGAGTAGTTATCAAGACATATGTCTGAAAACATGCCATGGAAGGCTCAAGATATTTCTGTGAATAAAGAAGAGAAAAAAAACCTTGTTCTCTGAACAGGAATCAGCCTTGTCTTCTCTTTTATCTCTTTATCAAAGTGAAAAGAGAATCTTATTGTTTTCCAATAGCAGTGTGGCTTCCCCCCAGTATGGCAGCATTCAATTAAAGATTCCTTCAGCTGTAACAACTGAAATGAACAAATCTCAATGGAAAGGAATAAAAATTTGAAAAACCAAATTAGCTAATAGTATGGTCCTTCTAACACATGGGATACCAAAAGCAACTTCAGCTATCTATTGCTGCTTTTTTATTTATTTAGAAGATAAATCAACATTTTTAACATTGTCAGTTTATAAAGGTAGATATTTCAAGTCTTTATTTTTGCAATTGTGTTTTCTCAGAGGCAGCCATAAAGCTTTACACTTGTTATTCAAAAATATTAACATTTGTCTTACTGTTTATGATGTAGATTCTAAAAATCCAGAAAAGAACAATGTAAAGAGAATAATTTGTTTCTCAGCCAAAAGTGCTTTTTCAATTTCTCTAACAGAAGGTTGTCAGTGAGTGTTTATAGTTGTTCTTGATAAGCTAAAAAATCACCATAAATGCTGGTTAAAATTGAGCTTCCTAAGTCAGTCTACATGGTTTGTGGTTTTAGATCAGACATGTTCTTTTGGCAGTTGCTCACTTTAATATTGCGGAAGTTATTCTACTGTTACTTTCTCAAATCATTTTACAATTTTGTCATTCAATTGCAATGATAAAGTTGTAGACACTGTAAGGTTGAGGTCTTTCTGTTGTTATAACCAGTAACTAATTTTGGCCAATACAAGGTGTCTGTCGTCTCTTGTGCAAAGGAAGCTCCCTGATAATGGGCACCCCTAGGTTTTATAAATAGTTGTTAATTTGAAATTTGAGTTTGAATTTTTTTGGTAGGATATTAATTTACCATTTAGCTCAGCATGCATTGCTTCTTTTTTTCAAGGTTACTTGATCAAGACATTTTGATGGTTCTTGATTTACATGTTCCAGTTGATAGACACTCCACTTGTTACCACTGTTAGGTCTTGTTTGTTAGTGCCTAATTAGAGGCATTGTAGTGGGGCCAGGTTTCACAGGAAAGATACACTCATGTTTCTTTTTCTAATACTCATCATTATATAATCTTTATTTCTCAAATTTGAGGCAGTTGTAGAACAAAAATGTTCTGTTGCATGAATTATTTATTTTACCAGAATTAAAGCAATTAAATATTCAAGAAAAGCTGTCCACACAGAACTTTTTCACTTTCAGGTGCTGTATTGGTGTTTTGGATACTTTGGGAATTTTGACTATCCTGTTACGTTTCTTATACTGTAGTCTTCTGCTGTTATATTTTAACTATTGTTTTTATTGTAGTGTAAGTTAAAAAAGAAGAACATAAACATAACTTTGGTTATAACAGTATTCTGAACAGCCTGTTTGTGTCTGAAAACCTCTTGGCTTAATTGCAGCCTTAATCAAGAAAAGGCCAAGGAGCACACATAATTCTTTCTAAAAATGTATTGTCCTTTTCTCTTAGAGGGCAAACCAGAGAAATTTTTGGTGGGTCTCCTGGAGCTTCCTTTTCGAATTGGAGTACCTTTTAATATTCCTTTGGAGTTGCAGGATGAATTTGGTCATGCAACACACATGACAAATCGCATTAAACCAATTCTGGAAGCTAGGTAATTCAGCCATCTTATTTTTTCCCTTTCTTCATGTGACAATAATATAATAATACTTTAGGGTTTATCTGAATGATATACTGGGAATTTCTCACATAAATTAACTGATATTTTTGCTTTCATTTTCATAAGAATGTCTGAAAGTATCTTGTATATTAAAACACTGTGTTTGTTTTTAAACTGATTCTCTTTTGTTTTCTATGTATTTTCTAGTGGATTAACACTGAAGCATGAAGACATACCTGTGGCAGCCAAGTGTGTCATTAAGGGTGTTACTGCTAAAGGCTGTGTAAATAGTTGCCAGGGCAAGGTAGGCTAATAAATTTAAACTTGAAGTAACATATTAAAAAGACACAGAAAATAATTTTTGTGTAAAATGAATTGTCCCGTAGTTTTAGCTTAAGTTTGGTGTACACTAATTACTACAGGTATTTCTTGGGATATTTTTTAATTATCTCTTAGAGCTCTACTTGAAGCAATTTGTATTCCCCATACCTGCACTCTTTTCACAGCTGATGGGACTGGAGCTAGAAGGGCTGAGCAACACTTGGATGTGTGTAGAGTGTACCCAGCACGCCAAATCAGCTGTCTTAGTTTGAACTAACGCTGAGATTGGTTTAAGCCAAATCATCCTGGTGACTTTTGTGCTGAAAGATGATAGGAAGCTAAAGAAGATGAAATCTTTAATTCTTATTCAGATGATGAGTAGTAACAGCTAATATGCACGGTGTCTGCTCAAGCTTCTTTGTTTCCACTGTTCTTGTGGCACTTACACACTTATGTTACCCAGATCCAGCCTGTTACTGATGGATTCTCAGCACCTTGTTAAGTTTCTACTTTACTGTAAACCCAAAATGTATATTCCATTTGAAAAAGATTTTTTTCATAAAACAGATCTTAATGCTTTTGATAAATACAAATGAAAATATTTTAAAAATATTTTAAAATTATTTATAAGGCATAGTTACACAGTATTTTAGCCAGGTTCCTATCCTTTCATTTAGTCTCACACTCTAGCATAGTAAAGACAAAGCTAGGAGATGAGGTATCCCATTTTACTGTTGATATTGTTGCTTAGAAAATAGCAAATAATGTTGCTGGTGGAAAGATGTATAAAGAGGTGAAAGAGCATATACCTGCTTATTGAAAATTAAAGGATGTTCAGTGTAGTAAATTTTGTAGGCAAAGTTCAGAATTTAAGGTGAAGGGCAAGAACAATGACATCAAATGGGGTGGATTATGAGAAATAGGAGCAAATGTGCCAGGCTTTAGCAAGAGATAAATTTGGTGAGGGGCAAGACCAAAAAACATATAGGGAACTTGCAGTACAGAAATAGTATCGTACCATAATAATCAAAAAAACTATTCTGATTACTATTTTTCATTATTCGATTTTAATGTGAAAATTTTTTAGTAATGCAGTTTACAGCAGTTATTTTTCTTACATACTTAATCAAAGATGAGATGGACAGTGATAGTGGTGCCTTGCTAAGGAATAACAGAATTTGCAGACACTTATTTTAAAACTACTTTTTTTTAACTTCTATATTTTTCCTCATTAAAACAGCCTCTAAGCAGGAAATGGAAAGTTATGACAGCTGCTTTTCATAATTTCAGAATCATGTAGTTTAACATCTAAATCCTGAATTGAACATCTCTGGTTATAATAACATGGAAAAGAAGTTTCAGTACGGGGGCGGGGGGGAAATGTTTATTTTTTGTAGCACTTCAAGACAGTGTCTAGGGACTTCTGAAATTAGCATATATACAAATTGACATGATTATGTGAAACTAATATATGGTTTTATTTAAGGTTAATAATTAAATTATTCTTTTCATTAGAACTTTAATCTGAAGATTACTCTTCCTGGTTTGAAAGAAGATACACAAGTCATTAAAATAAGATTGCAGCCTGGTAAGTATCCTTAAAATATTTAGTGAAATTCTGTTAAATTTTATTCTGACACTAACAAAAGCTTCTCCCAAGAAAGTAAAATATTTAGTAAGTCATAAAAAAAGGATCCAGGTGATGACTAGAAAGGAAATAAAGCCAAAAGCACCTCATTCTTGGCAGGAGTATCATTGTACTCACAGCCCAATCTTACCTACTATTCTAGGGGATGGAATATTTGTCTGCTTATTTGAGACACATTTTTGTCTTATAATTACTTTAAATCTTTTTCTACCTAGCACCACAAATGAATTTCTTATCTTGTTTTTCTTTAGCAGTAAGACTTTTCACCTGTGCTAATCTGCATTGACCTGTTCTCCCTGCAGAAAACTTCTTATGACTGAAAAAGTGCTCATTCAGTTTCTTAACCAAGCAAAGGGAGATGCTTTGGCAGTTGAATTGTGTCAGAAATTTTAATGTTACATGCATTTATCATAATGCAAGACAGGAACATAGAAGTCTGTAAGGACAGTGCCCTTACCAGAATTTTATGTTTGTGGATGTCTTGGTTGAGAGGATTCCCTTACATGAGATCTGTTATCCCTTGTTACCTGGGTTTTTCTGGATTTGGGATATAAAGTATCATATGAACAGAAAGTTTTGGCCTCCCAGATTACCAAGCTTCAGGCTTGTCCATCTCATTTTTCAGAGATACTTGCTTCTACTTTGTAAGACTAACAATGCAGTTTAGTCCACTATTCTTTATCCTTTGAGGAGTTCAGGGTTTAAGAGATACTTGCTTCTTTGTAAGACTAACAATGCAGTTTAGTCCACTATTCTTTATCCTTTGAGGAGTTCAGGGTTTATGTAGAAAACACTGAAGTGATTGGACTTGAGACAGACTGTTGTGTGTTGGTGTTATTTACCTTGGACTGTTACTTACCTTCATCCTTCATTCTGCTTTTGACAGTGTAGAGATACTTCACTGCCTCTTTCTTCTCACTAGCGTTATATCCTTGGCTTTGTAAGCTGTTTTTTGAAGAAGTAATAATAAAAGCTATTTCTCATTCTTCAACCAGTGAGCTTGAAATAGAAGATTTAATAAATCATGCATAAAGGATGCTTCTGAAAAATTATCATATTTGTTCCTTCAGAACCTGTCTTTTAATAGTAATCTATTACTTCCTTCTCTTTTTAAAAACTGATAAAATAATTGTGTTCCAGGAGATAGACTTACCTGAATAGCTTCACTTTGTTCTCTAACTAATGACAACAAAATTTTCTTTTGTATATTTTTGAATGCACATTTTAGCTGTGATAGCTTTGGCAATTAATGGATATCTCAACATTAATATTTTTGGGTTTATCATGTCACAAGAAAGCTCAAAGTTTCTTTTTGTGATGAATGTGAATCCATATAGCATGTATACACAACTACATCATGTATTTAGACCTTGTATATTCTGAATTTCATCATGTTTGTCTAAGTGTTCTCTTCTAAAATAATTCAAAAAGTTGGCAGATGATATGTGTTGAAGGACAGAAAGTGTAGAACTTTCCACTACAAACAAATATATATACCTGAATTGTTGGAAATTATTTGTTACCACAAATGTCTTGGTAGCTTGGCTTTATAATCTGTGAGACAGCAAAAACTGAAATTTACTGTCTCACAAGTTATCCAAAATGTAACTATTGTTCTGCAATTGTGCATTTTTTACAGGCCCTCCTTGTCAATTGAAAGTAAAACCAGATTCAGAAATTCTAAAGATTGAGAATGGTACAGCTTTTCCCTTTCAGGTTGAAGTTCTGGATGAATCAGGAAATATAACAGCACAGCCAGAGTTGATTGTTCACTGTAAGGTAAACTGCATTTCATAGTGTGCCATAAGGATTTTTATTCTTACTTTTTAAAGGGCTGGAAGAAGAATCTGTGTTGGACTCTACATAGAATTTAATATCTTTAGCAATGCTTTTGAAGTTTCTACAGCTTGCCACCCATAACTATGACTCTCTTACCTCTTATCTATTATGAGCCATTCAGTAAATTTTAGAATCAGTAGAACATGACCTTTAGAAAAGGAAGAGAAAATGTGAGGATATATAGGTTCAATTTTAAGGCATTTTAGACCGTATTTATCATATACAATATTAAAATTTATTCAGCAAAATAGCTTCAGAAAGCTTACTTCTGGTATTTATAAGTTGAAAATTCAAGTCTAGTGCCTAATAATAATATTAGAAATTATCATAAGCACCAATATAAGCTCAGAAGGGAACGCGTATCTTGTTCTGACTTCAAGAGGTAAAAAAGCTTCCCCTTTTGGCCATCTTTTTTTGACTCAAGAAAGTGACTTTTCCAATTCTAGTGAAATCCAGCAAGGATATATAAAAGTTTTCCCCGCTGCAAAACAGGCTGCATTCCATTTGCACTTTATATAGGTAGATGATCTTCTTGTAGACTGGGTTTGCAGTGATATGATGGCATGTTGAATGTGATGTTTAAATTCCTTTAATGTGTGATGTTTAGTAAATTACTTTGCAAGTTAATTCAATTTATTGCAGACGAATCTGATTATTGTGTGTTATTAAAGAAAGTGAATAGATAGTGTACTTTATTTTTATAACTTACTCCTTTCTCCCACACATCTCTTATCACCTGCAGAAAAATACAGGTGTATTTCCAACTGTCTTACAGTTGTTGGAAAACTGAAATATCTTACATTTTTTCTGTAAATCATTATATATATATATATATTTGGACTTTGCAAATAATCATTTCTGAAATAATCATGGTAGTTCTGTAAAAGAAACTTGATGTTTAATCTCACATCTTAAATAGTTTTTAGGTGCTTCAGACCTTCCTGTGTATTCTGTGGACTGCAGTAATGGAGGAACAAACATTTTAACTGGTCCAGTTATACATGTACAGAATATCAAGAAAGACCAGATGTTGAAAGCAAGGTTTGAAGTACCTGTAAGTATTGGTTTGAATGTTTGGATTAACAAAAGATTGCCAAGTTTATTGTACTGTCTTCCAGCATTTTTTATGAATAAGCTTAGCTTTACCAAAGTTAGTGGTTTTTAGGTATCACAAACCTTGTAATCAGATGGCTATGCTTTTTTATCACTAGAAAATCATAAAAAGGCAGAGAGTTTTTCCAGTTTTTTCTTCAATTCTGACTCTATTTGTTAAATCCCTGAGCTGTTTCAGAAATATGCATGTTTTCTGAGATTTTTCTTCCCCTTGTTAATCCCTGAATTGTTTTCACAAATTGCCCTCATTGTGTAAACATTTTAGTGTAAGAATAGGTATAGCAATCAGTAGGTTTTTGTAGCATTTCAGTTTCAGAGCCCATGAAGTATTAATTTTTTTTAATGCTATTGAACATTCTAGTTTTCCGGCAGTCAGGAGAGTCACACTGCTGGAGAAAATAAGACCCCTGTGTGTGTTTTACCTTGGAAAACTGTGTGAATAAATACTAGTATGGCAAGATGAATTATATGAAAGGATACTTAGGATTGCACTTAAAAATTATTTTGTAAATTTTATAACCTACTACTTCTGGAATAGAAAAAAATCTAAACAGCTAGCATCAATTCTAGTATCTATTAAAAGTTGTAAGTATGTTGGCATATCTTTTTTATTTACTTTTGACAAGTCAGGCTGATTTCATGTTTGGATACCTGATCATACCTGGTAATTCTGAGTAGAGCCATAGGCTATTATGACATTATGTGTATGCCTATCTAAATTTAATATCTTAATTATATGTCTTTTTTTTTTTTTACTCATTAATAGAATTGCATGAATGTGTCACCAGTAGAAAAGATTATAAAACTTCTTCCTAGCAGTCATGTTGCAAGACTACAGGTCTTAAGTATGAATGGACAAAATGCTCTTCAGATTAAACATCAGGATGAAATCAGTTGCGTTGCTGGCCAAGTAATGAATAAACTTATATTTCAAATGTATGATGAAGCAGAAAGGGAAATACCCATAACTGCAGCTTTTGCCGAAAAAATCAAGGCAAGTACTATTGAGTAAAGAGCAACATAATATGAGGGAGAAATACAAAGCTGATACCCTTAAAATCCGTACATGTCAGACTACTAAATAATATTCCTCAAAACTGTATTAATAAACATGGAAAAGTAACTCTCCTTTTAATTATTTTTTTAAAATATTTTTATTAATTAAATGTCAAGTGGTGCTTCAGGGTAATATTATGAAAAGCAGGTTAGTATTTCTACTGCTTCTCCTAAATGGATTAAATAATTGTCATGTATTTATAATTCCTCAGATCCAGAGCCTTCCCAACATTTAGGAACTTTAGATAGGTAGGTTCTCCATGAAGGCTTGCTTGTCTATCTTATCCTGTGGGTGTACTTATGTGGAGTCTAAAACAAACATAGAGATTCACCAAATATATGACACTTTTATCTTTCCAAGCTCAAGTTCATTGAGGGTAACCCAAAGTATGTTTTGACCTGCTTGTGGTTTTTTTCAAGTAATTGACTATATTTCAGCAGATAGCATTGGTTACTGCTGGGAAATGTCCAGGCTTTCCACTGAAAGCTGCTATTGCCTGTATGCTACATCATCATATTTAGAATGGCTACAGGATGTATTATGTAGCTAGTCATTTATAATTTAGCTTTTGATTAATTTATAAAATTTTAATTTTAGGTGAACTGGACACCTAAAATTGAAAGAGAGCTGTTGATGCAGGGATTATTACCTGATGTAAAAGTACCGACTTCAGTAAAAGATGTGCGTTACTGCCTAATTACTTACCTTGATGAGCACGTGTCTTTGGAAAGTGCATTCACAGTCAGGTTTGTTCATTTGGTATATTTCTTTATTAATCATGTTACTGGCATAGCATTGTAGATCTCATTACTTTGGGGTAAAACAAAAGTCTTTCCAGAGAAGCTGAAATAATGAAAGCGGTCGGCAAATTAACAGGAGAATGTCAGCTTGGGAAATGGGAAGGGTTTGTGTAAATTTATTACATGTGAGGACATTACTTATGTGAAAGACTCCATTGTGATTGCTGACTTGCATCCAGCCTTGTAATCATGTGTGTAAATATACAGACGTAGAAGACTACTGATATTTTTTTTGTAAACTTGAAGTAAACATTAGCTCACAGAATAAGGTGGTTGGTGACTGAGGAGAAAGAAATATCTCTGAGAAGTTAGTTCTTATCTGGTTTCTTAGTCAAAACTGATAGGCTGTAAATTGAACTTGAAAATTACCTGTTTATCACTCTTAGTGGGTTTGAGACTTGTATCTTATAAAGTTTGTTAAGAGGAATCTGATTCTAAATTACTTCAGTGTATTTAATGTGATTTTTATAGGTTAAAATTAATTAATTCACAGTACTCTGATGCCAGGGGTAGATTTGCAGCAATTAGTCATTTCACAGGTCTGCAGTCAGAAAATAAAATACACTACATGACCAAGCATTAAGATTCTTTAGGATATTTATCATGCCTGCTATGATGTTATATTTACCTTTATGAGAGAAATAAGTCAATTTTCATGTACTCAGACCAGTTCCTGATGAACCCAAACACATTAAATGTAAACTAAAAGGCTCAAACACACTGCAGATGGGTGAAGAACTGCAGAGTGAAATCGGTAAGTTGTTTGCATATTCTTCATTTTCTTCTAGGATGTATTTCTTTTTCTTGGCAGTTTAAGACTGTTATGTATACAGATGTCATCAAGAGTAAATTACCTTCAACTACTTTAATATAAAAAAAACAGGTTTACATTCTCATTCAAAGGAAGTTGCTCAGACTTCTGAATTGCCATTTTATAATACTGGAGTTACTTTCTGATAAAATTTTCCTCTTACTTTGTACATTAGGACATTCATTACGCTTAGTTCAAATGGTTCATAAATTTTTGTTTAGTTCATGTATTCTGAAATCTCAAAGGCCATAACAGCATTCAGACTATTGCTAAGGCATGGACTTCAAAGTGACACATTTTGAGCTTAACTTCAATCTAAGAGGAAGGCATGTTAAGGACCAGTCTTCTCATTCTCCTTTGGTTTCTCTATGCAGTTGCCACATGGCAGAGTGAGAAATAAAAAATTCTTTCACTATTTTGGAACATTAAAAGCTTGTGTGTGAATGAAGAAAGCACATAGAACAAAAAGAAATAGAAAAAAAAGAGAAGTTGATAAAAGCTTTCAATTTTAAGATTTTTTTTCTTTTAACTTTTTGGTAAGAAATAATTTTTTATTCAAGGAAGAGGGAAGCACAAACATGGGATATAACTAGATAGGTACATTTGGTTTATACCCACAGGAACTGGGGGTTCTTGTTAATGTATATAAAAACCTGAAGAGAGTGTAAAAAAGTTGGAGCTGGGCTTTTCCTAGGTGTGTTCAGAGACAGTAAATAGAGGCAGTGGGTACCAAGGGAGCCACGGGATGTTCCCCCTGAACATCAGGAAACACTTTTCACTTTGAGGGTGACTGAGCACTGGCACAGATTGCCCACAATTTGTGGAGCCTCCCTCCTTAGAGATACTCAGAAGATGCATGTCTGCAACTGGCTCAACGTCGCCCTACATGAGCAGGGGGTTTGAACCAGATTAGATCCAGAAATACCTTCCAACCTCAGCCTGTGATTCAGTGATAGTTATTTAAATTTACTCTATATTGTGTCTATGTTGTGTACTTTTATATTCCGTATGATGTATAATGTTTCATTAAAGCAGCTGCTAAGGTAATCGTCCTAATAATCATTTTAATCATCTTTTTTAACAGATGTAATGATTACAGATCAGTTTGGAAATCAGGTTCAGACAGTGACATCTGCATGTGTAAATTCCCTAGGAGTTTCTGGGCCTGGACTTGATAAATCAAATTTGAAAATAACTTGGCAGGTATTTATAAGATGTCATATAGTTTATTTCTTTGCAGCATTTGTGTGGTAATTGTCTTAATTCTGTTACACAGAACTGAACCAAAATTATGGAAAGGTAGTCAAATTACACACTAGTTGGTCACTTAAAGCATTGAAATTGTATGATCCTGTTCTAAGGAGCACAGCTGCATCTGTTAAAAACTTTATCAGTGTTGCAGCTATACAGTGTGGAGGCCAGTTCACTCTGTGCTTCAGTCAGGTTTGCTTTGTTTCTAGGTTGTTGTTCTATATGTTTTCTTCTATCTTGCTTTTAGTCTTCTGGTTTTTTTTATGTTGGTACAGTTGATTTTAAGATCTTTTGAAGAACCTTCTAGAATGGACTTGTATCTATACCTTTTAAAATACACTGGATATAACCTGAAGAGCAGATTTCTGAGAAATGCTTGAGTTTGAAATGGGTCACTTCTTACTCATGAAGTTAATTTAAATTTAAGAGAATAGAACTTGTAGTTTAATTTTTAGTCCACTGGTCCACTGTCTCACAGTAAAAATACCAAACAGTATTTATAGCCTAAGTGCTATATTGAAAAAATACAAATGAATTTTGCTTTCCTTTATTTTATCTTGATAAAATCTTCTCTTTGTTTCTCAATAGGAAAGTACTCAAACAATGAAAGTAAAAGGTATTCGATACAAACCCTGTTTACTTGGAAGCAAAGAATTGTGCTTTGCTTGGCGTGAATTTTCTGACTTTATCAGAGTGAATTTAGTAGCAGGATCCCCAGCTAAATTGCAGTTTGTGGATTGGCCAGAGTTAGAAAAGGTAAGTTGAACAATTTTGCTTTGAAAAAAAGCAACATGGTCTCTAGTCAGGTATTTTACTTCCATTTTTCATGCAATAGCTAACTACATTAGGCTTTTAAAAGTAAACTTATTTTGGAATAATCTAATTCATATGTGTATGTTTACAACCTTAAGTATTGTAAACTTTATTCTGCCCCAGTTGCCTTTCTACAGATAGTGTAACTTTTCATTGGTGCAGTAATTTTGCTGTGGGCTGGATCCTGACACCTGTCTTTCACTGCTATTTTCCAAAGATACAATCCTTAGTGGTAGTAATGGCTGGCACTCATCTGTCTGTCTCTTACTGGGGTTTTTTGATGTTCAGGATGTAGGATGGCAGGCCCAGATTTTCTTCAGTTTACATGTGTTTACTGTCATAAAGTAAACACTTAGAGACGGTGGAGTATGGGACTTCAAGGAAATGGCTGGAGATTTTTGGTGCTGTAAACTATTTGCTGTAGCTTTTTAAAATTATTTTTCAGTTCTTACTTTGGCTATTCAAAGAACAGTGCTTAACTTCGTGCAGAAACCAGAATAGAAAATTGAAAGTAGAAAAAAGAAAATTCTATGTCTGAATAGAGGACAGGAATCAAGATTGGTGTTTTGGGAAAATGGAGATGGAAGTTACTGAAGAAAATTAAACAAAAGGCTCAGGGAGTGTAATAACTATTTTTGTTCTCTAGACATCTGTTTAAGTATATCAGAAAATAAAAGTTTTAGGCCATGGCTCTTCTTACAACACGAACACTGATAAGGCCCTTCAGAATAATGTCCTTCATTTTAGTCACATCAGCATGAGTAACCCATGCCATTTAATTCAAGTAGTGCATTTTATTCTAAAACGAGACTATATACAAACTCTAGAAATACATTCCTGCATACTATTCAATCATAGTCTAGCTGTTCTGGGAAGCAGGTAGTATGGGAAAGGTGGACTCTGTTGCTCTGGGGATTCCTGAACTGCTGTGAATGTCCAAGATATGTACAATTGAATATCATTTGAGTATCGTGTATTTGTATCTCTTCCAGCCTGTTGCAGTGATTAATGGTAGAGAATTGCAGAGGCCTCTTATTGTTCAGTTGTGTGATCAGTGGGGAAATCCAGCTCCTGAACCTAATGTCAAAATAAGCCTTACAAAGAGTAACAACTTAAAGGTAAGCATTGGCCTTATTAGGTAAACTTTGTTTAACACAAGTTTTGTTGTCATGTCTATGGTATGTTAATTTTCGGGACATTTTTAGAAATATTAATAAAATATTGTAAGAGCACAAAAGAATAACTAATCCAGTATAAGAACTGTGGCAACAAATATCATAAACTGGTCCCAGGACAAAAACCACAAATAAAAAAAAATTCAGACAGGGCAGTATAATTCAAATACATTCCAGATACTGTGCAGAGCCTTTTTCCAATTTTGCATGCACATCACATCACCTCATCCCCTGTGTTATCAGAGGTAATTTACTGAATGATAGTAATGACAATGATTCAGTCTCAACTAGCAACCAAATAATTTTTGTCTGGTGGTTTTTTGATTTTGATTCCTGAATGTATGACTTACCTGTCTATATGTAAAGCTGGTCAGCAGGTTTGGGCCCTGCTTGACTATCCTGTGAAAAGCAGGATAAATTAAATTGAAGCAATGAGGATGCCCAGATTTAAGTGGTTACTGTCTGTTCTGTAGTGAGGTATGAGTATCAGATGGTTTTCACATCAGTCTGTGCAAAAAAAGGACCTTGAGAGAATACCCCATTCATTAAAAATTTACTCCTGTGTTTGAACAAAAAAGGGAAAGTCAAGCTGTTCCTACCTCTGAATGTGTTCCACACATTCCTACCTGTTAGTACAGAGACTGATATATATATATGTATATATATATTGAATATATATTATCAACACAGGATATATTCATCCACCTCTGGATGTAGCATTTTTTCATTCAGGGCAGGGCCTGTTCCCTTCTTGTTCCTGCTTGCCGTGCATTTGCATTCCTCAGTTTTCTCAGAATAAAAAACAGCCAAGAACCTTCTTTTGCTCACTCCTCCAGAGCTTTTGCCCAATTTAACTATGCTATTATTATTTTTTAATTGGCTATTTTTAAGGAGATTTTTTGATATCCTGAACAGGTTTTTTTTCTGTCTTTTTTTACTCTATTGCCATAGAACCCTGCCTCACAGTTTGGGGATTTTTTTTCTTTACACCAACTACTGCCTTTATGGTGTCAGCTGAAGCTCACTGTGGGTTCCAGTTATATTGTTCTTGAGAGAAGACACAGCCTTGGCAGTAGCACTGCATGATTTTGCTGCCTGGTCAAAGACATATTGTGGTGGCATGCTGTGTCTTTTCAAATTTTTTGCCTTCTTCCAGGGAACACCATCAGCATGTCTTAGAGTCCACATATTCTTTAGCTGGATGTGTCCAGGAGAAAGTGTTCTGAAAGCAAAGGTTGATCATTGTTATAAAGTGTTTATTACAGCATACTCTGCATTGGCATTTCCAGTAGGTTGTATGCACAGTCTCCCAAAAGAAATGAGAAGATTTTGGGAATGGAAATTCTCAAATAAGATGTTCTCTATATTTCAGGTTCCACCCTCTAAGGCTCCAAAGCCTGATATTATGCAGTTGCTGCATGCATTCCCTGTACTCCTTTATCTTAGAGATCCAATACTGAATAAGAACTGGAGGAACACTTTCTACAAACTATTTAGTGCGTGTTAAAGTTTTTGGATCTGAAAATAAGCTCAGATTAACATCTGCTATGGATGATATGATAGCATCAGTAGCAATTTAAAAAATAACATAATATATTTGAATATATTAATGAAGACTTATCCCCTAATTCAGATGAAGTGATTGCTTTTAAAAACTAGTAGAGAATTTGAACCCTCTTCCTTAATATTGTCTTAATAATAGTATATCTTCCCCTAACTTACAGTACAAAAATTTAGCTACAGCTCAGATTAACAGACAAATTGCAGGCAAATGAGATCAACATTTTCTCCTAAGACTATTTCTGTACCATTGAAAGATTTTTTTTTTTTTTTTTGACAGCTTGTTCCTTCAAACCAGCAACACAAAACAGATGATGCTGGTAGGGCTAACCTGGGAGTTTTTCGTATTCACGCACCTAGGTAAGTAATGAAAACCGATGGATTTCATAAAGAACTACCAAGTATTTATTAATCTAGAGCTAAGATTTACTATTTATATGCAGGTGAATGGCCAGATAGTAAATTCTAAAAATCTAAGTGCTTAACTAAATAAAATTCAGTAGCTGCTTCTTTTGATCTACTGAGAAGCTGCTGCTGTAATTCTCTGAATCTTGTTTTATTCTGGTGATGGTAAACCTCATCTTGTTATTGTCAACCTGCACCAAGTGCAAGTGGTATTATAAACCACTTTAAAGTTTTGAAATGTACAGTCTTTAGGTGGCAAGTCCAGACACTATACTTTTAAAAGTAGGAACACATTCTAAGATGCTTTAGATCCCACTTTTCTCCATGTGCTAGACATCGTTTTAAGGATTAGAGTGTCCAAAGGAATTTTAAATAGATGTATTTCATTTTTCCTATTTGCAATTCAACTGCTCAAGTCTCATTTCCAGCAGATGTGTGTCCTGTGGCTCCTGCTTCTTCATCTTGTGCTTCTTTATGCTCATTTCATGTGTAGCTTCCCTTACACGCTTATATCCCATATGGCTTTTCAAATTCATAATTTCTGTATCTTCCTCATATTCAGTTCTGCAACCCACTCCCTGTATCCCCAAGTTTTAGGAGCAAGACCGAGTTGGCTTTAGGTTATTTTTAAACTAGCAATAAGTGCTTGTTCTTTGCATTCAAATATGGATGATTTGATTCATAATACTCTCGCATTTGGAAATTTAAAACAGCATGGTTTTAAATGCTGTTGATAGTGCTCAGTGTATTTATCATGTCTGTGACTTCGTATAAGGATGATGAATATTAGTTATCAGTTTACTACTGGAGGTTAGAAACAGGAGTGACATCATAATATTTACAGCATAATCGAAACTGGCTGGGAAGTACAGCCTCTGCAGTTAAATACTATATTCCCAGTTATATTTTTTAAAAAAAACTGGGAGTTTTTTGAAAAAACTTGAAATTTAAGTTTTTAATACTGTAAAGAAAATCAGTTATTTGATAGCACTGAAGACATTATATACTTTCAGTGTACTTTGCTATATATGAATGGTACTCAGATTCACTCTTTGGAAACTTATCAGAGCAGAATGCTCCTCACCATTTTAACTGCTTTCTGCTTTACTGTCTTCTGCTACTTGAGGCTACAGTTGCTAGTGTCTTACAGGCAATGAAACGTGATCAAAATGAAATACTAACACAAAATTAAGTTAATATTAATAAGTTAATATATTAAGTATAGTAACGAGTTTAAATTATTCTTATCTAACATTGCATTAACAATTCCTTTTTTTTTACTTCTTTTTACTACTACATTACTAGATATTGTTTAGCATGCTTTCATGTACATTATTCAGACTTGATGTTAGTTGAAAATTGTCTTTGCAGAAGAGGTTTTACTTCTGTTTTTATTATTTCTGTATGTTGCAGGGGAGAGCATATTTTACAGATTAAAGCCTCATACAACAAGGCCATATTAGATTGTCTTGTAATGACAATAAATGTCCTGCCTGATCCTGAGAAACCTGTCTGCCTGAATGTTAAATATGACAAAAGTCCTTCTTTTCCAGCAGGAGGTACCTTTCCTGGTAAGTATATAAATTTTTGGTGGAAACCAATCATTCAAGAGCTTTGAAAACCTGTGGTAAACTATTTTGGTGGTTTGCCCACTGTATTTTCTTTTTCTGGTCTGTTTTCTCAGTTCTTTGTAACAGCTGTGTCTGAGATTGTGACACTGGGATAGAAGAGATACATAGGTCATCTTTCAAAAGCATTTCAAAGTACCTTATTTATTTGTTCCAAATTGCTCCGTTTATCCATCTATAAATAGGAAAACTACAGAATCTCTCTTCTGTCATACTAAAATATTATCTAGCCAGTGCATGTATGTTTTCCCTCATCTCTTTCTCTGGAATAGTAGCAAAGGAAGTAGCTATGAAATTCTAGGCCAACTGTGAGCCAAGACAAACCAAAAGTAATCAGCAGGAGGACAAGACAAAATTTAAGTTATCCTTTTCTCCTGCTGTATTCTCCCACGAAGGAGTATATTTTGGCTGTTATAACTTGATCAGCCAAAATTTTTATGGCAAGAGGTTGGGTTTTTTTTCAAAATACTTCGTACAGTGTTATGGCCTTGATTAAATTCACAAGGTATTTTAGTTTTTCCTGGAGGAATCATAAAATGACAGAGTGGTTTGGGTTGGAAGGGACCTGTAAAGACATCTACCTCCAGCCCCCCTGCCAAACAGACATTTTTCAAATGTAGTGTGTAGTGTGAACCAAGTTTTTAGTTAAGAAGTAGAATTAAACAGCTTCTTCAGAACAATATATATAGTATATTTGACATTAAATGATTAAATAATAAATTCTGTATTAACAGTCTCATATTATTAAATAAATAAAATAACATTCTAATTATTTGATTTACTGTTGATTTTGGGTATACCTGAGGGCAGGCACTGTAATCTTGGAGGAGAGTCATGCCTGAAATTCTCATGCACATCAAATCATAGTCCTTCCTTAAAGTGCAAAATACAGTCCTTCATGAACAGTGCAAGTTCATTTACGTGCATTAAATCCATTTGCTTTGTTCATATTTTGAACTGGAAGAACGGTAGCTGTGTTCTAGTTTCGATTCCATTTCCTTCAGATCACTGCACTTTCTATGGGACCTACAGGAAAAGTGAAATTTTTCATACTGGGCTATAAAAAGGCAAGTAGTTTGACTGCAAAACCTGTCAACAGAATGAAATGTCTCCCTATAGCCTATTTCTAACAGATACACCTGTGTGATCCTAGTCTGTAAGAAATAAAGCACTTGTGGAGGAAAAGCAGAATTTAGATTTCCTGTCCTTGAAGGAAGGAATCACCTACTTAACTAGCTACTGGTACTCATTCCTGAGAGCTAGAAGCAGCCTGATGTGCTATTTTGATAAGAATGATAATTTGAGAAAGGCAGACTTGAAATTTTAAGATTTTTTTTTTTAAAGCTGTCATATAGTAGGTGTTTGGTTTTTCCTAAGGATTGTTACCTGGTCTGATTACAGGGATAAGGAGAGAAAGTTTTTCATACCTGGTTTGAGATTCTTAGTGGTTTTGGCTCTTTTGAAATGCTTGTTTTATAAGTTGTTTTTTTTCTCTTAAGTATGAAGGAAGACACAGAAATTAATGAAGTTTGAGCTGCTTAATTCTGAATAAAAATAATCTTCAAAACATGTTTTTCATCCTACAGATTTTATGGTTAGTGTTCTTTCTGAAGATGACACCATTATTAAAAATATTAATCCAGCACGGATTACTATGAAAATGTGGGAAGCACAGAGCAGCCGGGTTAGGACACCAATTGATGTAAGTCATCAAAATGCATTTTCAAAATGGGTATGAAAATGCCAGCGTAGGACAAACATAGTAGAAGCTGTCTTTCATTTGACTTAGATCTGTGTCCTGTTCTAGATTTTAAGTAACAAATGTTGCAGATCAACCCTACATGTTTATCAGTGTCTGTCCTGTTACAACTTGTCAGATTGGTCAAGCATCAGTACTACAGTAATGACTAAAATGTTGCTGTTCTGCAGAAGGTAACTCGTAGCAGGGAGAGTATTAGAAGTAACCACATTGAATTTTTCAAAGAGAATACTGAGAATTAAGAACACTAATTTAGTGTCTAAAATACAGGCTGTCTCGTTGATTCACTATGGGCAATCAGTACTGCAAATCCTTAAGACTTGGTAGCATATTGTAAGTTAAGTACTTTCAGTACATTGCATTAAATTTTTTGCATCCTTTACAGGTTACAACGTTTAGCTGTAGTAAAGTGAAGGATGACAAGGAAGATGGCTTCTTCTACTTCAGGTATAACAGCATTTATTTGTGGAACTTACTATACAAAATGCATATTTTGAAATAGAAGGAAGAGTTTTATTTTTTGATAATAACAGCATGATACAGAAGAGGTGAAAGATACTAGCAAGATACATTGGGATGAAGATTGAATTATTTCCTAGATACTTTTGACATTTATATAATCTGAGAGTAGACAAGAAAGGAGTCCAGGATAATATATTAGAATACATTTTGAGAAACACTAGTAATGAGGGAACTAAATCATCAGCTTCTAACTTATATGGCAACTTCCTTTAATTCTTTTCAATATTGCTTTAACTACTGTAGAGTTGCAGGCTGGACAAAGCAGGCTTAACTTTTTTTACTACCTTCTCTAACTGTGCATCGGTCCTGAGCCATAACCTTGGTCCTGTTAGAATCATCCCTTGGGCTACTTAGTGAGTGTCTTAATAGTGTCTTAAATGAAAGGTGGCAGAACTAGAGCTCATCATAAGCTGGTGCCTGACTGCCACATTCTTTCTCCATCTATTTCTTGTAGACAATCTATGGGATTAGCTAAATAGTTATGGGACTGGCTATTGATTTAAGCTCTTGCCTCCTGGGCGTGGGCTTGTCTTGATATAGGTGCCTGTAGTTTACTAGTTGTCCACAAATGTGCAGAATTAAAACTCCCAGCCTATTGAGAAATTTGGAAGGAGAGTACATACTGCCCATTAGCAGCCCTTGTAGAAGAGTTGTTTTACATGTTGCTGCCAGTGTCTGTGGCATCACTGTCTATCAAGTTACTTCCTTTCAAGTTTTCCTGTTCTTGGCACACTCTGATGGTTTTTATCTATTTATTGCCAGTCAGTAACACGGGTGCCATTATATAGTCTTAAACAACTTGCATTGCAATTGTAATTTCTTCATTTTCTAAAGCCTCTGTCTGTCCAGCCATAAGATCCTTAGCTGATTATTTACTAACTAGTGTTTTAATGTGTCCTGACAAGGCAGATCCTACTGTCAACCTTAAGCTAGATAAAATGCAGAAAAGAATTGTTACTTCTGTATGTGAAAGCTAAAAAAGGAAAAGTCATGGTCTATTCTAGAAATATTAAAGCTTTGAGATTTCATTTTTTCCAAGCTAAGCATTCCAGGCAATCTTGCATAATAGTCCTTCCCAAACAAAATCAGAAGAAATAAATTACTTAATGTTGACAAAACAGTTAAACTGCTATTTGTTGAAAACAAGAATCATTAATCAATTCAAGAATGCCACATGCCATATTTGGAGAAATACCTGCATCTTGGCTGTTTGCATGTCTTCAAGTTTGCAAGCATTTTTAAGTCACTGCTATCCCTTGCTGAATACTGCAAAGGTCCTCTGGATGCCACATGGCCTTCCTTGCTGGGTGAAATTATAGCAGCAGAACCTCAGGTGTCTGGGCTTTTCTTCATGTTTTGGTGGTAGGGGATCTTTGCCAGTGGTCTGCACTCTGGAATGCTGTAAGTTAGAGGGAAAACTCTTTATTTCTCTCTCACTATATTCAGCCTTGACCAGTGGTCCAAGTTACCCAAATTTGTACAATCTAACTAAGAAACTAATTAGGTACTCTGATTTTATGAAAATTTTATTAAATTTGGAGAGAAATGGTTGTTGTTCCAGATCTAGACATGTGTATGTTTTGTTCTGGTGGCTTAATGAAAATTCTGAATAGGAAATTAAATGGTGTAGACTTGCAGATTTCTGAATAGGGCCATGGCAAGCTTCCCGTCATCTAAAAGAGACAAACTCTTGGAGGAGACTTCCCTCATTCAAGCTTCCAAAAGCCATACTCTTAATTCTCAGGGAAGTTTGATGGCCTTCTTGCTGAAGAAGGAGTATAATACCTTAGTAGGGCCTTCTAACTAGTTTGGGGGACTACTCAGAATTTTAATTGCTTTGTGTACTTACATACTTGTGACTATAATATAGTCTCATGTTTGCTTGGGTTTTATTTTTGGTCTTTTTAGAGATAAAGTAATTCCGGAGAGAGTGGGCACTTACATGATCCAGTTTACCTTTGCAATGGATAAGACAAATATGCTCAACAGTGAGCAGGTTTGTATCTCTAATTATTGCTACTAGCCAAGAACACATAATACAGAATCATCTGGGTTAAAGTGTTAGGGTGCTTTTTAGGTTCAGAATGGAAATATTTCACTCACGAGTTTTGAAAAAAACTATTTTTTTGATAGTTACTGATTTCAAACTGTTGATTATCAAAATATGTTTTCATTAACTTCTATAACCAACAATTTGACAGTATAACAGAGGTGCATAATTTGCAACCTAGCAGAACTTCTTTGTGGTTGTGCTAATTTATTTCAGGTCTGTCCGTAAATTTTACATACACTTGTTTTAGTGGTTTTTTGAGCAACCCAGGTGTGCCTGTGATTTGTAGTTAATTATATCAGTCTGTATTTTATTTTTTGTTTCATTTTTCCTCCTTTTTCTGCTAGATTATAATTGAAGTTGTACCTAATGATCCTGTACGCTTGTTACCTGATTCTTTACCAGCTACTCCAGCAGTTTCCAATGTTCGAGCTCTTACCAGCCGTACACTGGTCAAGGATTTATACCTCCATTTAATGGTAACTATACTTCCATACAAAATCATAATTAAGTGTTGTGGTGCACCACTTTAGTTGTTCTCTTGCACTGGATGATTGGGAATTTGCACAGAATAGTTTTATATTGCACTGTATAGCTTATGTTATATCACATGG
The DNA here is from genome assembly GCF_014805655.1 of Passer montanus. Lineage (NCBI taxonomy): Eukaryota > Metazoa > Chordata > Aves > Passeriformes > Passeridae > Passer > Passer montanus. The sequence goes on along the minus strand of NW_024366480.1, from coordinate 12,872,422 downwards.
TTTGTTACCCCTTCTCCGTATCACATGGTCTTTCCCTCACCTGTCCCGGTACCCCCTGGTGGTCTCTCCCCTGGGTTACCCCTCCCCTCGCCACTCCTCACTGCTGTCCCATTGGCTCTGGACCTCTCCCTCAGTCCCCATCCCGGGGTATAAAAGTTCCCTACTGCCAGGGAATGCCCTTGCTTTTCTCCCATGGGTTTGTCTGCCTGATGTGTGTCTAGAAATAAAGGACGTTTCCCACGTGGAGGAGAGCACTTTTCAAATCTTTTACCTTTGTCTATGAAGTATCGTGTGGGCAAGGGTCTGTAGCTAGCCGGAGTGGACCCCAGCAGCCCTGGAAACACGATCCTTCAATTAAGGAAATGTAGAAGACTGCTGAAACTGTATTGAATTTTGCCGTAAGGCATTGTTACTGTTTCTTTGCAGTTTCACTTCAGTAAAAAAGATGTTAATTAGTGATTTTTCAGCATATGACAGGTCCATCTTCTTTAATTTACATATGGATGACCAAAACTGAAATGTTTAGTCCTTGCTGTCAGGTATCTCAATTGAAATCAGTGTCTTGTTGCCACACAGAAAAATTGTTTCAAGAATAGATTCTAGTAGGAAAACACTTGCTTGTACAGCAGATATTTCCCTCCATGATTTTTCTTCCCCGGTACAGTTTCTCTTAGAAATCTTATATTACCAAAAATAAGATTTCTTGAACTTTGAGTGTTCACAGGCATAAAAGGACATCACTTACAAGCTACCATAATAGCAAAACAGACTCAGCTTGTGGAAAAGTAATTTAATTTTAATTTCCAGTTAAAAAAGATTTGTGTCATAAGAAACAAAGATCAAAAAACTAAAGCAGTACCTACTGCCCCACCCTTCCTAGGCTCAGCTTTGTTCCAGATTCCTGTACCCTCTCCCAAGCAGTGCAAGGGGGTAGAGAATGGGGGCCACAGTCAACCTGTAACAGCTCCTCAGCTCTTTCCTGCCAGTGCTTTTTCTTCAGTTTCCATTTTGTAGTGTGGGTCCCCTCATGGGCCACAGTCCTTCACAAACTGCTGCACTGTGAGCCCTTGCCACAGGCTGCAGTCCAGGAATTATCAGCCTGGTTTAGCATGGGGTCCTCCATGGGCTTCCATGCAGGTCTCTACACCACTGTGGTTCTTCATCGGCTGCAGGGAAGTACCTGCTCCAGTGTGGTTTCCCTCTGAGCTGCAGGGGAATTTCTGCTCCTCCTGCTGTTCCTTCTCTCACCATCTACTGTCTTCTTTTTTTTTTTTTTTCTTCCCTTCTCACCTGCCTGTGAATTTCTGCCCATTCTTAAATAACAAAGAAGCACCATTTTGGCTCTGTGCTCAGTTGGAGCACTGGCCATGTCCAGCCTCTCCTTCACCTACCTGTGCATTTCTGCCCATTCTTAAATACAAAGAAGCACCATTTTGGCTCTGTGCTCAGTTGGAGCACTGGCCATGTCCAGCCTCTCCTCACAGAGGCTGCCTCTGCAGAAACTGCTAGCACCCTGCCATATAAATCCAGGGCAGTACAGGAATGGATTATTTAGTTCAGTCCCAAACTAACTTTAATTTCTTTTTTACTCACAGGATGAATATAATAACCACACTGGACTTGATCTAGTTGGCAGAGTAATAGTAAAAATTAAAAGCCCAAATGAAGAAGATATAGAGATCCCACAGTTTCATGGGAAAGTCAATACAGTAGAGTTTCCAATGGAGAGTGGATCAGCTGAAATTGTAAGTGACTGAAATATACAGGTCTGTGAACACTCTGTGACTGTGTGAGGTTTATTTTTCCTGCAGTTTTAAAGTTATCTTATTACCACATTGTGTTCTGTGGAGATTTAGTTTATATTGTAGCTTTCCCTTAGAAATAAGTAGATACATTATTTCTTCTGTGGTTGGTTGCTGATTTTCAGGAAACCTGAAGGAAGGACATTCTTTTAAAAGTTTATCCTTTCCAAGTGAGGGAAGTGTACAGGTACTTTCAGTTAGGGACCAGGACATTCAAGAAAATCCAGGAAAAATGTTTTCTTCATTTGAATTTCACATGTGAATAACAATTAACCGGTTTACTTAAACCATTACTATTACTGGTATTTTACATTTTTATTTATAATACTCTCAGGCTGTTATATCTTAAGGTAATTTAGAATGACTTCTTCATATATTTCTAATTAAATTTTGCTAGGCTCTCTTTACTTTTTGTCTAAGTAGTGGGCATATATATACTTTGTAGAAAGGTGTCCTACCCTAATTTTGCAAAGATAAAACTGCCATTTTTCTTTGTGCTTTGTTTCACTCATTAATGCACCTGACTGTTAAAAATGCTTTCCTTATTTTGGTTTGAATCTCTGACATCATACATACTCTGAAAGTACTGCATATTGTAGTCACATCACTGCAGTCACTTTTTCTTCAGCAAATAAAAATTGAATTTTTAAAACCTCTAAGTTCCATCTGTCACAGCTGCTATAAAATATCATACAAAGACACAGTGTAAAATGTGCACATGCACAAAACCAGGAGCTGTTCAAAACACACCGAAGAAAATCCAGCTGAATGTGGAGTTTCTTCTGTGTGGAATGGTCACAATCGTTGTCTACAATCTCAAGCCTACACAGAACTTCAATTGGTGGTATTCCTGTGGTGAAACAGTTGTATATTGATTTTTCTTTTCAACTTGAAATATATAAGAATGGCAGAACAAAATTATACCCCTACTTCATGTGGTTGTCACTTATTTTAAAAGTCTGACATCTACAGAAGTCTTCAAACAGTTAGAAGGTGTACCAAAGGAGGATCCACCTTTTAAGGACATTTTCTCAGCCACCTTTTCTAGCTCGCTCTTTGGAAGCAGCTTGATGACAGACCAACATCAGTGTGTGCCAGGTGGAGACAGACACTGCATAGCAATCCAAACGAATTCTCCAAATACATCTTGGAAATCACCACCATAAGACTACAGTAGAATCCTAAAATTTACAGGTCCTACATAGGAACTTCTTTAGAATATATTTTATTCAGTACATTGACTGCTTTTATGGAGCTACATATGTGAAACTGAATGACACAGCATAAGTTATTCTCTGTCAATAACAGTCAAGAACAGAAACTTCTAGTTAACATGGCTAAATGTTATTAATGGCCCAAATTCTTGTCTACTCTAATCCAGACAGAAAAGTGACAAAATATGTATGAAAACCAACCTAGTAAAATAAAATGCAGAGACTGAATAGAGGTATCAGATAAAATTAATATACCGATTGATTTATGGTACACTCTTGGGTTTCTCTGGTTTCCGTAACATGTTTCAGGAGTAATTAACTGGTTTGTGAACACATTTTTCTCAGGCAGGTGGGGTTAAGAAAAAGTGCAAAAGTATAGCTTTAGGTATTTACTTTTTAGGTATATATAGGTGTGAAAGATTAGCTAAAACTGCTGGTCGAACAAAACACTCTGCAATTCTTGTATTTACACCTGTGGTAAAAGGGGTAAATTGAACACTTTTATATGGGTAACAATAACCCCATATACAACCTGTGGCAGTTCAGATAAAATTACGGGATGATTTTGAAGACTCTTTGCTAATGCAGAAATAATAATTTTTTGTTTGTTTGTCTCCATGTAGTAACCTTCTGTTGCATAATTGTGACCTAAATTCTCCAGTTCCCCATCAGTGACAAAGCTAACCTGTGTAATGGAGGGGAGAGTGTGCTGAGTTTCATGGTGTTTGGGTGATTGTTTGGCTTGTTTTGCCCTCCACCCCTCTTTTTTTTCTTTTTTAGTAAGCCAATAGAGTGCTTTTTTTTCTACTTAGGTATTCCTGGATTGGTGGAAGATGGAGGGTTTTGCATGCTTATTCCTTTTTATTACTATGATCTAAAGATACTCTGCTGCCTATGACAGTAACTTGTGTTCTCCAGTCATCCATGGGGACTAATTGCATTTCAGTGAACCCAGTATCTTCCCCACCTCAGGCAGTTTTCAGGCATCTGGTTTATACTGATTTCACTGACTTCAGACTACTGACAAAACCCATGTGGAAAGGGTTTGTTGGTTGTGATGCACTATCCTTTTCATATGACTTGTAATGGGGAGGGGAAGGGACATACTTGTTTTCTTCAAGTATTTTGAAATTGTCACATCTTGTTTGTAAAGACAGTTGTATGCAATTAGCACAAATGATGAAAGTGATAATCTGACATGTTTACCCTTGGTCACAAGTTCAGGGATACTAAACTTGTTTAGTGAAGAAAAATGTTAACATCTTTGTTGGCATATATTTTCTAAGGAAAAGATATTTCCACTACAGACTGCTCCTGATAAAATATGTAGCTGCAGTATTTTTGAAAGCTATGAAACTGTCTTTGAAGGTTATATATCTATCTCTTCTTTTAGGCTGCAACCACCATTCTCTTGATTTGGCCAGTTGAGTAGCAATTTCTACATGTTAAAGGTGGAAACAGTATGAGTTTTATTATCAGAATTATTCATTTTATGCATGATACCTTTCCCAAAGTAGCAGTGCATTTAGATATTACCTTTACTAATTTTATTTCTGTTTACCTTTATGGTTTTATAATATTTCTCACGTTTATAAAGAAAGGCAAAGGATTTAATATGCCTTTTCAATAAGGAGTTGTAAGAAGTTAAATGTTTATGATAGTGTTTGGGTATATTGTTGATTCATTTGGGATTTGCTGTCTATTTCCATGGTAACAACAGTAACTTTAACCAAGCACTGGGAATAGATTGCTCTTCCTTCTCTGCATTTATGCTTTGGGTCTTTCTTTTTAATGATCTGTTTACATTTCACATATTGAATGAAGTACACCTGAGGATATCTTGCTTATCAGACAGTGCAGAGGATATTATTTCTGAGCATGTGTCTCTGAAATAAAATATATAGCCAAAAATACTAAGACTTTCTAAACAGGTAAAATGACAATCTTAATTCTTAAATATTAAAATAGCTATATCTTTGTATTTTACTTTTGTTTAGTTGTTATAAAAGGCTGTCTACTGTATAGACATCATGTGTTATGTAACTTACAAGATTTGCATCTGAAGAATGTTTGTTTTGTGTGTAACTTCAAGTGTGCTTGGGCATAAACTTATATTTGTTTATTTTCGTAGAATTTAGTGCTGGCTGAAGACAGTCCTGGAAGAGACAGCACTGAATATATTCTTGTCTTTGAGCCACATCTGCCAGCTTTGAAAAAACCTTTGGAACCATATTGTCTCTCATTTATGTTTTACAATGGTATGTTTCAAGTACTCTCAAATACTTGTTTTTCCTTAGAATCAGCAATTTTTAGATCCCTAATATGTTTTCAGAACTATGTAATAGCTTAATAGATTTTTACTAATGCTTAAACCATATAAGTATGTTACTGTATGTTTTTCTAAAAGTGAATATGTTTATTTCTGTAGATTCCAAGAAGCAGCAGCTGATGGCAACACTGACCAGGGAGAAAGACCAATTATCTAAGTCCATAGATCTTTACAGAAAGATGTTTGATACTACAAATCAGCTCGTAGCTGAAATGAAATGTAAGTTCAATCAAATAGGTAAATAATTCTTCTGTGAATTAAACTTCTATCCTATAATGATTTTGAGAATATAGAGAAGGGGAGAAAAATCAATGTTGAAATCATGAGAGATAGTAATTAGAGGGTAGCAGATGGGGTATATGTCTTGCAGGGAAGCATCTAATTATTAAATATTGAATGTTCCTACCTGTAAAAGTCTTGGTTTGATGTAGAATGTCTTCTGTCAGAATTATCAAAAGGAGAAAAGAAATATTGAAGTTGGTGTTTTATGGCTTTTTATCCATGGACTGCCTTTTACTCCCATCTTCGCGTGCTCATACATCTGGAAATTCAACAGTTGCCTGAAAACAATTTAAGGAGAATGGACTATAGATAATAATTTTTAAAAAGTTAGTCTTATGTTTTAAAAATGTTACTTTTCCCCCTCACGTTTGACCCTGTGTATATTATTCCGAAGTGTTGTGTAATTGTTTATGTTCTTCAGCAAATGTAATTCTTTATGAATGAAGGAAATGTTTTCTGTCTTTTTTTTTTGTTTTGAATCATCCTGCCTGTTGATCAAAAGGTTTGTTTTAATAATTGCATTTTAAATTTTTATTTTAAGTAATCAACAAGTGTAAATAAAGCGGATTGGCTTAGAAGATGCTGCTGTTTCTTGTAATTTTAATATTTCATATTTCCATTATGAATGGAAAATCTTGAATTCCAGTGTGAAAGGCATAAAATATTTGTTTCATACATGCACATCTGCAGAGAGTAAGTTAGAGTACAGCACTTTATGTTTAAGTAAGAAGATAAGATAATTTCAAATATAAACATTTTGTGAATAGAGGGTAGAAAGCAACTCACCTGTTTACTCATTTATTTTTGAAATTAGTTCAGGTATGAGAGCTGAGGAAATAGTGTCAAGAAAGTGGTGTCCCATATAACAGACTAAGGCACTCTTCTCTGTCTTGCCATTTCCCTGTTGGAGAACCATTTATAATGATAATTGAGGATGAAAACTAAAACTAGCTAATGTTATCAGACTGATACAAGGCCTAGGCCCCTTTGCTTCTTGAAGCTGAAGGTGTAACATCTGCTGAAATTGTTTAGAAACTGGATAAAATCTCAAGATTTTTGTTGAAAAATTCTTACATTCTGTGCTGAAATTAAGAAGTAGATAGGGTCACTTGCAGCTGACATAATTCTGAAAAGTTGTAAGAAATTCTCTAAGTGTTCCATTGCTTCCTATCACTTCCTCAGTCTCTTTTGATTTTGTTTCAGGTCAGGTTAAAGAAGCTGAAACACGGGAAGCTCTCCTGAAGAATGAACTGAAAAAGCACCAAATTGAATTACCACAGACAAACACAGTATGACTTGATTCTTACTAAACTCCATTAACATATCTAAAATTAATATCAATAATATATCAATACTAATATTGCTGAATCACACTGTTACCAAAACAGTGAAAATTTAAATTGTAGAAAAATTTGTGAATCAATGTCAAATGTAAGGGGTTTTTTTAATTGTTCTGTTAGTGTGAGGATCTTTTAAAATACAGTTATAGAACTAACAAAAACCTTGTCTTTTATATCCTGGTCTTGTGTTTCTGCTGGTCATGTTTCTGCTAAGGTTACTGGTGTTACTGCTAGATGTTACAGTAGGTTTTTGGAGGCTGGTCAATATATATTGGATGTGTTCTGGCATAAGTAAGCCAAAGGAAAGCACTTTTTTTTAGAGAATCAGAGAATTGCATATGTTACTGCCAAAGTTAATGTAAAAGTAAATTTGGAAATATTCAGGACAATGTACCCCATTACTAATTTCCCTTAGAGATCCAATTATGTTTTAAGAAACTTTTTTAAAGTTTTCAAACTACTAACATTTGAGGGAAGAAAACACCTATGTAAACGATTACCTTTAGATCAAATAAGACCAAGTTATAGTCATTAATCACAAATCAGTAGAATTAAATTCAGTCACAGTACTGAAGTTCCCCCTGCTGGCTAGATTTTTCAAGGCTGGATGTAGTCGCCTTCTGAAATGGTTTCTTTTTGTGAAATTCATGATTATATCTTCCTGCTGTTTTAAACTTTCTTCACTTTTGTCTCTAATCAAGCACTGATAGTTCTTTCTGAAATGCTCCTTGAAGCCCTTAAAAATTAAAGAAATTTTTTTAAAAAGTAATTAAAAAGTTTGGTCACAATTGCTGTGAGCTTTCCCTTTGCTCTTCTCTGGGATTGTGCATGGTGATCCATTATACATTAAAAGCCTGTTTCAGGTTATTGAATGTTTATTGTTAGAAAGTTAATTGATGACAGATAACTACTTCTGCTGCTCAGTCCACTGGTACATGCTTACTGATTTTAAATCTTCATTCTCAGCTTCAGTATGTGGATTCTCTTCTGAAAAAAAAGATGTTGGAACAAGAAGGAGTAATGAAGCAGCCAAGGAGAACTTGTACCCTCCCAAACTATCCAAAAGGCAGCCAGGATATTCTAGGCAAGGTGAGTTTTCTTGCAGAGAGCCTTCTAATGAGTTCTGTTGGTTCCACAAAGTGCTAGTGATGAAAAATTATCTGATGACCAGCTGCCCTAACAGAACCATCAACAGGGAATTAAAGGTCTAAAGTTGCAGGATTATTGTGATTACTATGAAGAGGGGATGTGGTCTTGGTTTCTGTTTTGACTGTTGTAACTTCTGTGGTGCAGATTGCACATTTAGCTCAAATTGAGGATAACGAAGCAGCAAAAGTCATCTCTTGGCACCTGGCAAGTGACATGGACTGTGTAGTCACACTGACCACGGAAGCTGCTCGTTCTATCTTCGATGAAACTCAAGGTCGACAACAAGTGTTACCTCTTGATTCTATTTACAAGAAGACACTTCCAGATTGGTCCAGGTAGAGAAAAAAAAAAATCAAACTTCTGCATTTGTATTACATACTTCAACTCTTTTTTTCTTGTCTAATTTGATTGTTAAACTTCCGTTGAAGATTTGAAGTATAAAATTCACAGGTTTATTATTATAGCAACAGTAATGTCACTTGAAGTGTTAGCTGAAATCTCAGCTTTACGTCTTTAGCTGCTGTGTGATGCTCTTTATATAATAGTTTCTGTATTTTTTTTCTTTGTCTACATGTTTTCTAGAGCAGGAATTTATTTTAAATAATTTTAGTGCTTCTAATCAGATTATAACTTTCAAAAATCCAGTTTCAGAATACATTCCTAAAATCATCTGTAGTCATATAAAGTCATTTTGCTATTTCAGTTGCCTGAAAAATAAAGTACAGTATTTCTGCTCCTGAAAATAATTTGCTTATGAAGGTGACTTCTAATATAATAAGAATGCCCTTTAGAAAAGATCTGATGTATAAATGTATTTATAATGTTCAAATTCTCAGTTGTCATAATACAGTGCATTAAAACTTGTCCATAAATTAGTCATACGATTTTGTTGAAAATAATGCCTCATAACAAATCAGTGTTTTACTGAAACATCTTTAACATAACTGACATTTCAGATAATGGTGGGATCATTTATCTAATGTGGAAGTGATAAGATGCATTCAATTCCGTTGCAGATTCCTGGCTAGAATAATGACAAATTGCTTTCTTCTTTTCTTCTTCTTTGCTGTCTCCTTTGCTTAACCAGACCTTTACCTCACATGAGAAATGGAAGAACGTTCTTCAGACCTATTGGAAATCCTGTATTTGCCAGAGATCTGTTAACATTTCCAGATAATGTAGAGCATTGTCAAACAGGTAAATGATAAGGATCAAACATTAATAACTTCTTTCTTTTAAAGAATGAAATACAGAAACATCACAAATTATAATCCCTTCAACATTTGCAAATACCAACGTACATTCCTCCTGAGTTCTGTTGGTAAAAATAGGAGGGCATTAGCATTAATTATTTTTAAACAAAAGTTGTGAAAATTTCACCCGTGACCACTTTGTTTTACTTGTTGTCTTAGTTTCATTTTCTCTACTTAGATGTGTGGCAGGTTTTTTCTTTTTTAAATTCCTGCAGCATTATCTTATTCTCAAGCTCCTTAGAGCAGGAACTGACCATCACAAGATTAATTTTATAATCTCATATTGCAGAAGCTACTCCTTTTGTTAGGCTTTGTTTCTAGTTTGGTGCTTCTCAGAAATGTGTAATACATAGATTTAAGTACATGCAGACTGAAGTGTACATAACTGTGTGTGTTATGCTTAAACAGCTTAATAGTTGTGAGAAATCTTTCAATTTTTATGTAGATTTTAGTTTAGGACACTATTGTACTCTTACTCTTTCTAACAATGTAGCAATCCCTACCTTTTCCTACACTTTTTTTTAAATTAAGTAGCTCTGCTCCTTTATATGGAGAGTTGACATCTGCAGTTACTTCAGTAAGTTTTGCATTTTATTTCACGACTTCCCACTATAGAAGTATTCCTCTCTACTGTTTATAAAGACCAATTTTTAACCCTGTGCATTTTCAGAAAGTTAGATAGTGATAGACTTTTAACTATAAGTTCTTCTTCATGCCCCTTGAGGGAATTGAAAAAAATCATGTTGCATGGCTACATTGTTAGATTTTGTATGGAACAGACTTCCATTAGCAGAAGAGTCTTAAGCTCAGTTGGATCATTTGCCTGGGAATGTTTTGTTTTTTTTATAAACCATTGAAATATGAAGAAAAATATTAAGTAACTGAGAACAAAATTCAACATCCCAGGAAGATTTTTAAAAAGATATCATTTATATAATTTCATGAAACTTGGGATTTTATTATGTGTGTCTTGATCAATGTAAAATATCAAGAGAGTATTTTATTGGAAAATACACTCAATTATGCCAAAAGGCACTTAAATGTACTAATTTTTTTTCCTTGTGAATTCACTAATGAAAGCAGAAGATTGCATAGCTATCTCAACCTCAACAGAATTTTGTTGAAATAAAAATTATTTACATGTTATTTCCCTTGCACTTATCTTAGAAGCTGTGATAATGATGCCTCAGAATTGACTTTTCAAAACTCAAGTTATTTTGCTCCAGAGAAATTTCATAGTTCAAAAATTTATATTTTTCAGTGTTTGGTATGCTCTTGGGTGATACTATCATTATAGATAACTTGGATGCTGCCAACCACTACAGAAAAGAGGTATGTTTCAAATTTTCTCTAAATTTTATGATACAGATATATTGCAGAGCTACATATTTAATACATTAAAAACTTACAGTAATTCCCAAGTTTAATGCTGTGTTAGCTGTAAGTTTGTTTACTGTCTGTGGGTCTCAAACAGTGAATGAAATCTCTATTATTGGCACTGACAAAATTATCTCCATTCAACAAATTCCATTATGTGAATGTTGCTATGGCACATGGGACCATGTTTGCAAAGATGAGCATCTTCAGTTTGGCTGTGTTAGTGTTAAACACAAGTTCTTCTGTACTTTCCTAGTCACTCTGTGTCATAAAACACAGGAGTGTAAGGCACATGGTGAAATATCAGGTCCACTTGACTAAGAATTTTATGTGAAACTTACTGGATAGCTTTGAGACCCATTTTATTTAGGTTTAATGGTACGTGTTTTAGCAGGAAAGTGTCTCTGAGGAAGTACTGACACTGGGCACTTTTACTTTCAGCCCATGAGTTTGCTAGAATCAAAAAAATGATTGAGCATAAGAATGTAGAACTGTACTGATTGCCACTGCTTCCTAATATATGTTGATAATCAGCTTTTCCCAGGTATAGATCTAAATTCTGCCTTCAGGTTTCTGGTAAAATGTGAGAACAAATCCAAAAAAAAACTAGTCTTCATAATTATTGACAATAATGCTTCATTTTAATATATGCATTCTACTGCTTGAAAGCAAAGTCATGACGTCATTTCAGAAAATATGTTTTTCTTTAGGGGACACATTTGCATTGCAATTGAAAAATACAAAGGTTCACAGCAGCATTGCTGAAAACTTAGACTTTTTGTGGAGTTACTAATTTATTCTCGATTTCTGTACCTGTGCAGGTTGTAAAAATTACACACTGCCCTACCTTGCTGACTAGGGAAGGAGACAGGATTCGCAGCAATGGAAAATTTGGAGGCCTGCAGAATAAAGCTCCTCCAATGGACAAGCTCAGAGGAATGGTATTTGGAGCACCGATGCCAAAACTTTACTCTACTATCTCTGGACAGATAGGTGGGTTAATGAAGTCACAAACATACAAAACTTAGAAAATTATATTGCTTGTCCTATGTTTTTTATTCTCTGATGTAATACAGAAAGGAAAACTTCAATTTATCATACAGTTATTTTAAGAAATAGGAGCTGTACAGTGTTCTGTTTATAAATTTGCATTTTCTTAAAAACTTGTAGCTATTACATTTCCTGAAATAAAAAGTAGTAATAATGAAACAATCCCCTTTTTTAATTAGCCTTAAGAAAATGAGTATAAGCAGTAATAATCATTCAAACAGTAAGCATGAGAAGCTTCTTTTCTTAAGTGCTTATAGCTATTATATTTCCTGAAATAAAAAAAAAAAGTAATAATGAAACAATCCCCTTTTTTTCTTGGTCTTATTAAAGGAGTATAAGCAGTAATAATCATTCAAACAGTAAGCATGAGAAGCTTTAGTTGATTGAATTCTGGCATCACTGAGAAACACGTTTTAGGTCTTTCTACTCTGGAAACACCATAATTTAAAATTTCTTAAGTGCAAGTGAGCTCTATGAAACAGTGGTAGAAAAATTCATGTTCTTAAGAGAGAATATCTCATAAGCTAACCTATTTCCTGTGGGATCACTTCAATTTCTTTATGTGCTTAGATTCTTCATTTCAGAATAAAGGTTAGAAATTAAGTTAGAAGATGCAGTTTCTGACATGTAACAACTGACTTAACTGATGAGTAAAGCACTGAAAAGTCTTACTTGCAAACAAGATTTTTCTTAAATACTTAATTTTGAAAATAAAGGATATGAAGTGTATCCATGACAGTGCAATGGAGGGGTGTGGGGAGAGAACACACATACCTATTAAAATAGCCATATATATGAGCAAACTACTTAGCACTGACCAATTGAGTAGGGGAAAAAAATGAGGACTAAAACCATCTTTTCTCAGCACTTTAGTAAAAATATATTATGCCTAGGGAAAACACAGTAAGCCTGTCAGTCACAGACTACACTGGGTTTAGCATACTTTGTCTATCAGCGTGTTTTCAATTGTTGAACTCAATTATTACCCAATACAAATTAAATTGAAATTTTCTATAGTTTAGTACTGGAGCAATAGTGGTAGAAGAAAAGGGCATGTTTTAATTTCACTTAGATACTAGACATTTAAAGGAAAATCATAATAAAATTCCATCAACAGCATGGACAGCATCTCATTACACAGGGCTTGTTGTGAACTTAATTTTACACGTAGCATTAGTTCTGACATGCTCTTTTTCAGTGTTTGTAGGATAAAAGTTGCTTAATCTGTTATTACACTGGCAAGGTACTTGTAAAATAAGCTGTATTAAGAGTCTTCAGGCTTTTGTCAGTCTGCAGTAGCTCTCTGTGTGAGAGCTTTCACCCCATGGCAAACTTAAGGTCATTTAGTGTTCAGTTAAACTTTGTGCATAATACCTCGTACTCACGTGAAAGTAAAATGAATGAGTCCAGGCTAATATGCTTGAACCCTTCCTTTATTACTTGACATATTTATTCAATGCCTGGATGTGGAAAAATTTTTTGTCTCATGTGTGTAAAGAGGAAAAAGGATTGTCAGCAAAATACACCTTTGTTAATCTGAGTCTGCTTGATTAAATTTCCATAGTGGGACGGAGTGAAACTCAGTAAATGTTCACTTGGGCCACAAGGTGGAATACAATTCAAGTCAGTAATACAAGCTTCTGCTTTGTAGCACTGAAAGCACAGCATGCTACAAGCACTTAATGTCTGATCAGAGGTAGAGAATTTCACTTGGAGCACACGGGCAACAAGATGTGTACAGTGATACCAGTTTCCCACATGATTTTCAGAGTTTGCAGTCATCTAAAATAGGGACTTGAAAAGAGGAGTCAAAATATTGGATTTTTTTTTTTACAGTCATTTTAAGAACAGCCACTATAAATTTTGATATTTTTAAGTAGTGTTGTTAAAGGTATGTTTTCTGGTGGATTATATATTGCCTAGGTTGTATTGGTAGCATTTGAAATCAAAATGGTTATTTACTTACTATTCTGTGGCTTATTGTTTTATTTATCAATTAGATCTTCTTCAGCAATACCGTGCAGCAGTGATTAAATTTGATAATGTGAATAAGGACCTGGATTTACATTTGCAGTCACTGAACACTCCAGAAATGCAAAAGAAAAAACGGGAACTTGCTGAACAAGAGAAGAGCCTCAAGCTAGTAAAACAAAAATTGGGTAGGTTATTGTACTATAATTTTGGTGTGCTGTAGAAAGAGAACAGTTAACTGCAACCAGATGAATTCTGCTCTTACAAACTAAGAAGTTCAAACTATGAATGAAAGTTGTTAACATTAAATAGTAGCTTAAAGATGTCACATTTTAAGGAAAGAATAGAAAAACTATATGTACTAGTATGATGCTGTGGATAATGCCTAGAGCAGCACTGCCCTGTATTGTGTTCAGATAATAAGAATGTGGTCAGTTTGTCTTGTGAACATGCAACTATGATCTCACTAGTAAGAGATTATATAACTATTAGTGTGGCTGGCCCCAAAACATTGGCATGCTTTTTGAAATGACTGTGTAGTAAAGAGCTGAATTGCTTTTGCTAAGGAAACACAATCAAAACATTGTGCTATAAAAAGAAACACCCTGAAGTCTGCAAGGATTGTCTGAGTTACAAGTTTTTTTATGTCAATATCAAATAATATTTTAAAAATCAACATTTACTCTGTGACATTTATAAACAAATTGTTTTAACTGTCATCTTTGAACTCTGTTTCAGATATAAGGTAACCATAAAATTCATTGTTTTTCTAAAGTCTTTATTTCAAAGGTTTAACTCTGTTGTTATAGGGCCCATTTGTAACCAACAGGTTTAATTTTTCTGTAATTGGTTCTTGCAACTTTTTCATAGGTATGACTCCTGCTTTATCAGATAAAGGTGCTGAATCGTTACTTCAGCCTATAATGTTGGATATATCTGACACCCCCATTCCTCCCAAAAGAATGAGAAGAGACACAGTGAAAAAATTGTATAGGTAAGTATCTTCTGAGGCTAGTCATTATTTTCCCATAATCTGAATTCAAAACAAAAACTAGTTTATTCTGCATATTTTTAATTCATATTTGTATCTAATAAGCAACAGTTAATAGAGTTTGCATAAAGCTGATTTTCAAGATAATTTTTAATTTCTTTGAAGTTTCTGCCTCATTTAAAAGTTAAGTCTCATATAAAGATTTGCTTACTAATTCTGTTTCTCTTTATGAACTGATTGTTATCTTTGTGCATCACATTCCCCATATTTTCTGGTATATTTCACACTGTTACACCCAAAACTATTTGAGATGGCTTGGTCTGTAAACTCTTTTAAGGTCTGCTGTCAAATACTCAATAGATGAACACAGAAACAATTATTGTTTTGTAATAAAATCATTCTTACACTATTTCTTCTAAGTAACTGTCTGAAGTGAACTGGTGGGTAAAGTGTTTTACCCATGTATCTGTTCTCATTCCCTCTGTGCTGATGAGCGTTTGAACAGACACACACACACACACACAAATTTGCAAAATTCTGGTATCTCTACCTTTAAAGTGACATGAAACTGTCTTTGCCATTTCACATGTCTCTCCTCATGACTACATCACTGTCTTTGCTGAACTAGGGTCATTTTTCTGAGATTATTTAAATCTTACCCAGTAGTGTTATATGATTCTCAGAACAAGTATTCACTATAGTGCTGTGTCTCTTACTTTTTATACTTGCTACTATTTTATCTACATATAGAACTAAAGTGGTTATGTAGTTAAACTAATATTAGCTTCTTGCTATTCTTCATTTTAACAAAATAAATACAGTAATAAAAAGCTGTGTATGAATATGGGGGTTATATTGTTTATACTTGTCGGAGCTCTATGCTATACATGTAATTTTATATATATAAAAAAATAAAAGCTTTGTTTATAAGCCACTGTGCTATGTTTTGTTTAGCTCAGAAGAATGGATCTCCTCTCCTGCAAAGCAGCAGCAACCGCAAGTGCTGCAAATGGCCCCTTCAGAACTTAATGGAACTCCACGGAAAAGAAAGGCATAGACTGATCAGACTTGCTGGGAAAAGCTGTGTATGGAAAATGTGAATACATTCAGTTAAAGGAAATACTTATGCGGTATTACCGTTACTCTGAAGATTTTTATACTGATAGAAGATACAAATGTATTTCAGTTAGTAGGAACAAAAGTGTAAGTATTTAACATTGTTAGCCCAATTTTTGTATAGTTAATTTTCATTTCTAAAAGCTTTCAGAGTTATGTTCATGTGTTGAAAAAAAGGTTTTAAATATATTCTTTTTTATTTATGAAAAGATCTTTGCAATAAAACTGCTTCAGTACAAAGCACTGACAATACAGTCACTTGTGTTGAATAGATTGTGTCGTGAAATGAGATTTTAATTTTAAAAGCATCCCAGGCTGTCTTGAGGAAGATAATCAGAGGTCACTTTAATGATCTGCGTTGCAAAGATTTTAGTGACGAACAGGGCAGAAAAGGATCAGGCATGATTAAAGATAGAATTTCAGCCAGGGTCAGAGCAAGCAGCTGGAAACAGACTTGATTGAAAGAAAAAGATAGGGCAGAAGTATGAAGCTAAACTTGAAAAGTATAATAGTTATTGGTTGAAGCCCTCTAAATAACATAGGAGACAGTGTTCAGGGATATGGAGCATGTGTAGGTTCACATCTGCCTCAAAGAATTTCTGCCTCGGAGTGAATGTTGACACCAAATCTACTGATCTGTACTCTCAGCAACATGCATTTTATATACATACTCCTTTTCTGAAAAAGGACTTTAAGCTTAAAAAGACATGGTGGTCTCCTGCTAGAAGTTTTAGAATATTGATCACTGGTGCACATCTCTGTGATAGTTCTAATAAAATGAAATTTCTCCAAATTAAGGAGAAATAAAGCAGTGTAATTTGTGGTTGAAGGTTTTCCAGAGCTTTCTGCTTTAAAGACAGGTTAAACATCAAATTATCCTACCATTAAAGAAAATAAATATATTCAAGTAGAACATGTAACACCAGCAAGAAATGAAGCTAGCCCTACCTCTTTTTTTTTTTTTTCTGGTTTTCTCTCTAAATTTAGACATCAAGACTTGAATCAGGTAGCCATCATGAAGGGTTTGCCTTGTAATAATTTGTCCCACCACACCAATTTACTTGATAGTTCTTATTTTAAATGCATTTATTTTAATTCTGACATCTGCCTAGCCTCAGTCTCCAGTCTCTGGATAATCTTGAATCTTATTGGATTAAATATGTATTCCTGCAGAAGTATTTCCTGTTGGAATTCATCTCTTGCCTTTGGTAGTCAGTGTAGCCACTATTAGCATCATGTGATGTATCTCCCTGATGGAAGAGGCAAACAGAAAATTAAGGATGGTTTCCAGTTTTGTGCAATAGCTATCAGAGATTTCAGGAAATTTCACCAGGGAACTTTCAGGATTTTCCAGCACAGTGATGGCAAGTTACTGCTTTGCAAAGCTGTTGAGGACAACTGATTTGGTCATGACAACAAATTGGAGCTCTGAAGTGTCAATATTTTCCCTTTACCCACTCTTTACTCTGCAACAGAGCAGAGCAGGGACCTCAGCCATGCTGAGCAGTGTGTGTTGTCCTCACTGATTTGGTATGGGTCTGGTGGAAATCCATGCAGGAAACTGGGAGAAAGTGGTTGTGGTTTTGGTGTGGGCCTGCTTTTCAACTAGCACCCAGGGATGCAGAGACTGCCTGTCAGGTGAGTGAGGATGGATGCCCCATGTAATCCAGGGAGGTAAGTTGGATGACAAATCCTTTCTGCCAAACCACCCTTGCAGTGTGACAGCCCCACCATCAGTGTCATGGCCCTGACTCTACATCTGTACAGTCCCAGGATCACTGGTACTTCTCTAGCCATGTGTCTCGTCTGGGACTTCCTCTGCCTCTTCCAGGGCCAGAGTCGCGTTGTCACCAGAGCTGCACCTCAGGAAAAGACCAGTGAGAAGGAAGGAGGAAGGGCTGATGCCCAGGGAGCAAAAGGCAGGCAGGGAACCAGTGCAGGGTGATGCTACAGCAGTAGCCTGGATGAAAAACACGCATTCCAAATGTCCATTGAGACATTGTGAGACTGTAGCAGTGTCATTACTGGAAGTTTTCTGCTGAAGCCTCCAGAGTAGATGCATATTTGATTACATTAGCATTATATTGCTATCCTGAACTCCATTTCGGCTAAGCCTTTAAAGAGATTTGCCGTCACCATTGGGGAATGGTTCATTCTTCAGTTGGTCACAATGGGAAAAGAGAAAGAAAGGTAAGTTGCTTGCTTTTTAACAGCAAAGATATCAGCTGTTCTAAAGACTTATTATAGTGCATTGCTGCAGGTTGTGGTAGTGTCATTTTGTGGATATTTAATAAAGCATTATTAAGGAACTGTCATTAAAACATTATCTGCCTTCAAGCACCAACATTTTCTCCCAACAAATTCTGCTCCCAAATTGTTCTGTTCAGGGTTGTTTTTTTTCTAATACTTAAGAAACAAAATCCTTTTAAGTTTTATTTCATGATGACATGGCAAGGATAGGCAGCCATCACAGACCAGATCTGCAGTAAATTCCTTTTCTGCCAGAATGCAGTACACCATAGGAGAAGCCCAAATCACTTTTAATGTTTTCTTTTTTTAAAAGTTAGTTTGCTCATTGTCTAGGAAGTAGAACATGTCTTACTGATGGTAGCAGTACCAGTATCAGTAAAAAGCAGCTGTTTGCCTCCCTTTCTGCCTGTGACTTGACAGGGTGTATCCAGGGATTCTGCCACACCAGATCATCTCCCCACAGGAATAGGCATCATTTCAGGTTCATAAAAAGTATGGACGCGTAGATGTGCATACACATGCCAAGTTATATGTGTACATGTGTACATAGAGTTCCTCTTGTCTATATTTCCATAGGCAAGCTCTTCCACACCCACTGTGACTGTGGAGAAATTCCAGGAGAACTACTGTGTTGACGGGATGTGTTTTAGCTGCTCCTGTCCCCTATCTGACTCTCTGGCATGTCTTCTCTGCCATGAAATGGTTCTGAGTGCAGAGTAGCCCTAGCTTTAGCAATAAAAACTGACTTTACAAGGTATGCATGTGAACTAATTGAATGGAATTTTATTTTAATACAGCTTATATATAATACTAAGGAAAATTTTCAAGTATTAGAGGCAAAAAAATATAGCACTTTCAATTTCTAAATATGTAAATTCCACAAATTTTATAATGTATGTTAATGGATTCTTACAACTCTCACTGGCTTTTATAGGAGAGTATGAGGGCTCTAAAGAAATCCCTACTCACTGCTTTGGGGCTTATTATTTTACAGTAGCCTTGCTCTTTATGACTACACTATTTAGGCCCTGTTTGTATGCATACCATCAAGCACAGGTGAACTTCACAAGAGAAACAGGACAGCTAAGACCTTCCTTCAAAAAACTGAAAATATTTTGTACAACAGCAGAACTATGTGTTTCACTGTCTTACCTAGGAAGAATTTATGAAAGTTTTTTTTTATCTAATAACACAGCCCAAGAATTTTTGCCTAAATCATAGAGTATTCACCTTTTTTTAGAAAATGAATGTTACTTTCTAGTTACTGAAAAGATATTTGGTGGGCTCTCATTTCTTATTATTCACTCCCTCTTTATTCCTCATCAATTAAACCATATCATGCAGCAAATATTGTAGTCAAGGCTGATTCCAAGAACAGAAAAATTATTTTCCCTCAGTGTACTTAAAAGTTTCAAAGAATGATGAACAAACTAACTGCAGCGATCTCCGATTCATCTTTTTTCACACACAAAAAAATAAATTGGTAGATTACAAAGTTACTGAATAAAAAACTGAGCTATTTAATTAAAATTTGCTGCTACTTTGTTTAATGGAAAATGGGAATGGTCCCAAAAACTTAAAAGTTAACTTTCCCCAGTAAACAGCTAGTGAAAACAAATGTTTCATATTAAATCCAGCTCCTGCTTTTAGCTTGTTCTTATAAAGAAAATATACTAGAGAAATTAAATGGCAATGTCATAAAATTAGTAGCTAAAGACTGCCTTACAAGAAAAGGGAAAGGTGGACTGTCATGTTCCTGCCCTTACTTCCACAAGCCTTTCTTTGTAACTAAGGGTCTCTTAGCATGTGCATGCTCCTGTGTGGTGGTGTATTAACCTAAACTAACTGATTCAGAAGATACAGATCAAAGGTCCAGCTCTGCTCAAACTGGAAGAGCTGGTTGAGCAAGAGGAAGATTCATGACAGCCTGGGGAATGCAGTGAAAAGAATTCTTCTGAAACAATGGAGGAGGCCATTCTGCAAGTTGCTCAATAGTTTCTTTTCTTCAGCAGATTCCTGGGGCAATTCTAGGATAGAATCCTGGGAAAAGTGAGAAGGGATGTTTAGAAGTGTTCTTCATACTAAGGACTTATGGCAGAAGCAGTCATGAGTAAATTTGGTAATGCATACGAGAGCTAACCCAGCAGTGATAGGAAGTCAAAGCAGAACTGCTGAAGTGAAAGCACACCGAGGGCTGGGTCACATGTGAGAGGCCTCACATGCTGAAATTAAGCCTGCTTCTGTTGCAGGTAATTTTGGCAGATAAATAGCTTACAGAGAGCTGCCTTCAGTGTGGCAACTTCATCTTGCATCATTCATAGCTGAACTGACTTGAGGCATACGACACAGCTGGTGGAGTCCAACTGCTGCAGGAGCGTGGTTCTAAAAATGGGGACCAGTGAGATCAGTTAGTGAGTTGTGGTGTGTTGCTGTTGTAGTGTAGTGTTGCACAGACATGTGCAAGCTTGCAACTAATCATGTCCTTCACTGGCATTTTAACCACTGTTTTGAAGTTTGTAAGTACATTCCAAGTGGAGAGCCCTTGGATGCCAAAGGCAGTTTGTTGTCATGCAGATCTTGAAAGGAAAAAGTGCCTCTGAAAGTGGGTGGTCAGACCAAGACTGATTTATTCAGTTGGTCTCTGGAGGGAGATTATATCTACCTCCAGAAATGAGCCCCTCTAGGAGTCCATGTCAGAGCATCTGAACTGTACAAGATCTGACCACTCTTGTTCTACTTTCTCTGGAAACAAACATTGGGAGGCAAGCCACAGTGCTGGCAGAGTGCTGTACTTGTCTCATGCTGCTCAAAGCCAAAAGGGTCTTCTTCCTCTTAACTGTTCCTGGAATAAGCTTGTGGTGCTGGTAGAGTCTCTCTACCCTACTAATCTTTGGCACCTTCCTGTGCCAAGATAAACAAGATTCAAAGATAACCAAGAGTCCCCAGAAAAGGCGGAATGGAGGAGTGTGGGGTAGGGAATGAAGCAATAAGAGGATAAAGAATCAGACATCTTTGCCTTTGAAATTTGGGTCTGAAGTTTCACATCTCCCAAAATGAGATTTGAGAGTTTGTTAGGCTCCTGTTATTGGATGCTTCCAAGACTGAAGCAGTTTGGGATTAGAAATGAACCAGCCATTGAGACTACTGGCACATGACTTGAGAGTCCCCAGGAGACTCAGAAGTGTGATAAGAGTTCCCTACAATTGGATGTTACCTACAAGTGGGTGCTGATGGCACAGGGAAGATGAGCAGAAAGATGGAAACTGCTGGAGTTCCCAAAACCAGAATACCAGGTTGGTATGCAAGGATTAGCAGGAGAGTTGACCTATCAGGAGAGATGGACACATCTATCAACCTGAGGAGAGATTTATGGCAGATTAAGGATGGTCTCACTAGTGCAACTCCTAAGGCCTATTTCTGATTCCACACTGACAGGTAGGCATGGATTCGAGATTCTAGTGAATACACATTACAAAATATCTTTGCAGTGGACTTGAAATTTATGCCAAATACCCTGTTCCAGAAGATTTTATGGGTCACTTTTCCTCACCATTGTGATCAGATAACTTTCCTGGGTTGGGGAAAGGTCACCAAGACAGAATTAACTTTTAAAAAAAGGTTTGGTGATAAAATAAACTGTTTTTCTTGTGGGAGAGAAAGCACTCTGAATTTTTTAGGTTTTGTATCATCCTTATGAGGTATTTTGTGGCTCCCAGAGCCATCTAATTCCCAGTTACTCAACCACCCACTGAATCGCAGCGTGGGAACGTGTATTCTAGGTTATGCACGCCCAAGTCATTTTTTATGTTAATATTTCTTAAGCATTAATATTTTCTAGAAAAATAATCAGGCTTGAATATACACAGATAGACTTCATAAGCTTTACATATAAAATGCCAAGTACACTGAAGAATAGTTGCTCCGTATATATTGATAGACTGGTTCTTAAATGTCATAAATGCATTTAAAATGTTTGTGTTGAATTTTTTCCCTGAACTGCTCTACTTTCTCTGATCTTAGAATTGTAATATATACCACTTCTGGTGTTAAGAAAGATTGGAAACGTTATTTTAACCAAGTGTGTTGAAGTGCAAATAACAAGTGAACTTTTGAACTCTCTTGCATTCTCGGAGGATCTGGAGAGGTCTCTGCCAGGCTTGGAGAAAGAGCTGAACATGGAAGTTTTGTTAGAATTTTGGCAAATAGAATTATCTGGAATTAGCATGGTTTATTCCGATTCCAGCTTATCACTTCAAACTAGATTTCTCTTTAATAAGAATTACTCAGTTTCTCTTATGGAAGTTTCCTGTATGTAAGAGGGTATTTGGTGACCCTGTGTCAAATGCATGATAGCATTATCAAAATAGAGGAATTTGGGGTCAAAGAGTTTGCTGGTTACCTCTGTTGCCAAGATTGACTGTTCCAGGTCCTTATAAAGACATGCTGACACATTGGTGTGATGTGTCAAGGACCTGATGATGTGGAACATTTTCCATAGCACCACTTCAAATGCAAGCCTTTCCTTTGTTGAAAAACTCTCCTGCATGTGCAGAGATTGTATGCAAAAAATAATAATAACAAATATGCCATCGTGGGGGATGGGAAAAGAAATTTGGGCTCCTTTTTCCTGTGTTGGAAAAGCACAAAACATTCAGTGTTCTGCATAAAAATGTATTTTTTTGCAATACATTTATAATACAGTTAGAACTTTGGGAATCAGAAAGTTTAATAATTGTTACCTGGTTCTTTTGTTCTGTTTTCAGATGTTTCAAAATCACAGCTATCACTTTTAAGTCTGCTCTGTCTTTGGAATGTATTTGCCACATTTTTTATGGACACTAACTGTATATCTGCCTCCACTCTTTCCAGTTCTTCTGATTCCTGGGAAAGAGGGAAATCTGTGAGAACATTCCTCAGGTTTTAGGCAATGCCAGTTATTGCTCTTGGAACACACTGAGAAAGCAACTACACAGAGAGATACAGAAGTAGTAAAATCCTGTTTAAATTTTCACTTAGATGAAAAATAAATAATGCCATCTCAGAATCCATAACATATAGAACTTTCATCTGTATTATTTCCCCTATCAGCTTACCTTTTCAAAAACAACTGTCTTCTATGTATAATATATGTATTTATTAAAGATTGAGAAATGTTTGTGAGTAGTATCGGTAAGCTTCTTCTCAAAAGAAAAAGGAAAACCAGACTCTCTATGAAAAAAAAAGAGCTATCAGATTATCTTTGTGAAAGGATCTAAAACTCTTTGAACATGAAATGCTGGATGTCACTTCATAAGTTTTTTTTATCCTTCCTAAAATTCAGGTTGAGTCAGCTGGTGTAAATTACTCTAGGATGTAAAATAAAGATGATTAAATAGGATTCATTGCTGTAGGCAGAGAAGCAGTAGACTTCTGTGTGAGCTGCTGGCTATTTTGTACTGCTGGACATGAAGCCATTGGATTTCCACCCTCGGAACACAACGTTGCAGCTCTTCCAGTATCCGTTTGTGTACATTATGGTGATGGCAAGTAAATTTGATCTGCTCATCATTGACTGTTAAGGTGGCAAAATCTGACTGCTTTGGATGGTATAACTCTCATTTAATAACCTGCACTCAAAGTTAAGTTTTGATAACCAAATGTTTTCTCCCTTTGTTTAATATATCAGAAAAAGATCCAGGTTCCAATAATGACTAGAGAGTAGCTGCATATGGGTCTTATATTTTTTAACAGTCTGATTCTCTACTACACTGGATAAAAGTCTTACTCATAGGCAGAAACCATCATTCATTTAAATGTGTACAATTTTGACTGCTTCAAACATCTGTGTTTGCAGCAGCAGCAGGAACCTGCAGAGGCCCTGCACCTTCAAAAGGCCCAAGCCAACCTTGTCCTTAACAGCAGTGAGGTTTTGGTGTGAGTATAAAATGTTTTGTAACCACTTTTTGCCAATTGAAAAACAGGACCAGACCCTAGAGACAGTCTGTAGAAAAGGATTGTCTTGTTCCCACCCCTGGATGTGTGTGTGTCCAACCTATGTTGCAATATTTGGCTGTGGACTTCTGCTTTTTTTTTTTTTTTTGTTAACTGCCTGAAAACAAAAGAGTATATCCATGCAAAGGATCTAGGCTTGAATTTAAAGCTAGCTCCTCACATAAAAATTGCTAAAGCCTGGAAAAAATTATCAACATTTACATGTCTCAAAAGAGTTTTGTAAGTCACCAAGAAATGAGTCAGGCATGAAGTGCTGTCTGTAGGTTGAGGGGGCGACTGAAATGCAAATACCCAGTTACCACAGACAGAACTGAGGGGAAAGAAAGAGTCTCACACTAGTAACTCAATCCAGATATATGACCCTTCCCAGAGAAAGCTTACACACAAGGAAAACGAAATAAAGTAATTGTAAGGTAAGGTTTGTAGAAGAGTGAATAACTGTGATTCCATAACTGGATAAAGAATCTAAAAATAAAGAAAGTCTTTGTTGCCTTTCAATGTGCCACACAGCAAATAATGCTTTAAGGTAATCTGTGTTGCCAACTCCAGACAGCAACTCCAGAGGACTGCTGAAAGTCAGAAGCAGTTGGACAAAGACAGTGAATTACTGCAAAGCTCTAACAATAAAAAAAATAAATCAGGAGACTGGCTTAAAAGTAAGATTTGAAAATGATACCATTATATGTACTTTCCTTTTTGTTTTTGAGTCTGTAGGATGGGTTTGAGTCAAGTTTTCAAATTGC
This sequence comes from Passer montanus, assembly GCF_014805655.1. Taxonomy (NCBI): domain Eukaryota; kingdom Metazoa; phylum Chordata; class Aves; order Passeriformes; family Passeridae; genus Passer; species Passer montanus. The sequence continues at coordinate 12,847,564 of NW_024366480.1, read as the reverse complement.
TCTCTGCAAAGGAATGCCAGAACTAACTTTCTTTTGCAATACAATCTGAAGTGCTCAAATCATGCTGGAATTCCAGGAACTGGAACTTAAATGAAAAAGCAAAATGTAGATGCTGCAGTACTAAAAAAAATGTAAGGACAAATGAAGTACAGTAGGTAGAGAAATTATTTTTTCTGCCTCAGTTTTTACAGAGAACACTGATGTAACAAAATACATCCCGTAATCTAACAATGATAAGTCATTCTCTCTCCATCGAGATTTCACTGTTGTAACTTGTAAAGTCCGCTGAACTTAGCAGACCTCTCTAGGAATAAAGGTCTTGGGAGCATTCCCATTTTTTCAAGGGAAAAAGGACAACTCATGCATGAGGCAGTGAAGTTTTGGCTGTCTAAGGATTCACTCAGTGAAGTGGCTCTTTGTGAGTTATCTAAATCTCTCCAGTTATACACAGCTGGTATTTCTAGACATTTGGCTTAATGTTTCTGCTCTGGATATGGATGTCTTCTCCACGTAGGAGAACTGTCCCCATAATTTGTGTTGATCTTCAGCAGTATACTATTTGCAGTGAAATTACAGTGTAATAATTTGCAGTGACTTCCCTGACCTCCAGTTAGGAAATGTCCTACTGTGCTTCAGGCAATTTATTTTCCCCTAGCACAGTCTACAGTCACAGCTTCTGTGATATTATTTCTCTATCAATGACAAGCATCAGGGAACAGTAGGAATGAACTGGTGAGATTTACTAATTGAATGTTTGCCTTCAAGTGGCCTATTGTTGGTAATGCTGGAAAACTGTTCAAATGGAATGTGTAGACTGAGAAGAAGCAAGGCAGCTTCTTAAAGATCGTCCTATTTCTCCAAAATCAAAACTAAAAGGATCAAAATAGTAGCCAATGTATTTCTAACCAGCAATGACACATATAAGCCTTTAATTTCTTTCAGAAAGAGAAACACAAAGTGAAAGAAAATAATAAAAACCCCCTCCTTCTTTTCTGCTTTCTTCCCACTCCCTCCCCCTCCATCCTAACCTCAGCTGCCTTACAACACTTAGTGTGGGTGCTGTTATTACTGGAATACAGAGATTTTCATCTGGCACAGTTCAAACCACTTCCCAAATTAAAATAGGCTATCTTAGCATATGCACAATAACCTATATCTACAGATCTTTTGCTGGCTTTAATACTGTTGGTATAATTGGAGTGGCAAAATTCCCTGTAGAGACCAGGCCTCAGCACAAAGCTTGAGACTGTAACACTGAAGACAACAGAGTTCTGATTTTGTTCATATTTTTTAGCATCACTGACAGATACCTATAGAACAACGGGATTCCTTCCTTATTCATTTCTCATCCTAGAGCAGTAATGACTCCACCATGTTCTTCTGCAAATGGCTAAAGGGATGAAAGAGAAAAGCCCAACATCAACAGGAGCAGAGACTACCAACAATTCCTGACAGAGTTCATCCTGAAGTTTAGATTTAATTTTAGCTGTTATAAAGAAAATACTTTAAATAACATTCTATAAGCCTGAAATCCTGTGCTTGTTAAAGTAAAAGCAAATGCTGTAAATAATGCCAGATGCCCTGAATTGAGTCCATGACTGAGTTCATTCTTGAAAATATGCTCCTATATATAAATTCTTCATATCCTATGTTCACTGAAGTAAATTCTAAAACCATGAGTTCATTTTACCACTACTGCATACAGTCTTGTCCAGTGTAAGTATTACTATCATTTGATCCACCAGTTCTCAGTCCCCCATGCAGGGAGCACACCAGCAACGTTCATCTTTAACTTCTTCTCCCACAACCATCATCCCTGTAGCAACAGTTCTTCCAACACCATATAAAACCACACCTTCTTTTGGCAACAGATATTTCCTTTTAACAATAAAAGAAAAATTAAAGCGGATACAAGCCCATGGTTGATCTAGAACTTGTCTGTACAGCCTGCAGCAGGAAGGATGCTGAAGTGTAAGATGTGTCTGAAAGAATCAGAGGAAATGGTGTCACCATCCTCACCAGGAGGTTTTGATCTCAGGTGGGAAAAAGGAAATACAAGACTAGTCTGAATTTATCTCATAGACAACTTAAGGCTGCTAAAACCTCTGAGATGTTCTAAATTCTAAATATTTACCAATTTACATAAACATTCAGTTAACTGAAGGATATTAGGATACAAAATGGAAATGTCATGGTAAGAGAATTTAAATACATATTTAAATACTCCTCACTGTCTACTACTGTAATTAATTACATGGCTACTGCTCATTAGAAGGCATATATTTCAACCTACCCAGTTTCTCCCAGTATTGGAAAGAAAAAATCAACAAGGCCATTATCTGTGGAAAACCTTTCTGTACTTCCCTGTACTCCAAGGACTTTCCTGCCCAAGTAATGGAAATTACTTTATACCAGCATGTCTGAAAATAGAATATCTGGTGTTTTTAAATAAACTATTGATTCTTGCCTGAGATTTTCAAGATGAGGTGTCAGAATGAGGCAGAAAATGGACAGAGACGGCATCCAGTTATGTTATCCAGCAGAGGTTTGACTGAAACAAATCTTGGGTGCTTAATTCCTAGTTTTCACAGAGGTGAGGGCTGCTGATTCCCATTGACATTGGTGGGAATGAAGTACTTGCCCACTGTATGTTGCCCTCAGCTCATTTAGATTTCTCAACTGATCAAACCAGATCACTGCTGTCACCAGTTTATTTATTTGCAGCCCTGAGAAATCCAACATGCATAGTTTGCAGTCTGATTAAAACACAGTTGGACACACAATTAGGATACAATGCAAAACATTTATCAAGAATAATTTATTGGAAAATCTGTAGAATAAACAAAGGTAATTATAAATTATCAAATTAGATAAAAATAGATAAGAATCAGAAGAAATGTTGAGAAGGTTTCCTTCTTTTTTTTTTTTTCCATTGGGAAATAAGCCAGGAGTTATTTTTTCCAAGGAAGCAAGACTGATGTTGTGAATCACAGTATTAGGTCTTACTGACATAAAGAATTTCCGCCTCTTGTTTTCAGCAAGACTTTCAACTTTCTTATTTTAATTTTCAGTGGACTGACTGCATTTTTAATAAATTTCTTTAAATAAATCAATATCTATTATTCCTAAAATGAAATTATAATGTCTGCATATAAATTTGACCCCGTTGTAGTTAGACTTACTTAACTTTCTTGCTTAGTTCAAACTCCAGGAACTGCAGCATGAGACTGACTAGTTAAACTGATGAACAAGGAATTCAAGCTTCAGAATCATGTGATTTTCTACCAAGAGCAATGTAATTGTTTAAAAATCTGCTGACAACTTCGTCCCAAAGACTGCAAAGCCATGTGCCACTCCCTTGCTCTCCATTCCAGCTCATCTTTAAAGTATCATGAAAGCTGAAATCTGTCACTTTCAATCAGAGAGCAGCATGTTGAGAAGGGCAGTGCATGCTGTGAAACTCGGAAAGCTGCCCTGTACCACAGGAGGAAAGGACTGCACAGTAATTAATGCCCTCAGTTTTATTCTTTATTCTGAAATACTGCACTACCATCAAAAGTGAATTATCAAAACAAGTATGACAACTCTTCATTTCATAAGAGGCAAGATTCAAATAAACTTTTTACAGCAAGGATAAAACAGTGCATAGTTTAAAGCTCAGCCTTTTATATATACTTCAGCAATTTGCCTGCAGGTTTTAGAAGGGCCTGTGCACAGGTAGCAACTGTAGTTTTGTACAAACCAGCTTTGTCCTATTGTATGTGTGGGTTAGAGAAGCAGTAGCTGTGGAAAGAACAAAGGAACATTGTGCATCTTCTCCCTTGAAGTCACCTGGCAATTTCACCAAATCAAAGATAAACTGACACAAAAGAAGTCTCTTCCCCCTGCCTCCTCTACCCTCCCACCAACATCCCATCTGCCAAGAAATGCCAATCTCCTCTGATTTTATTCCAGTACTCATTAACTTCTTCGCCCCATACACGTGTCAGCCAGCCTCGGGCTCTTCACTGAGAGGTCGTGTGGAGCAATAAAATGTTTTCTTCTGACTGTCATCCCATATTGGATGTCCAGGCTTGCTCTGCTCAGAAAACCATAGTAACCATATCAGTGGATGATATGTCAGTCAGTCCTGTCACATTATATAACAGGTAATATAAGAGAGCACTTAACTTTTGTGTGGGAGGAGTGGAGACCTTAATCCCACTCTTTCTTTAGGTGTCACAACCATCCAGTATAAAGTAGACAGGCTATTCCACAAGTGTGGAATACTTGTAGTTTAACCATGCTCCAGCAGTCAGACCATTCTTCCAGGTGAATAATGTAGTTTGATCTCTTCTGTCCTGCCTTGAAGCCTTGAACAGATGCAGTGGTGTGCTGTGAGCTGCTCCCAGGGAATAGTCTTTGTTCCTTTTTTCCTCCAGCCAAAACCATACCTGTGACAATAAAGAGCATCAGTTTCAACACAAACATTTGATGTGTGCCACAACTAGGCAATGTTTGGGCTCTTTGTAATACACCAGTTTGTTTTTCTGTTTAAATAAATGAAATTAGCACAAATGTTTTTCTCCAAAAAGGAAATAACACCAGAGAAGAAAGGCTGGAGTTGCGAGGTTGCCCACCCACACACTGAAACATCCTCAACACCACACTGGCAGTGCCTAGATAGACAAATATGGCACTTCAGAAAGGAGATGTGGCTGAGCACTGGTTGGAACCACATGGGCATACTCCAAAGCTCCCAGAAAGCTCTTTTTGTTGTGGAATGAGCAAAATCCTTGTGGCTGTGTAACTGTTATGGCTCTCCAAGGTAGCTCTCCAGTTAAGAGAAAACCAAAATACTCCACTCTCCCTTCTCTCATTAGTTATTGATTTATCACTGACTAGTGCTGCTTGGATTTTAAACTAAGTGTTTATAAACAGTAATTTTATTAACATCTGTTATTTACCTTTCATTCAGTCGTTAATTTTCATTAAATATTCACAGCTAAATATGTATCTGGCAGACTTTAATGAGGTGATTACACATAAAATTTAAAAATTGAAACCCATCACTTCTTGTGATGGGGAATGCTTTTCTTAAAGAAATTGCAAACAAAGCTCACACTGTGATTTGAGAGTGGAAAAGTTGCAAAACACCCATCCTACATTCAAATTAGAATTTTTATGTTCATGTTAAGATTACTAGGTATTGACATACAAGGCCAAGTGAATGGGACAGGGCTGTGTCATGTCTCTGCAAAACAGTATTCAAAGCCCTCTTTCCCCAACAGAGTACTTTTCCTGGTATATCCAAGCCAGCATGCGTCATACACCTCCATCCAAGCTTTCCTCTTTTAGCTTGCAGTTTCCTACAACTTTCTTTCAAACTTTTCTTTGTTCCCTAATGCCAGTTTCATCTTTCCATAGGGACACTGTGACCTGCTTTGACTCATGGACTGAGTTAACACAGCACCACATGTAAGCCCAGACTACCCACAGCTGTAGGCCAGCTCCTCACATCCGATGGCCAATGAGAAGTACCTGAAAGACCTTTTGTACCACAGACAATATTTCCCTTTTTTTTTTTATTAAAGAGAATTCACCTCAGGTTATTTTGGCAATGTTTTGAGACAGTGAACCTGAAGAAAAGGAACTCAGAGTTCACGAAGCAATTTGTTGCTGAAATCTACAGAAAAGAAAAGCTGATGGATAAGGGATGTAAATTGCAGGGAAAACACCATTTCTACCCCATGCACCACACCACTACAGATACCTTTCTCTCTTGAAGTTCTGCAGTAAAATCTGGTAATGTTTTTGAAAATTATTCTGCCCACCTGTTCTGTGCACTTTTCTCTCTCTGGCAACCCTTGCACATGGCCCTTGTTGTTTCCCTATCATTATCCTCTTATGAAGTATGAAAGTATGGTTGGTCTTGGTGCTAGAAACACAGCCAGACAGCTTAGCAAAGAAACAAGAACTTTAAAACATTTCAAAGGATTTATGGACTCACGTTGCTGAACTCCGTCTCCCAAGGATGTGTGTACTGAGCTCGCCAGTCACTGAAGCTCTCCTCAGTGCACTCACAGGCTACGTGCTCCATTTGTAGGGAGGGGTGGAGGGATGCTTTCCATGTAAGAATCATCTGTCTTGGGATTACTGTGAATTTTAGAGATGAGATGACATAGACAGAAATAAAAAATGTGGACATTTCTGTCTCCTTGGGAACACGCTTAACCCTCATACTTACACTGTGAAATAAAACTAGTTACACCCACAGAAAAAATGCAGCCATGCACAGAGCTTGGACCACATCTTCAGCATGCACCTGAGCTGAAGATTCTCTAGGCAAAGCCCAGTTTCTGTACTGGTTACTGTTGAATCAGCTGATATCATATTGATAGGCCCAGTGTGAATATCAGAGGGGCTGAGGTCAACTCTATGCACCCACCCAAGTTCATCCATTTCTCTTCAGCTGAACACTTCTAGCACAAGTCATCCTCTGTTGATATTCCTTACTGCCATCGTGCAGCCACCCCAAAACTTCACTCTCTGCACCAGCACTTGTATTCAAGTTCCAACAGAGCTCTAGTTTCAGGGAGGAGATAGGACTGGTCCTGCAGGATTTTTTTTTCATTGTTATGGTTTATTTTAAATGAAACAAACTCCAAAATGCACTGTGCTTTGCAGTGGAAGCCTTACATAGCCTTTTAAAGAAATGGCAGCAAAAGCTGTGAAAGCCTTGTTTCATAATATTTACAAAGTAGTTGATCCAGACAGTAAAGGGACAAGTATATATCAGAAATCAGGAGAGATTTTCTTGCATGAACAAACATTGACAGAGTCCTGAAGCTGCAGAAAGCTCCTGACTTATTATCTGTCATATCCATGGGATAAGCAGGGGCTCTAACAACTCTCCTTCTAAAGGTGTCCCCATGTTACATTTGGTCAGGCAATTGACTCTGGAGTTCACAGGTAAATTGGGTGCCCTCATGGCAAATCAGGTAATATCTGCTTTGTCTTCCTTCACCAAAATGTAAGCTCAGTGTTTAGCATATGGAAATATACTGCTGCTTCATGCTCATTTTGTTTAAATCAGTCTATTAATTTTTGTACTATGCAGTCATTCTCAAGACAGGCATGACCTCAGTCTTTTGTTATTTAATGACTTTCCCTTTGTGGGACAATATGCAGCTCTTCCATGTTGCTCATCACTTTTGGAAAAGGACAAATTTCATAAGTTCCTTGGCTGAGTGAGGAAGGGGGAAAGGAAGAAAAAGCCTTCTTTATTGCTTTTTAGGAACTGCACTGTAGTCTTGCTCTCTACAGGCTTGGGAAACTCCAGATAATTTCTGCCAGCACAAATAATGAAAACCAAATTACATGCTTCCATGAATGCAAACAGTGGCACAGGAAATTGTTTAACCCTTGAGAAGTTTAAAGCATAATTTCTTAAGAGAGTGAGATGTTATCCTCTTCAAAGCATCTACAGAGCATTAGAAGGGTTTCAAGTGAAATAGGACAGATTGAAGCAACATCTCATCTTTTTCCATTGCTATTTATTGCCAGTAAAGTGTTCCTATGCATCTGTACTGGCATACATTTCTCTAGGGGACAGGAAGCTTTAGTGTATATTTCCAATGAAACAGTTTCTAAAAACCAGTCTGAATGCATCATTTTGACCTCAGCATTTAAAGCTTATTTCCCAGCAGACTCGTAGAGTGAAGTTGTTGGGTGAGACTCCCAGTAAGACTGGCAGATGAAATGTGCCTGTTTCAGCAGGTCGGGGCAAATGACGAGGTCAGCAGGCTGCTGCCTACAGCAGAAGGAAGAGCCCTGCCCTGCTGCTGGCTCTGCCTGCAGGGAGAACAAGGAAAGCCTGAGCAGCTGCTGCTGGCCATGGGAGGCCTTGGGAGCCTGTGAGCAGGGTTGGGGCTGGTCAGACTCAGCAGGAGCAGCCCGCACTGTTCCCAAATCTCCCACCCAAACTATTCTCCACCCAAAGATCACTCTCTCCCTTCCCCTCTTTCCCACTGCTGGGAGCAGCCTGCCCTAGCCCAGCCCCGATGCTTTTGTTCAGTGTCACTTCAGCCAAAAATCCAACTCACAAAAGAGCAGGAGCTGAGGACGATAGGGGGACATCCTTGTGGTCCTGCCCTCAGTTGGTCCCGTTGTTGAAAAAGAGCAGGAGCTGAGGAGGATAGAGGGGCATCCCTGTGGCCCTGCTCTCGGTGGCATGGCCTCACACGGGCAGACATGAGGTGCTTAAGTTGGATTTTAACAGCCAGGTGAAGGCCCATTTCTCACTCTGCCCAGTGAACACCTCTCTTACAATTAAAGGCTTATTGTACATCCCTCGCCAGCATCCTTCCCATGACAGTGGGCGAAAGGAGCCGTCATCGGGCCACGACAGGAACACCGACCACAGACCGGCACTGGTGCCAGGCAGGACCCCAGGGTGCCACAAAGCAGCAGACCAGCCTCAGCCTCCCCGCAGAGCCCGGGAGCCCAGCACCGCTCCGGCCCCACCTGAAGAGCCCCGTGCCCCTTTCCCCGGTTCGCGGGCCGCCCTCTGCCCCAGCAGCCCGGCTCCCCGGGAGCGGGGAGCGCTTCCCCGGCCCGGCCCTGTCCTCCCAAGGGCTTTCCAGAGGGAAAAGTGGTACGGGGCTGTCGCCGGCCGGCTCGGGCAGGGCCCGGGGAGCGGGGGCTGCCCGCGGGTCCCGCTGATGGGGGCCGGGCGCCGCATGGGGCCGGGGGCTGGAGCGGG